>NC_141691.1:1245383900-1245983900 GCF_964263255.1 Lissotriton vulgaris
TTATTGGTTTCGTACATTTGCGTGCGCCAGGCAACATACCTGGCAGCTGCCTTACTAGCTGAGATCTCAGTTATAGCAGCTCTAGAAGTTGCAATCTGCGTTTGTGCTGCCTCAATATTCACTTTAACCAAAATCACCTGGCCCAGGTTTAATTCGGCTCTGCTCATTTCCACATATAGATTCTTAATCTTATCCTTTTCTTGTTTTTGAATCTGCCGTCTGAACTGTGTCATTTCTCGTCTCACCCCGGCTTTTAGTGTGTCCCAAACAAATTGAGGACTAGTGCTCCCCTGATTTTCCGCAAAAAACCTAGTGATCCAAAGTCCGATTAAAAGTCCAGCTGGACCTGTTCTTCATACACTTAAGTGAGAGTTCCAGAACCAACGGATTATGATCAGACATAGCCTTGGGATATTTCTCAATGTTGCAACCCGCCACCAAATTGTGAGAAATGAAAAAATAGTCTAACCTAGAATGTGATTGATGCGGGGCAGAATAATATGTAAACCCATCTTCCTGCTTCCTATTGCAGCCCACATATCTACTAGCCCATGGAGCTCTCTCATTTGACAGAAAGACCTAAAAACCTTGGGTTTCAGCCCCTGGTAACCAGCTTCGGATAGATTTTGTACAGCCCAGCCCAATTTTATATTAAAATAGCCACAAATAATCAGTGGGAGCGGCCAGCCCACCAATTCTGTGTTCAGCCAGTCATATACCTCGGTAGCATCCAATACCGGGCCATAAACAGAGCAAACGGTGAAAGCATTATTATCTATAGCACATTGAGTTATGGCCCATCTACCATATTTGTCTGAGATCGACCATGGAAAGTCCGCCAGACCCCTGCGGGCAAATATAGCAACCCCCCCCTAGTCATGGTTTCCTGTTTTGTAGATATCACCATCCCAAACCCATCAAATTCCAAAATTTGGCTTTTACTAGCTTGGATATGAGTCTCCTGGAGATAAATAATATTGGCCCTGAGAATTCGAATATCCTCTTTAATCCTACCCCGTTTGTCTGGGTCATTCAAGCCACATATTTAATCGTGGCTATCCAGACACCCCCCATTGCTTATATATTCTGTACCAGCAATAAACACAGCAAAGACTAAAAAAAGCACATACGTTCTGATAGCTACTTTCCACATGCCCATTGCCTTACCCCCCTTGATAAGGATCTGCACACCCCAGTCCCCACCCCTCATCACATCGGCAAAAAAGGTCACCAGACCCTTGTGATGCCTCCCACGTTGTGCGCCCCCGTTGCTTCCTGACCCCCCACCCCCAAAAAAAGAGAATAATAAAAAAAAGATCAGGCAAATGCCATGGCTAAGCCTCAACCAAGAAAAATCCAGCCTCAGATCCCCACTCCATTGACATTGAAGTCTCCATCCGAAAAAATGCATCAAAAATACCAGTAGAGTACAAAAAGGTCCAAATAAAGAAGATGAATAGACAAGAAACAAATAGATAGCTTCAACAAGATCAAATAGAAACAAGAACACTTAACCCTTCCACAAAGACCCAGTCCTATTCACCCGATAGCGCTTTCAAATAATCCCCTGCTTGGATCTCAGACCTGAACACCCTTGTCCAGCCCTGAAAGATCACTTTCAAGCGAGCATGATTCATCAAATAAATCTCACACCAAGTTTCTGGAATGATGGGATCATCTGCCTCAGACGCCACCGTCTCTCCACCGTGGTATGGCAAGTCAAGTCAAGTCAAAAACCACTTTATTCGATTTAGTTAAAAATCATAAAAGCATGCTACATTCATATAGAGGTGACGGTATTACAACTTGAGTAAATACAAATTCATTGAGTCAGTACTATTTACAGATTCACACAATTAAAAAGTTAAAAAGCATCAATTAAAAACGTATAAATCATACTTAAAAATACAGCTAAAAATGGGAGTACATATTATGCTTTTAGCAAATTACAAATACACAAAACATTATCCAATTTTGCCTTCCATGCAAAAACCCAGATATTAAATTTTAAGTCTTTTCCTCCTGATCCTAACTGCAGCAACAAGGTAATTGGCCACGCTAAACATAGCCAAAGCAGAATCCAAAAGTTGAAGATACAGGAGGGCTGGTTTTGCCTGTTGGAAGGTTTTATCCTTCAATAATGGAACCAGGTATTTCTGCCTGGGCACAGTAAAGAAATGACAAAACAACATAAAGTGCATATTGTCTTGTACTGAAAAGTTATCACAGTTACAGACAGGGGCGTCCTCCTCCCTATACCAGCATTGACTATCACAGAGCACCATATAAATCTGATTAAACCGGAGTTTAACCAGAAGCCACCTGTGAAAGGGGATGTTAACAATGGTAAGGTATGGTTGTATAGAGAGGGAAGTGATGGTCAGATAATGAGCTCTGACCGTGGTTTTGGTCAGTTGTCGTTCCTCCCTCTCCATATTTTTAATGTTAATAAAGTTGAGCTTGACCCAATCCAAATCAGATTTCCTTAGGTCTTGGGGGGCCGAAAAAATATCGGGACGTCCAAGAACCAAAGAACATTTCTGAATATAAGAAAGCCAAACTATTTTATTGAAATTATCCAATTTTAGAGAGTCCACCAAGATTTTATGGTTCAGGCCTAGATTGGTGTTAGTCCAGGTCCTTATCCATAACAAAATTGGGGCCATAAGAAGGGTGTCAGAAATGTACCCTAGGCCAAGTTCCTGGTGGACTGAAAACGTGGCTGTGGACTGAGGTAACCCTAATATTGATTGGAGAAACTTATTTTCTTCCCTCTGGATCGACTCACCGTTCACATACCCCCACAAACCTGAACCATACCTGGCTATTGCCACAGATTTTGCCCTATAGATGTTTAATAAGGCGCCAGTTGGTTTCCCGCCCAGTCTCCTGGAAAAGCTTAAAATGGCGTTAGCCGAACTCCTAACTGCTTTAGTTTTAGCTGTGATTTGGGGAACCCAGCTTCCTCTGGAGTCAAAAATAACACCCAAATAAGTAAAAGTTTTGACGTTAGTGATCACGTCACCATTGCAATAGAACTGTTTAGAGTTATTTTTAACAGTCCCGAAAGTCATGACGTGCGATTTAGAGTTATTTATCACTAAGTCCAGTGAAGACATAAAATCATTAAAACCATTTAAAAGTCTTTGTAAACCAATGGGCGTACGCGCTATCAAAGCTGCGTCATCGGCGTACAGTAGAACGGGAATTCTAGTGTCCCCTGCACGCGGAATGTCCAAGGTGGCATTTAAAAGAGTTTCTTCAAGTGAATTTATATAGAGGGTGAACAGCATGGGAGCAAGAATGCAGCCCTGCCGCACCCCCCTGCTCGATTTGAACCAGGCTGTACAATTCCCCTCTTGATTCATCCTAATAGAGGCTTTTAGATCCTTATGTAGTTCAGCCAAAAAATATACAAGGGGTGGATCCAGACCCAATTTTAATAACATGGTACACAGCCGAGCTCTATTAACTAAATCAAAAGCTGTGGACAGGTCCATAAACGCAACAAAAATTGAACCCTTCTTAGCAATAGTGTATTTCGAAATTATCAGATGAAGATTGAGGCATTGATCCTCTGTCCCTCTGCCTGCACGAAACCCATACTGGGTTTCTGCTAGGATGTCATTCTCTAGGGACCAAGTATTAATTCTCGCTAACAGGACCTTGCCCAATATCTTCATCGAAGAATCCAATAAAGAAATTGTATGGCAGAAATCCGGCCTCACAAAGAATGTCTGTCCTTCAGCAGATTTCTTGGCGTCTGGTCTAGCCTTTTCAAAAACTGCTTGTCGCAGAAGAACATTCCCCCCCAGTTTTCAAAAACTGCTTGTCGCAGAAGAAAACTCCCCCCAGCAAGATCAGAGGCAGCAGAACCCTCCTACCCAGTCCAAACATCAGGGCTTGATCCATCACCGTTTTTTAGCTCACTGCACCATCCCAGCTCAGAACCTGGCCGTATGCAAATTAGTCTGTCCCTGGCCCAGTGCATCATGGGAACAGGGAAACTAAACTACCAAGCCAATTCTTATACTGGGAAGGTAACAGGCTTCCGGGGACCGGTTTCTGGCCTTTCAGCCATCTTCGGCCCGGCTTGCTTGAATCCTGATGGTGCAGTGAGCAAGGGACTCACATCTGAGTATACCCTTCCACACTTATGGTGGACAAAATGATTCAGAAAAGGGGTTAGTGATGGACAGAGTATCTGAATTAAGCATAACACTCCTACCCAGTCCAAAGATCAGGGCTTGATCCATCACCGTTTTTTAGCTCACTGCACCATCCCAGCTCAGAACCTGGCTATATGCAAATTAGTCTGTCCCTGGCCCAGTGCATCATGGGAACAGGGCAAACCGAACTACCAAGCCAAGTCCTATACTGGGAAGGAAACAAGCTTCCGGGGACCGGTTTCTGGCATTTCATCCGCCTTCAGCCTGGCTTGCTTGAATCCTGATGGTGCAGTGAGCAAGGGACTCACATCTGAGTATACCCTTCCACGCTTATGGTGGACAAAATGATTCAGAAAAGGGGCTGGTGATGGACAGAGTATCTGAATTAAGCAGAACACTCCTACCCAGTCCAAAGATCAGGGCTTGATCCATCACTGTTTTTTAGCTCACTGCACCATCCCAGCTCAGAACCTGGCTATATGCAAATTAGTCTGTCCCTGGCCCAGTGCATCATGGGAACAGGGCAAACAAAACTACCAAGCCAATTCTTATACTAGGAAGGAAACAAGCTTCTGGGGACCGGTTTCTGGCATTTCAGCCGTCTTCGGCCCGGCTTGCTTGAATCCTGATGGTGCAGTGAGCAAGGGACTCACATCTGAGTATACCCTTCCAAGCTTATGGTGGACAAAATGATTCAGAAAAGGGGGTGGTGATGGACAGAGTATCTGAATTAAGCAGAACACTCCTACCCAGTACAAAAATCAGCGCTTGATCCATCACAGTTTTTTAGCTCACTGCACCATCCCAGCTCAGAACCTGGCTATATGCAAATTAGTCTGTCCCTGGCCCAGTGCATCATGGGAACAGGGCAAACCACACTACCAAGCCAATTCTTATACCGGGAAGGAAACAAGCTTCCGGGGACCGGTTTCTGGCATTTCAGCAATCTTTGGCACGGCTTGCTTGAATCCTGATGGTGCAGTGAGCAAGGGACTCACATCTGAGTATACCCTTCCACGCTTATGGTGGACAAAATGATTCAGAAAAGGGGGTGGTGATGGAGAGAGTATCTGAATTAAGCAGAACCCTCCTACCCAGTCCAAAGATCAGGGCTTGATCCATCACCGTTTTTTAGCTCACTGCACCATCCCAGCTCAGAACCTGGCTATATGCAAATTAGTCTGTCCCTGGCCCAGTGCATCATGGGAAACGGGCAAACTAAACTACCAAGCCAATTCTTATACTGGGAAGGAAACAAGCTTCCAGGGACCGGTTTCTGGCATTTCAGCCGTCTTCGGCCCGGCTTGCTTGAATCCTGATGGTGCAGTGAGCAAGGGACTCACATCTGAGTATACCCTTCCATGCTTATGGTGGACAAAATGATTCAGAAAAGGGGGTGGTGATGGACAGAGTATCTGAATTAAGCAGAACACTCCTACCCAGTCCAAAGATCAGGGCTTGATCCATCACCATTTTTTAGCTCACTGCACCATCCCAGCTCAGAACCTGGCTATATGCAAATTAGTCTGTCCCAGGCCCAGTGCATCATGGGAACAGGGCAAACCAAACTACCAAGCCAATTCTTATATTTGGAAGGTAACAAACTTCCGGGGACCGGTTTCTGGCATTTCAGCCATCTTCGGCCCGGCTTGCTTGAATCCTGATGGTGCAGTGAGCAAGGGACTCACATCTGAGTATACCCTTCCACGCTTATGGTGGACAAAATGATTCAGAAAAGGGGTGGTGATGGACAGAGTATCTGAATTAAGCAGAACACTCCTACCCAGTCCAAAGATCAGGGCTTGATCCATCACCGTTTTTCAGCTCACTGCACCATCCCAGCTCTGAACCTGGCTATATGCAAATTAGTCTGTCCCTGGCCCAGTGCATCATTGGAACAAGGCAAACCAAACAACCAAGCAAATTCTTTTACTGGGAAGGAAACAAGCTTCCGGGGACCAGCTTCTGGCATTTCAGCCGTCTTCGGCCTGGCTTGCTTGAATCATGATGGTGCAGTGAGCAAGGGACTCACATCTGAGTATACCCTTCCACACTTATGGTGGACAAAATGATTCAGAAAAGGGGGTGGTGATGGACAGAGTATCTGAATTAAGCAGAACACTCCTACCCAGTCCAAAGATCAGGGCTTGATCCATCACCGTTTTTTAGCTCACTGCACCATCCCAGCTCAGAACCTGGCTATATGCAAATTAGTCTGTCCCTGGCCCAGTGCATCATGGGAACAGGGCAAACCGAACTACCAAGCCAAGTCCTATACTGGGAAGGAAACAAGCTTCCGGGGACCGGTTTCTGGCATTTCATCCGCCTTCAGCCTGGCTTGCTTGAATCCTGATGGTGCAGTGAGCAAGGGACTCACATCTGAGTATACCCTTCCACGCTTATGGTGGACAAAATGATTCAGAAAAGGGGCTGGTGATGGACAGAGTATCTGAATTGAGCAGAACACTCCTACCCAGTCCAAAGATCAGGGCTTGATCCATCACTGTTTTTTAGCTCACTGCACCATCCCAGCTCAGAACCTGGCTATATGCAAATTAGTCTGTCCCTGGCCCAGTGCATCATGGGAACAGGGCAAACCAAACTACCAAGCCAATTCTTATACTAGGAAGGAAACAAGCTTCTGGGGACCGGTTTCTGGCATTTCAGCCGTCTTCGGCCCGGCTTGCTTGAATCCTGATGGTGCAGTGAGCAAGGGACTCACATCTGAGTATACCCTTCCAAGCTTATGGTGGACAAAATGATTCAGAAAAGGGGGTGGTGATGGACAGAGTATCTGAATTAAGCAGAACACTCCTACCCAGTACAAAAATCAGCGCTTGATCCATCACAGTTTTTTAGCTCACTGCACCATCCCAGCTCAGAACCTGGCTATATGCAAATTAGTCTGTCCCTGGCCCAGTGCATCATGGGAACAGGGCAAACCACACTACCAAGCCAATTCTTATACCGGGAAGGAAACAAGCTTCCGGGGACCGGTTTCTGGCATTTCAGCAATCTTTGGCACGGCTTGCTTGAATCCTGATGGTGCAGTGAGCAAGGGACTCACATCTGAGTATACCCTTCCACGCTTATGGTGGACAAAATGATTCAGAAAAGGGGGTGGTGATGGAGAGAGTATCTGAATTAAGCAGAACCCTCCTACCCAGTCCAAAGATCAGGGCTTGATCCATCACCGTTTTTTAGCTCACTGCACCATCCCAGCTCAGAACCTGGCTATATGCAAATTAGTCTGTCCCTGGCCCAGTGCATCATGGGAACAGGGCAAACTAAACTACCAAGCCAATTCTTATACTGGGAAGGAAACAAGCTTCCAGGGACCGGTTTCTGGCATTTCAGCCGTCTTCGGCCCGGCTTGCTTGAATCCTGATGGTGCAGTGAGCAAGGGACTCACATCTGAGTATACCCTTCCATGCTTATGGTGGACAAAATGATTCAGAAAAGGGGGTGGTGATGGACAGAGTATCTGAATTAAGCAGAACACTCCTACCCAGTCCAAAGATCAGGGCTTGATCCATCACCATTTTTTAGCTCACTGCACCATCCCAGCTCAGAACCTGGCTATATGCAAATTAGTCTGTCCCAGGCCCAGTGCATCATGGGAACAGGGCAAACCAAACTACCAAGCCAATTCTTATATTTGGAAGGTAACAAACTTCCGGGGACCGGTTTCTGGCATTTCAGCCATCTTCGGCCCGGCTTGCTTGAATCCTGATGGTGCAGTGAGCAAGGGACTCACATCTGAGTATACCCTTCCACGCTTATGGTGGACAAAATGATTCAGAAAAGGGGTGGTGATGGACAGAGTATCTGAATTAAGCAGAACACTCCTACCCAGTCCAAAGATCAGGGCTTGATCCATCACCGTTTTTCAGCTCACTGCACCATCCCAGCTCTGAACCTGGCTATATGCAAATTAGTCTTTCCCTGGCCCAGTGCATCATTGGAACAAGGCAAACCAAACTACCAAGCAAATTCTTTTACTGGGAAGGAAACAAGCTTCCGGGGACCAGCTTCTGGCATTTCAGCCGTCTTCGGCCTGGCTTGCTTGAATCATGATGGTGCAGTGAGCAAGGGACTCACATCTGAGTATACCCTTCCACACTTATGGTGGACAAAATGATTCAGAAAAGGGGGTGGTGATGGACAGAGTATCTGAATTAAGCAGAACACTCCTACCCAGTCCAAAGATCAGGGCTTGATCCATCACCGTTTTTTAGCTCACTGCACCAGCTCAGAACCAGGCTATATGCAAATTAGTCTGTCCCTGGCCCAGTGCATCATGGGAACAGGGCAAACCAAACTACCAAGCCAAATCTTATACTGGGAAGGAAACAAACTTCCGGGGACCGGTTTCTGGCATTTCAGCCGTCTTCGGCCCGGCTTGCTTGAATCCTGATGGTGCAGTGAGCAAGGGACTCACATCTGAGTATACCCTTTCACGCTTATGGTGGACAAAATGATTCAGAAAAGGGGCTTGTGATGGACAGAGTATCTGAATTAAGCAGAACACTCCTACCCAGTCCAAAGATCAGGGATTGATTCATCACCATTTTTTAGCTCACTGCACCATCCCAGCTTAGAACCTGGCTATATGCAAATTAGTCTGTCCCTGGCGCAGTGCATCATGGGAACAGGGCAAACCAAACTACCAAGCAAATTCTTATACTGGGAAGGAAACAAGCTTCCGGGGACCGGTTTCTGGCATTATAGCCGTCTTCTGCCCAGTTTGCTTGAATCCCGATGGTGCAGTGAGCAAGGGACTCACATCTGAGTATACCCTTCCATGCTTATGGTGGACAAAATGATTCAGAAAAGGGGGTGGTGATGGACAGAGTATCTGAATTAAGCAGAACACTCCTACCCAGTCTAAAGATCAGGGCTTGATCCATCACCGTTTTTTAGCTCACTGCACTTTCCCAGCTCAGAATCTGGCTATATGCAAATTAGTCTGTCCCTGGCCCAGTGCATCATGGGAACAGGGCAAACCAAAATACCAAGCCACTTCTTATACTAGGAAGGAAACATGCGACCGGGGACCGGTTTCTGGCATTTCAGCCATCTACGGCCCGGCTTACTTGAATCCTCATGGTGCAGTGAGCAAGGGACTCACATCTGAGTATAGCCTTCCAAACTAATGGTGGACAAAATGATTCAGAAAAGGGGGTGGTGATGGACAGAGTATCTGAATTAAGCAGAACACTCCTACCCAGTCCAAAGATCAGGGCTTGATCCATCACCGTTTTTTAGCTCACTGCACCATCCCAGCTCAGAACCTGGCTGTATACAAATTAGTCTGTCCCTGGCCCAGTGCATCATGGGAACAGGGCAAACCAAACTACCAAGCCAATTCTTATACTGGGAAGGAAACAAGCTTCTGGGGACCGGTTTCTGGCATTTCAGACATCTTCAGCCCGGCTTGCTTGAATACTGATGGTGCAGTGAGCAAGGGACTCACATCTGAGTATACCCTTCCACGCTTATGGTGGACAAAATGATTCAGAAAAGGGGATGGTGATGGACAGAGTATCTGAATTAAGCAGAACACTCCTACCCAGTCCAAAGATCAGGGCTTGATCCATCACCGTTTTTTAGCTCACTGCACCATCCCAGCTCAGAACCTGGCTTTATGCAAATTAGTCTGTCCCTGGCCCAGTGCATCATGGGAACAGGGCAAACCAAACTACCAAGCCAATTCTTATACTGGGAAGGAAACAAGCTTCTGGGGACCGGTTTCTGGCATTTCAGCCGTCTTCGGCCCGGCTTGCTTGAATCCTGATGGTCCAGTCAGCAAGGGACTCACATCTGAGTATACCCTTCCACGCTTATGGTGGACAAAATGATTCAGAAAAGGGGGTGTTGATGGACAGAGTATCTGAATTAAGCAGAACACTCCTACCCAGTCCAAAGATCAGGGCTTGATCCATCACTGTTTTTTAACTCACTGCACCATCCCAGCTCAGAACCTGGCTATATGCAAATTAGTCTGTCCCTTGCCCAGTGCATCATGGGAACAGGGCAAACCAAACTACCAAGCCAATTCTTATACTGGGGAGGAAACAAACTTCCGGAGACCGGTTTCTGGCATTTCAGCGGTCTTCGGCCCGGCTTGCTTGAATCCTGATGGTGCAGTGAGCAAGGGATTCACATCTGAGTATACCCTTCCATGCTTATGGTGGACAAAATGAGTCAGAAAAGGGGGTGGTGATGGACAGAGTATCTGAATAAAGCAGAACACTCCTACCCAGTCCACAGATCTGGGCTTCATCCATCACCGTTTTTTAGCTCACTGCACCATCCCAGCTCAGAACCTGGCTAAATGCAAATTATTCTGTACTTGGCCCAGTGCATCATGGGAACAGGGCAAACCAAACTACCAAGCCAAGTCTTATACTGGGAAGGAAACAAGCTTCCAGGGACCGGTTTCTGGCATTTCATCTGTCTTCGGCCTGGCTTGCTTGAATCCTGATGGTGCAGTGAGGAAGGGACTCACATCTGAGTATACCTTTCCACGCTTATGGTGGACAAAATGATTCAGAAAAGGGGCTGGTGATGGACGGAGTATCTGAATTAAGCAGAACACTCCTACCCAGTCCAAAGATCAGGGCTTGGTCCATCACCGTTTTTTAGCTCACTGCACCATCCCAGCTCAGAACCTGGCAATATGCAAATTAGTCTGTCCCTGGCCCAGTGCATCATGGGAACAGGACAAACCAAATTCCAAGCCAATTCTTATACTGGGAAGGAAACAAGCTTCCGGGGACCGGTTTCTGGCATTTCAGCCGTCTTCGGCCTGGCTTGCTTGAATCCTGATGGTGCAGTGAGCAAGGGACTCACATCTGAGTATACCCTTCCATGCTTATTGTGGACAAAATGATTCAGAAAAGGGGGTGGTGATGGACAGAGTATCTGAATTAAGCAGAACACTCCTACCCAGTCCAAAGATCAGGGCTTGATCCATCACCGTTTTTTAGCTCACCGCATCCTCCCAGCTCAGAACCTGGCTATATGCAAATTAGTCTGTCCCTGGTCCAGTGCACCATGGGAACAAGGCAAACCAAACTACCAAGCCAATTCTTATACTGGGAAGGAAACAAGCTTCCGGGGACCGGTTTCTGGCATTTCAGCCGTCTTCTGCCCGGCTTGCTTGAATCCTGATGGTGCAGTGAACAAGGGACTCACATCTGAGTATACCCTTCCACGCTTATGGTGGACAAAATGATTCAGAAAAGGGGGTGGTGATGGACAGAGTATCTGAATTAAGCAGAACACTCCTACCCAGTCCAAAGATCAGGGCTTGATCCATCACCGTTTTTTAGCTCACTGCACCATCCCAGCTCAGAACCTGGCTATATGCAAATTAGTCTGTCTCTGTCCCAGTGCATCATGGGAACAGGGCAAACCAAACTACCAAGCCAATTCTTATACTGGGAAGTAAACAAGCTTCCAGGGACCGGTTTCTGGCATTTCAGCCGTCTTCGGCCCGGCTTGCTTGAATCCTGATGGTGCAGTGAGCAAGGGACTCACATCTGAGTATACCCTTCCACGCTTATGGTGGACAAAATGATTCAGAAAAGGTGGTGGTGATGGACAGAGTATCTGAATTAGGCAGAACACTCCTACCCAGTCCAAAGATCAGGTCTTGATCCATCACCGTTTTTTAGCTCACTGCACCAGCTCAGAACCTGGCTATATGCAAATTAGTCTGTCCCTGGCCCAGTGCATCATGGGAACAGGGCAAACCAAACTACCAAGCCAATTCTTATACTGGGAAGGAAACAAACTTCAGGCGACCGGTTTCTGGCATTTCAGCCGTCTTCGGCCCGGCTTGCTTGAATCCTGATGGTGCAGTGAGCAAGGGACTCACATCTGAGTATACCCTTCCACGCTTATGGTGGACAAAATGATTCAGAAAAGGGGCTGGTGATGGACAGAGTATCTGAATTAAGCAGAACACTCCTACCCAGTCCAAAGATCAGGGCTTGATCCATCACCGTTTTTTAGCTCACTGCACCATCCCAGCTTGGAACCTGGCTATATGCAAATTAGTCTGTCCCTGGCCCAGTGCATCATGGGAACAGGGCAAACCAAACTACCAAGCAAATTCTTATACTGGGAAGGAAACAAGCTTCCGGGGACCGGTTTCTGGCATTTCAGCCGTCTTCTGCCCGGCTTGCTTGAATCCTGGTGGTGCAGTGAGGAAGGGACTCACATCTGAGTATACCCTTCCACGCTTATGGTGGGCAAAATGATTCAGAAAAGGGGGTGGTGATGGACAGAGTATCTGAATTAGGCAGAACACTCCTACCCAGTCCAAAGATTAGGGCTTGAGCCATCACCGTTTTTTAGCTCACTGCACCATCCCAGCCCAGAACCTGGCTATATGCAAATTAGTCCGTCCCTGGCCCAGTGCATCATGGGAACAGAACAAACCAAACTACCAAGCCAATTCTTATACTGGGAAGGAAACAAACTTCCGGGGACCGGTTTCTGGCATTTCAGCCGTCTTCGGCCCGGCTTGCTTGAATCCTGATGGTGCAGTGAGGAAGGGACTCACATCTGAGTATACCCTTCCACGCTTATGGTGGACAAAATGATTCAGAAAAGGGGCTGGTGATGGACAGAGTATCTGAATTAAGCATAACACTCCTACCCAGTCCAAAGATCAGGGCTTGATCCATCACCCTTTTTTAGCTCACTGCACCATCCCAGCTTAAACCCTTCCAAACTTATGGTGGACAAAATGATTCAGAAAAGGCGGTGGTGATGGACAGAGTATCTAAATTAAGCAGAACACTCCTACTCAGTCCAAAGATCAGGGCTTGATCCATCACCGTTTTTTAGCTCACTGCACCATCCCAGCTCAGAACCTGGCTATATGCAAATCAGTCTGTCCCTGGCCCAGTGCATCATGGGAACAGGGCAAACCAAGCTACCAAGCCAATTTTTATACTGGAAAGGAAACAAGCTTCCGGGGACCGGTTTCTGGCATTTCAGCCATCTTCGGCCCGGCTTGCTTGAATCCTGATGGTGCAGAGAGCAAGGGACTCACATCTGAGTATACCCTTCCACGCTTATGGTGGACAAAATGATTCAGAAAAGGGGGTGGTGATGGACAGAGTATCTGATTTAAGCAGAACACTCCTACCCAGTCCAAAGATCAGGGCTTGATCCATCACCATTTTTTAGCTCACTGCACCATCCCAGCTCAGAACCTGGCTATATGCAAATTAGTATGTCCCTGGCCCAGTGCATCATGGGAACAGGGCAAACCAAACTACCAAGCCAATTCTTATACAGGGAAGGAAACAAACTTCCGGGGACTGGTTTCTGGCATTTCAGCCGTCTTCAGCCCGGCTTGCTGAATCCTGATGGTGCAGTGAGCAAGGGACTCACATCTGAGTATACCCTTCCATGCTTATGGTGGACAAAATGATTCAGAAAAGGGGGTGGTGATGGACAGAGTATCTGAATTAAGCAGAACACTCCTACCCAGTCCAAAGATCAGGGCTTGATCCATCACCGTTTTTTAGCTCACTGCACCATCCCAGCTCAGAACCTGGCTATATGCAAATTAGTCTGTCCCTAGCCCAGTGCATCATGGGAACAGGGCAAACCAAACTACCAAGCCAATTCTTATACTGGGAAGGAAACAAGCTTCCGGGAACCGATTTCTGGCATTTCAGCCGTCTTCGGCCCGGCTTGCTTGAATCCTGATGGTGCAGTGAGGTTCCTAGTGTGATCCGTGGGGGTAGGAGTAGGTCCGCATTCTGAGGGTCACCAGGAGGCATCTCATGGGATCTCATGGCATCTCATGGGATCTCATGGCATCTCATGGGAAGCTTTTGTTTTTGAAAATAAGTACCTCTGTCTCATCCGAGTTGAGCTTCAGGCAGTTTTTCTTCATCCAGTTGACAACAGCTGTTGTGGACTTGTGGAAGTTGGTCTTAATGTTTGAGGTGTCTTCGGAGAGAGAGAGGATGAGTTGTGTTGCTCCGGTGTAGTATGTGATGTTAAGTCTATTGGTTTTGACGAAGTTGACCAGAGATGTCATACAGTGTTGAAGAGAGGGTGGCTGAGCAAGAGTCCTTAGGGTACTCCACAGAGGATTTCCTTGGGTTTAGAGGGGAAGGCAGACTTTTTGCATTCTCCCAGTGAGGAAAGAGGCGTTCCATCTGAGAGCGGCTGCTTGGATGACTATGTTGTACAGCCTTGTAATGAGTATGTGATGGGAGACTGTATCGAAGGCTGCCAAGAGGTCTAGGAAGACCAGTGCTTCAGTCTCTCCTCAGATAAGTAGTGCTACTGTGTTCATGTTGTAGATGGGCAGTAGCTTAATGTATCAGCTGAGAACGAAACCTCAGTGCAGGAGTCTTAGTTCCTCAGCAGAGCCCAGTCCTTTGTGGACTTTGAAGTTCTACTGAGTGGAGCCTCTCACCTGAAATATTGCTGGTGCCCAAACCCCAGAGCCCAATAGAAGTTGCCACCTGTGGTGGAATCTGTTGCACACTTTTTAGTTTATCTTGAAGAAGGAGCGCAGATAAATAAAAGAAGAAACTGAATAGTCTATTGTGTGGGCTGACTAGAAAAAGGTCTACTCCTGTTCCAGAACATGGGAAACACACACATGTTTGTATTACTGCACCTCCACTGAACACAAAATGGTTAGAGCCAATAAAAGCTGCCTATGGTTTTTCTCAATGGCTGCTTGGTAGCTAATTAAAATGTACTAAACACAGAAACCCAGTCTGAGTGCAGAGAAACAGAACTGGAGAAGAAGCCTTTTTTCACACATTTACTGCCTGCTCCCAATGAAGACAAACCTCTCTCCATTCTTAGGCCATTCTGATTGTCTACTTAAAAGAACTCCAGGGATAGCGGTTTCCTGATCCTGTAATTTATGGCTTTTCAGTGAAGACATGGGTTGGCCAATAATCTTTAACAGTTTGAGCAGGATCCTGCCATAATTGCTTTCATTGGGGGTGGAATTAAACCCTGAATACGACAGAGTTACCCAACTACATATTTACACTTTGTGCAGTTACAAAAATGTGCCCTCTCATAGGCTCAAGGACCATAGGAAGGCAGCAGTGTTGTTTTCTCCAAACAACCCAAGCTAATGAGACTCTGAAAAGTCAAATGCTTTATTTGAAATTAGCATATGCCCAACTGTAATTCCATTCCCAGGCACTGAAATATTTTAAAGTAAATGCTAGTGCTCCATTTGGAAATCGGAATTCATACCAGTGTCATACTGTTCCTCAGTGCTCCCATTTCCCATAGGTAAGGAAAACGGATGTATGACGTTACAACGCATACTTTTACCAGGCATACCTTTACAACACGGTTTTTACAACGCATGCCTTTACAACGCATAGCGCTTTGGGGTGCTGGATAGTGAAAAGTTTAATTTACTATTCCAACTCCAGTCCCCGTGGACACTAGGGAAGGTGTTGGATAGTACATTAAACTTATTCCCTATCCTAGAGCGCCCCCCAGCGCAATGCGTTGTAATGGTTTGCGTTGTAATGACTGCATTGTAATGGTAGTGCGTGGTAAAAGATTCGTTGTAAAGGTTGTATACCAAGGAAAAGGTATCATATTATAATGTATGCACATTTTAAAAATTGAATTTGAAATGAGGATACTTTGTTGAAGAGTATTCAGTTTTACAGCTCGGTATTAGCCTGCTTAGGGTAGATGTATAAAAATAATGAACCACTCAAGTGCATTAGTAGCCTTGTGTATTTTCATGCTACTCCCTCATCAGTCTTTAGGGTTTTTTCTGAAGGCAAGTTTCAGCAAAACTCATACTGAAAACAACAAGTTTCATCCTCCTCCTAACATTGTTCTATCAAATGAAATAATTTCACAGAAAAGTGTACTATTGGCTTGCTCCCTCAAGGTAGACCTGGACCTTTTCGCTCCATGAGAGGGTCAGCAAGAGGCAAGCCCTGTTAGCCCTCTGAAAAAATGTCATCAGTTTGAAAAATTCAATGTAAATCAGGAGACCTTTCTCTTCCAACTTGGGTGCATGACAGTCCACCAACAAGCACCGCCAATCTTGATCTGTTCCAGAGTTCTATTGCTCATAATAGAGATGTAAGATAGTTCTGGAGAGCTAAACGCAGCTGAGTTTGGCAACATCTTTTAAGAAAGAGCAGCTACAGTGCCCCCAATCCTTTTAAATCACTATTACGCAAGTTCTCACCCAGGTTAAAATATTTTATGGCAAGCAATAGCCATAATATCTTGAGCCGTAAAAAGACAAAATAGTAGGTCTGAGTTTCTTTGAAATATCCTTCCTTATTTGTCCAAGTTGTTCCTACAGCCAATCCATTCCAGTCACAAGTGTATCACGGATATAACTCACTCCTTTTGGCATTTATCTTCCCACCCCTTGTAGTGAGACACTCTACTTTCACTGTACAACCTCCTTCTTTGGGGTTTCTAGATGGCAGTGGTTTGCTCACTGTTCAAGTAGGGACCATCACTTTTGTCAGGGTAAAGGAGGGACACAGCTAAGATAATCCCTGCTTACCTCCTTGGTAGCTTGGCACAAGCAATCAGGCTTATCTCAGAGGCAACGTTTAAAGCATTTGTACATAGACACACAGTAACACAGTGAAAACATTACAAACTAAGTCCACACCAGTTTGGAATAATAGGCGGAATTTCTCTTAATTTTGCAAGACTAAAATGACAAAATCACTTTTCAAAGGTTAGATCTATTCAGTCCATAGAAATCTATGGATGTGTCACTCTTAGCAGAAAGTACCTTGGATGTGTCAAAATACAAAGATGAAACAGGCGCAGGGGATGCTAGGTGCTGGAAAAGCATGGTGACGTGTTTGTTTCAGGGGAAGTGATGCATTGGTTCCTTACTGTCAGGGGAGGTGATATGTTGGTTTCTACTGCTGCACAGTGGAGGTGATACGTCAGTTCCTTACTGTCAGGGGAGGTGATGCCTCAGTTCCATACTAGGAGGATAGGTGATTATCGATATCCAGACACGCATAGTTGGTTCCTAATTGCTGGGCAACGTTGATGAAGAGATCCACATCCAGGGATGATGTGTCAAAAATACAGATAAGTTGTATCGGTTCCTCAGCATTGAAGCAAGTGCTGTCATAGTTGGAGCGGGTAGTCATGGACTTCGGTGATGCGGTGCTTGAAACGCATGCTGCTACAGTTCTTGTTACGCGCTGTGATGGAAGTCTGGTGCCTGCAGTGAAAGCCATGGTCAATGCGCTGATTGAGAACCATGCACTAGTGCTGCCAGCAGTGATGCTTCACAGTTTGTAGCGATGCTTTGATAAGAACAGATGCTGTGAATCAGTGCTTGAAATGGAAAAATAGAAGTGCAGGTACTCTGTAGCAGAGCACCTGCTTGTTTTTGAGAAGTGCCGGTACTCTCCAATTAAAAGTATTGCATTTATGTTGAGAAGTGCCAGTACTCTCCTAAGTGAAGCATGAAAAGAGGTCCTTTTTACAAGGCTGCATTAAGCCACGCTAAGTGGCTAATGCAGCCTTGTAAGTAAGGAGAAGGGGACATCGTCACTGTTGTGTTGGCGATATCCCCTTGTTAATATGCCCCATAGAATTTGAAATCATTCTAAAACATCATACTAAGTGCAGCTCCACAAATTTTATATATGCAATTGTATGGCCTTGTGGTGAGATACACATTGGAAAGACCAATCACAAAATGAAAGAGCGCAAACTCCAAAGCAAAAGTATGATCCAGTGGCCTACCACAATGCACCACATTGCAACATTCCCGACAGGTGAAGCGCGTGGGTAATGACATTCTCTCCAGGAGGGGCGCTTTCAACAGCATTGGCATACAGGGAGTGCTAGTGGCTTGGCCACCTTGGAAGTGCAGTAAGAAGTAAATGAATCTGAGGAATTCACAAATCAATTAACCTCCCTGGGAAATGAATTGTGATTTATGACAGCACATCTCATGAGAATCTCTGCCTACTCTTCGTAGTGCTACACAGACATTTCCTGTGTTTATATTATTGGTGGAACAGAAACATACACATTTACATTTGCATACCAACTTGTAGGGCTACTCCCTACTACTGTTTTGACAAATTTGGTATAATTATGTTCAGCAAATTTTATGTCAAATCTAGGCAGCACATGCCCTGTCTCTCGACATGTTGTATTCAGTGAGGGGGCTTACAGCCTGCCTCCAGCTACTGATTGGCTATTGTCTGTGTCCTTTAAAAAACTTTGCTTCCAATTGCTGTCCCACGTTTTTTCTCAATTGTTGACTCCCATGTATCGCCTCCAGAACATTTCCTCTTCCGCTTCTTCTATTGTAGCTCCTGTCTTTGGAACTTCTTTTTACATAGCGAGGCACCCGATTCACAGTCACCAAGTTTCATTCTCTGCCCGACGATTGGCAGCCCCTCTCTGCTTTTAAGGAGCCCATTCTTCGCTCCATATTGAAACTGCATGCTACACTCGAATGGCAACAGCAAAATCCCTAGCATCTGTTCCCGAGCAGCACAGACCTCCCCTACCCACTTCTCGAGCCAGGAGACTGTTACAGATCTCAGCGACGCCATTGCCACCAGCAGCTAAGATGAGGGCTTCACAGCTGCCTCCCAGAAGTCTGAATAAAACAACATGAATGGTGATTGTATGTTCCTGAAAAGAGTTTATAGCAAGGTGAACTATACGCTGTAGTAAATGCCAGAGTTTCAGCAGCCTCGTCACTAGATTTCTAATTTTTTTGAGGGGAGGTGGGGGGCATTTAAAAACGCCAGTGCTCACAAATGAGTTATCCCTTTTAAATACTGGGGAGATTATAAACCTTGCCATAAAAAGGGAGGTGCCATGGCAATAATCTATTTGCCTTAAGAGAAGTATTTTACTTTTCATATATTTCATTCATATTTGCATTTAACTCTCACCTCATCTACACTCTGCCTATTTCACTCAGTATACATTTAGCTTTACTGTCTTATATTCTGCGTGATTACTTTAAAGTTAAGAGAGATGACAGGCAGCCATTGAGCTTCCTCTGTACTCTGGCCAAATATTTGGCCATTTTAAATTAGTAAAACATCAAGTGAGGTACATCGAATATCAGCTTAAAAAGAAAAGACATATTTGAAAGTAATTTATTGTACTTTTTAAAAAGACACCTCAATGACAAAAATCCACCAGAGTGTTCCGAAAATATGTGCTTTGAAGTAAACAATAAATCACTGCTTTTCACTCAAATGCAATTAATCATTGAAATCTACAGTGACTAGTGGTTTAGGGTAGCCGCAACTAATGACTTGAAAACTGCAATGTAGGCACTCTTTGAGGTGCTATGTGTGACAAGGGGCTAGTCAGGGACCAGTTTAGTCCAACTGAACAGTTACCTCACAAGGAAAGCATTGAAGTCCAGTTCCAGGCTTTATGGACACACCACCATATGAGTCAATGGAGTGGTCCTGATGCAAGGGATACAGGAAGTTGAAGATACCTAAAAATGCTGAGCCAGTGTTGAGGGTTTTCCTCTGTTCACCTTAACGCCCTTGAGCAAGGAGGGCAACGTTGGCCTCAGTGGCCAGTATCCCATGATGTCCTGATGAGGTCCAGCACAAAACCAGTTGCACGGATCTACTGACCTCTGATTACAGCACAACCAGCGGTTCCCTTTAACTTACAGTAAGTTCCATACTGGTGAGCAAACTGCACTTTGTGACTTTTCCAGGACCATCTGACATGGCTGCAACTTTTGAGGGCCAGGGTTCGGTCTCCAAGGCTACAACCTGGCAGTCTATGTTATCAGGTTTCTAGATGCTGGCTTTCAAGTGTGCAGGTTACTACAGCTCTGTGGCTGTAACAGATTCTTGCAGTCACCTTCTCTGTCTGGGTTTGGGAATGACTTTCCATGAACCTGGCACCACAGACACATCCCATTTTTGATAGCCCAAGCTTCGGCAGCTGTAGTCCAGTCTTTGGTGCAATGTCTCTTTGCTGGGTCCAGGGAACGGCAGGGCAGGCCTTCTTTGGTCCTCTCTCCAGTACAAATGTGATCTGAGGTCTGGGTACAAGGTGAGCCACATTATGCCCCTTTCTTGCCCTGTGGAGTACTTGGTGTCCTCTCCCTAATGATGACTTACTTGCATCTGGCTAGCATGGAGTGTACTGTTCTGTCCACTCCAAGCACGGAAAAACACTTCTCTGGGTGTCTGGAGGTCCCTAGCCCAATTTAGAGCTAAAGCTAGCTGGGGACGACAGTCCTTTTGAAAAACCAGTATGACAATGGCTTCTACCTCTCTGCCCAAATTCCCAGCCTGTCTGTCTAAACAAAAAAGCAGTCACTTCCATGTTTGATCGCCATTTGCTTTTCAAAGATGGCTTCACCTTTGAAACTTGCTTTTTTTGGCACACCCCCACTCTTGGAAACCCTGCTATGAGGAGGTCACACCTCTTCCTGCAGCAGATCTATTGTTTGGGTCCTCACAGTCATTCTCACTTTCCCTGAGAAAAGCAGAGGGCTGTCTTGAGGACAGAAAACTTGTGTTCAACCATGAGCAGTTACTGGAGACTTTGAGCAGCAAAGTGGCAACTTTCTAATAGGGCTCTTTGTATACAAGTTACATTAAATTCAGGCAACAGTTCATTTGATACCTTTAAGTACCATGGTAATTAGTACCTTTTTTATATATTTATTTTAATGCAAAGGGAGATCACCGAGTGATTACGCACCTCCCTCTTGAGTCTGCTAAAACTCTGAGAATTCTGTAAGTAAGTGTTTTGCTAGCACGGATTGCAATTCATCTCATTGATAGAATTTGTGAGGTACAGGCAATAGTATTATATTTTAGTTCATTAAGAAGTTTACTATATTTAATGGCTAGATGAGTTTCCGATAAGAATACCAGGTGTAGTTTATATATGTTTAGCTCTTCCCGAACAAACCAACGTTTGCTAGCAGTATTCAGACTGGAAACATTCCTTTTTTTATTTAAAAATGTTTTTTTTATTGGGGTACCAAGCACAGAAAACAAACATATACAGTAACAATCAAGAGAAAAATCAAAAAACTATAGTTAGTTCCCCAAACATTTTTCATTCCTTTTCTCCCCCCCACCCCATGTGGATCCATCCTTCCCCCAGCAAACCAGTTCATCAGGAAACAGGGCTAAACAAAGAAAAAAAGAAAAACCGAAAAAGAATAAGATAATAGCATGATACAATAATACAATAAATGGGCACATGGAAAAGAAGAAAATATAAATGTGTCTTTGCCTAGCGATTGAGCCAATTAGACATAGGCAACCAGAGCTTCTCTCCTTTCTCTAGCCCGCCTTTCTCTCCTCTTCACCACCGCCATTTCCCAATTATATACAGACATTCATTTATTAAACCAAACATATTCAGTCAGGGGTAACATCTAGCCATACTGTGGCTATACATAGACGATAAAAGGCCATAGCAACAAATACAAGTTTCTTATAATTTTCATCCACCAATTGATCGGAAATACCCAACATGACAGTCAACGGGGTAAGTACCAGAGAGAGACCAAAGATTGCCCTCAGCCTAAGTTCGATTTTAGATAGTAATTGAGAAAGTTTCGAGCAGGTCACGAACATATGGGTGCTATCCGCGGCCACATCGCCACAACGCGGACAGCTAACACCAGTAGTACCCCCCCACCTATGTATTCGAGCAGGGGTGACATACAAATTACACCAAGCTTTGAAACGCTGTACGTGTAGATTGGCAGATATACATATTGTTTGGCTATAGTACAGAGAGTCCTCACAGTCCCACTGCCATTCCTGCACCTGCACTCGCCATTGTTCAAAATGTTTAGCTAAGTCATCCCCCATTCTTTCCTTAATGACTTTATGAATATCAGCTATTTGTGGTACCATATTTTTTGTAAACATTTCTAGCAAGGGGATTTGTCCCCGGTTGTGACATTTCTTATCTATAAAGTCCCTAACTTGTAAAAATGTAGAGAAATCCATGTTCCCAATCCCAAACCATTCTTTAAGAGCATCAAAAGAAAGTATACAATCCTCGGACAAAAGATCTCGATACAATAAATCCCTTTCTCCCTCCACCTGCGAAAGTAGCCATCATTAAAAATATCAGAGTAAAGAATGGCATTGCTGCCAAAAGGGGAATACCTATGCACCTGGGGCACCAGTTTTTCCTGACTGCAGTCCAGACTTTATATACACTGAGCAGCACCTTAAACTTAACCATCTTAAAACATGCAAAATCAATCTGTTGCAATAGCAAACCCCTGGCCTCTACCCCACAAAGAAGTTGAAAAATTGAGCATCCAAAGTCATCTGAATTAGCACCATTTATCAGTTTAACCGAGTACTTCAAAGTGGTGGCCCAATAATAGAGCTGGAAATTAGGAACGGACCATCCCCCCCGGTCTCTAGGCAAAGTCATATATCGTTAGGCCCGTTTTGGGCGCTTGCCCGCCCATAAAAATCAAGAAATGACTTGATTAAATTTCCGGAACCAAACTTTACTAAATTCCAGAGAGATAGTCCTGAAATAACAAAGAAATTTTGGCTAAAAAATCATTTTAATGACGTTACTCCCCCCATAAGTGTCAAATGTAGATTAATCATTCTCTTAGTGTCAGTTTTCATTTTTCCTAAGAGTGGCACGAGATTTAGATCCACAATTGTGACTGGGTCTGAACTAATCTCGACCCGAGATATCTTGCGCTAGGTACAATCCGTGGATCAGCCATATCTACCCTCTCATTTATCACTTTTTGCGTTTTGCTTTCATTCATATGGTAGGCAGAGATTTCCCCAAATCGATACGTAATGGCCCCTAGCGCAGCTACAGTCTCCTGTGGAGCTGGAGTAACTATTGCTAGGTCGTCAGAATATCCTAGCATTTTTACCTCCCCTCGTGGAGCACATACAGGTTGAATTGCCTGGCTCTCTTGTATTAATCTGATTAGGGGGTCAATATAGATTGCAAATAGCAAAGGAGAGCAGGGGCAGCCTTGACTGGTAACCCGCTCTATGCTAATCTCTCCAGAATAGACTCCCTTTAGTGCTATCTTGGCTACAGGATCTAAATACACGCCTTTTATAGCCCAAATATAACCTTCCCCTATTCCGTAGTGCTTCATAACTGCCCATAAAATGGGCCAGGAGACCCTATCAAAAGCTTTTTCAGCGTCAAGTAGAATTAACGCCATAGGGTCTCCTGTCACCTTGGTGTAATCAAATAAAGTTATGACTCTATGGATATGGTCTATAGTTTTTCGACCCAGCACAAAACCATGTTGATTATATGATACTAATTTTTTAATGACAGAGGCCAGTCTATTCTCAAAAATCTTAGAATACATTTTAACGTCGTTGTTAATCAAAGAAATTGGCCGGTTAGCAACTAGATCAGTAGCTGGCTTGCCTTTCTTTAAAAAAACTACAATTTTGGCAAATCTCCATGAATCAAGTGGAGGTTCCTCCGCCTGAAAAGTTCCAACAAGATTGGGGCGAGCTGCAAGGCGAATTTAAAAAAAAAATCTCCTGGCAAAAAATCAAGCCTAACAGCTTTACCAGATGGAATTGATTCTACGGCCTTGTCAACTTCAACTAAGGTGATTGGTGCTTCCAGCATACCCAGATCTATGGTGGACAAAGGTTCAATTGAAACTTGATCAAGAAATACTGATATCTCATCCTGCAAAGTTAGAGTATGAATCCTTTCCTCTGAGTATAATCTCTGGTAGAATTTTTCAAAAGCTGAAAGAATAGCATCAGAGTCTCTTATAAAACCAATATCTGGATCGTTGATTCCCATGATTCGGGCTTGAGCGTCCTTTACCCTAATACGTAGTGCAAGGTTATGTCCTGTTCTCTCATTGGTTTCGTACATTTGCGTGCGCCAGGCAACATACCTGGCAGCTGCCTTACTAGCTGAGATCTCAGTTATAGCAGCTCTAGAAGTTGCAATCTGCGTTTGTGCTGCCTCAATATTCACTTTAACCAAAATCACCTGGCCCAGGTTTAATTCGGCTCTGCTCATTTCCACATATAGATTCTTAATCTTATCCTTTTTCTTGTTTTTGAATCTGCCATCTGAACTGTGTCATTTCCCGTCTCACCCCGGCTTTTAGTGTGTCCCAAACAAATTGAGGACTAGTGCTCCCCTGATTTTCCGCAAAAAACCTAGTGATCCAAAGTCCGATTAAAAGTCCAGCTGGACCTGTTCTTCATACACTTAAGTGAGAGTTCCAGAACCAACGGATTATGATCAGACATAGCCTTGGGATATTTCTCAATGTTGCAACCCGCCACCAAATTGTGAGAAATGAAAAAATAGTCTAACCTAGAATGTGATTGATGCGGGGCAGAATAATATGTAAACCCATCTTCCTGCTTCCTATTGCAGCCCACATATCTACTAGCCCATGGAGCTCTCTCATTTGACAGAAAGACCTAAAAACCTTGGGTTTCAGCCCCTGGTAACCAGCTTCGGATAGATTCTGTACAGCCCAGCCCAATTTTATATTAAAATAGCCACAAATAATCAGTGGGAGCGGCCAGCCCACCAATTCTGTGTTCAGCCAGTCATATACCTCGGTAGCATCCAATACCGGGCCATAAACAGAGCAAACGGTGAAAGCATTATTATCTATAGCACATTGAGTTATGGCCCATCTACCATATTTGTCTGAGATCGACCATGGAAAGTCCGCCAGACCCCTGCGGGCAAATATAGCAACCCCCCCTAGTCTTGGTTTCCTGTTTTGTAGATATCACCATCCCAAACCCATCAAATTTCAAAATTTGGCTTTTACTAGCTTGGATATGAGTCTCCTGGAGACAAATAATATCGGCCCTGAGAATTCGAATATCCTCTTTAATCCTACCCCGTTCGTCTGGGTCATTCAAACCACATATTTAATCGTGGCTATCCAGACACCCCCCATTGCTTATATATTCTGTACCAGCAATAAACACAGCAAAGACCAAAAAAAGCACATACGTTCTGATAGCTACTTTCCACATGCCCATTGCCTTACCCCCCTTGATAAGGATCTGCACACCCCAGTCCCCACCCCTCATCACATCGGCAAAAAAGGTCACCAGACCCTTGTGATGCCTCCCACGTTGTGCGCCCCCATTGTTCCCTGACCCCCCACCCCCAAAAAAAGAGAATAATAAAAAAAAGATCAGGCAAATGCCATGGCTAAGCCTATGCCAAGAAAAATCCATCCTCAGATCCCCACTCCATTGACACTGAAGTCTCCATCCGAAAAAATACATCAAAAATACCAGTAGAGTACAAAAAGGTCCAAATAAAGAAGATGAATAGACAAGAAACAAATAGATAGCTTCAACAAGATCAAATAGAAACAAGAACACTTAACCCTTCTTCAAAGACCCAGTCCTATTCACCCGATAGCTCTTTCAAATAATCCCCTGCTTGGATCTCAGACCTGAACACCCTTGTCCAGCCCTGAAAGATCACTTTCAAGCGAGCATGATTCATCAAATAAATCTCACACCAAGTTTCTGGAATGATGGGATCATCTGCCTCAGACGCCACCATCTCTCCACCGTGGTATGGCAGAAATCCGGCCTCACAAAGAATGTCTGTCCTTCAGCAGATTTCTTGGCGTCTGGTCTAGCCTTTTCAAAAACTGCTTGTCGCAGAAGAAAATTCCCCCCCAGTTTTCAAAAACTGCTTGTCGCAGAAGAAAATTCCCCCCAGCAAGATCAGAGGCAGCGAGCCTCTGATCTTGCTGGGCAAGATCAGAGGCTCGCTGCCTCTGATCTTACCCAGCATTTTTCTTGAGCATTAGGGGGAACCGATGAACACCCTGGATCTCAGCTTCCCAGTTCCAGGATGATAACTCTGAAAAAGCAGACTTGAAAAGCTTGATTACAAAGCTGCGTATGTCCCCCCCTCAGCAATCTCTTCAATACCCAACAGGCGCAGATTGTCTCGCCGCTGTCTATTCTCTGACTCCTCAAGTTTCCACAACACGTCCATCATACTGGCATCATTAGTTGAGGTCTTCTGCTCGGATCTCTCAAAGCCAGCTTCAAGGCTCACCACCCGTTCCTCCAGCACCGTTGTACGGGCCATGACTTCAGTACAGGCTTTTGTAGTCTTTCTAATTGCTCCCTGAATTTTTTTTGTCGCCATTTCGGCCCTTTTATATTCTTGGCGGGCCTCCAGTTGCATCGCTTTGAGAGTTGTATATATAAGAGCCATTGAAGGTCCCTGCCCATCGTCGGACCCAGAAGCCTAGGGGTTCTCTTGAAGCCCACGCCTGTCTTCTTCCCCTTCATGGCCGAGATTAATATTAGAATAGTTCCACTGTAAATGTTGATCTGAATCAGATTGGGCACGAGTGGTTTTTTGGCACCCACTCCCCTGCCTAGCATGGGTGCCAGCCTGTCTGAGTGTTTCCGCGGTGTTTGGTGCACTGTTCATATCACTGGCCTCTGCTGACCCTTCTCCCTCCGATGACTCTATATCTAGCTCACTTCCCACAGCAGAATCTGATTCCTCTGCCATGGAGAAAAAATTATCCCCGTCCGGGGTGCCGGGTATTGTGCCCCCTCCATCCTGCGCCTCTGAAAGAGAATTCAGATCTAGTTCTAGGCATCTTGAGTCAAAGCCAGCATTTTCCACTGTTGGACTTAAAGCTTGAGTAAAGAGAATAGACACAGCAGAACTGTTGTTCTCCAAACCTAGTATACCGGTTACCTCTATTAATGCCGTGGCAGGGGGCACTGACGACATAGATTGAGCACTGTCACATAGAGAAATGGTGCTGGCAGGGTTTTCCGAAATGCTCGGTATTTCCAGAGTCAGATCCAGAGCCAGGAGTCTGCGTCATACTTGTGGCTTCTGCACCTCCAGCCCCCCTTGGCATATAGACAGGAGCATTTGTAGTCGTTTTCTTACTCCTTAATAAAATAGGCGTACGTTCAGTGGTACCCTTGGACTGTGGTAGGGGTTTGAGGCTTACCGGTTTTCCTGCAAACATGCCAGGGACCATCAGAGTTTTCCTCTTGGTTCCAGGATCTGACGTGTGATCCGTGCCAGGTTTTCCAGCATCTGCTTTACTGCCGTCCTTGCTGTTGGGAGCCACATCCTTGGCCCCTTCTTTCGCCCTTTCCTTATCCCCTTCCTTTGCGACATCCTTAACCCCATCCTTAATCACACGGGTGGGCCATTTGTTGCAGTCTAAAGAAACTCAAGTAGAGAGCTGTACCACACTGCCTCCACCCAACTCCGCTCTGCAAAGTCCGTAAGTAGAATTCCGCCAACTGTATCCTAGCAATCCAGGCAATCCACACTGTAACCATCCACCCTGCACAGCCACAAAACTCTCCTGGATCCTCACCCACTGTGGAGCCGCAAAGCCGTCGGGAAAAGGAGACAGCAGCCACCAGACAGCAAAGCAGGAAATCTAATCCGGCGAAAATCCGCTCTGCTCCGCACCAGCTCCCACTCCGAGGATGCAACATGCCCAGGAGAGCCACGGAGAGAGCCGCGGGAGAGTCGTTGAAGCCGTGGGAGGGCCACAGAAGAGCCGCAGGAGAGCCGATAGAGCTGAGGGAAAGCCGCAGGAGAGCCACGGAAGAGCCACTGGATCCGGTAGCCGGTTGTTGAAAATTACAGGCAAGTTAGCAAAGGCATGAAGCTAGCAGGTCAGGGAGAAATCATCTGCGCTACCTCAGACGGCCGCCATCCTGCACCCGGCTTAAAAGTCTCATGCACCTTGCAGACCGGAGACATACCAACATAAGCATTTAAGTAATGCCATAAAAAAGATTGATCATTATGTAAAGGTTATCCATGTACTTTTTTTAGTGTGATACATGCCCTTGCGGACTTTATTCGTGGTACCGCCTGGTATAAATGCAGCTTAATAACTACTCGCTTCCATTCTGTTTGCATTCCCCCTTTGCTTTTAACCAACCCCTTGAAGCCGAAGCCCCCCACCATCCCAAAACGAACCCACCCAAATCTCACCCTGTATCCTAAGAAAAGAATCACCCCCTCCCTGCTGTCAATAGCAAGACAGTTATTGAGAGCGCCAGCACCCTGAGATCCGCCCCACTACTCCAGTATACCATGAGATTCATTGCTGAGAAGGGTCTTTAGAACAAAAAAAAATAGAAAAGTGAAAAGTATAGAATGTAGTACCATCTATACTACTATTATAAAGAGAGAACTCAACCCTTTTGGCAAGGTAAACTCGGGAACCACAGCGCCAATCCACATACCCGATACATCCTTGAAATTGTCAGGGTGTGTAGATGGACATAGGCTACATAAAATAAAAATAAAACGTAAATTAAAAAAATTAACTTTAAAAACAAAGTAGTCCCCTGAAAGAAGCACCGGCCGCGACGTCTGCGTCATGACATCGAGAGCGCGGGGAGGAGCGGCGTTCAGGAGCAACAGGAAGAGCGGAGGACATGATCGTGGGGAGGAGCTGCGGACAGGCGGTAATGACCAGCGAGAAGCAGCGAGAGGAGGAGCGGCGAGTAAGGTATGTGAACCTGGAGGGACGGGCTGAGGGATGTGACCAGCGAGAAGCGGAGGAGCAGTGGAGCGGTAAAGTCAGCAGCGCGAGGAGGAGCGGCGAGTAAGGTAAGTGAACCTGGAGGGACGGGCCGAGGGACGGGCATAGGGATGGGCCAAAGGACGGGTGGAGGGACGGGCGGAGGGACGGGCCGAGGGACGGGCAGAGGGACGGGCCGAGGGACGGGCCGAGGGACGGGCAAGCCTGAAATGCTGCCCCCAGCCCCCTTCTGCCCCAGGCAACCCTGGGGCAGGCTGCTAGTTAGTATATATATAGGACAAATCAGAAGGACAAAATCATTTAGTTTCTAGTTGTAACTTTGCCAAAGCCAGTTGAGGGGCATGCTCTGTATATACCAGTTAAACTTGGCCATTTTTGATCATTTTCAAGCTATAAACTGATGCAGTTTCCATTGTCTATCCATCGTGTTGTTGCATAGGTCAGACCTGCAAAAGATAGAATACAGGCTCACTCTGATAGGGGCAGTCGGACGGGCTTTGATGGAAACTGCTTGTCGTAGGAGATAATATCCGAAAAAGATAACAAAATGGTGAGGGAAGGGGCTGGGAGGGTTGTTGACAGCAGATGTTAATCTATGTGCTCGTTGTACTTGACTGTCCCAGTCCCAGTCGTCCAGATCAGGAAATGCACTCTTGAGTAACTGTACAATGAATGCTCTGGGATCAGAGCCTTCTTAATTTTTGGGCACACCAAACAGACGGATGTTGTTACATCGTTGCAGATTCTCTAAATCCACTACTTTACTTTGCAGAGCTGTAAACTGAATCTCGTGTGATTCAGAAGTCTTAGCAACCCTTGCCATGTGGTCCTCGTATATGATATGTGTTGTTGCAGCTCCGTTATATTGGTTGTTAATGCAGCAACTTTGTTGTTTACCTCAGTAAGGGACTGTTTGATTGCTGAGCTGTCTGCTTTAGCTTGCGAATAGTATGCACTAGCCTCCTCTCTATAAACCTGTAGTGCCTGTAAGATGGAAGTAGCAGAAGAATCTAATGAGCCAGCAGATGAACCTCAGCCCAGGGAGGAGCTGGAAGAGTTGGAAGAGAAGAAGAAGAGCTTGCTGAGTATCGGCCTACTGCTGAGGTCGATACCCGTGGCGCGTTTGAGTCTTGATGCAGCAAGGTAGGGCCAGGAGCTAGACCTGCACAGAAGTATGGCCAGTGGCAGAACCAGGGTCAGGCCAAAGCCAGAACCAGAGAGTCTTAAAATCAGGGTTTTCACGTCCCCTTTGACAGTAACCCATTTGCGAAGTGGGCTTCTAGGTATTGCCAGTTTAGTGAATGCAGGGTTAAGGATGATTGTTTTGCTTTCTTTATCGCTTCCTTTTTTAATGTTTCTTGTGTTTTTGATGTTTAAATTGCATCTTTTCTTCTCCTTCTTCCCACTAGACAAACGGAGTGAGTGGTCTGATGTCTGTGTGTCACCTGGGGTCACATCCCGGGGGGTGTTTACCGCTATGACGTGATGATGAAGCTTTCCCTCTTTGCTGGGTAACTAAACACTGGTGATGTTAGAAGAGGTAGGAGATGGAGTGCCTTGCTCGTGTCTAACCAATGAAGTGTCCTAAAAGTCTTCAGTCTTCACGCCAGCAACAGTTTCTAAAGAATCTTTACCTATCTGCCGGTTCTCGCCAGTGCCTTGTTCAGCAGGTAGAATAGCATGATCTGCACCATCTGAATTTGGGTATTGTCCTGAAGTTACTTGTTGAGTTGAGTAGGTACTGGTAGCAGGTCTCTTATTTGCGCATCCCCTTTTGTAGCTTGTTTTTCCATGGCTTCCAAAGGTGAACAGACAAAACATCTTCAGTCAGCTCTTCCCCGTGCGAGCCCAAGCTCAGCGTTTCACCATCAGGACATAGAGAGTGTGCTTGTAACGAGCCCTGCGCCAAGAGATATTCTCTGCACAATGGAGATGGAAGGACAGAAGGTGCTGCGATAGACTGCTTTGACCCGTTTAGGACTGCCTCTAACAGTGCTTCCACCATTTCTTCCTCTAGAGGTGGATTTGTGGTTCCCTCAGGATAGATAAGCTCGTTCACGTTATCAGAGTGCAGGATTATAAGAATAGAGTGTCCTACCTTGGAAGATGAGTGATTCACAGTACCTTTTGAAGGCTGGAGCTGTGGTTCTTCCCTGCTCAATGCAGTATGCTCAGAGGCTGCTGTGAGGGCACGCGTGGCAGCTCTGACCCATTTCTGGCCTGTTGTTTTTGGCGGTGCCAATTTGGACGATAAAGTACAGGAGATGAGAGAGAAAGTCAGAAAAAGAAACCAAACTAGGGGAGAGCGCCAAACATAGCTCCAAAGCTGCGGTAGTTTCCCAGCAATCCGTAGCAGCATCAGAGAATTGCAGGTCATGAGAGCTGAGCTTGACCTTATACAGGAAAAGTGTTACTAGAGAAATATCTCTGCTTCCACCAGACGCTGAGGGACTCTACGCTTTATCAATTTATTCCACAATGGCAAGCTCAGTAGCTTGTAGCTTATTGCAGTATTGCAGGTGGGGAGGGCAGCGTTTCCCAACAGTCAGCAGCAGCATTTTTCAGAGCCATTCAAGAATAAGCAAGATTACTCGATTTAATTACTTTTAGAAACAAAACTTCCCACTTCCAGTGAGACAAGGCATATCAGGCTTGATGCATGGTTGACAGGGCTTTCAGCCTGCCGCATTCCACTCTCCCTTTACAATAAGCAGTTTCTCTTTAAGCAGGTGATAACAGCGTTCAGTGGCAGCAGCATGGCTCTTGGCTTATCACTGACCGCATTCAGCTCTCCTGTTTCAGCAGCAAAGTCCTGTGGAGCTTATGCCACCAACAAAGCTCCCAGCTCGCTATGATCGACTTTCCACTCTGTGAAACGGCGGTGTTCTTCCAACTGGGGACTGGGGATGCCCACTCCCAGCAGACCTTGAGATAAGTGCAAAATTCACAAATAGTCCTCTTGCAGGTAAGCGGACATATATGGGTGTATGCTTACTTTTCACTTTTTGTATTGTTGGTGAGTACCAGGGGGCCGGTGGGCGATGGTTTTTCACCTTCTGGGAAGACAGCCGGATGCAAATGTCCACTGAATTAGAAATCCAGTTCATAATAGTCCCTAGGTCAGTCATTGAAGTATGATTAATAGAGTGCTTAGTTTCCATTAAATGATGATTGAAATGATCCATATCAAGTTTGCTCCAATTTCTAGACTTAAATTTCTCCCCTAAATTGGGTAAAGACTGATTGGTATGCTCTACCATAAGTCGATAAGTAACTATAAAATGATCGGACCAGATGACAGGAAGGGTCAAAATACATCGCAGACTAGGTAGATTAGAGAAAATTGGGTCCAGTAAATGACCTGCTGTATGAGTTGGTTCTGAGTTAATCAGTACACAATTCATAGCCGCTAGATCAGAAGTTAAGGATATACTAGCAGGGCAGGACAGATCATCAAAATGAATGTTTAAATCCTCCAAAATAGTAAAATTAGCTGCGCTAAGTAAATGGGGAGAGAGCAAATTAGGCAGAGTAGAGGCCCACAAACTAGCAGGGCAAGGTGGATGGTAAAGTAATGTTCCTGAAAAGGTAAACTTAGGGCTAAGAGCAAGCTTGAATAACATAGCCTCACTATTTTTCCAGTCAAGTTTTTCAAATTTGCAATTATACACATTTTTAAAAACTTATGGCTAGGCCGCCGCTTATTTTACCTTCACGATCTTTATGAACTATAGAATAGCCAGCTGGAAGCGCGGCGGCTACATCCGGGCCGGAGCTTTCATGAAGCCATTTTTCAGTTAAAAAAACAGCGTCAGGATGTTCACGGTTTAAAAGGTCAAATATATTGGCTTTGTGCTTTGGGAATGAGCTACAATTTAAGCTACAAAACTTAAATTCTCCATCCTTAATAAAAGTGTTATTTAGCATACAGTTTGTCTCACAACTATTAATAAAAGAGGGACTCCTAAGGTAGTATTTTGAGGGAGTAATGTGAAGCCGCATTTCCTACAGTTTCTAGACGCTTCATCCAGAGAAACAGGGTGCAGTAAGGTACAGTCAGTATGAGAATCAGACCGTAGATCCCACAGTTGTTTGGATGAGTAGGTGCGAGGGGCAGAGAAAGTTTGAGCAGGGCTCATGGCCCCTGGACCCGTACAGGCGTGGACGGGCGCATATGGGCTTGTCTTTTGCGCGTCTTCGGAGCACCATCGGCGCACCCGCGTCCATTAAATAGCTTAATGGGCGGGCCGCGTGCAAGAGGCGTCTATACAACAGGAGCGCTAACCGCACACGACGCGAGTCCCCACAATGGTGGCAGGTGAAGGAGCACGGAGTTTAACACACTCCAAAAACTCAAGTTTTACATAAAAGTCATCAAATAGCCCTCAAATTCCCACACAGAATTCAGTTCAATAAATTTTTTAAAGATTAAGCAAATCGGTACACATGTATTTAAAAATGTAACCTGTAAATTTAATGGTCATTTAAAATTTGTGATAGCAATTAGGGAAAAGACACCCTCCAAAAATTCCTTTCAGTGGAATCTTTTACTGTAAGGCAGACTATAACTGCTACTAAAGTGGGTACAGTTACACCTGGAAACTTTCTTCCTATTGAGATGAACCAGGAGTCTCTCCCACCCACAAGCTAGTGCCAAACATAAATGGAATTCCCCTGAATACCTTCTTCAGATAACTCTAGACCTATAGAATAACAGAAGAAGAATTGCACATGCTGTTCGAAACAGTGAGGAGACCTAATGTAGTGGATGTGCTCCCAGCTGCACCAAGGGCAAAGAAGTGGACTCCAAGTGAAAGTTGTCTAACATCTTTTTAAGCCACAGGGACACGCTGGGAGAAACCCCTTTTCCTGATAATCCCAGATTTTCCCTGGACCCTTCTGGGTGCTTCTGTTGGAGTGAGTCCAGGCTCCTATGTGCTATTCCTGAGGTCCTAGGATTCCTGGCTATGTCATCATGTACCCCTCCTAAAGTCCTGAAAAACCTGGGACTTAGAGATGTTTTGGGGCCAAAGACCTCCAGGGTACCAGTACAAACCTGCCAAGTCAATCTGTTTTGCTAATCGGCCGAAGATTCATGCTGCTCATGCTCAAAGCTTTTCCACAGCAGCAAATCTCTTTCAGTGGGATGTTGCAAAGAGGGTATATAACCTTATGGATCACTGTTTGGCTACAGATTCCAGCCACACCCAAGTGGAGGAATCCAAGCTAAAACAATGTGACTAAGTCCATACGTATAAATCTTCATTGGGTGAAGTTGCCACATATATCAGGCTGGCAAGTGAACTTCCTTGGGCACAAATTTTGAATTGTTCCTACCAAAAGTCTATGGCTTCACTGGGATCTTGACTAGCCTCATGCAGCCCTTTTTGACCACAGCCCTCTGACATACCCTGCTGAGGATTTTTGATTTTCTTCTCAGGACTAAGTCATAAGGTAGAACTTCCCACTGAGTCAAACCTGATTTCAGTATGGGATCAAAGCTTTGTCAAGGTCAGCCATAAATCTCATTGGTTCTAGTCAAGCACAATCAGCTGACCATGGCTGTGCTTAACGCTTTATGGCAGAATTAAAAGAAAACTTTAAAATCCACATCGTAGGGTACCCCTTATTTGATTTTCTTCATTTTGGTGTCATTTTGTTCATTAAAGTATTCTCTATTTTTATAAATTGAAGTGGAATTTCTATTGTGTTGTGTTTTCAGCTTTTTAACTTGTTTGGCACTTCTAAATGCTTTACACATTTTATGTTAAGCCTGTCTACTCTGTGTCATATCTACCAGGGACTGGGCTCTGGTTTAGATTACTGAAACCTTTACTGGACCAAACAAGAATAAGGACATTCTTACTTGTGGTGGACTACCTTACTACCTGACACCCCAACAAAGAATCCACTTTCTGACACCTATTTTTAAAACTTTTCTAGGAAACAGGGGCCCAGTCTCTAAATTCTGTAATGGCAAGCTCACAATTTTTCTGAGTTGGAGCCAGCTACACAGATCACTCGGTACCATGGGACTGGTACCAGTCTTATGGTAACAAAATGCTCCATGTGTTAATCAGACTGTCCTACTTTTTTAAAAGGTTTGGTACATCAGGAATCCTGAAAGACCCACCATCCAAATTTATCGAACAGTTTAACCCTTTGAGCACCTCTTTGAACACTAATGTCTCAAAACAGCTGAACTAAATCACAAAAAGCACACTTTCTGAGTAAAATTCTAGATTTTGCTCAAATTTAGTGTAATTCTATTCAGTTGTTTTTTCTGTAACAGAGAGTTTCCTATAGCAAATCACATTCAAATCATTATTTTTAACCCCCCGTTTTATTGGCCCTGCTTGATGGATCAATGCAAATTGTTCCATGAATGGGGCAATGCTGATAACCTTTTTGGGAAAGTTTCATGCAGACTTCTTAAGTGGTGCTAAAGTTATTAGAGAAACAAAATATACTCTTCCTATGGAAAGTTTGACCTAACTATAACTATACAATGGAGGTTGCATGAAATGAGTACCAGAACTTCACATGGCGTTCTGATAGCATGATATATTTAAAGCAGACTACTCCGCCACAAGAAAATATTTTTGACCGCTCATTCATCTTTTTCTTTGGCTATGTCCTGAGTCCTGAAAGTACTGTGTGCTGCTGAACAGCTATTTTAAGTGGGATATTAAATCTGCTGCATTCACTCAAAAACTATGCATACTCATTTTGTGTACGATAGGGCTTGGCACACGAAGTATCTGTAGGCCAAGACCTATCCTCAGATATTCCTGTGCACAGCCAGTGTGTAAGTGTTTTGAGGAGATGATGGCAGATGCATGGCCTGGCCTAAGATCAGTGCATGCTCTTTCCATGATGTGCACTGATATAGGCAGAGTACATGGATTATGGCCACATAGGGGCTGGTGTGGTACCTGAGGAAAGGTCAGGCCTTATATTGAGCCATGTGTACAGTAGGTTAAGTCCATGGCAGGCTGATCTCAGCTCCTAGCTGAACGCCACCTCCTGCATTCAGCTCCCATACACAGTATTTTATTTCTACATGTGAGCTGCATACCAAGCAAAAGGCCAGGCGAAAATCGCAAGTCCTGCTGCACTTGATTAAAGCCTGTGAATTGTGAATTCTGTTTACCAATGGGCTGGGCACTGGCCTGCCTTTCAATATACTTCGGGGCTAGTTGAAATGTGAAACCCTTACATCTCTGGAACTGATGTTTTTTAAAGGAATGACATTTGTTTTAATTATCAATAGTTTTTTTTATCTTCCAAGATCTTAACCCTAACTCTCTTTTAACACAACCTTTCTAAAATATTGTAAACTATATTTATATAGTGCTTACTACCTCTGATGAGGCATTGAAGCACTTTGCAGTGAGTAGCATGCAACTCCGGAACATGAGATTAGAGTTACATAGTTAGTAGATTGGTAATCTGTGCTGTATTTTTCCTTACAGATGAATTATTAGTGCTCTTGCATTCTTGTGAGTTTAGTAGTGTTTTGAGTTGGGATAGAATAATGGGTATGCATTAGAAAAGGGAGAGTTTTAAGTTGTTATTAGGAGAAGTGGCCATGTGCACCTGTTAGTTGAGTGAATTGGCTAAAAGTATATTTGAGAGTTCAGTCAGAAAGCTTTATGATGGGCATGAGAGAAGAGTGATGTGCTCAAGTTTGAAGGGAGTCGATTTCTTTCCAACAAATGACAAATTGGCATAAACCTCCTGTAGGAAGGTAGGATCCTTCTACTTGGTTACCCCTACTTTTTGCCTGGTGCTAAGTTATTTTTATCTAGTGGGCCTGGGATCCTGCTGATCAGGACCCCAGTCTCTCAGCTTTCTCCATTAAATTGTTATGTTCAGTACTTAGGTACATCCCAGATTGGATACTGGGGTATTCATATCAGTCCCTAGTATATGGTACTAAGGTACCCAGGGCATAGGTACCCCAGAGTTCTTCCATTGTCTGAAGCATGTAGTATGCCACCCATGGGAGACCATTCAAACTGTAACTAGAGGTACAGTCCTGCCATGGCAGCATGTGTAAGCTGGTGCTTGCACCACTTACAAAAGATATAGGTTTCCTATATCTAGGGTCATGGCACTCAAAACCTATAAGTCATCCCTTTAGCAGGCCTCTGCAATCCTGAAGGAAGGGTGCTTGGTTCTAAATGCGAGGATGCCCCTGCATGAACAGGACACCCCTACAGCATACAGAGTCCATACTCCCGGGTTGTAAGTGAAGCAGTCACAGAGGGGCACCGCATTATTACGAGAAGACAATCTCAAAATCGGCTTTAACAAATCCTATCATGTTTGGTATCAAACAGGTTGGAATTATAGCTCACACACCATAAACAGTGTCGGAGCTATGATTACAAGCACCAGAATAGCCCTCTGTTATGCTCTTAGTGCGTCTCGTTCCAGTCTTTTAGACCCGGACAGCGCAAAATGGTTGCTGCCGACCAGAGACACGATTCTGTCCTCCTGCTGCTGAGTCAAGCTTGACCAGGGAAAGGCAGAACAATAGGTGTCCTGCCACAGGGAAGTGTGACCACCACCCAGACATGATTTAGTGTATTGGGGCTGGGTGGGTGCACTTGCCAGCACCACTCAGTCTGCATGAGGGACTCATTCCATGTCCCCATGCATAGTTCAGTTCAAACCAGCTCCGGGAGCCATTCGCTACCGCTCTGGCGCGTAAAGGACATGGAAGTAACCTCCCCACTGTCCAGACCCTTCCTTGGGAGGGTCTCTTGAATCATTTCAACCCTTTCCTTAGGGTACTTAAGGGCTCACCTGGGTGTAGGTCCCTAGATTCATCGTTGGACAAGATTCATTTCAGAAACCACTTCTACTTCTATCGTCTGGGCACTCTGGACTTTGCTGGACTTCATTTCAGCTCGTCTTCAGCCCCCTTTCAGTATGATGCATCATCTGTGCCTGTGCACTGTACAGGAACCTTTGAAGGCCTGTGGGCATCCAAGACACTTGAAGGAATCTCCTTTGAAGTGAAGGAGTCACTTCCCTGCATCTGCAGGCACCTCAACCCAGCTGACTAGTCTGTTGATCCTGAGCTCCTACAGATTCTGAAAGGTTCTGTAACACAGGTGGTAGGTCTACACAGCTTTCAAGGCTTCCCCTGCCCTCTCACCAACTTTGACGGCAGTATCCCTCATGGGAGCAGCAGGAACTGAACCCATGTGCACCGCATTGACTTGCTGTTGCGAAGGCTTGTTGGCTTTCTCCACCAAGATCTTCAGGCTTCAAGTAGTCCCAACTTCAAGCTTCTCCAGTGACCAGAATCTTTGCCCACACCATATTGCTTGTACCGCGGGCTGCATCGTTTGGTGAACTGCTCGAGGTCCTCTTGTGACTCCAGTGCCTCCAGCTTGTGGGTCCTGTTGAGGGTCACCTTTGTTTCTTTTGGGTTCTTCTGATTGCTTGAGGCGTGTCCTGACTCCCCTGTTTGTGGTGAGTCCCCTGGAGCTCACTGTTCCCAACATTGCACCTTCTACGACTTCTGTGTTGGTTGCCCTTACCAAGGCGTGATAGTACTTCCGCCAGACACTGACCCCTCAGCACTCGACATCCGATGTGGGACAGCTCGTGAATGGCTGCTGGTCTTCCTCAGCATCGCCTGGTCCTCACAGCTGCAGAGTCAATGTCCTTGTCAACTCTCCTGAAACTCCCGACATTGGTGGGCTTTCGTCTTCCAGATCTCCTTGCCACTCCTGAGTGGCATAGACTCTGTCCCCTCTGCTTGCAGGTACCTCTAAACTAGAATCCACCTTTGGATTTCACTGGACAATTTCTCCTTCAGCAACAGCACTTTCCTGAAGTACTCTATTAGCTTTCAACAGCGGTTTCCGACACCACTTCACACCTATGCACCCGACTTCCCTGGTGTAGGTAACATGAGTACTAGGGTATCCACAGGTGGAGTAGCTCTCCAACCTTCTGTCTTCCACTGGGTTTCTTCAGGGTTCACTGGGAAGGGTCCTTAATCTTTAAAATTCAAAAGGCGATTTACACATTGATTTGTACGGAGCATGCAGTTGTGTTCTTACACTGCACACACTCTCCATGGGTTACCTAGTCACTCACCTTGGGTGGTTCCTTGGGCCCCCAGCACTTCTACATCTTCTTGACATCATCTTGACCCGAGTCCTGGTTCTTGTACCACTCTCTTAGTATATGGTTGGTCCTCAACTGGGTCCACTGTGTATTCTGTGCTATGTACTGTATTTCTATGCACAGTATTGTGTGCATTGTGTTTATCTCTGGGCAGAAGATCTCTAAAGATGGTAGAGAGTATTATACAATAAATATGTATTTTTATAAATACCTTTTGTGGTTCTTTTTCACTTAATCAATACTATAAGATTGCATTCTGTTAAAACAAGTAGCTTTACACTCTTTCTGAACTGAGCCCGAAGGCTGATCTCCACAGCTACCACTTAGATAGCTTTCTAAAGTTGGCTGAGTCCTCTTAAATCACCATAAGGGTTGTCTGGACTGGTGCAGGTTGCACACTTACATTAGTCGACATCACATACCAGGTAACTTCTCACACCCTCTATATATAAATCAAAATGGGCATCAATACAGCAACATTTACATGGTCTGATATACACATGTATCTTGTATATTAATGTATCTTCTTATAAAATGAAGAATAGTTAGATGTACAAGGAAACATATATAACGGCAGCCTCATTTCCATACCCAGAGAAGCATAGTTTATCATGTCTAAGTGATAGATAGACAGACAGACAGACAGACAGACAGGCAGGCAAGCAGACAGACAGACAGACAGACAGACAGACAGACAGACAGACAGACAGACAGACAGACAGACAGACAGACAGACAGACAGATAGATAGATAGATAGATAGATAGATAGATAGATAGATAGATAGATAGATAGATAGATAGATAGATAGATAGATAGATAGATAGATAGATAGATAGATAGATAGATAGATAGATAGATAGTCATGTAAGAAAGTGAGAAGGATGGAAGCCCCAATCAAATAATAAACACAATCCTGCCAGTGTGAAAGGTAAAATACACAACATTAACCTGTGCTTAACCCTTTGTAGCACAAAATCAGTCAGGCTAAACTTAGACAATGTGTAAAGTGCTTGTGCATCACTCAACAGTTATAAAGGGAAAACACAACACAAGAACAAACCCAAACCAATTTAGAAAAATAGAATACTTTTTAATAAAACAGCATGATACCAAAAGACTTAAAAATACAATCAGTTGAACCAAAGATATGAGTTTTTACAGTTTTAGGTGAAAAGAGGGACAAAAAGCATAAAGCGATAGTCGCGGTTATCTGGTGGCACTCGAAAGTGCGATGTTCAGGCCCACCATAACGGAGCTGGGTCTTGTGGATCCTCCGCAAGTTTGTGGAACTTTTTTTAAAACTCTTTTGGCCCCAGGTGGGGATTTTCTGGGACCCCACCAGCAGGCCTAGGAGGCCAGGATATTCCTATCCTGTCCCCTATGTCTTTTTTTTCTTAGGAATCTGTACTGAGTCCAGAATCCTAAGATGGCTGGCATCACTTCCTGGTTAATGTGGTGGCAGCCAGTCAGATCTTAGCTGAGATCTATTGGACCCATGGATTCTCTGCATCACTAGATATACACAACGTTTGAGCATTAATTGCCCGAAAACTCTTTCGGACCAAGAACTAGCTTTCTGCCAAATTAAACCCATTCAGTGGTGTGGACTGTGTCTAAAATTTCTATGGAAAAATAGGACCCCTCATTTTCCCTGGCTCCAGCTTGATGTGTCACACTGAAACTTCCCATGTGTAAACCAGTCAAAAAGTAACCCATTTTTTGAAAATGTATGGAGATTCGTCAAGAAGTACCAAAGTTATCAGCAACACAAATACAAGGCATTTCCAATGGGATACAATCCTAACTATAGCTACTGAGAGAGAGAGAGCGAGAGAGAGAGAGAAAGAGAGAGACACAAAATGTAGTGTAAGACCTTCCATTAGACTTACATACTGTGACTTATGTATGCTATCATAGAAAGGAGGTATGACGCATTATTCACACACTAATCCATGTATATGTTATGTAAGTAGGAAGTATTTATATGTAGTAAGACATACATATATATGTAATGCAATATATAGACATGTATTGTTATATGTAAATATGTTTCCCTTTTTTGCTATAACCAACATAAAACATATATGTACAGAACACCAAATACCTCCGTGTGAGGGGGGTCTGCAACCCTATCACGGCGGCATCAGCATCGCAGCAACGGAGAATCCAGCCATTAAACAACAAAGAAAATTGCTGACAGCCGATCTCTGGAAGACGGGATCTTTTCTTCGGCAGGAAAGCGACAGCAACATTCTTAGCCCTGACGCGTTTCGGCTTTGAGATAAGCCGTGATCACAGGTGAGTTGCATTTTATGGTGCAAGGTGACCAGGTGCTCCTTGAAAGGCAGACTACTCGGTAGTTCTGTAGTTAAATTTCCCAGAATACACATTGGATGGCTGGTAAAACATGTACTTGACCTGCAGTGTTTACAATTTCAGTTCTCAGTTCTATATGATTCAAACACATTGCATTTGTAGTAAATAGATTGTCAATGTGATTTTGCGCATAATCTGCCCATGCTGCCAAAGTTGTTTTCCGCAGTGCTGTCATCCACAAATCCACAGGAGGAGGTGTGAGTACCCCTCTCGCGTCCCTTGCACTCCTCTACTTTGCACATTTACATCAGGAAAATCCCTTTCTTTCTCTCGTGGGGGAGGTGGGCCATGCCCCCAAATCTGTTTCCAGACCACCAAATACTTCTGTGTGAAGGGAGCCTCCAACCCTATTAAAGGTATATAATTTACACACATCATCATGTCATATGATATCATCATATGTAGATCCGTGTGTGTGTGTGTGTGTGTGTGTCTATGTGGTCACACACAAGGCCTCTACCATAGTTCACACACATGACAATAACCAAAGAAAGGCTGCACTTTGAAACTGAAAGTGACTTATTCTGCCGCATTCTTTGCATTTAATCTGTAGTCAAGACATTACCGCTTCCTTCTTTAGTAGAATTATACCATTTCAATGAAAAACATACAATAGTTCTCCAAGGGAGAAAAGAGAACCAAAAACAAAACACACAAGTAGTAAATGGCTCATGACAAGAAGTAAATCAATAATTAACTGCGTTCTGCAAACTAAGTGTTTTGCAATTAACAGCGGCAGAACAATCATTATCAGTCATGCTAGTGCTCCTTTTGTTTTGAACCCCACTGAATCCTTGACAGCCTTACAACTAGTGTAAAAGAAAGCACTGCACAGAAAGCTTTTCTCATCCAGCCCATTACCATATACTGTCACACTGCGACAGCTCCCCTGGGAGTTGCTGGATAGCAGCTCCACTACATCTCTAAATAATACATCAAGGCAGGACTTGTCATTTGCAACCATTATTGCACTTTTGTGTCAACAAGCTCGCATTCTGCATTTTTTTTATATAAATTTTACATTTCAACAGCCAACTAGAATGTGCTCACAGAAAATAAGCAGAAGGGAAGGGGGATGCGTCTTGTGTGGATGTATTAAAATGACTGAGCTGCAAACGCCTCCCTCCTCCCCCTCTCTCTGACAAACAGTGTCAGTTAGATGTGGAGCAGGAATGAAATCGCTCATTACTATCTGACATAATGACACCTGCCTCCTCTTTTCTTGTAACTAATAACACATCTTTTGGGAGCTCATCCATTGTTTTTGTGCCATCTTGTCACAGAGCGAGGTTTCATAATGCAGCGGAGGCCGCGGCAGGCGCACCAATCATATCAGAGGCGGGAAAAATAGCAGCTCTGGAAGACCTGATTTCCCCCCAAAAATGGAGGCCTTATTCTATACTATGACACCCCTACCCATGTATGTTTAAAAACATGCTGAGATGAGAAATAGTTGAGAACATGAAGGGAATTATGAATGTCATATTCCATCACGAAGGTGCATTATATCCAATGGCACTTGTAATATGACGGACAGTATACCCGTCATATTTATGATGAAGCATCCCATCTGCCAAACTTTAAATAGGCCCTAGATTACTATTTGTAGAGGGCTGCCAACACATCACATCTGAAAACCCTTCCTTACTACGGGGGGTAATCCTACTCTGTAACAGGCTTCTCTAACTTTTTAGGTCTCACCTACTTATAGGTTTTTATTTGTCAAAATACATATTGTGTACCATACTTAAAACGTGCGACTGGCTTAGAGCCAGCCTTTGCTTACCATTGGTTGTGTTTCTTTTCACTCTCATTTGCATGCTTCTTATTTAATGGCTTTCCTTCTTCCTGTGTTTGGCCCTCGCATAGGAAATAGCTTCTTTAACATCCTTTTGATTGGATGACTTGTATTGTTCGACTGCTCACATTTAGATAACTAGTTTTGTATTTTTCTTTGAGTGCTCTGTGCAAGTGCACAGGCTTTCCTGCTTTATTGCTCAGTCCTGTGTGTGCTGGTTCACCACTGAAATTCTCATCCTACATGGACTCCGCATGTTGTTCTTCCCTCCTTCTCTCAGCTCATCTATTGCTTCTGTCACCACTACTCATCCCGTGCCCCAAATGCTCTCCATTGCATTCTCCCTTAATTCCCTGTCCTGCTCAAGCTGCTCACTTTTTCATTCACTTTTGCTTGTTTTATTTTCCTTCACTTATTTCCCTTGCTTGTTGTCTTTGCTTTTTCTTTCTTTTTCACACTGCTCTTAACTCCTCTCTGATCTGCTACTGCCTCCATTCATTCTACGTTTCCTTCACCTCACACACGTATCCATCTCGCTTTTTAAAAAACATATTTTTAGACCGCCGCCTGCTGCAGTTTGGTACTTATGTAAAAAAGTTGTGTCAGCAGGTGTGCTCCAAGATGGGTACCGGCCATCTTGGAAAAGTCAATAACACCAAAAATCCAAATGGGTAGCATGCACATCCAAAGTAGACTAAGTTGGGGTCATGAGGCTCCTTATATGTAGTATAGTGCCTACCCCTAGGCACTGTACTAAAACAATAATAAGAGCTAAAATTATTGAGGTCTATGCTTACATATTTGACTGATTTGTATGTGGCTTAGTGCAAACTGAGGTGGCATGGAGTGCAGAATAACAATGGACTGGGCTGCAGATAGAGGAATTACCAGTGGCTAGATTAATTTAAACATTTCATCCATCCCTTTTTGTACACTCAGTGCGTCGCCCTAAGTGAGACGGAAATACTCAGATGTGGATCCCGTGCACACTGTGTCACAGGAACCAAGCTGTACTTGGCTAATGAGCCCTAATCAGGGCACAAATGGTCCAAGGTTCCTTTCGTTCTGGTTCAGAGAGGACCTGGCTTGGCAGTTCGGGCTGCAATGTTACCATTGGAGCAGAGTCAACAGGGATTTGCATATGGCTGGGTCCGAACTAAGGTGGCGTGGTATACAAAATAACAATGCCCTCTAGTAATTACCATTGGCTAAGACCAATTCAAGTATTCCATCCTTCAGTTTTTGAATACTTCCTACTTACACAGTGACATGATGATCAATTTCACCTCCGTTAGTTCCACAATTGGATTTGCAAATTTATTAAACGGTCTATGACATTTAAAGACATTGTTTTTCTCTCAATGCTTGAACTACGAGTAAGATACTTGAATGAATGAATTTTTGATTTATAGGACTACCTTCAAATATAATCCCAAACCTCTTTTTAAAAAACATACTGACAGTTTGTAACATATTGACCTCAAAAAGCTTGCCTCCTGGTGCATGGGCACTCATGCATCAGGATGCATGTGCACGCATAGGTGGTGACAGGTCCACCAGGAGTCATAACTCATACATGTGCATGTGTGACGATGTATGCATGCATATGGACTGTTCCTCTTTTTTAAACTTGTTTATGTTGTTTGTAATCAGAAATAACTATGGGGCATATTATCAAGGGGGTTTATCTCCGCTTTTTTGGCTTTAAAAGCCAAGAAAGCGGAGATAAAATTATCTCCCTATTACCAAGCTGTCGCTAACACCAGTTAGTGACAGCTAATAGGAGATAGCGACCATCTTGGGCCCCGCTTTGCATGTCAGTGATATTTATCACTAATGACATGCAAAGTGGGCGTGCCAAGATGTTAGAGACTGGAAACAGTCCCTAACATCGCTATCTCCTATTACCAACTTTTGGAGATATTCGCGCTAAGCGCGGAAATCTCCAAAAGCTAACACCTGCCCTGAGCAGTTCTTAGCCATGTTATCCAATGGGAGGTGGATAACATGGCTAAGAGCATTTGCTCGATAATGCATGAATATCGCTGACTTTTCAGCGATATTCATGCATTGCGGCTGTTTTTTATCGCATTTGCGATAAACCTTGCTAATAGCAAGGTTTATCTGCGATAAAAATCGCCGATGTGCAGCGATAATTTTTGTCTCTAAACAAGTTAGAGACAAAAATTATCGCTAGTTGTTGGTAATATGCCCCTATGTTTTTTCACCTCTGTGAACATTTTCAAAAAAATTGACAAAAGCAATAGGTCTTCAGAAGCGCGCCCTATTGCCTTTGCCAATGCTCGTTTTTTTTAACTTTCGTTTAATAACCCCTTCTAGGGAGGAAATATAATATGGGTCTATACCCTTTCTAATTCTTGTTTTTTTACCTGTCTTTAAGAGACAGGTTTCTGAGACTTGAAGCTGGGAAGCTCAGACTCACTTCCTCCTCACCGTAGCTGGATCAGGTGCTGGAGATGAAGGTGCAACTGCTGTTTTACAGACGGCGGCACAGACCTCTTTTCATTAGGGTGTGCTCTTCAGGAGTCAATTTGAAAGTGTTCTATGGGCTGCTGGTGATTGTCAATCCCCTGAAGCCTTTGCTTACTTTGTTTAGGGAGCCTCCCTAAATGGCAGAACTAGATAATTCACTGCAGTGTGAGGCGGGTAGGACCTTTCACTCTTTTCAGCTGGAATGACTGAGAATGGGTTCTCTTTGTAACCGGCTTCTGGTTTCTTGCTAGGTACACGAATACAGGTAAGATCGCTGTTCACCTCCACCTCACAAATGGGGCTGGTAGAGACTGCAAGTGTTCTTTATGGCTGAATAGCGGATGTGGCCGGTTGAAGTAGAGGTTTTTAGTGCATTATCATATCTTCTGGTCATAGGTTCAAGTCCACTCTTTGCCTGCTTATTTTTTTTCTTCCAGAAAACAATAAAAAAAGGGAGATGGAGTGAATCTTAGGGTATCCAGTGGATAGAAGACATGGCTCCTGCTTGCTTCTCCTTTTCTGAGGGTAGAGGAGAACAGCAAATGTAAGGGTGCACCTTGGAGTGTAGTTGTCAGCGATTTGTACATTTTTCACTTCCACAGCCTGACACCCTATAGAAGATATGTATCTTTGATTTAGCAAGCTTCATTTAGTCAATTCTCCCTTAAATGTCTTGCTTGGAGTGTGCGAGGGGCATTTGACTCTCCAAAGGATTCAACAGCACAGCAGATTCCGAGTGTTTCCTTCTACATTTAATTTTTTTCTATGTTTAGTGCTTTGTTTCAATACTTATACTATCAATGTTTAAGCTCTAGTGGTTAGGCACTCTGACTCAATTTCAGGGTTAAAGGCCCAATCCATGTTGTGATGGTCCACCTGAAGGGCCTATGTGATGGGCAGGGTCATAGCTAGCAACGCACCACTAGTATATGGATCCACTGCACAATAATTATAGTTGCATTTAGATGTCAATCTGGGGAGATTTTTGTGACTCAGTGATTAAGGCCTCTGATTCTAGATTTGAAAAGTCAGGGTTCAAGAACTTCTCGTGATATAGCCATTTGAAACTACAGTCATTTGTCTTAAAAGTACTTCTTTCGTTATGTGTTTGTTGAATAAGGGTGCCCTGGTGACAAATCTTTCAACTTAGATCTCGTGATGTTTCAGGGATCAATTCAGTAAGTGAACATTCTCTATCTTTAATTTTAAAGACATGCTGATATTTAATCCCACAGTACTAGCCTTATCTTGAGCTATAACATTATTATTCTTTTTGCACTTTTCCCCTCATACTGAGTGAAGCAGGCCCCCTGTATTTCATGTTCTTGAGGTATAAGTTCTTGGTTCTTCTATAACACGGGATCATTTTACTGATCATGCCCATGTGCTGTTTCCATTTTGTTATGTAACCCATTGCACTTCCCTACTGCTGTTTATGATTTATTGAGGATCAATTTAATCACTTTCACTATCTCAGTCACATGCAAAAGGGTTTATTTGTATCTGCCTTAGCCTTTGTTAGTTGCATGTGTTCAGCTTCCTGTGCTATACTTCTTTTACTTGTGCTTTAGAGACAAACAGAGAATTAGTGTATGTTTGGCAAAAGTTGGTATCCTTCCCCCTTTTTATGTTCTACCTCAGTTATGGTAGAATTTTGCTTGCCTGTTCTTTAAAGCTATCTCTTCTTTATGCTGATGCCGAAGGTTTGACAGATACATTGAATGATGTACATTGAAGGCACAGTCACCACTAAGGGTGCTCTATTGGTAGACACAAGTGGTCCTTTTTGGGAGCTTGAGTCTGATATTGGGGATCATCTTAAAGTGTTGCTTTTTCCTAAGGAATAGATCACTCTCTATACTACTGAGGCTCTGTTTTTTCACGTGGACTGACTGTGCATTTTCTGCTTTTGTAAAAACATTGGGGTCTATTTTAAAAAGTGCATTTCATAGTATGTTTAATAGTTCTACAACAGTACTATTAAGTAATACAACATGTTATTCACAAACCTTTGAGTGTACATCTCCTTCTCTACCGTTTCCTTTCTTTCCTATGGGTAGAATCTCAGACATATAAGTTTACTATTTAGTAGTAAGTTTGGTAGGGACCAGGGGAGTTATTGAAAAATGGGAAATACTCACTGCAAAATGAGTGGGGTTTAGGTAGGAGTAATGTATCATTGGCATGTTTTTCCACAGTCTTTTTTTGCTTCTGAGTTCCTGTTTTTGAATATATCCTTCATTTAGTTTTCGCTGGTTTTAGAACTATCGGTACTTTATCAATGCTGATCAGTGCTAAAGTGCAAGTGCCCCCTGTGTAAATTGTGACTGGTTATCCATGATTGCTATATTGGATTTACTGGTAAGCCCTGGGTCTGTGATTCAAATGCTACTAGTGGGCCTGCAGCACTAATTGCGCCACCGACATGAGTAACCCTGCAACCATGTCTCAGACCTGCCACTGCAGTGTCTGTGAGTGCAGATTTAAACGTCCATGTCGACCTGGCCAATGCATCCACTAGCCAGGCCCAAACCTTCCCTTTTACTACACATGTCATCCATAAGGTAGGCCCAAGATAGCCCCATTGAGAGGGTGCAGTGTTTTTAAATAGTAGTACATGTGGTGGTGTGTTTTACATGTCGTGATAGCGAAATACTTCAAATTTGATTTTTCACTACTACAAGGACTATTTCTCCCATAGGCTTTTATTGGTGCTCCCTTGTAACCTCTTAAAAGTATGACTTTCAATTGGGAAGAGATAGAGATTTTGAGTTTGGGGTCTCTGAATTCACAATTTAAAAGTATATCTTATAGTAAAGTTGGTTTTTAATTTCCGTGTTTGAAAATTACACTTTCAGACAAGGCGCATTTTATTGCTTTACCATTCTGTGTCTGTGCCAGCCTGTGGAATCCATGTCTGAGGGAGGGTGACAGTTGGGCTGTTTATGCATTCTCTTTAGACATTCACACAAAAGGAGTTCAGGTGTGCCCTGCATATCCTGATGACCCATTACCAGGCTGATGGGTCTGCCTGAGCTAGAGTGGTGGGGGAAGTTGTCATCAACACCTGAATAGGGCTGTCCGTGTCTTCACACAAAGCTGTCTCCACTCCCCATTGTGTCCGGAGGCAGGTTAATGAAAGGCAGGGTCTTGTGCACTACAAAGACTTTCCTTTGAAGTTTGTCTGCTTCAAAGGCAGAAACTGGTATAAGTACTGGAGCTGTGACACCATAACTTCAGAACACATCTGAACTAAGAGGACATTCTGCCAAGAGAAAGAGCTGGAGAAACTGTCAGTAGGGACTATCACATTGCTGTGTGCTTTGCTGTGTTGGCCTGCTGCTTGCTTCTTCTATCTTGGGCAGTGAAAGGACTGGACTTCGATTTCTACATCCTGCTTGTCAAGGTTCTCCAAGGGCTTGACTGTTCTTGCCTCCTTTAAGAAGTCTGAGGGCCATCAAAGACTTCAGCTGCAGCCCCTTCCTGCTGGGAGTTTTTACCTGCCACGTGGTGCCAATTCCAGTTGTGGGCACTTGGGGGTGGCTTTGCTGCAAAGAACCACAGATAATCCATGCACCCACTCTCAGCGCTTGTTTTTCCCCATGCTGCACCACTTTTCACCTGAAAAAACCAACGCATTGCCATGGTTCGGCAGAAGAATCGATGCATTACCCGCCGTGCAACTGAAGATTTCTACCACCCAACCCCAGAGCACTCCATTACTGACTTCCGTGATGCCAACTCTGATTCCGGCGCAGGCCCTGCCATGTGGCAAAGAAATCACAGCGGGAAATCGACACTACACCTGTTTCGCCACTGCCACATCGACCAAACGTGTCTGGATTTTCAACACATCATCCCTGTGTACCAAGTTCTTCATCGATATGGCCCAGCAGTAAGGACCTGAAGTCTTGTGTATTGTGATCGATGCATCACCTCCCCTCGCAGTAAGGAATCAATGCATCACCTCCTCTCATAGTAAGCAATCAAAGAGGGAGCCCATGTTTGTTTCTTTTCTGCCAACGGCATTGCCAGCCTGCAATTTATGTTCAGGGACTTCAATCCCCACAGATTCACGTGCTGGGGAGGCAGCAACGACTCACTCTCATGCCAGGAGGTGCCTAAAAGGGGGCCTGGGCTCCCGCTGCATGGGATGCACGCGGGAGTGCCAGGGGCCCGTCAGCGGCCAGAGGAGGAGGTGCTGGTCCACGTCCAGAAGGCATTACCCACAACCTACAACCTCCCTGACTCAGGGTAGGAGCAGCTGAAATCACTACAAGTTTTCTTCTTTTACACTCTTTGTGTGCCCTCTGTCCCTGGTGAATATAATTATGGGAAAACGAAAGCTTGTGGGTGTTGCTTCTGGGAACAAAAATAAGAATGCAAGACTAAGTACACCTATAACAAACTATTTGAATACTGCAATGGGACTAATTAATAGTGAGATTGTCAATGTGGAGGAGTGCCTTGCAGCAACAAAGCTCGCACTAAATAATGTAGTTGAAGACACACTTGTTCATACAATCGTAGTAGAAAAAGTGCTAATGGAAGTTCCCAAAATCATTCTACAGCTTTGGTCCATAATGCAACATCTTGTGTATCAAGATAATTACTAGAGATATCAGTGTTAACAGAAGGTTTAGACCCATCCCCATCCCCTGTATTTGAAGCACAACAACCAGAAAAGAGAAAAATGAAACAATCCGCAAAACATCCTCAAATACAACAAAATACATTGCCCCAGAAATAGAGTGGGGGCATAAGGATACTCAATGTCATGATATCTCCCATTACCTGGACTCACTTGTTAAAAAATTACATGGGAAAATTGACTCAGTTGAGAAAAATCTGTTATCTGAAATTTTAAAACTTAAGAAAGATGTTGCCAATGTTTCCAAACTAATTGGGGAGTTGATAATACAGGGAAAGAGAAACATACAACCCATCATAAGCAACAATACCGCAACGGTTAATAATCCTCAAACTACTACAAATTATCCTATGCATAGTTTACAGAGCCCACCATCGTTGTGCAAGGGAAAAAATACTGTTGGGCAAAGGGACATGAAAGAAACTAACATGGGGTCACGTCTTATGACTTTGGCTAATCAAGTGACCAAAAAGGCAAAACCAAACATTATAGACATGGACAAACATGGTTATAAATCATTACCTACTAGGCCCCAAACATCCTTACACCTACCCCCCAAGGCTACACCATACACAATTATTTTGAAAAATGTGCCAGAATTAAAGGATGGTATAAATGAGGATTGGGAAGAACTGCAAAATAAGGTTCTATTCTGCTTTAATAATCACTGTGACTATGATACAAATATCTTGTCCCAAAGCATTATTATGGTAAGAAGAGTACTCTGGGTTGGGAAACAACCTAAAATTGTGAAGGTGTACTGCGTTGTAGTCTCCTTTCGATACCCTGAGATGGTTAAGACCCTGCTAGAATATCTATGTAATAACTGGGAGATAATATTAAACATCAGAATGAAACCATCACTGGGATACCACTAGGGTACTTTTACAAGCTGGACGAGAGGATTCAACCAGGTCATGTCATATAATAACAGAAAAGTTTAGACCACTTGCTTTGTTTAATAGATTCTTACCACTCTGACAATGTAGTGATGTAGATTGACTACAAAAAGATACGGTCAAAGATTCCGGCTCTATTGATGAGATATTATCAGAGACATTACCTGCAAATCAAAAAATGAAATCTAGAAAATTGACTTTAGTAACTTGGAATATCGCGGGTATTAATAAAAAATTGAATGATGAGACATGGCCTGTTTTCCTAAATAATTGCGAAATTATTTGTGTGCATGAAACTTGGCACACGGAACCCTTCCAAATTGATGTTTTTTTAACCATGGATACTAAAGCAAAACCTTCAGAGAATGGAAGAGCAAGGGGTGGCCTAGCAGTTTTACTTTCAGTTACATGCCCACTGACCTTGAAGAAAGCTTATATTGACTCTCCCTTTTTCCAATTCTTGTGGCTTTATTCTTCTGACCATCAATGTTACATATTAATTAATTTCTACAACAATGTTTTTGATAACACCAGAAATCAAGTGATATTGCTGCTTGAGAGGGAGCTTGATCTTTTATAAAAACATAAGGGGCGATTACCTTTTGATTTGAATGAAAGATTTTAATAGTAAAAAACGTAGGGGCATATTACCAAGCAATAGCGATAATTATCGCTATTGCTTGGTTAGCGTGAAAAATTTACCGCTGAGCTGCGGCGATTTTTACCGCAAATAAACCTTGGTATTACCAAGGTTTATCGCAAATGCGATAAAAATCGCCGCAATGCATGAATATCGCTGAAAAGTCAGCGATATTCATGCATTAGCGAGCTAATGCTCTTAGCCATGTTATCCACCTCCCATTGGATAACATGGCTAAGAACTGCTCAGGGCCGGTGCTTAGCGCGAATATCTCCAAAAGTTTGTAATAGGAGATAGCGATGTTAGCGACTGTTTTCAGTCGCTAACATCTTGGCAAGCCCACTTTGCATGTCATTAGTGATAAATATCACTGACATGCAAAGTGGGGCCCAAGATGGTTGCTATCTCCTACTAGCTGTCACTAACTGGTGTTAGCGACAGCTAGGTAATAGGGAGATAATTTTATCTCCGCTTTCTTGGCTTTTAAAGCCAAAAAAGCGGAGATAAACCCCCTTGATAATATGCCCCCTAGTATTTCAGATGAAAAACTCTGTGGGTCTGGAAACGAGGGTGGTGATAGCTATTCCCATTTTCCTCATATGCAGTCCAGTGAATCTATTAACGAGGTTATGTCCAAATACAACCTAGAGTTAATAGATCAGTATAGTTTGGACGGGCAGTCCCAACTATCAACTTATGAAGGACATGGCCAAGGTTCAATAATTGACCACATTCTAATCCTGACACATGGCCAAGAACAAATAAGAGAAAATGGAGGTAAAATAGTCTATGTTAGTGATCAACATCCACTTGTCCTAACAGTTAGAATTGATGATACCCACCAGACTGGACCTTGTTTAGCCCCCATTATTTCTACCCATGGGGAAAACTGTATATCTATTAAATGGTCAGAATCCAAAAGATTTTATGGAGGTTTTATCAAATAAATGTAAACAAGATATAGAATTCTGTAATAGGGTGAATCTTACTGAAATTCAGATTATGGGGTCTTTCTGTAATATCAGTGCCAAAATATCCAGCGGATTGAAAACTAAGAGTAAGAGAAAAACAAAGAAAATACCTGGCAGGTTTGAATCACAATGTACGAAGGAAAACCAGTCACTAAAAACGCTCTAAAAATCAGGCCCGGAGATAGAGAACTTATAAAAAAACAGTCCATAGTAAAAAGAAAGCAAGAAATCCAATACAATGCTTGGGAAAAACTTTCCCAGGCCGCAAATATTACTACTAGTGAGAAGTGCAAATGTAAAGGCACCCGGTGTTGATGGGGTTCCAATAGATATTTTTAAGTATGGTATTGATTTTGTGCCCCCCTTTCACAAAATGTGTTTAATATTGTTGCAGGGGGCACAATACCAAAAAACATGGTTTGAAAGTATAATCATGCCAATTTTTAAAAAGGCAACAGAAGTGATACTAAATATTATCACCCTATTTCCCTTCTTGATACAACCTCAAAACTGATGGGTAGGATATTGTTAGAGAGACTGGAAATATGTGTAGAGGAAAACAATATCCTTATGGAATCACGATATCGGTTCAGAAGGGAAATCGCAATTATTGAACAATGTAATAATTTGCACTTGTTGATCAGTAAGAACACAAATATAAAAAAGGGCCATCTACACCTTTGTTTTATTGACTTAACCAGTGCCTTTGATTTAGTAAATCCTTTAAAACTATGGTAGACTTTGACTCAAATGGGCGCCCCAATGATATCATAATTTACCTTTTCTCAGATATACAGTCGCCTGACTACAAGAGTTTGTTATGGGCTAAACAGGGAATGTACAGTTAGCTTCAGGGTAAAACGGGGAATTAGGCACGGGTGTGCTCACCCCACTCCTGTTCTCCTCATACATAAATGGTGTAGAAGAGGAACTGCAAAAGTTAAACGCAGACATCCCTAAAGTAGCAAAACGCGCTGTTCCGACTCTACTTTATGCGGATGATGCAATTTTATTATCAAGAACTGCGAATGGGTTGCAGAACCTTACTGGTACATTTGCACAATATATGCAGGAAAACGATGCAGTAATTCATTTGAAAAAGAACTTTACGATGGTCTGTGGACCAGGAAAGATAAAAATGAAGAATCATCATTTAAATAGTGTCACTATTGAAAAAACTAAATAATTTGTATGTCTCGATCTGGTTTTCACAGATAAAGGGAACTGGGGAGCCCATATTGAGCAATGTAATTTAAAAATATTTAGAATAACTGAGTAAACTTCTAGATTTTCACAAAAAAATGGGCAATAAGATCAGGGGGAACATGACACTTTAGAAAAGCAAGTGTCTTACTGGGGTTTGTTATGGGGCAACACTATGGGGAGGGGAAATTGTACAACCCTTTACTCCCAAGAAAATAAATTTGTACAACAGCTTTTAGCTTTACCCAGTTCTACCCCGGTTTTTAGTGTGCAGAACAAATTAGATGCCTCTATATACATGATTTTATAAGTAAAATAAGTTTAAATGTCTGGCATGGTATATGGAGTAAAGAAGGTACAAAGTTTACACAGGATATCATCAAAGATTGTGTTGCCCATGACCAAGGAACAAAAATACCATGGTTAGTTTATATTAAAAATCTTGAAATGAATATACTATAAATACTGATTTTAAAATTTCCCTCTCAAATACTTTATTATGGGAAAAAATAATTGAAGAATAAAGTAATGGAATCACGGAACTGACTCAGGGATGTAAATGCAATCCAGAAAACAATAACCAAGGCTTACTTGGACAGGGCATCTGGGCAAGGGATAGCTTTCTATTTACCGCAGATTACAAATACAAACCACAGATTTTATCTCACAAGACTGAGAATGGTTTTAGTCCATTTTTAATAGTTTTCCCAACGATGGGCAAGAGGAATCATAATCTTCCAAAGTGCCCAGGCGGCGGATGATCACATCAAACAACATTGCATTTTATTTTATTCTGTAGTTTTACAGAGATGTTAGGAAGAGTCTCCTATGACCACTATTTGTAAAGGAGAACATTTTCACATTTAATATAGCCTTAGATTATGTTTGTAGTCTGGCAAATATTAGGGTCTGTAATGCAGTGGTGACCTTTTATCAGAAGTCAATTAAAATAGGACATAGTGATTATCAGCTCAAGGCCCTTGTATATGAACACAATGAATAAAATCCAGATAAATGAGCCAATATTTTGTCTAATAGGTTCCATAAAATATTATATTCCATGTATTTGGCATTCTTATCTTTCCTGCTTTACCAGTTATAAATAAGATTTCTTAGAGGGAAAGTATTTTATCCTTATTCCATGATGTATTATGAAGGTAATTAGTCAAAGGGGAAATCCCTGGAGTCAACTAGTCTACTAATCACTATAGGCCTTTCTTGTTGTAAAAGGAAAGGTCACAGTATGCCTTGGGTATTCGGACAAACATAAAAATAGGTTTCCACAAAGAAATAGTCTTGTTTACAATCTAGATTTATTAAAATTACATTTAAATAAACACTAAAAACAAGATAAATTCATACAATTCTTCCGAAACAATTAAAATCCAAGATTAAGTATCTTGGAGGGATAAAAATGATTATTCAACAGTATTACACAAACACAATATTACGGTACACGATAAATGGAAAAACTATCAAAATATGTTCACAATAAACAACAGACTAAATGTAATCAAAACAAACCCCTCATGTATAAGTGGCCCACTTGATATCTCTGCCACTGTATTTCACTAGATCCAATGGCCGTGGACAATTTGGTTACTCTAAAGCTTTAGTGGAAAGATTTGATACCCATCTAAAGTTTTACCCGGCCCTAACTGGATTCTTTTAGACCAAACAGTGCGTCGACGCGTTTCGGTGCTTAACACTTGATATCGTGGCACCTTCCTCAGGACTTCTTATTTCTGGGGTTTCGGGGAACGGATGGATACACCGTATCTGTAAATATATTAGGAAAAATGTGTGCAGTCAAATATCGTGCATTGAAACCTTTTGTCTCATTTACTCTAGGGGTTGGATTGCTAAGATTAACACATACCCACTCTGACTTTACACTATTCATTATAGCTGCCATTGTTCTCTTGACAATTTATAATTCCTGACACAAATCCGCTTAATTATAAAATACAATTAATTACACAATGATGTATGCATTGGTTCAATTGCATGTGATTTGTCCTCTACTTTTTCTGTTTGACAATTCCATTCGCCAAGTAGCAAACATGTGATTCACATATGATATATGGGCCCTCCAAGTCTTTTTCATTGTGGAAGACCAACTGGTATGAGAGGGACAAATGAACCCAGGGGCCCGGGAAAATAGATAAGTATAGATTCTCACCCTCGGGACCGTGTAGGAAACGTTCCTAGATGGGGTCTATTTGAAGTATCACTTATTGGTACTACAGATGTAGTTCTTGGAGCCTTCTGTTAATTAAAAAAACTTTTATTAGGTGTAAGATAGAATCTCCCATCATCTACTCACTGGGGGGTGACTTTTCATTCTTATATTTACCTCTCTCCTGTAAAGGGAGCTCCTTTTGATGGGGTTCCTTGGTTTTTTGTTTATCAGGCGATTGCCCACTTGTCGTATATCTGTGGTGATAGAGTACATTGCACTTTTTCACTCTACTATTTCAAAGGTACTATTTCTTAAATCACATAGTTTTATAATGGTAGTGTCTTACCTCAAATGTTTTTAAAACGTACTTAGAACGGGCATATAAAGTCGTTGGTCTACTCCTGAACTGGATGTGTTCTGTTGAGTAAAGACAAGTATAACACCATCATATGTCTATTCTGTACTATAAGATATTATGCTCTTAGCTCTGTTGAAGAGTTTATAATGTAACTAGCACCTTTCTATTTTTCATTTCAATGCCTGCTCCTGGTATTACCAGTATCTCCTGCTCAGTACCCATAGTGCCCAAGATACCTGTTTGGTACCCGTAATGTCCAGATTCCTATTTATTAACTCTAGGTTTTACTATTTAGATGGGCCAAATTTTTTGTACAAGTGATTAGTTTTACCACCTCCCGCCCAGGTTAGATTCTCTAACTACAAGTATTCAGTATGGAGTATAGACTTTGTAGGGCTAAGAGTATCCCCTGTTTGAGTTACCTACAGGGCCTAATGTACTGTCCTTAAAGTTATACTGATAAATGGTTCCCCTACTACATAGAAAAAAAGGGGGGGGGCATAGGGGTTTGGTCTCCACTTACCGGGTTAGCGCTGTTTGTTGGCTTCTGCCTCGTTCCTTCACTCGATCTAGAGTGTGTTTGTTTGGTGTGTGTTTTTATAGCTCCATGTAATTGACTGATTGTCCACACCTGTCAAGAGAGGAGCGCTGTTAACGCGCTGCCAAGACCGCCGTGAACGTGGGCGCCATCTTTGAATGGTGTAATATGCTTGCTAGTGTATCAGAGGACCTGCCCGTCTGATGTCTTCCTGAGTTTGCGCTTGGCTTGAAGTGTCTCTAATTGTATTTCCCATTTGTACAAGCAGTGCACAACAATAGTATATGAAAAGTTGCCCTCGCTCGTCGAATCGGCATAGAGAAACCTTTTCTGCCGCTTTACTCAAAATACTCTCTTATTATAACCCGCGCTGCGATTATTTGCTAATTGTCCCAATTTATGCTCTTAGGTGGAGATTCAAAGGTCCTGGGTTCAATACTAGTAGTTCTTAATCCGACCAATCGGTCGCCCTGATCAACCCCTGACTATGGGCGCCATCTTGGACTGGTGGTCAGAGTGCTTAATTACAATGTTGTCCCATCGGATATGGGTACAGGAAAAGGTTACAGGTTCTCATAGAGGTGATAACATTGTTCTTGAACCTCAGTATTTGTGTCTGAAGGAGGGTCCTTCACTTGATTCAGAAATGGATTCCAGTGTAGGTAGTGTTTAAGGTGCTACTTATCTATGGTACAGGGTGGTGAAGAGGTAGTCACTGAATGGGAACGGCATACTAAATAAGAGCCTCCCATTCTTCCCTGGAGTTTAAACCTTTTCTGATGGTATTAAATTTAACCATATACCATTGTTCCTGTAACTTTCGTCTCTTTGTACTATCTCCTGATCTGGTGAGTTCCCTAATTCTTTCCAGAATGACCCATCTGAGGTCCTTTATTTTGTGTCCCTTTTCTTTCCAGTGGGCCACAAGGGGGGCATTTTCTTTATTGTTATTTATCGCAGACTTATGTTCCCCTATCCTGAGCCTCACTTCTCTGCCAGTTTCACCTATATATGCCTGGTTGCATGGACACAGGATCATATATATTACATTCTTTGTTTTACAGTTGTTCAGGGTGGTGATTGTGTGTTTCGCACCGTTATGTTCAACTGTTTTAGTCACTATACATAGCTCACAGATGCAACAGGTACCACATTTGTTGTTGCCCGTTGCTTTCTGTCCACTCAAGGTGGTTTGGGTTTCTGTCTTGTCCTCTCTGTATGTGTACACAAGGTTCGACCTGAGGTTCTTGTTCTTCCTGTACGCGTACAGGGGACGCTCCAGAGGAGTCACGTCTGGGCCATTATTTAAAATTTTCCAATTATGGTTTATAATATTTTTGATTTGGTTGGCTATGACTGAATGTTGGCTCACCATCACTATTTTGTCTTGTGTTTTCTTATTGTCTGTTTTATTGATCAGACAGTCCCTATTGTAGCATTGTGCTCTTTTGAGAGAATGATTTATCAGTTTTTTGGGGTAGCCCCGGTCCTTAAATTTCTTTTTCATTTCTTGGGCATGTTTGTGGAAATCTGTTAGATCCGTACAATTTCTCCTGAGTCGAAGAAACTCGCCAAATGGTATCGAGTCCTTCTGGCTCTTGGGGTGGTAACTGGAGTAATGTAGGATTGTATTCCTATCGGACTCCTTTTTGTACAGTTCCACTTTTAAATGTTGATCTTGGCTCTTAATACATATGTCCAGGAAATTGACCTTGGACCTGCTGTGTACTGCTGTGAACCTCAGATTTGGGTCCCCTAGATTAAGCCAACTGAGAAATTCTTCTAGGAGCTCTGTACTTCCCTGCCAGATGAAGAATATGTCGTCAATGAAGCGAGCCCAATTTCGAATATTTTCGAAAAAAGGACTCACTTCATTATACACGTGCTTCTTTTCAAATAAGCTCACGTATATACAGGCCAAGCTGGGCGCACATGTTGCGCCCATGCTGGTCCCCTTCTTTTGAATGTAGAGGTCTTTTTTAAAAAGAAAGATGTTATTAAGTAGGACCATCGACACACATTGAACAATGAACTCTTTATTTCCACCTCGTATGTCTGTCTCTTCTAAAAGGTTCCTAACTGCCACTATGGTGTCTTTTTGTGGTATGTTGGTGTAGAGTGACTCTACGTCGAGAGTCACCAACAGTTCATTTTCTTCGTTAAAGGGGATCCCTTCCACTTTGGATATCATATCTGCTGTATCTCGGATGTACGATTTTTGTTCAGCTACTAAAGGCTTCAAGAATCTATCTGCATATTGGCTTAGTGGCTCCAACAAAGAGTCAATAGATGCCACTATTGGTCTGAGGGGGGGGTCATTTAGATTCTTATGGACCTTGGGTAGTCCATAGAATGCGGGGATTTTTGGGTTAGTATTGTTCAGAAATTTCCACTCTTCCTCAGTGATTTTATCCTCCTCCAGGGCTCTATGGAGTAGGGTCTCTACGTCCTTTTTCAATTTATTTAGTCTCGATTGGGAGACTCTCGAATAGTGTAGTTCATTTGTAAGGAGGGTGAGTGCTCTCTGCTCGTAGTCAGGTGTGTCAAAAACTACTACTCCTCCCCCCTTATCCGCGGGTTTTATAGTTATACTATTATCTTCGGACAGGGATTTGATGGCCTCTCTCTGAGCTTTACTAATATTGTGCTGTTGGAAATGATCTTTCTCTAACAAGAGACCTATTTCTATTTTTACAATTGATTCAAAGGTCTCCAGGTTTTTGTCCACCATTCCTAAACTAGGGGTAAAGGTAGATTTCGTCCTAAGACCCGAATCTTGGGGTTGCTCTCTCACTGGTCTGTCCTCAAAAAACCTACGTAGTCGTATTTTGCGGAAAAAGGACCTCAGATCCTTTTCCAATTGGAATTTGTTAATTCCTGTAGTTGGAACAAAATTAAAACCCATCCCTAACACTTGCTTTTCTGTGTGTGTGAGTGTTCTATTGGAAAGATTTATAATGGGAGTCCTCTCTAGTGCCAATAGACTTTGTTTCTGGTTCTCTTGTATTCTTGAGGGGCCGGGGTCTGTTGGTACTCCTGATCCTGTTCTCTGGGGGCTGGTCTCCTCGGGTATTGGCCTCTCCCTCTGCCACGGAAGCTCCCCCTGTTTTTCTGTGGGCGCTGGTCTAAAAAAGGGGTTTCATATTCCCTGTTCTGGCCCGTATATTCTCCGTCTTCTCTACACAGTTCCTCATCCTCTATGCTACTCTCAGATGTACCAGAAAAGTGTACATGTCTGGGTTTCCTGGGTTGAAATCTCGTTTGAAATCTGGGTCTTGGTCCCTCATTCCTATTATACTCAGCCTTGTCTGTGTAATAGTCTTTTCTCAGAAATGGATAAACCACCTCCTGGCTGAATTTATTAATGTCCTTTCTAAGTTTTTGAGTTTTCCTGTTGGTCAAATATTCACAGTATCCCTTCATATCTTGATTTATCTCTTCTAGCCTTTTTTTTGCATCCTCTACAATATTACTATCTAATAGGGCCTTCTCTAATTCCTCCATCTCTTTAATTTCTATCAATACTGTAGCTTGGGCGGTTTCAATAATGAGAAGCATGAGGTCCCTACTGCATCTATTACAGATGAAAGTCCATGTTTCCAAGAACTTTGGATTGTCTACGAATAAGCCTGGCTCATTTCGTATTTGAAGACCTATCGGTATTTTCCCTGCCCTCACATATTGTGTCATGAAATCCGCGTGTAATTCTGTTCTAATAATCTTCTTTTTCAGATTGATAAGTTGGTTCCATTTCTCGCCCCCATTAGGGATGACTGTGATGTTGTTGCTCCCTCTATTCGAGCTTAAGATTTTGTTTAATTGTTCTTCACTGAAGCCAAATGTCTTCAGTGTGTCCATTGTATGATTGGACAGGGACTATATGGTTTTATTGGGATAGGAAAAAACTGTGATAGTCTACACAAAAACCTAGACTCTCCAGCACGAGGCTGTACTTAACTGGTTTCAAAAAAGAGAGGGTACCCCACTTTCACCAGGGAACAGGGTAGGAAGACAGTTAGTCAAAGGGGAAATCCCTGGAGTCAACTAGTCTACTAATCACTATAGGCCTTTCTTGTTGTAAAAGGAAAGGTCACAGTATGCCTTGGGTATTCGGACAAACATAAAAATAGGTTTCCACAAAGAAATAGTCTTGTTTACAATCTAGATTTATTAAAATTACATTTAAATAAACACTAAAAACAAGATAAATTCATACAATTCTTCCGAAACAATTAAAATCCAAGATTAAGTATCTTGGAGGGATAAAAATGATTATTCAACAGTATTACACAAACACAATATTACGGTACACGATAAATGGAAAAACAATCAAAATATGTTCACAATAAACAACAGACTAAATGTAATCAAAACAAACCCCTCATGTATAAGTGGCCCACTTGATATCTCTGCCACTGTATTTCACTAGATCCAATGGCCGTGGACAATTTGGTTACTCTAAAGCTTTAGTGGAAAGATTTGATACCCATCTAAAGTTTTACCCGGCCCTAACTGGATTCTTTTAGACCAAACAGTGCGTCGACGCGTTTCGGTGCTTAACACTTGATATCGTGGCACCTTCCTCAGGACTTCTTATTTCTGGGGTTTCGGGGAACGGATGGATACACCGTATCTGTAAATATATTAGGAAAAATGTGTGCAGTCAAATATCGTGCATTGAAACCTTTTGTCTCATTTACTCTAGGGGCTGGATTGCTAAGATTAACACATACCCACTCTGACTTTACACTATTCATTATAGCTGCCATTGTTCTCTTGACAATTTATAATTCCTGACACAAATCCGCTTAATTATAAAATACAATTAATTACACAATGATGTATGCATTGGTTCAATTGCATGTGATTTGTCCTCTACTTTTTCTGTTTGACAATTCCATTCGCCAAGTAGCAAACATGTGATTCACATATGATATATGGGCCCTCCAAGTCTTTTTCATTGTGGAAGACCAACTGGTATGAGAGGGACAAATGAACCCAGGGGCCCGGGAAAATAGATAAGTATAGATTCTCACCCTCGGGACCGTGTAGGAAACGTTCCTAGATGGGGTCTATTTGAAGTATCACTTATTGGTACTACAGATGTAGTTCTTGGAGCCTTCTGTTAATTAAAAAAACTTTTATTAGGTGTAAGATAGAATCTCCCATCATCTACTCACTGGGGGGTGACTTTTCATTCTTATATTTACCTCTCTCCTGTAAAGGGAGCTCCTTTTGATGGGGTTCCTTGGTTTTTTGTTTATCAGGCGATTGCCCACTTGTCGTATATCTGTGGTGATAGAGTACATTGCACTTTTTCACTCTACTATTTCAAAGGTACTATTTCTTAAATCACATAGTTTTATAATGGTAGTGTCTTACCTCAAATGTTTTTAAAACGTACTTAGAACGGGCATATAAAGTCGTTGGTCTACTCCTGAACTGGATGTGTTCTGTTGAGTAAAGACAAGTATAACACCATCATATGTCTATTCTGTACTATAAGATATTATGCTCTTAGCTCTGTTGAAGAGTTTATAATGTAACTAGCACCTTTCTATTTTTCATTTCAATGCCTGCTCCTGGTATTACCAGTATCTCCTGCTCAGTACCCATAGTGCCCAAGATACCTGTTTGGTACCCGTAATGTCCAGATTCCTATTTATTAACTCTAGGTTTTACTATTTAGATGGGCCAAATTTTTTGTACAAGTGATTAGTTTTAAATGAGTAAATGAGACAAAAGGTTTCAATGCACGATATTTGACTGCACACATTTTTCCTAATATATTTACAGATACGGTGTATCCATCCGTTCCCCGAAACCCCAGAAATAAGAAGTCCTGAGGAAGGTGCCACGATATCAAGTGTTAAGCACCGAAACGCGTCGACGCACTGTTTGGTCTAAAAGAATCCAGTTAGGGCCGGGTAAAACTTTAGATGGGTATCAAATCTTTCCACTAAAGCTTTAGAGTAACCAAATTGTCCACGGCCATTGGATCTAGTGAAATACAGTGGCAGAGATATCAAGTGGGCCACTTATACATGAGGGGTTTGTTTTGATTACATTTAGTCTGTTGTTTATTGTGAACATATTTTGATTGTTTTTCCATTTATCGTGTACCGTAATATTGTGTTTGTGTAATACTGTTGAATAATCATTTTTATCCCTCCAAGATACTTAATCTTGGATTTTAATTGTTTCGGAAGAATTGTATGAATTTATCTTGTTTTTAGTGTTTATTTAAATGTAATTTTAATAAATCTAGATTGTAAACAAGACTATTTCTTTGTGGAAACCTATTTTTATGTTTGTCCGAATACCCAAGGCATACTGTGACCTTTCCTTTTACAACAAGAAAGGCCTATAGTGATTAGTAGACTAGTTGACTCCAGGGATTTCCCCTTTGACTAACTGTCTTCCTACCCTGTTCCCTGGTGAAAGTGGGGTACCCTCTCTTTTTTGAAACCACGTATTATGAAGGTAATACAACTATTGCCTAGCTTTTTAATTGGGCATTCTTGCACTATTTACCACTTTGTATTTTGTTGAAGTAATACCTTCAACAAAAGTTAAAGTGGCTCACGGATTAGAGCGGCAGACCCTGATGCAGAGGTCTGGCCCGGGACCAGGGTTCAATTCCCGACACGGCAGGGTCCTGAGCCTAAAAATGTCCACAGACTCAATAATTCTCGCCTCGGTGCCTACTCTAATCATGGGGTCCCACGCTCCAACTCTGGGCAATAGCTTGCTTAATCTCCACCACAGCGGCCCACCCGCTGCGGGATGCATGGCTTTCACCTTGGGGATGCCCAGTAGGGGTTATCTCACAGGGAAAAAGCCAGGACTGTTCCCAAGGCAAGCGCCTTTATGCCTTCGGGTGATACGTGCGCTATATAAGTCGCAATACATTTACACATTTTTATTATTGTTATTAATTAAATGTATTCAGCGCAAGAGCTACCCGAAGGATTCCCGATAGCTCAGTGCAGATGGAGAATCTATTGATTAAAAAGCCAAGTTTTTAAGTCCTTGCGGAACGTCTGATGCTGTGGCTCAGTGCGAAGCAAAAAAGGCATAGAATTCCAAAGTACTGGAGTCAGATGGGAAAATGAACGTTCACCCATTCTGGTTCTTTCAATCCTCGGAATTTGAAAATTATGCTGATTAGCGGATCGAATGGACCGCGAAGGTCGGTATTGATGTACTAAGGCCTGAAGATAGTAAGGCGCTACTCCAGCGTTGATCCTATGCATATAGCATAGAGTTTTAAACTTAACGCGATTCTCAATTTTCAACCAGTGGAGATCACGTAATGTGGCTGAGGCATATGTTCTTGTAGGAAGATTGCAAAGCATTCTGGCGGCAGCGTTTTGTACCACCTGTAACCTGTGCAGTACTTCCTTGCCCACTCCCAGGTACAGAACGTTACCGTAGTCCAGTCTAGATGTTATAAGAGCTTGAACAATTCGTTCTTTGAGTGGGCAAAGGAAGCATCCACAGGATTTTTTTCAGCCATTTCAGGATGACAAAGCAAACAGAGGCTACCTTACCAGCTTGTTGCCTCATGGTTAGTTGGTCATCAACCATAAATCCAAGATTCCGGACAGATTGTACAGGAATCGGGGGTGGCCCCATCTGAGAAGTCCAATGTTGAGGGCCCCAGAGGGTTTTATTTTTGCCGAAAAGAAGGAGCTCGGTTTTACCACCGTTTAGTTTTAATTTGTTGTTATGCATCCAATCTGCGATGTGTATCAACCCGGATCTCAGCACAGAGGTGTTGTTGTTTGACTTGGTCGAAAGAGAATAAATAAGCTGGGTGTCATCGGCGTAGGAATACACCGTGAGCCCAGCTTGTTCCGCAATAGCAGCTAAGGGGCTGACATAAATATTAAAGAGCAGAGGGCTCAATATAGATCCCTGCGGAACTCCGTATTGAGACACATGAACTCCAGATTTGGAGGAGGCAGAGAAAACTTGAAAGGTCCTATTTGTCAAGAAACTGGATAGCCACTCGAGGGCCGAACCCGTGATGCCACATGATTGGAGGGTTTTAAAGAGGATAGGGTGAGAAACAGTGTCAAATGCGGCACTTAAATCAAGGAGAATAAGTGCCTCGGTTTCACCTCTATCCACTTGACGGTGAATGTTATCAGTGACGCCCAGTAATGTGGACTCAGTAGAGAAGCCTGCACGAAAGCCAGACTCGGAATTATGCAGAAGATTGTGTTTCTCAGTAAATTTCGCAAGCTGGACATTGATATGCTTCTCTAAGATTTTCTAAAAGATTGGGAGAAGGGAGATAGGGCGGAAGTTAGACGGTATTCCCGAGTCCAGATTCGCTTTCTTCAATAGAGGCATAATCATGGCGTATTTCCAAGTTGCTGGAACTTTGGCCTCCAATAATTGAGGTATTTAATAATTCCTTGATTAAATTTAGTGATGGAAAACGTAGAGTTTGAAGAACTGAGGGGGTAAACAAATCATTGGGAGAACCAGATTTGATACAGCTTAAAATATTACAGAAGGAGGTAATATCCAATTGGGACCATTGATCCAAAGCAGCACTGTTATTAGAGGCAACCATATCGCTGAGGGGGGATTGATTAGGGAGGGAAGAGACTACCAACAACTGCCTTTCAAAGTCAGAATAGATAGTGCTGATTTTTGTAACAAAGAAATCAGCTAAATCATCGCAATGTTTGACATCCAGGCAGGGGGGCTTTGGCTGACATGAGGCCCCAGAAAGCTCTTTAACAACTTTAAAAAGTGTTTTAGGACAATTTTGAGCTTCTTGGATCGTACAGTTTGCATGTTCTCCCCGAGCATTGCGACAGAGTACATGGTAATTATTCAAAGCTGACTTATACAATAGTTTAATTTTAGGGTCATAATATTTGCGCCACTACCTCTCTAAATTTTTGCACTTCGTTTTTTTTCTTTTTTGAGGGCTTCAGAAAACCATGGGGCAGGAAGATAATGATTGTTATATTTCCTTATTGAAAAGGGAAGACATGAATCACTGGATGAACTGAGCCAGGAATGGATGACCGTTTCTTCCTCCAAGGTAGTAATTGAATCTACCGGTCTCGTATTCTCAAGGAGTAGATTGAATTTCTTTATGTCCAAGTTTTTCCAATTTCTGCCTTTTGTTTCCCCAGATGGTAAGTTTTTCAAATGCTGCTGACATTTGATTTGAAATTCGACCAAAAAGTGGTCAGACCAGAGTACAGGGACGGCCGGTTTACATAGGACAGTGGCCATATTAGAAAAAATTGGATCAAGCAAATTCCCTGCCTTATGGGTGGGACCCGAGTTATGAAGAATGACATTTAAGGCTGCTAAGTCTGCAATAAAATTAGCATTGGTTGGTTGAGAGATGTCATTTAAATGAATGTTTAAATCCCCCACTAATATAAAGTTGGAGGCTTGAAGCAAGAGCGGGGCAATATAGTCAGAAAGGGAGGCTGCCTGAATGAAGTTAGGTGAAAGGCACAGTTTAAATGAGCCGGCTTCACATTCAGAATAATCAAGATTGCTCCATTTACATTTATATTTGTTCTTGTATATAATTGCAATCCCACCTCCTTCTTTACCCACCCGATTTTTCACCAGAAAGGTGTAATTAGGGGGAAGAGCACTAGTGATATCTGGACCTGAGCTGTCATTCAGCCACGTTTCGGTAAGAAAGATGGCATCGGGTTGGGAGCCCGAGAGCAGGTCATAGATGCCATTCTTGTGTTTCGAGAGTGATCGACAATTAAGACTAAAGAAGGTGAGTTCTGAGGGGTTTTTTTTGTTAGTGGTCATGCAAGATATATTAGCACTAGCCATAACAAGATTCCTTGCATTAGACTTGTAGGGTATAGAAGGGAAACCACACATATCGCAGTAGAATGGCTCAGAATCACAGTTTAGGTGGGTGGTAGGAGCACAATTGTTAAGGTGGAGAGACAGGAGGGCCTTGCGTGAATATTTAAGTAGACCGCCAGATTTTTGAGCAGGGTTATAGCCCCTGGCACCGTCCGGCTGCGGATGGGCGCAGATGGGCTTGCGCGCGTCTGCTGTGCGCGTCCGCTGCACGTGCGCATTTTAGGGTTCATTTTGTAACCCCCAGGCCCGAGCAGCCCGCAAGACTAGCCCGCCAATCTGGACTTCCCCAAAGATGGCGCCCGCGTCAGAGAATCCTGCGTCAGTGTCAGCCCTAATCGACCGCCTGCACTGCGAGACCCCCGGGGGGAGTAAATGCACCAGGTAAAAAGCAACAGAGTTAAAAAGTAACAGTTTTAAAAAATTAGATCTCCACAAGTAGTAAGTACAATGTTCTTACAAATAAAGTGCTATGCGCGTTCCCTGATTCCCAGCTTCCGCCTCAGGAATCTAAACTAAAATATACATTGAATATTTTTTATCTTAGATATTAGGTTCTTTTAGATAGAGTATCGAAGTGCCAGAATTATAACACATTCTACTGATATTTCTTTGCTGTACAAGGAAGTTAGAGTTCTTATCATGCTATGAATTGGATCTTTCTGCACAAAGCACGTTAATGTATATGGCCAATATGGTTCGTTGTTCGGGGTCTCCTTTTTACCCTTGTGTGTTTCTTTTTCTTTTTATGTATTCTATGTGTATTTTCGCATATTGTGAAACATGAAAATATGTAAATAAATGTTGGTTTTTTTATGGTTATGTTTCATTTAACCGAATAAAGCTTGTTTGTTTTGATTTGAATCAACGCATCACTCCCCTGACAGTAAGGAATCGACGCATCGCATCCACTGCGTTGCAGTAGGGAGCCGACACATCACCTCCCCTGGCAGTAAGGAATTGGCGCATCACCTCGCTGGGAGTAAGGAACCAATGTATTACCTCCCCTTGGAGTAAGGAATCAACACATGACTTTGCTTTTCCCGCACCTCACCTCCCCTATGCCTGTTTTGGTCTTTGATTTTGATGCATTCCAGGTACTTTGAGATAAAAATTAAGCACCCATAGCTTCCTATGGACTGGACGTTTTTTTTACCTTTTAAAAGTGATATCTTTACTTGTGTATGTTGCATATTTTTAGTTTTGCTCTTGTTTCATTCAGATAAATATTGACTATTTTTCTAAACTGGTGTGGTGTCCATTTGTAGTGTACTCACTGTGTTACTGTGTGTGTGTGTGTACAAATACCTTAAACATTGCCTGAGATACGCATGACTGCTCGTGCCAAGCTAATAAGGGTGTGAGCTTGGTTTATTTTAGCTGTGTAACACCTTCACCCTCACTAAAATAAGGATCCCTAGTTGGACAGGATGCAAACCTGTGCCAATTAGAGACACCCATTTCTAACAAGTAAGAAGTGATTAAAGGAGGGTTAGTGAGGGATTAGGAAGCAACATACACCAACCACAATAGATTAGACCCATTGCTATATAGACTGCACTTCTACATATACTACACCTAAAAGGGTCCCATAGCAGTAGTAAATGTACCCCAGATCAGACCTGCAGTAAGTCTAGCACTTCACCTGGCCACCCACAGGTAATGCAACACGCTCCTGTTGAAAATATTGAAGGGGGATTTAAAATTAAACCCCAAACCAAATAATGGTAAATAAATTAAATTAATTTTACCTTAGTAAAAAATATATAGACATGTTAAGATAGTCTAAATAATTTCAAAAATAATGTTTTAACTATATAAAATTATATTTATTTTTAAATATATGTTAACTAATAAATATTTGTTATTAATTCTTTGGATCACTTTTAATATTTTATATACATAGACATTACATGTAAACATGCTACTGTAAGTGGAATATATTTTAAAAAGAATACTTAAATAATCATATTTTAAATAATTAAATATTTATTTAATTCATGATTAGGTTCATAATACTATTCCATTATATTTATTTATTCTAAGTTTCAAATACATTTATTTTAAATTACAAATTGACTGAATTATTTGTATTCTTTTTTTCGAGTTTAAAAAACTTTTAAACATTTCTCTATACCATTGGGAGATCTCCACCTCTGTGGTTGAGATCTCCAACCCATAGATGGACATCCTGGGCATGCAGGCTGAGATCTCTTCCCCGAAGGCAAAGATAGATCTCCCCCAAGGGGATTATTTACGAGCCTCCAGCGTGGTGTGGTGTAGTTCCTTTATTCCCAATAGGCTCTGCGCATCGGAATAACATATACTATAGTTTAGACGTAGGACTGAGGTCGACTAGGTCTCTATCGTATATTTAAAACTTAATTGTGAGTGCCAGGTAGCTCAGAGGTCACGAGAAACTTTCTCAAATTCACAAGAAGGGATTAGTTTCTGACAACCGCATAAGTTTGACAACTTTGTTTCCAAAGAATAAGAAATGAATCTCTAGAGTCGCGGAAACAATTGATAACTATTTTACTCAGTCAATTGTGCATGCTTCGTTTCACCAGAGGTGCTGAGAAAATAGAGGGACAGGCGTTTTCAATAAAAGTTATTTATTGAATAGTCTTCTTTCTCAAGCATAAGAAATGTACTGCTACAATTGTAATACTGTTTATAAAGTACAGGGCATATAATACAAAAAGTATTATAAAGTAGTACTGTAAAAGCATGATATGGTTTTAAGCCATAAGTTGCCTTAAACGTATAAAATACATACAGTAATAAATAATGACTAAAAGTACTCAACTGGTGCTTCTAAAATACACCTACCCCGGTCTACCTATCCTAAGTCTAGTACAAGGGAAGAAGTAAGTGAGGAGTGGCTTAAGTTTAGTATTTCTCTGCCAAGGATATATCTAGGAATTCTCTATGGGTCGAATCAGCTCTGTACCTTGGTTTTAGAATGAAGGAGATCTTGTATCTCTCTCTCAGGACTCGATTTCCCAGCAACCCGCAAGGGTAGCCTGGAAACACTGGAGCTGGTTTTCTCGGCAAGAGAAAAGACCCCGTCTCTCAGTGCGTCTGCTGGAGGGTCGGCTTCCTTCGGCACTTGCTGCTGCAGGGCATTGGGCAAGTAGTTATTCGATCTGCTCCAAACCACCATGTGTTTGTCTGGGCAAATGTAGGCATATTTATACTTTGAAGGTGCCAAGTTGGACGTATGATTGGACTTAATAACGTCACTCAAAGACTCAGTTCTTTGAAAACTCCATGATTTCCTAGATAAATTAGTATTCAGGCGAGGGGAAGTCCCTAGCTGCTGAAAGCGGGTTTCTCTAAGGAATCGTTGTTGATACTCGGGAACTTAGTGGAAGTAGCCATGCCGTATTTGGGCTGCATAGGCTCAGTCTATATATGGTAATGATTTCTATGCCTATATAAGGATTGGGTCATTTATACCTATATAAGGGCAAGAATTTGTAAAATTACACTAGGGTCCTAATTAATTTACAACAGTGGCAGATTACTAAATCACATCTATGAGGCCACGCAAAGCCATTATACGTGACTTTGAATGACCTCATAGATAAAGAGTAAGGCAAGGCAGTGCAAATCACTGCATTGCATTACTCTGCGCTCAGGAGGCATTCCATGGGCGTGGCAGTGGGCTTTCCCACACAACACCCTTGGATTTTGATGCAGCCCCAGATTTACAAGCTCATGTAAATGTGAGGAAGAACCAAATCCTTACCCAGGACAATTGTTAGACACAGGTACATGGGGTGTCTGCGGGGAGGTCTTTGAGAGGAATTACCCTGATTTGAGAGGTGTTCTGCTCTTTCTTTTTTTTGCAGCTGGGTGTTAGAATGCACCTTCAACCCACTTTATTTGTTTTTTTCAGTATCCTAGTGGTAAGATTAGGGCAGCTTGTTTTTTCTGTTTCAGTGCTTCCTTCTATTTTTCTTCCTTGCTTCGCTATAACATTTATTGCACAAATATTTAATGTGTGCTTACTATAATTTCATTTCATATAGCATCTCTTGCAGTGGCTCTGGACCTAGTAAGAATTGATAGTCCAGCACATCCTTCAATTGGGAAAATGGGTGGGAGGAATGGCCTAAGTAGGTAATGGGCTTATTACTTACAAGTAATGTTGATAATTCCTGAGACCATAGTACTTGTCCCATTTAATTAATACCTGTCACTCCCTCCCAGTTGCATTTCCCTTCCGACTGGAGTTGGTGGCTTGTGTCGTTCAGATGAAGGAGTGGGTATGGACCCATTTTATGGCTCCACCCTAAAACTCAGGGGAGGAGGTACTAAACGAATGTTAAAAGCTTGTAATACTTGTATAGGAGGTTGCATTACCTCACATTGTTAAGAATGGAACCAAGAAGACGGCCCTAGGAGTAATTAAGATTCCTGTAAGTAATGGAACTATTAGCATTTGAGTTCAATTAGGTTTAAAACTGGTTTAGATATTTTCAAATACATGTAAAAGTGACTGAAGATGGAAGCACATATTGAAATTTCCACATTAGAAAGCAGGTATTAGTGGAACACACTAGTCAATTTCATAGTGGATAGGTAGGTTCTCTTTGCTGGCGCCTGAAATATCTTCTGCAGTGTGCAGAACATCTAACGGGTAATTTGAGTTTGGTAAAGTTTGTAGTATTTGGGTAGGCCTTCAAAAATCAAGAGCACAAATGTGCGAGGATACAACCAAAAAAGGCAAAGTAAATGTTAAAGCTTTTATTTAGGGACGAAATTCCCAGGCAGGGAATCATTTTTTGTACATGCTCCATCTTTAAGTAAACACTACCGGCGAAATGTATCAAAGGGTTTTATCCATTCTGTGTCTATGGGAAAATGTGTTCATACAAATGGGCCTTAGACTCAAACTCAAATACTAAATGTTTTTAAGCATGTTACAAATAATGTAATTTTTGAAAATGCCATTTGACAATCTCATATTGTTTCGCACAAAGACATCCAATAATTAAAGACATTTTGCATCGCTAATTCATTCCTTAGCTGGTAAGGCTTTTCTTCCGCCATGCACAGCTCTTTTTTTATATTTGGGGGCTTTGAGCTTACATCTTCATAACTTCTTCTCTACAAGGTACCCAAACCACATTTTTGCCCATATTTTCCAATATTCCAGGGATTATAAAGGAACACAGGGTATGGGGATTTCCCTTGAAGGAATTGAGAACAGTCGAAACATTGTTAGATTTTGTGTTTATTGGGCACAATGGGAAACAAAGTACAGTACAATTGAGTGAATAGCTTTTTGTCTAACAATGGCATCAAGAAAAGTTTGCTTTGATAGGATCAATCAATCAATCAGAGTACTTGTAAAGTGCGCTACTTAACCATGAGGGTGCCAAGACGCTGAGGGGAGGGGAGGGTGCTGCTACGGCTCGAAGAGCCAAGTCTTGAGGAGTCTTCTGAAGGCGAGTAGGTCTTGGGTCTGCCGTATGTGGCTAGGGAGGGTGTTCCAGGTCTTGGAGGCGAGGTAGGAGAAGGATCTGCCGCTGGGCTGTTGTTCATTGGATGCGGGGGACAGCAGCGAGGGCGAGGCTGGCGGAGCTGGCGGTGGGGGTGTGGAAGCTGAGTCTGCTGTTCAGGTAGGCTGGTCTGGTGTTGTGGAGTGCTTTGTGTGCGTGGGTGAGGAGCTTGAAGGTGATCCTCTTGTCGACGGGGAGCCAGTGTAGGTTTCTCAGGTGGGGGGTGATGTGGCTGTGGCGGGGGACATTGACGATCAGTCGAGCGTAGGCGTTTTGGATGCGTTGTAGTCGTTGTAGGTGTTTGGCTGGGATTCCTGTATAGAGTGCATTGCCGTAGTCTAGTCTGCTGCTGATGAGGGCCTGTGTCACCGTTCTTCTTGTTTCGGTCTGGATCCACTTGTAGATCCTGCGGAGCATGTGGAGGGTGTTGTAGCAGGAGGAGGACCTACTTAGACATGGAGATGGAGGAGTCGAGGATGAATCCTAGATTGCGTGCATGGTCAGTGGGTGTTGGTGCTGTTCCCAGTGTGGTCGTCCACCAGGAGTCGTCCCAGGCTGAGGGGGTGGGTCCGAGGATGAGGACCTCTGTCCTGTCCGAGTTCAGCTTCAGAAGGCTGCTCCTCATCCGAACGGCGACGGCCTTTAATCCCTCGTGGAGGTTGATTTTGGCGGTGTGTGTGTCCTTGGTGAGGGAGGGGATGAGCTGGGTGTCGTCAGCGTAGGAGATGATGTTGAGGTCGTGATGGCGGGCCACTTGTGCGAGGATCACCATCTACCCAGCATTCAGGAATAAGCAGAGTTGTAAACAAAGCAATTTGGTACCACACGTTTTTCATTTTTGTAATAGGTAGTACATTTTTTGAAATTTTTGTGAATTCAGCCTATTTTCAGTCTATGGTGTAAAAACCATGGGTGATCCCAAAAAGCAACACAGTCGGTGCTATCATGAATTCAACGAAGGCTCACTTGTGTATATCTCTCAACGTTTTTCGACAGAAACTAATAGTTGAAATAAACAACATAATTAAATAAATTGGATAACATTTTGATTTGTTACAATATTTTCATCTGTAATTTTTGTAAAAATAGCTGATATACAAGAGCACTGTGCTGTTACATCCATTAGCCATTTCTGGTCACAGAGATATGTAGGGTATGCAGGTTCCCCCTAAAAAAATCACAATACCCCGAGCCAACAACTGAGCTGCAGCTTAAAATGATTTTTAATTGTGTAGTGATTATGCAGCAACAAATATGGTAACATCTTAACTTTAAAATGGGGATGAAGGAAACTTGGGTTTTTCTGACATGTACACAAGATACTGAGTTCATGACCAGTGGTTATTTGTACACCTCTGAATTTGGGTTTGCCCATTTTAAAGTTGTTCAGAGGGTATTTTGCAAAAATTGCTATTTCCTGCACATTGATTTAAATTTGTAAGACAAAAATGGAGAGAACTTCCATAGGCAATAATAAATGTTTTATTACTCTGTGTTCCCACTCGTTGGACAATACAAATGGTTCCCTATGTGTGATGCTAGAAGCCGCAACACAAACCACCCTCAAAACACAACCTCGAGACATCACAAATGGCCATCAAAATCAAGTTTTTTTACAATGTTGATGTAGGCTCCGCCACAGCCTGGGTACCCGCTAATGTCAATGCCACACACTGAGCTTAGTCTGACATTTCTTTATTCGTCTGCCTGTAACTGTGAACTGAACATTCTAAACATTCTTTCACTTCTATCTGCTCTAACGCATACGTCACAGTTCAAATGAGTCCCTCAGGAGCCACAAGTAATCTGTCATTGCTAACTCACATCTAGCTGGGCTACCGCCAACAAAAATCTATAAAAACCCAGACATTCCTCAAAACAAGACACATAGGGTGTCCAGGGGTGTGTAACTCATGTGGATGGTACAGTGTTTTCTTATCCATAAGTCCTTGTAAACGTAAAACTTTTGGTAAAAAACATATTAGCCTTACATTTATGTGAGAGTAAGTTCCAGACGCTGCAAGGATCCACTATCCACTATCATTGTACTCTGTGGTCCCATAAGTCGACTAATAAAAGCAGTACTTGAGTAGCTGGGCCTAGCACACCTGACACAAATTACCTCAAACATAGATGTGGCAATATCCCATTTTACCAATCAAAGCTAATCTTTGTTTGTGATGTAGGCAGCTGCAGGATTTGAGTCCTGGAAAGTCCCCCTCCCAGGGAAACCTACCAAACACAGATATTTAAAAAAAACTAGATACGCAAGCGACCCAGAGTGGTATGACTTGCAGGGATCCTATTACATTGTCTTACACATAAGACCTTTCAAACCTCAAACATTTGCTAAAACCACACATTTGTCCTCATTTTGGGCCAGCACGTTTCAGAACTTTAGAGGAACCACATCATTCTTAACACCCAGCATTTCCACAAATAGCTGCTGAATGTAAGCCCTGGCTTTGCCGCCACCCAAGGAAATCTTCCAAACCAAGGAATTTCTGAATATTAGACACCCAGGGGAGTCAAGGGTAACTTGATTTGTATAGTTCCCATGACATTTTCTTACCCATAGGTTATTACACCTCAATGTTGGGCCAAAAACATTCATTGTCTTCGTATTTTTGTGAGAGAACATTCTTGAAGCTGCAGGTATCCACAAAACTCCTACCATCTAGCATACCGACACATCTCCCAATAAAAACAATAGCCCAATTGTGTGACTGGGCCCAGTGACTGCAACACAAAGCACACCAAAGCAATACATTGAGACTTGCTATTTCACCAAAGGAAACAAACACTTTTTATGATGTGGAAAGTTGTGGAATTTGATCCCTGTCTCTGCTGCCACCCAGGGAAACCTATTAAACCCCGATAGCTCTGATACTGAAACACCCATGGGAGACCTAGGTGGTGTATTCCTGTATCCAATTATGTTTTCGAAACCACAATGCCAGGCGAACATCCAACTTAGGCTATAAACACACTTATTCCTCACACTTCTGCAAGAGAAAGCTCCAGATTGCTGGGATCTACACAATTCTTACAACCCGGTATTTCTGCATGTCTCCCAATAAAGAACAGGACCACACTTTTTGAATTATTTCCTTATCATAGAGAGTCCCCCATAATGGTAAAGTATTAGAAACATTTGAAAAAGTTTATTTAACTTGATAAATATAGTAAACATATTTTATGTAAAATATTAATCAATATGTGATATTGCGTTAAATGTAGAACACAATAAATACATTCTGAAGCAGTATTAAATCAATTTCCAATTAAATATTTATTTAACAGCTAATAAAATAAAACGTTTCATACAAAAGTTAAAGTTAAAAAACTCCCAAATAAAGTTTAAAAAAAACTTTGCATGTATTAATAATTACTAAAAGTGTTGTATGGAATTAATTAAAAGTAGTTTTATTATTTTTGATAATAATGGTTTATTAATATATACATTAGAAAGGTTATTGGCATATTAGAAAATACAGTTGCTGCTCGGATATGAATTTATCTTAAAGAAATGAAAAGACAAGGCTTTAGGGAAAACAGGAACAAGTTGGTTTAATTTAGCACAGCGGCCAAGAAAATCTCGACAGAATGCACCTGAGAAAAGTCTCTCATTTTACAAAGTTTCGGCTGACATCATATACATCTCGTGAGGCACAAAAACTATTTCTGCATTCTAGAAAACGTATCTCAGTCATAAATTAACAATTTTGGGCATCAGATAAGGACACATATGGCTCTCAGCCTCCAGGAGCACTAGTTTGGGCCAGTGTGTATGTGTCCATATGTCTGGTGTGAGGAGGGTGCGATCACTACTTATGGTGTGCATATTGTGTCCTGATTGGCTCAGTATTCCTATCTTCATGTGGTATCTAGCTTTGTTGTATTTTTAGGTAACTCGAGCCTCTGGCCAACTGTGTTTTATTGGGGCCAATTTCCTGAGACCTGTTTGTGGTCAAATTATTTATCTGTGGGATCGATCTGGGTTTTCACTGGGTGCGCATTTGTCTTTGGGCTAAGTGAGACTGCCCCTGTGACATATCACTCAATAGGCATGATTTGGGGCTGCAGGACCTGTCTGAACACATATCTGTGACTCAGGATTGACCCCTTACAACTTCTGAAAATAATATGGCAGTTACTTATATCATACCGACATTCTCAACATTGTGCTTACAATTATCAGAGTGTAAATCAACATTGTCATTACTGATATTGACATAGATATGCATACCTAGATCATGGCGTGCATCTGTATTGTTTCTACTGGTAACAGCATAGTAATGTGTGCATGGATTATGGCATTCATTAACATTGTTACTGCCAGTATGGACATTATTGTGCAGGCATAGATTTTGGCATACATTGACATTGCATTTATGGGTACTGACATTGGTATGCAGGCACAGGTTATGGCATATGTTGGCATTCTATTTATTGGTATTGCCTTTGCAGGGCCTGCACATATCAGTTATTCATTGACATCAGATTTATCCTTTACAACACATTAATAATACATATTTCCTCCATTATTTTCTATGGAAAGGTGCTACAATATCACTGGTTGGCCACGTGTGTGCTGGACTTGCTCCAGCTCTGACCTCGCATACATTTGCTAATTTGTTTAGTTCTTTTTTACTATAGTAACTTTAGAAGTGCAGTTTGTGAATGGCCATGAGCTCATTCTTTTGTGGGTGGGTGCATGACATGTCCCTCCCTTAAACCTTCCTTACTCCTCCATAAACTCCACCTTTTTTGACGTAAGTATGACACACTTTTCAACCACATCCCAATCACTCCCCCATTTAATGCTAAGTAGTAAGCTTACATGTGTGAGGATCTCCCCATGGCAAAGAGAGAAGTGATGAGCTGGAGATTTACTTTCCTAGGTTTGTGGATAACATTTTGTAGTGCATTAGTAATATTAGTAAATGATTTACAAAATGCAGTTTGATAATAGCGAATCTAGTTTCTAGTAGGCTTTCTTCCCTCCCCTGGAAGAGGAAACTTTAGAGCAATCCCCATCTGGCTCCGAGTTAGGGGTATAACGTCTGTGTTCCCCCATTTAGGTTTGGTTTATGGCCAAATGCCAGGGTGGGACACCCCCCCCCTTTTTTGGACCCCACTTTAAAAACCTTGTGTCTACAATGTTTTCTCCCCCGATGAACAGATTAGGGGAATACCCCAAATTGGGGTAAACCTATCGGCCCAAGTACCTGGCAGAAAGGCAGTTTTGCCCCTTCAGGGTTGGGGTATGTCTCAATGCCAGGGTGACACTCCCATATGCTTTTTTTTCCCACCATTTTGGAATCCATGGTGCCTAGTGAGAACTCCGTCCTCTAAGGGACATATGGGGGAAACCTACCATCTGCCCATTAAGGGGCAAGCAAACTCAGTCGCCCCTTCAGGGGTGGGGGATATGACCTAATGTAAGCTAGACCACCTCGTCTCTTTTTTGCTCAAGTGTAAAACTGTTGTTGCCTAGTGGACTTTCTGCCCCAGCTGGGGGGGGGAGCAGATTGAGGACAAACACCCATCTGCTTTCCACATGTGTCAGAAAGACTGTATTTCCCCGTTTGGGGTGAAGCATTGCTTATATCTGAGTCAGCTGCCCTAACCCTTTGCAAAAACTAGGCCAAATATGTTTTGGTGTCTAGTAGGTTTTCCGCATCCCATTGGCGCAGATTAGGGGTATGTGCCCCCGAACATCACCCATTGGGGCATAAGATCTGATAGTACAGGGAGTAGGGGTGCTCTCCTAACCCTAAAGTCATCCCTGGTGTCTAGTGGCATTGATCCCCAATCAAGGATCCACTTGGGAGAGTCAGCTGTCCTTTCCCTCCAGATCAGCACAAGGGACGCAAAGTTATGCCTCCTTTACTGATCTGGGAGTGAGTGTGCACTGACTAAGCCACTGGTTTCACTTTGAATCACTGAGACATCACTGCACTATCTGCTGCTCAGGTGGTTTCTCCATTGGGTTCGTTCAATCTTGAATAAGTTGAATATATATTTTCCTTCCCACCTATAGTGCACAATTCTTTTTCTGTCAACTGTCTCCAGTCTCCTCGACTTTTATTAAGGGTGCCACTGTGTAGATGTCTGTTTTATTTCTTGGCAGGGCCCCTGTTTCTTCTCTCCGCTTTTGGTAGTGGCTTTCTTCAGGTGTCCCCAGTGCCTCCTGGCCTTGCATCCGCAATGAGTCATGGTCACTTTCCCTTTGTCCTACCTTACATTATTTCAGTGAAACTGCAGAGAGGTCTGACTTCGAATTTACCACCAGTATACTGATGCAGCCTCTTAGTTCTTGCATTGTGATTCTTCTGTTGTAGTTTGGGGCGTAGCACTCTTTAATGTCTGTCCTCTTTGTTTTCTATTTCCTTCTCTGCTCTGCCCTTCCTTCTCAATGTGTTAGTCACTTGTGGGAGTGTGTCACTTGTGGGCTAGTGTATACGATCTCTGACGGTTCATCTGAAAGCTGAGATTTTAGGGTCTGCTGTTGCCAAGGTGGTGTGTCTTCTTGAAGGATTGTGTCCAGAGTATGCTGCTTGTGTCAGTTACTTATATAATAGGACAGTCTAAACATACTGATAACTTTTATCCTCCCCTACATAGTTTTGTTCTAATAAGGGGACGTTTCACTGCACTTCGTCCAAAGTTTTCTTGCAACTTAGAATAAAAACCAAAGGCCAGACCTCCTTGACAGTGACACAGAACACCATATAAAAATGTCTGACACCTCTAGTCAATACCAGACATCCACAACATCACTGTTAGACCAAGTTATACTTAGAAGAAATGTGTGAGAAACGAATGACACCTCACGGAAACACCACCAACGGGGTAACTGGTATGTAATCTCCAGACAGGCCCCTGTCTCATCATCGGTTGTCATCCGATTCTCAAAGAAAAAGAAGAAGGAGTGTCCAAAGAAACAAACCAAACAGTGCAACAAACAGTGGAAGCAGAAAAAATCTGCTAGTGACAAAAGACTTGCGTAAGAAAGTGCATAAAACACCGCATCCACTTCTCTTTAGTAACTTTATTCATAGAGAAATGAATGTCTGCTGTTGAAATAAAAAGGCTGGTAGCTATTCATGCATACCATTACCTATTGCCGACATGTTTCACTGCCACAACAATTTTGGCAGATTCATCAGGGCTGCACAATATGCTGCCACTCCACTATTGGACACTTGTTCTGTGTTAACCATAAGCAACCTGAATGCTCATACCAGCTTCCTGGGGATCCAATGGGATTCAGATTTGCTCCTAAAGTGAGTCTCCACCTTCATATAGATTGTACATATCAATCCTGAAGCCGTCCCACGAGAGCTTTGTCTCCATGACCACTATAAGAGGCGGGCTGGTCCAAACCCAAAGCCTATTTTTGGTTTGGCGCACGTCTCTACAGATACGTGGTGCCTGCAGCAGCAGGTAAGTGGTACCTGCAATAGCAGGTACGTAGGTCTCAGGTTGGAGGTCCTGCTCCAGCAGACCCTAGTATCTTGGACTCTTTTCCCCCCTTTCCCTGGTGTGTTCTGTATGAAGCTGGTTAGGCTCTGCTCCAGCGGGCTGAGGGTTTGGGATGGAGTCCGGCGCCCTGCCGTGCCTCCACTGTGTTTTTGTTTGTCCCTTTACTCTGTGCCCAGTTTTGTCACCGCCCGCCTGCCTTTCATAGTGCTGTGGCGGGCAGCGGCTGTGCGTGTTTCATTCCCTGCACTTTGTCCCGCTGCCCGCCTGCCCCTCGTAGCACTGTGGCGGGCGGCGGCTCGGCTTTCTTTTTTCCCTTCCAGGTGGGTGTACAGCCGTCGGGATATACTTCATGTGTTGGGTGCTGGCTATGGAACCTTTCAACACTCAAATGGTTGCAAGTTCCACTCGCCACGAGTTCACACCGGCTCGCCACCCGCTTTCCCTTTGAAACGCTCCGGTGGGCGGCAGCGGTTCTATGCAGTTTCAGTATTTCCTGCTCGTTTCGCCGGCCCTTACTGCACTGCAGCAGGCGGCGGCTGTATTATACCTCACTGGGGAGTCATTGTGGGCTAATTGTTGGGGTCTCTGACTTGCTCTGGAAATGTATGAGTACAATACCTCGCTAATACTGCTCTAGCCTCCCGCCTGCCTTTCAGGGCGTTGCAGTGTTTGGCAGCGGTGCTACGTGACTCTTGCAGTATTCGCAGCGTGGGGCTCTCTCTACTCGATGTGGGTGGCTCCTGTTGGCTGTGACTTCTACTAGCACCCCGGAGCTCCCCTGGGCTGCTTTTCGCTGTCTTCCTCCCCACGCCTCTCCTGTGAGTTTTCCTTGGGGACGGGATGCCCCTTTCGGCAGCGTTGTGGTCCGTCCTCAAGGGGGCGGGTCTGGCCTTGTCCAGTTTCCCACGCTGCTATTTTCTCTTGGGGCTGGGTTTTCTGTCCCGGTGCTAGTTTCCAGTTTCGACGCACTGTCGGCTCTGATCCTTGGGTGGACAGCTGGTGGGCTCGGATAGCAAGGACACTTAGCACTGGTTAAACCGGACTGGATGTCCCAAATCTTAAACTGGAGCTTCTGAATTTTGCCCTCAGATTCTAGTACGCCCTAGGGCTAAACCAGTACAAGCTGTGCTTGTTTACATTTTGATACTTTCTGCTTCCTCCTGCCTCTGCCTTGCCTCCATTTTCCATGCAGGCCCCCCACCGTCCATGCAGGCTTGCGTTCAGCCAGGAGCCAATCGCTTCTACCATTGCCTCTGTTGGGCTCGCACCCGTGCGGAGCTTCTTTCTTTCCCGTTTCTCACCGGCATGCAACTTGTGGCCTGACTCCGGTCCTTCATGTGGGTCTTACTGAGGTTTATTTTCTTTGCCTTCCTTTGTGTGTGGTAGGTCAGTCACCTTTGATCCGAGGTTTTCGTTTGTGTATGGTTTTGGTGTGGTGTCTTACTATTCTCAAGGGAGAGGATGTGTCCTTCCTACTTGCGCCGCCGGCCTCAGTGCTGAGGTTCCTGGGGCCTCATTTATGAGGCTGTGTGTCACTTTTACGCCGCCGGTGTGTCACTTTCTGTGACGCACAAATGGCGTAAAAAATGTGCCTTGTTGCGCCATATTTACAAAGTGACGCATCTAGGTAGATGCGTCACTTTGTAAACCCCTGCACCACATTATACCTGCGCCAGGTATAATGTATGCAAGGGGGGCGTATGGACGCAAGGAAGGGTCGTAGAGGTGACGCAGTGAAATCTATGAGATTTTACTGCATCACTTTTAGGACGCCGTTGCGTCAAAATCTTGCGCCTGCCTCACAGCAGGGGTAAGACTGACGCAGGCCCTAATGGACGCATTGCTAGAGTTGCGTCACTTTTGTGACACACTCCAGCAAATATGTCACTTTTGCGCTTACAGATACGTCAGAAATACTGACGTATCTGTAACTCCTTGCGACATGATGCATCATACATTAAATATGACGCATCAGGAATGTCGCAAGGAGTGTACACTGAGAAGTGACGCATCACTGCTTTCACTGCTGGTTCGTGTCTCAGCTAGGGCACTCAACATCCTGTAAATCTGGGCAGCTCACTTGTACTCTGTGACTGTCTCTCTGGTGTTTGTGTCCCTGGCCTGTTGGGAGTTCTCGCTTCGGCTTGGCTCTTCTCCTGCTGTCCCGTTTTTGCCGCTGTCAGGTACGAATCTGGGGGTACTGTACTCGCTTGGTTATTGGTTTCCTCCTTATTTTCTGGTGGTAACGGGTTTGCTTCATGGCACAGGGCGTAGGAGCGGTTTCTGGATTTGGCGATTAGTCCTCCACATACTGCTATAGTTACAATATGGTTACATTTTTGTTTTATTCCCTGCTGGTTATATCTATCTGTTTTGATGATGCAGTTTCTGTTTCTTTGGATCTGGCATCGAGGTGTCATTCGTACACCCTTCCGTGCTCTGCATGACCCTGCATTGGGGCCTTCCAGGTGTTTTCTCGCTCTGGTTTTCTTCTATGTTGGCCTCGGCGGGTCCCATTGGGTTGTTCTATCCACTTTTTACGGGGTTCTCCGATTGACCTGGGTAACATTGACACGTTCTGTTATTCGGGGCATGTGGCGTTGGGCTGCAGGGCCTCAGCTTCATTGTTTACTGTGTTTACCCTGTCTACTTCGTCCCTTCCTGGCTTTGGGTCTGCGGTCCTTTTGCCTTGTCGACTCCAGTTTCTGCAGTTGTTGTGCTGTCCCAGTCAATTCCTTGGTGGACGTCCTCTGGGATTTCCAGGGGCTGTGAACTCTGGCGTGTCTGATGTGGACAGGCTGCGATTAGTGCCTGTCCGTCCGTCTCTGAGCTGCATCGGTGGTCACCGGATGTTTTCTTGCTGGCTGTTTCTGCTCCTGGCAGACTCGCTGTCTTTGCGGGAAGATCCTGAACTCCATTCCTGATGGCTTCCTGCTGTCGCCATGCTTCTCCTCGCCTCCTGGAGGTCGGATTGTGTTGTGGTCCCTCTATTGCCTCTCCTCTCGTCCTGCTGACACGGTTCCTTGGCTCCTGCCCACTGCCTGCCCGCTCCGGTTGTCAGTTATTGGACTCCCCTGCTCCTGTCCATGGTGCTCTTGCTCTGTGGTTGCTCCGCTTCCTTTGGGTGGTGCCTGCTTGATCGCACTGGGGGGTCGGAGCCCACCTCTGGTGGGGTGTGCGTTCTAACCTTTTTGTTACAAAGTTGCTTTTGGCGGTCTCGCTGGTCCTTCTATAATGGGTCCTGTTTGTCAGGTTTCGTTTGCCCCCCCGGTTGCACCGGTTGGGGTTGTCTGCCTTGGTAGGGGCCTTCTTCGGGATGTGTTTTGGGTCTTGTTGACTGGCGGTGTTTCACCCCTGTCTGTCCTTTGCAGGTCCTCCCCTTCCGGTTAGTCTCGGTGCCTTTGGCCCTTCCTTGGGATTGTTGGTGACATTGGCCTTCCTGTGGGGCACCCTTGGGTTCACAATCTGTACTGGGTCTGTGGGTATCCCTGAGCGAGGTTTTTGCGTCTGGCTAATGTTTGCCGTTCCTTGGCTTCTCTGGGACTTTCTCCTGCCTTGCTGGGGATTATTTTTTGTCATTCTGGTGAGTTTGTCCCCTGCCTTGTGCTCCGGTATGTTTCTGGGTTTTGCCCCTGTTGGCTTTTTGGGCACATTGGTGCTGTCCTTGCCTGGGTCGTTTTTGGCTCCGGGCATTCCACCCTGAAGACTCGTGTTCTCGTCGGATCTCGTTCGGTGCATTGTGGGTCGGGCCTCTTTCATGCCTGGATGGGAGTTCCCCTGGGTTCTCTGGCTCCTGGTGCTGTCTGCTTCCTTTGGGTCCCAGGTGCTGCCTCTTTGGCCTTCTCATCCGGGCTTCCGGCTTTGCGCTTTCCTGGGGTCCTTTTTCTTCCAGGGGTAATCGGCTTGTTTGGCCTGGCCAGGGCCTTTGTCCTGTTGGTGGTGCTCACCTGGGTGCATCTCCATTGCAAAATACACAAGATGATGGATGGAATGTTCCAAAATGGCAAAACATTCACCCCCAGTCACAGATCTGGGTTTAATACATCATTATTTTGCTCACCAAGCCACCCCAGTTCAGACATGGCCATATGCAAATCAGTCTTGACCCTGTGCCTCATGGGAACAGTCCAGCCCAAACTGCTAAGCCATGTTTTCCCTGGACCGGAATCAAGCATCCTAGGACCGGTTTCTGGCTATCAGCCATCATCAGCCAGGATAGCTTGACTTCAGCGGCGTAGTGAGCACGGGACCCACGTCTGGGCATACCCTTCCCACATAGGGTGAACAGCAAAATACACAAGATGATGAACAGAATGTTGCACAATGGCAAAACATTCACCCCCAGTCACAGATCTGGGTTTAATCCATTGCTATTTTGCTCACCAAGTCACCCCAGTTCAGACATGGCCATATACAAATTAGTCTTTACCCTGTGCCTCATGGGAACAGTCCAGCCCGAACTGCCAAGCCATGTCTTCCCTGGACCGGAATCAAGCATCCTAGGACTGGTTTCTGGCTATCAGCTGTCATCAGCCAGGATTGCTTGACTCCAGTGGCATAGTGAGCACGGGACCCACGTCTGGGCATACCCTTCCCACATAGGGTGAACAGCAAAATACACAAGATGATGGATGGAATGTTGCACAATGTCAAAACATTCACCCCCCAGTCACAGATCTGGGTTAATCCATCGTTATTTTGCTCACCAAGCCACCCCAGTTCAGACATGGCCATATGCAAATCAGTCTTGACCCTGTGCCTCATGAGAACAGTCCAGCCCGAACTGCCAAGGGCGGTGTTGAGTGCAAAAAAACGATGGATTTAGGCCCCGATCTCTGTACTGGGGTGAATGTATGACATTGTTCTGCATTCTGTCCATCAAGTGTTGTTTTTTTCATTAGTGACCCCGAGTGGGACGGGTATGCTCAGACGTGTGTCCCATGCTCTCCACACCACTGGAGTCAAGCTATCCTGGCTGATGATGGCTGATAGTCAGAAACCGGTCCTAGGATGCTTGATTCCGGTCCAGGGAAGACATGGCTTGGCAGTTCAGGCTGACTGTTCCCATGAGGCACAGGGTCAAGGCTGATTTGCATATAGCCATGTCTGAACTGGGGTGGTGTGGAGTGCAAAAAAACAATGGATTTAGGCCCAGATCTCTGTACTGGAGTGAATGTATGACATTGTTCTGGATTCTGTCCATCAACTGTTGTTTTTGCATTTGTCACCCCGAGTGTGACAGGTATGCTCAGACATGAGTCCCGTGCTCTCCACACCACTGGAGTCAAGCTATCCTGGCTGATGATGGCTGATAGCCAGATACCGGTCCTAGGATGCTTGATTCCGGTCCAGGGAAGACATGGCTTGGCAGTTCGGGCTGGACTGTTCCCATGAGGCACAGGGTCAAGGCTGATTTACATATAGCCATGTCTGAACTGGGGTGGTGTGGAGTGCAAAAAAATGATGGATTTAGGCCCAGATCTCTGTACTGGGTGAATGTATGACATTGTTCTGCATTCTGTCCAACAACTGTTGTTTTCGTATTTGCATCTCCATTGGCGTCTGCTGCTGCGGTGGTTGTCTTGGGCCTTGTTGCTCATTGGTCCATGTTATGCCTATGTGGGCACAGGTTTCCAGCCTCTGCTTTCTCTTTCCCTTGCTGGTTTTTGCCTCCGGCAGTGCTGTTGGGTGTACAGGGTTGCTGGGACTCCCAGTTCTCATCTCCCGGCAAGACCCTGTGCTTCAGGTGTGGATTGTATCCTCGTTTTTGTCCCTAGTTTGTGGGTCCCGGGGACTGTTGGCTCTGGTGGCTCCCTAGGAGTCTGGACATGGCTCAGGCTATGTTTTGCCCTGCCCTTCTGGCCTTCCCACCTTTGGAGTGTTTCTGCCTGTGGCTTTTTCTCCCTGTGCGCTCCTGTTCCAGTCGGTTCATTGTTGTTAGGCTCGGCAGGGCCTGGTTTTTGGCTGGCTGACTGACTGTATGACTGCCCGGGTGCTCGCTTTGGTGGCTCGCTTCCTTCTTGTGGTACGTTCCTGGGACAGGTTGCTTGGTCCCTGTGCGGGCGGTCTTGGGCTGCCGCGCCGGGTTTCCCTTCCTCCCGAACGTGGGCGGCCCTGTGGGTTTTCCTCTTTTCGCTGTTGGCCTGTTGGGTTCCCTTGGTGACCGGGTCTCCTCAGTGTCATTTCCGGCACCTTCCTTCCAGCTCCGGGGATCGTCACCCCCCGGGGATAAAAACAAATGGTCGAGGGAGGGGTCCAAGGTTCCAAAGCCATGGGGACCACCACCCCCCTGACCTTTATGTATTGTGGGAGGAGGACTGCGTGGCCCCCTCCTGGAGCACTCAAGGGCCCGTTACCCCTGGGGCTACAAAAAAAATGGTTGGGATGCTGCAAGGTCTCCAAAGCCCAGGGGACCACACACTCCCTGGGGCTTTATGTATTGTGGGAGGGCCGGCTCCTGCAGTGTCCCGGGTGTCCATCCCGCCCTCCCATAGCAAGGAAATCTGTTATCTCTTTCGAAATCTAAATCAGATTGCTATTCTACATGGGGAGCTGCATGTTATTAGTTCCCAATATGGAAAAGCAATGCCGGCTCTCAAACGCGTAGAAGTTGTGCACCAAAGGTGCTGGAATCGCGCACCCTACAGATTATGAGTCGTGCATCCAGTGCGTGCACATTAGGGGTGGCACTGAGCGCTGCGCTGGGTGCTCGACTTTTAATTTTACAGTAAAAAAATAGCCCTATCAGTAATTTCTAATATCTCTTGGGACCCTATCCCCCGGGTCTTATAAAAAATGTTGGGAACTATGGGTGAGCCACAATGCCACCACGGTCCCGCCGGCTCCCTGCGTCTTTCGGGAGCCGGCATTGGTTTTCCACATGGGGAGATTCTAACTTGCATGTGGAAAAGCAATCTGGTTTGGATTTTGAAAGTGAGAATAGATTTCACTGCTGTGACTTTCAAACTGAAAACTAAGTTTTCTATGGGAGGGTTGGAGCCGTGAGATTCCCGCCTTATCATAGCAAACAGCAGTGTCCCTGGGGTAGGCACCCCGGGACACTGCAGGAGCCGCCCCTTTGTGGTCCCCAGGGCCCTCGAGACCTCCAGGCGTAGGGCCATGCAGCCTGCTCCCACAATTCATAAATCCCCGTGGGTGGTTGTTCCCGGGGCTTGAGGGGGGTCGTTGAGGCCCACACACTTCTAATTTTGCAGGGGGCCTTGGAGACCCCCAACTATTTATTTTATAGCCCCGGGGGGTAGCTCTCAATCTTGTATAGGAGACAGCAATGTTGAGAAAATCTTTCGGTAAGATAACAAAGGATTTGTGGAGTGGTGTGGCTCACTGGTTAGAGGCCACAGACCCGGAAGCAGAGGACGGCCCAGGACCAGGGTTCAATTCCCGACGCGGCAGGGTCATGGACCAGGGTCAGTGGACTCGATAATTCTTGCCTCAGTGCCTACTCTAACCAGGGATCACACTCGGCAACTCTGGGCATTAGCTTGCCTCATCTCCACAACGGCCCCCCACATACGCCGGGGATGCCTGGTTTCACCCTGGAGATACCCAGTAGGGTCCATCTCACAGGGAAAGCCAGGATGGGTTCCCCAGCGGTCTACAGTGCGGAGTTACCCCATGTGGGGTGATTCATGCGCTTTACAAGACATCATTACATTACATTACATTACATTTTGAAGTCCATTTTCGGCGTTTTTGTTGTAGTTTGAAGGTGTTAAAGTGACGACAATTTTAACTGCTTCTTTATAACTATGCCACTAAGTTTTGTAATGTGGACAATTGTTGTCTACAACAACAATCGTATCTTCCATTAAAATAGGTACAAACTTGGAAGAAGAGAAAGTGACGAGAGATGATTTCCGACGTGTTTGGGCTTGAGAGCCTGAATAATCATTAAATGGGGTCTGGCAGATAAGTGCGTACTTATTCAGTAAGAAGCTTTTTGGGGTCTTGCGAAAACAAGTCATCTTCAATAATTACCTCCTGCTGCGTGTAGTTGCAAGGTCATCTCATATGCTTGTATGTTAAAAACAGAAACTTTCTACACCTCTTTTTCATTAGTTGTGAAGCATTGTAAGAAGACATATTACCGACCAATCCCTTTCCTTGCAAAGATTTTGAAAAACATTGATTGGCTGTTGTGTGGTTAACTCTACCTTCCTGATCATATCGTTGATTGGCTTGTTTTTTCTATGTGACGTTACGATACCCTCACCATGTGCGCAGCGCATTTTGTGACGCACTTTTTTTTACAATGCGTTTCAAAAACTAGTTGTGGTAGGGTGTTTTTAACTTACACTGTGTACTCTGTTTACGAGTTTGTTGACTGTAAAGGTATTTAAAAATATTATTCTATTTTCTATTCTATCATAATTGTGCTGACTTTTCTCCTTTAGCGTGGAGTACTATGTTCTTTGATTAAATGTATAATTGTTCCAACCATCCTTGAAAGAAAAATGCTCATGTTTTCAAAATATTTTTATTGAGTCTTTTATATTCATCATATGGGTGAAATGCAAAATCTTTTTTCATTCATTGGTATCACGCGTTGGACCACATTTTTTTTATTTTATCATAAGCACTCATTCTTCATGTTTACATTATATAAGTGTTGTCCCATCATCTTTATTTTAATGTTAGTGTTTTTTTACTTTCTGATAAAGTAGAATAGAAGTGCTACGACAAACACTCCCTCACTACTTCATTTTTTTTATGTACATTTCGTCATGTCATTATTACATTTTAAAATCATTTTTTAAATTTGTTTAAGCATTAACATTAACATTAACATTTGAAGACACAAATATATTATTTTTTTTGAAAAACAAGTGCTTGCAAAGATAATCTTCCGGTTCTTCACGAGTGAAAATTGGTAAAAGCACCACTCTATATGAATACGTTTAGCCCATTTTCACTCAGGAAGATAAAGAGTATTCTTTATTGCAAAATATTTTTTTTTTTCGTGGGTAGTTTATTTATACCACATTTTTCATTATTAAGAAATACTTGCATACTAAAAAAATGTTTTTATTATTGTTTCAAATTCTCTGTTGAAAGTCATCCAACTCAACTTTAAGGATCATAAAGTTGAATGTAAATTAAAATATACATTAACAATATGATCCTGCTGTGGAAATGAAAGATAAACTCAAGATGATGGCATCGCTCCTAATCATTACTTTGCACAAAGTAATTCCTTAATTAACCTATATTTCTTGCAATGGTTCTTTCGTCAACTCGTTATTATATTCCATTTAAACTTAATCATACCACATTCCATAATCATTTAAATATTTTTGCTTTCTTTATTACAAATATCAAGGATATACACATTCAAATAATTTACCTCTCTGGATATTCTTTCCTTCCTTCACCAAAATTCATCCAACTCCTCTGGTGGGGACATAATGTTTTATGTATTTAGAAATATACATTAACAATATGTTCCCCCTGAGGAAATGAAAGATATTCTCAAGATGCTTATGCAGCCCCAAATCATTACCTTGCTCGTAGTTTCTTCCCCCGTATTGATTCTCTGAAACAAAACTAATCATCCCACGGGTGTGGTTTATATACTCTTTGGTTACTTAACAGTCTATGGGATCCATGTATTGCTCCTCCCACTTTTAACTCATGTTTTTCAGTTGACAGGTGTTCTCATTTCCACTGTTTTAGTACGTGCCTCTTTCCATACTTTTGAACTTTCGTATAATTAGTAAAATGCTTTATTTATACTTGTTTTTCTTATTAAAGCATTTCTGTAGGTTACTTTTTATAAATTTGAGTATTAACATTCATTCCCCTTTTTTGTTCGACTTATTATTCTAGTAACTTTGCTTTAAAAAAAAACTTTTTTATTATTCTTCATTACCCTAAACCCCTATTTTCCCTGCATCCTGTGCCAGAGATATTCTCTATTAAACTTAGAGTATTCTAATTTATATCTGAGTATTAATTTATTTAATTCCATTACTCCGAGTTTTAATACATTATTTATCTAATATTTTTAACATTTCTTTATACACTGCAAGGGATACTGTTATTTGTCTAGAATTCACCCAGTGTCTTTACTTACATTAATGTAATCAATCAGTCAGCAAACATGTACTCATGCAGTGAGCCAGGCTTCAGGAAATTGAGTGATTCAACGTGCTATGTATTATGCATGTAGTGGTGTAATACCCTTCACATTTGTGCTTCAGGACTACAAATCCCCACTCACTATACATACCAGGGGTCTCCAACCAGTAGCTCGGGAGCTACTGGTAGGTCACCAGCACCCTGAAAGTAGCTCTCAGAGGTGAAGCCAAATCAAGCCAATCTCAGAGATTCTGTGTATATTATAGAAGGTAGCACTGCTCATTTCACTACCCTTAAGAGTTACAGACAGCAAAACCAATGGCAGGGCCTGTTGATAACATTTAAACACACACTGTGGTGGTGTATCAATTAATCAATTAGGGATGTATAGAGCTCACTACTCACCTGTGAGGGTTTCCAGGCGCTGGGGGAGTATGTGGGGGGATATGTGCAGCTTTGGTCATTCGAAAAGCCAGGTCCTATGGCTCTTCCTGAATGCTTTCCACGTGGGGCTTCATCTGATGCAGAAGGGGGTGTTAATTCCAGGTCTTGGCCAAGAGGTAGGAGAAGGGTGTGCCTGCTGTCTGGTTCTGTGGATACAGAGTATTTTGTCCAAGGCCTGGTCAGCGGAGTGGAGGTTTCTTTTAGGGGTGTAGAAGGAGATTGAGGTATTTGAGTCCGGTGTTGTGGAGGGCTTTATAGGTGTGTGTGAGCAGCTTGAAGGTCACTCTTTTTTGGACGGGGAGCAAGTTGAATGCTCTTTTATGCTGGGTATTATGGTCTTGTCGTGGGATGCTGAGAATGAGTATGGCTGGGGTATTCTGGACAGTCTGAAGTTTGTGGAGTAGAGATTTGTTGATTCTGGCATAGACGGCGTTCCCGTAGTCCAGCCTGCTGGTCATGAGTGCTTGGAAGATGGTCTTCCTTGATTCGGGGGATGGGTCTATTTGAAGGTCTTGCTGAATATGTGGAGGGTCTTGAAGCATGTGGCATCTGCAGTGTTGGCCTACTGGTCTGTCACATGAAACTTGTTTATCCACTTTAAATCTAAGTTGGGGAGACTTACTACTGTGGTAATATCTTTTGTTGCATTGAATTTTACTTGATTAGGAGCATTTAATATTGATATATGTTTTCCTAGCATTCTGCTGATAACTTCATCTGGAATTTCTGGGTGGTTACTACTGATAGTTGTGCTTAGTGTGGTCATAGTGTAATGTTAATACATACCCCCAGCACAACCCCTACACTTTACAAACACCACTACACTACCCTAAACCCTAAAACACTACCCCCAGCATGATCCTCTACACTACATAAACACCACTGCACTACCCTAAACACTAAAACACTACCCCCTACAGTAGACAAACACCACTGCACTATCCTAAACCCTAAAACACTACCCCCAGCATGACCCCCTACTCTACACAAACACCACTGTACTACCCTAAACCCTAAATCTACCACCAACACGACCCCCTACTCTACACAAAGACCAATGCACTACCTTAAACCCTAACTCTATCCCCAGCACAACCCGTTCACTACACAATCACTACACTACCCTACCCTAAACCCTAAAACACTACCCCCAACACTTATACATACATCATTTACTCAAATAGATAGTAACTCATAGTTAGTGTTATAAAATCACTATTACAAGTATACAGTTATCCATACAGTTACTCATGCAATCCCTGAGCCATATGTATACTTCTTGATATACAACAAATTTCACATACACTGCCTTTTATTTTTGTACTTTGTTGCACATGAACCATTGAGAGATATATTTGCTCATCACCACACCTATAAAGTTATTAACTCACCCAAACAATTGTTATAACATGTAGTCCTAACATCATATACCTACTGAATCAACTATTTCCACATCTTTGGGCAGTCAGACACCCCACACCAAACCACACACACATTTGACTCTCCCATACAAATACTCAGTTAACTAATCAATAAGTAATATAGACTTTCACGTAGCTAGTAACCAACTGGTGCAGCAGTTTACAGAACAACTGACAAAGTGTTACAGATATTCACGCAGTTGAGTCACTATCCAATATATTTATTGAGCCACTATAAATTACTCAAGTAAACAATCACTCACACTGCTACTTAATCCTTTGTCCTGATTTTTTTATATCCACTCATTCTTCAATGCAGATTGCTACCATATTCACTAGATACTGTCATCAGTGATGTCATAAGTGATGTCATATGAGATGTCATCAGTGATGTGATCAGTGATGTCACTAACCATGTCATGAATGATGTAATATATATGTATACATAAAGAGCTGCGTATGAAAGGTCCGTATTTAGAGGGAAAGGAAAAGTCACGCAGGTTAACTTTTTCTCTCCTTGTAAATATGGAGGAGCCGACTGCGCAACCACTACCTCACAAAAAAGTAAAGTACTGGTGGCGTAGAGAATTTGTAAATCTGCCGCAGAATTGTTTTCATTTCTGCTCATTTTTTTCATCCAATATATGCTACAATGCACAGCATACATTTTAGGAAAAAAATGCCTTCACTGATTGTTTTTGTACAGGAAGGTGTGTCTTCCTGCATAAAAACAAACTCCACATGACACAGATGTTCTTGCACCATGGTGCAAGGGTGCCTGTATCACCACATGCCTGCAGTTTAAGCAGCAGTAAAGAGGGAAGGACAGATGTCCAACATATTTATGTACATATGTTGCATCTCTGTGCTGTAGCTAAAGAGCTTACAGTGTCATTCTACAGCACTTCCTTATAGTTCTGCAGTCATACATTCACCATATACCACAAATACATTATTTAGCCAACTATGCAGTACGTATATATTTATGTAAACTTTCACATACTAGAATATAAATTCAGCTCTTTCTTTAACCAGAGTAGTTAGTTTTGAAAATAACTTTTTTTTAGTTTTTGTACTTTTATATCTTTTTTTTTACCTTTTTTTCTTTTTTTTTAAAGAAAAAAGTCAACAGGACTAACAAAACATTTAGGGAATAAAAAAACAAACTAGCATTGATGGTCATCAGTTGCTCTGCAAACAAGGTCTACTGATTGCTCCCCACAACAAATTAAACTATTGCACTTCAAGCAGTGCATTCTAACTTTCATGAATCTGGTAAGTATGTCTGGTTGTGATGTTGAAGGTGATGCCACAGAGGTACTTGGTATTGCTGGTGGTAGAGGGGCATTTTGGCACAGTCTTCTACATTCTTCGTTAGCATAGTTCACGGGATGCAGGGATTGGAGGTGCTTACGCATACAAGCAGTGCCAAAGGAGTATTTCTTGTTTGGATCTCCTCTGGACAGTACTGCCTGGCAAATCTTGCATGTTACTGTGGTGGCATTACATTTCTTTTGCCCCTCCAGAAAAGTTAAAAATTTCCATACGATGGATGTATATCTTTTGGGAGGGTGAGGTTCTGGTAGAAATTGTTCAGTAACAAAATTATCAGAATCAGATGATTCTTGCAGTGGTGTAGCCATTTTTGACTCCAAAAAAGAAGTTCAGGTTTCCAATGAACAAAAAGTGACGTTCTTTTCAGGATAGGTGTTCGCCTAAGGAAGGTCTAACAAGAGTAATTGAAATGGGTGGGGTTCTTCAATATTTAGAACAGTAAGTGTTAAAAACCAATTAAATACATTTTTTTTGGTAACATGGGATCCGCGTTGGGTGCGTCCACGCAGCACGCATCTAGTACGACTTCTCCAAATTGCATTTAAAAGTAATATAAGTTTATTAAAAGTAAAAGAATAGAATTTTTTTCACCTTAATATTTATATTAAATACATACTCACCCAGCACTAGTAGCGGATCCTAACGCTGCCGGCTGGACGATAATTCAAACCTTGCCTCTGACGCTCCCAGCGCGAGGACTTAGGCCACGCCTCTTTTAGGCCACACCCCCAGACCTCCCCCTTGGCAATCACTCACATAATGTGCCTCGGACGGAAGCGCAGCGGACGAGCGCAGCGGGAGTGCCGTTTGCGCGCCGAAGGCGCGCCTAAGGCAAGCCCGTCTGCGCCCGTCCGTGCCAGACCGCGCCCAGAGCCCAGACCCCCTGCACCCCCCAATCAAACCATCATCAAATACTCTAGCGACACCCTGCAAATATTAAAAAGCCTTTCAGCTCCCACATGCTACGGCTCGATCTCCCCAGAGAAAGGACACACCCGCTGCCTAAACTGCCCTTACAGGCTCTGCCCTCAGCCCCAGTCACATCCAATTTGCCTCAACATGGCCCTGCTAAACTGCAGATCCCTCCCGAAGCATCAAATCGAAATTAATTTACTTCTAAAGGACTCGGAAATAGAAGTACTCTTCCTGACGGAAACCTGGCTCACAGCCGGCTCTGAACCAGACATCATCCAATCGCTCCCACCGGAATACCTCATCAAGTTCCACAACAGACCCGTAGGTATCGGTGGAGGAATAGCAGTCTTATATTGAGATTACCTCTCATGCCAATTCAAAGACAGCCCCATTTTAGACTGCGAAAACGTTCTCTTCTCCGTCCACCGGCACCCTCGACCACCCTCTCGGGGCTGCTAGTGTACCGCCCACCGGGACCAGTACATCGCTTCAATGAGTCGATCATTGACCCCAGCGTGTCTATCACCGAACTTCACTCTTCTGGGAGACTTAAATCTCCATTTCGATGATTCCTCCAGCAAACCTGCTGCGGACCTCAAAGCAGACCTAGGCTCTCACAGTCTCGAATTATTAAATAAACTACCTACTCACAACAAAGGACATCTGTTGGATCCCGTATTTTCCAACCTCCCGAGACTAACAACTCAACCTCCCATTCCACTCCCATGGTCAGACCACTTCTTGGTCCCTTCAAATTACAACTTTCCACCAAGGCCCCTGACCGACATCCCACCCAACCCCCCTCTTGCCCATGGAATAAATTGGACACAAACTCCTGGGCCCAGGCCCTCTCCTCCTCTATACCTGAGCTCGGCCAAGACCCCTCCAAAGCAGACGCCCAACTACAGGAGTGGATTCATCAATCCCTAGAAACATCCCTCCCACTCAAACACCTGCCCAGCAGTAAGAAAACAGCTAAATCACCATGGTTCACTCAGGAACTTCGGAACCAAAAAAAGACATGCAAAAAACTTGAGCGCTCTTGGAGAAAAACCTGGTCAACGGATTCCAAAAATGAGTACAGAGCTGCCATCAGGCTCTACAAGAATTCCATAAAAAAGACACAGGCCACCTTCTTTGAAGGAAAGATTGCAGCAGCTGCAAATTCAGCGAAGGAAACTTACCGCATTGTACGTCTCCTCACAAAAATCCAAGATCCCCTACCTCCTCCAGATCCAGAGGGCGTAAGATGTAATCAAATGGCCGCATTCTTCTCCGCAAAAATTGAGAAAATACTAACCTCGCTCCCGATCCCCACTTCCCCCCACTCCGCCACCTCTCTACCCCTCCAACCTGAGGCTCTACACCTACGAGCCTTCACCCACATCACCACGGAGACTTTCCTAGCTACCCTGAAAACTGTGAAAAGTGGCTCACCATCCGACCCAGCTCCCATCAGTAAGCTAAAACTGGTAGGTACCACTGTAGCTCCACCCATCACCAACCTCATCAATGCCTCCTTTAAAGAGGGCACCATTCCAGCCAATTGGAAAAAGGCTACTGTCAAAGCCCTCCTAAAAAAAACCCACCTCGACCCCACCGACCCCTCCAACTTCAGACCCATCTCGCTCCTCCCCGGGATCAGCAAAGTAGCCGAACGGATAGCTAACCAGCAACTCTCCAATTTCCTGGAGACGAATCACCTGCTACGGGACTCCCAGACCGGGGCAAGGTACCGACACCGCCCTATTGGCAGTGGTCGAAAGAGGCGCGAAGCATCATGGACGCAGGAGGATCAGTGGCAGTGATCCTCCTCGACCTAAGCGCCGCCTTCGATACGGTGGACCACGCCATCTTGGTCCACCGGTTAAGCCTAGTGGGAGTCACTGACTCCGCCCTTGCCTGGATTAAATCCTTCTTGGAGGGAAGATCCTTCCAGGTGTCGGATGCTACTTCCACCTCCAAAGCCCTACCCATGCAGTGTGGGGTCCCCCAGGGCTCCTCCCTGAGCCCCACACTTTTTAACGTTTATATGTCCCCCCTTGAGGACGTTATCACCCTCTTCGGCGTCAAAACAGTGATGTACGCTGACGACACACAGCTGGTGGTCTCCATTAATCAATCAATTACCAGCCTAGAAAATCTGTCGAAGTGTCTAGAAGGAGTCTCCCAATGGATGTGTGACTCTCGACTAAAACTCAAAGGAGACAAATCGGAGATCCTCCTCCTTGGCAACCCCAACAAACTCACAGCTAACCTCTCCTGGCCTTCCTGTATGGGACCTAAATTTCAAAACCCAGGCCAGGAAAACCGCAGGGACCTGCTTTGGCCTTATCCGCATGGCCCGAAAGATCCTCCACCTGATCCCCTTCCAGTCCAGGAAGCTACTGATGCAGGGGCTGGTCAACTCCAGGCTAGACTATGGTAACGTCCTGTACCTGGGAGCCCCGGCATCAGTCGTCCAGAAACTTCAGGTGGCTCAAAACGCGGCAGCCAGAATCCTGACCGGTACCAAAGCAAGATGCTCGGCAAAACCAGCACTCAAAAGCCTGCATTGGCTACCAGTGAAGGAGCGAATTACCTTCAAGACGCTGTGCATCTCGCACAAAATTATGCATGACAAAGGCCCCACAATCCTCAGATCGCTGATGAAACCCCACCAGTCTACCAAAAATCTAAGATCCAACTCTCTCGCCCTTGCCAGCATCCCAAGAATAAAAAAGGCAAGATCCGGTGGCCGCTTGTTTGCCTACAACGCGCCTAAACTTTGGAACACCCTCCCAGTAGCCATGAGGAGAGAACACAACCTCCTCTCATTCCGGAAGCAATTAAAAACCTGGCTCTTCCCCTAAACACCCTTTCCTCCTTTCTGTCACCCCCTCCCCTCAGGAAAATTAGGTCTTGTTAGCGCTGGGATGCCCAAGGGTAGCTATGCGCTCTATAAATCCCAATCCAAATCCAAATCCAAATCCATATATATCTATCTATCTTTTTTTATATAGAAACATTTTGCGGAAGTCGTGCGCTCACCGCGTTGAACACGTAGATGACTTGATGCGGAAATGCGCGTGGTGTTGCCTGATACGTATAAGTTGCTTATCCGCTTGAAGTCACGTACAGGTCGCATAGCAATCGCGCATGAAAATACGCACCCATTGCACACCGTACCCGGATCCTACAGAGCAATTGTAAACTGATGGCTTTGTTCTGCACAGTAATCGAGAGGGGTGCGCTTTGGGTGCGGGACTGCTCAAACAATTGTAAAAACAAAGGGAAAAAAGAAAATATTATACAAATATTTTGAAAAATATAAAAAATATATCTTTAAATTTAAAAAATATATATATTAAAAATGTGTAATGTAATCTAAAAAATAAGATATCTAAAAATAAAAGTATTTAAAAAAATTGTAAATCAGTATCAAAGAAAGAAATGTAACAATTAACCCCTCCCCTGCTGATGACGGAGCGGCTCCGTCATGGCCCGGCCGCCGCGCCTGCGCGGCGCTGATTTCGCGCCTGCGCGGCAGGTTTAATGAGCGGGGCGGGTCATGACGGAACCGCTCCGTCACCAGCACAGCTCAACTGTAGCTGGTGACGGAGCGGTTCTGTCACCAGCATGCGGCGGCCGCGCGGCCGCCCCGCCCCTTTAGCGCTGCGGCGGAATAGCCGCCGCAGCAAAAGGGTTAATACATTTAAAAATTGTTATTGAAAAAATCTTTAGAAATCACTGAAAAAAACCTAGGGTTTCAAGCAGATTATAGTTAGGAATTCGCATTTAAAAACAACATTAGAAATTCACTGAAAAAACCATAGGTTTTAGGGGTGTTATAGTTAGCTGGACATTTCACCCATACAAAACCATTGAAATTCCTCCGTTGTAGTTAGTTGTACTAACAGTAACTCTTGCGCCCGCAATCCACTGGTGATTATGTCACATATTACATAATTCATGACATGGTCAGTGACATCACTGATGACATCTCAAATGACATCACTGATGACATCACCGATGTGTGAGTGAAATGTCCAGCTGACTAAAACACCCCTAAAACCTGTTTATTTCAGTTAATTTCTAAGGTTTTTCAAATGCTAATTCCTAACTATAACCTGCTTGAATCCTATGTTTTTTTCAGCGAATATATATATATATATATATATATATATATATATTTGCACAAAGTGATCCTTCAGCCCTCTGGACGCGCTCAGCAGTGTGTGCTCTGCCTAGGGGTCGGATCCTGACCCAGAAATTTTTGAAAGACAAAGGAGGCGGCACAATCAGGATATCTTTGTTAAGCCTTTATTTCAAGACTTTCACCCCACCAAGGTGGGGTGAAAGTCTTGAAATAAAGGCTTAACAAAGATATCCTGATTGTGCCGCCTCCTTTGTCTTTCAAAAAAATATATATATATATATATATATATATATATATATATATATATATATATTCATTCACTGAAAAAACCATAGGTTATAGACCACATATAGTTAGGAATTAGCATTTACAAAACCTTGAAAATTCACTGAAACAACCATAGGTTATAGACCATATATAGTTAGGGATTAGCATTTTCAAAACCTTATTTTACTCGCACAAAACCATTGAAATTCGCATATATAGTTAGATGCACTAACTATATATCGCGCACCCGCAATCCACTGCTGATGATGTCACATATTACATCATTCATGACATGGTCAGTGACATCACTGATGACATCTCAAATGACATCACTGATGACATCACTGATGACATCTCAAATGACATCACTGATGACATCTCAAATGACATCACTGATGACATCACTGATAACATCTCATTTGACATTACTGATCACATCACTGATGACATCATTTATGTGATAACACGTGGAACCTCTTCAGACTCTAATATAACCTTAGATACACTCAGTGTAAACAGACACTCACAGACTGTCACTCATCCATGGAGTTACTCACACACCTAGTCAGTCATGCAAAGAATCAATCACACCTCCATTTCCTCAACTATACAGTTATACACACCTTACTTATTCAAACATATACTAACACATATTTACTCTCTTATACAATCCTTGATACAAGTTCACAATGATCCATACAGCCACTCACACATTCACTGGCTCTTATGCACAGTTATTTATATATGTCAACTCTCACATGTACTGTGTTTTACATATGTACTTACTTTGACATGTAGCACTGAGATATCCATTCACTCACCAATACACTCATGCACACAGTCAACCGCCCATACACCTGTTTCCACATGCACTTTTGAACCCATACATCTAGTGAATCAACTGCTCACACATCTATGCACAGAGTCATACAACTCCCAGCCACTCACACACATACTCAGTCTCCCATACAAATACTTGGGCAACCAATCAATAACCCATATAGTTACTCATATAGCTACTGATTAACACATGCAGCAGTTTACAGAACAACAGACATAATGATGCACAAATTAAGACAGTTTAGTCACTAACCCATGCACTCAGTGAGACACATTTAATCACTCACTCATACAGTCAGTCATGCTCCTACTAAATCCTTCATCCAGACACTTATACATCCACTCATTCTTCAATATGTAAGACATATTTTAACTTTACAGAAACATACAGTCATTGAATAATGTCATCAGTGATGTCATCAGTGATGTCACTGACCATGTCATGAATGATGTAATATGTGACATCATCAGCAGTGGATTGCGGGTGCGCGATATATAGTTAGTGCAACTAACTATATATGCGAATTTCAATGGTTTTGTGCGAGTACAATAAGGTTTTGTAAATGCTAATTCCTAACTATATATGGTCTATAACCTATGGTTTTTTCTGTGAATTTCAATGGTTTTTTAATAGTAAATATTATTGCGTAACAACATTCAAGACATCTACAGAAGAGATGGTGTGCACTTCCCCGATGAAGGGAATAGAATATTCGTCCTTTATTTAAAAGTGTGCATTAGAACATACTTGTAGGTACCTAAATTAGCGACAGAACCCAATAGCTCTTTACAGAGCTACCCTACCTCTGATTATTCAAAACGTTTATCTTTTTCTTACTTTTTTTTTTTTTCACCAAAGTACGCTCTCCGGTTCGCTTACCGGTGTGCGTACCGGGCGCTCCCCCCCCCCCCCCAATTTTTTTTATTTATTTATTTTTTATTTTTGCATGTATCAGCATCCTAATCCCCCCTCCGAAAACCTAGAGGGTCACAAAGTGTCTACCGTGTACCGTCCCCGGTTCGCGTACCGGGGAGCGCACCGGTAAGCTCTCGATAAAAAAAGGTGGGAAAGTAATTTACAGAAAAACCACTACAGACACTTTCATCAAATATAGAATAGCCCCTACTACATGGCAGTCCCTACCATTTCCCCAAATTTGATGGAATTCCAGTGAGAAAATTATGCTGTAAGCCTCACTAAATATCCTGAGGTAAATTACCTAACAAAAACACTTATGAAGTGTTAGAATTGACAACCAATCAAAATGCTACTTTCAATATCTTCTATTATTTCATGACATTTGATTGGTTATGTACCTGAATATATATAAATAAAGAGAGAGAAACACAGCCATTTTGACTACTACTTCCTGAAGTACATATCAAGTGCATTTCAACTGAGAACTTAAACTTTTATTTGAAAGGTAAGATGTTATTTTAAAAACTGAAGTATGTTCTGTACTTTAAGTTAATTAGGAAAACAATTTCTGATAGTTATATACTATCCCTCTGTAATACTTATAGAATAAGATAGACTTCTCTGTTTTAGTTATGGATGGAGTTAGGCTTGTCTTGTATAATTAAGAATTGACTTAGACTTTATCACATACATATTTTGATATTTCTACTTCCAGTCTGATACCATACACTGCCCAAAGAAAAAAACACTGTTTAAAAAACCAAACTACCTGTCTGTACTTAAACCCAACAGTGCCCTATGTGTACTGATATATTATTTTACAGCACAAAAATGGAAGGAGAATGCAACAAAGATACAGAAAATGAATCAGAATTCTTTGATGAATCACTGGACATAGAACTTCTGCAATGTGTTGAATCTGTGGATTTCCTACTTGAAAATGAGACAAATTCTGACAAAGAATTATTAGAAATTCTTTTTAATTTTGAAAACAATTCTGAAAAATAAATTTATATATAATAATTCAAAAATAGTTTGAGACAATATTCATTTTTATATGTATTTTTTAAACTAGTAGCAAATTGATTATAATGTAAAATTATACTTTAAATATACTGTGCAACTTTAAGTTTGCTCATAGTTACTTTACCTTTCTTCCACTATATCATCTCCAATGTGTATTTAACATCTCTTTATCATCTCCTGCCTCCATGGTGTTTCTGCTTTCCTGACAGACTACGCTATGAATTCCATATACTACAATAACTTCTGAAACAACATGCAAGATATCTACAAAGGAAACAATGTATTTTTATTTTTAGACTCTGCATTGGTACCTACATGTTGGTACTTAACCCCTTCGAGGCTAATGACGAGCTGGCCTCGTCATGGCGCTTACCTGCCGTGCGCGGATGACAAGGCCAGCTCGTCATAAAACAATATAAAACAATAAAACCCAGCGCAGGACGGGAAAACGCCTAGCAGCCATGGGGTTAAATAAAAAAATAAAAAAAAAATAAAAAGAACAATCAATAAACATACAATATTTGAACATTCTTTCATCCTATTTTCCCAATATTACGCTTCCCGGACCGTTTCCCGGTGCGCGTACCGAGCGCTCCCCCCGCAAAAAAAAACTATATAAAAATTATTATTTTTTAACCCTGCGAGGCCCTTTTAAAGCCCCCTCATCAAACCTAGGGGATCAAGGAGGATGTGCTCTGCCCCCTTATGCTCATTTCCCCCTTTGTTTTTGCCACATCTTGTGTCTCGATCCTACCGAGACACAAGATGGCGGCCGCTCCGGACTGTTTCGAATGTTGACAGACACCCGACAGCCAATCAGCTTCGCTTCGCGAAGTTCCGTTACGCTTCAGGTACGCGAACCGGGGCGCTAACCGGAGCGCTGTCACAGATATATCTGTTTTTAAAAACGTTAATTTCTCGAAATCCACTGGAGCACATATATTGAGACATAGCAAAGGCACGTCGGGCAAACAATATCTACAATTTTGCCAAGTTTCGTGTAAATCCATTCAGCCGTTCGAGCTAAAAGTGATTCCAACCGCCCTATGGAAAAATGAATGGGAAAAACACGTTTTTGGACCCCCTTTTTTCTCAGCCCCCCCTTGAGGAAACACCCCCAAGTTTCAAGGGGCTGCTCAGAAACAAAATGTGCCATTTACCTGTAGGTAATATATATATATATTCTTCTACTCTTCAAAGAAGAAGGATACGCACTCCAGGGTACTTCCAATTAATTGGTTTTTATTTCCTTTTATCAGAGAAACATTGCATCACCAACGCGTTTCGGTGGCGGCTGCCACCTTGATCATGGTAGGAGGTTATCTCATTTGTTTCTACATATATACAAGTGTTAGTGATCACATGACTTCCTGTTTCCTCGCAGGTAGGATTATGGTTAATGTACTTTATGGCACTTATTGTGTTTCTGCCCGATATTCTTAACATATAAGACATTATTTACACAGATCGAATCATTTGTATTTGCCAATTCATTTACCCATCATTTTTCATATTTCAACCACCTCTTACTAAAGTCGTAAAACATAATTAATTCATAGTTGTTAAATTAATAACCAAACCTATTAGTGGTTTCAAATAATAACATTTTTAAATAAACTTCATGATTAAGCCCTCCAGTTGGCCTGCAACCTTATAAGATTCATGGTGGTAGTTCCAATTTTAATGAGTGGCATTAGGTAATGATTTTTCAAAATGTCATTATTGTAACGAAATTCCTTTCTCAATTTTCAGCAAGGATAAAGAGTTTATGCAGGGAGTCTATCATTGTAGAGTTCCGATTCCCAAGGAAATCAAAACAGATGATTACAGATTGTGAATGATTAAAATTATGCTCGCGAAGGTATTTACATGTGCTGTCTATAGAAGATGTACATACATCTCCTCATCCAGGTTCAGGCCATATGGAGTAAAAATTACTAATTCACTAGGTTCCAACGTTGATACTATTTCCACTTTTTGGAATAATGAACTCTCCATTTCCCTGTCAACTGATTTATGGTCATTGATTTGGACTAATAGTATTTCTGGTTGGTTACCAGTTTCACTTTATCAAACCAATGCTTATATTTTGTTTAATTCTTTATGGACGCCGTTACGTTTATTTAAAGCTAAATTACTACCGTCCAACCTATGTTGGCATTGTAATTTACATCCTGGTTCTTTACGTCACATGTTATTTGATTGTCCTATTATTATGACATTTTGGTCCAAAGTATGGAATGTTATATTGAACATTTTGCCTATTTCTAATTTGCTTTCTTATAAATTTTTAATATGTAAATCGATTACCTTAATTACTTCTCTTGAAGATGCTGAAGCTAAGTTATTTAATTTTCTAATATCGGCTGCATTCAAATCAATTACTTTTTGTTGGAAGGATGCTACTTCTCTCTCAGTTAATGCTTGGTGGTCTTGGATTATCTTTACAAGAAGAGGTGCTCAATTATCTTTACAAGGTGTTCTTTGCATTTTCAATCTTTTTGGTCACCTATAGATTCATATATAAGGTTATGACTTCTGTTTTTCTGATGTTATTATGCTATTTATTGAGTACTATATTAATTTTGTAATTAATAATTGGTAACTCTATTTGGTTTATTTATTCTGACATGAATTGTATATTTCTCTCTTCCCTTCCTTCCTTCCCTTCCTTCTTCCCTTACATTTTTTGTTATCCTTTCATTGACGTTAGTTTTTAAGTGATGTGATTTATTTATGAATGCTTATTTCTGACTGTGATTATTCACTTTATGTAATTTAATGACTTCTATTATCAATGTTTTGTATGTATTCTATGTTTTTTCCTCTGTCAAAATTCAATAAAATCATTTTTAACTAAAAAAATTATGCTCGCGAAGGTATTTACATGTGCTTTCTATAGAAGATGTACATACATCTCCTCATTAAGGTTCAGGCCATATGGAGTAAATGTTCTCAGTGCTAAAATCCATCGTGACTCGCATTGCCGCAGTCTTATTTCACGATTACCACCTCTTGCATGTTTGTTGACACTTTCAATTCCGTAGAATTTTAAAGCCTTCTAATCACTGTTGTGTTTTTCTTCCATGTGCTTTGCTACCGCATTGCTCCTATCCTTATTGGCGGTCGCTCTCACATGTTCGAGAATTCAAAGTTTTGTTTCTTTTATGGTGCTGCCCACATACTTCAGAGGGCAGGGGCATTCGATGACGTATACCACATGTGCTGTCTTACAGTTTATTAGCTGTCGGATGTTCCATTTTCTCTGATTGCAACCTGTGAAGATTTTGGTGTTTTTGGCAATTTGGCATGCCTTGCAGCTTGAGCACTTTTCAAAGCCGGATGTCTTGAGCCAATGTTTCTTTTTACTTTGATTTTTCCAATAGTGACTTTGTACCAATTTGTCCTTTAAGTTTCCTGCTCGCCTGTAAGTTATTTCGGGATGAGTTCCCACAATTTCTGCCACAGTGGGGTCCATTTTTAAAAGTTTCCAATTCTTTCTCAAAATTGTTGTTATTTCTCCTGATTCTTGTGAGTACGTTGTTATGAATCTTATTTTTCTATCTTCAGGTGGAGGTATTTTTTCTTTTAGGATTTCATCCCTAGTTTTTCTTTTGATTTTTCCAGGTCTTTTTCAATTACAGTTTTTTTATATCCTCTGCGCTCAAAATTGTTTGCTGTTTTTTGGCTATGTTTCTGCCACTCATTGTCTTCTGAACAGATTCTCCGAATTCTTAAGAATTCCCCATAAGAGATACTGCGAATGAGTGAATTTTGGTGGAAGCTGTTAGCATGCAAGACTGAATTGGTTGTGGTTATTTTGCGGTGTAGTGTGGTTTGGATTTTTCCATCATTGATGTATATCTCTGTATCCAGGAAAGTTACACGCTCTTTGCTCATTGTGTGAGTGAATTTGAAACCAGATTCTGTTGAGTTTAAAATGGAAAAAAAGTTCTTGAAGTCTTGTTCTTCTCCGTCCCATATAATCAGTAGATCGTATATATATCATAACCAAACAATGGTTTTATCTGTGTATATGTCATTTTCTGCGTGCCAAGAGAGGTGTTGCTCCCACCAACCCATTGCTAAGCATACGTAACTGGGACTTGAAGAAAAACCCATAGCAGTTCTGCTTGTTTGGTTATATATTTTATCACCAAAAAGGAAAACGTTTTGGGTAAGGCAAAGTTCAATCATTTTTAACACCATTTCATTGTGTCTTGTGTATTTGATGTTACGTTTCTGGAGGAAGTATTCACAGGCTTTGTTGCCTATATTGTTTTTGATGTTCGTGTATAGTGCAATGACATCCATCGTTACTAAGTAATAAGAATCCTGCCATGGTAAATCTGTCAGATGTCTCAAAAGGTAACTTGTGTCCTTTGAGTATGATGTCAAGTGAAGGACAAAGGGCATCAAGAAATAATTTACATAGTTTGCCATTGGTTCATATAGGGATCCTTTTGCTGAGACAATCGGTCTTCCAGGTGGTTTGGTCTGGTGTTTGTGGACTTTGGGTAGAAAATATATCCTCACCATTACTGGGTGATCTGTTTTTAGATATTTCACTTCATTGTCATTTAGTAAATTCATATCTTTCCCTTTGCCCAGATATATGTCCAGTTCTCTTTTGTAGGATTCTGTGGGATTATCCTTTAATTTGACATAGTATTCGGTATTATTTAGTTGTCTGTGAGCTTCCTTTTCATTCTCTGTTTTTTCCAGTACCACTACGTTTCCGACTTTATCTGCTATTTTCAAAACTATTTGATCGTCTTCCATTAGATTTTTCAAGGACTGTCTCTCCATTTCATTCAAGTTGTCTTTATATTTTTTTTGTTTGATTTTGTACAAATCATGAATAACATTCTCACTAAAAATGTCAATTTTATTGCCTGTTGGAAGTTGTGGCAAAAACCGGGATTTAGATTTCAGACCACTCAGACCTGCGCCTAGTTGTTCTTGTACTGTTTCCAATTCGATGTGTTCCTCCTCATTAGGTATATCCAAGTTTAGCAAAGTTAAGTAGATGGAAGTTTCCCCTACTGTTGGTCCCATAGTTTGTTCTATTGGTTTTTTAGTTTGTTCTGCATGTTGCCGCATGCGATCATTTTCTTTGAAAACTTTGGCTAGTTTTATTTTTCTTACGTATTTATACAGGTCTATCCTGGTTTGAGCTAGATCCATGCTACTCTTTGGACAGAAATTTAGACCACATTGCAAGAGAGATTTTTCTGTTTCGGTTATTTCTCTTTTTGAAAGATTTATCACATTTAAATCTTCCAGATCATGATCTTCTGTATCATTATCTATCATTTTTTCGATCTCATGCTGCGTGTCTGTGTTCCCACTTTTTCTTGGGATCCTTTGTCTTCTCCCTCTCCTTGTTTGTTTATTCCACGGCCTCTTCCCCTGTTTTTGCCTCTTCCTCGATATTGTTGTGGCAGGTTGCTCATATTTTGTTCCCATTGGCGTTGTTGGAGCACCAGCCGCATATCCTTTAAAAAAGACCTCCTTTGTCTGGCTTCATCTGTGTCAACTGTCTCATCATCTCTTCCAGTTGATGCTAGTGATGAGGCACTCGTAAAGGCATTGGAATCCCATTATTGGTATTCACATTGTTTTAAGTTATCATATTTTTCAGAGAAGGTGAAGATTCGTCCTTCCGTGTAGTCACGTTTGTCTCTTAAAAATGTAGTTTGTTTTCTGTCCTGTACACTGTCTTCATGGATTTCTAATTGTTTTTCCATATCTTCTTTTAGTTTTAACATTTCAGTATTTAAGGTCAGTGAGTCAATTTCCGTTTCCAGTGTTTTTAGTTGCTCTTTATTTTTCCCAGGGCTAGTTCTAAATGTTTCACCAGTATTTCTATTAGTCCTCTTGATAAATTCAAAATGAATTCGCCCCATTCATTTAATAATTCATTACTCGTATCCTAATGCCGTATCCTGGTGGCCCGGCATTAGGGCTATTCTAAGGTTTTTTAAATACTAATTTCTAACTATAACCTGCTTGAAACCAGTTTTTTTCAGTGAATATATATATATATATATATATATATATATATTCACTGAAAAAACCATAGGTTATAGACCATATATAGTTAGGAATTAGCATTTACAAAACCTTGAAAATTCACTGAAAAAACCATAGGTTATAGACCATATATAGTTAGGAATTCGCATTTATAAAACCTTATTTTACTCACACAAAACCATTGAAATTCCATATATAGTTAGTTGCACTAACTATATATCGCGCACCCGCAATCCACTGCTGATGATGTCACATATTACATCATTCATGACATGGTCAGTGACATCACTGATGACATCACTGATGACATCTCAAATGACATCACTGATGACATCACTGATGCCAACATCCAGTGACTGTATGTTTCTGTAAAGTTAAAATATGTCTTACATATTGAAGAATGAGTGGATGTATAAGTGTCTGGATGAAGGATTTAGTAGGTGCATGACTGACTGTATGAGTGAGTGATTAAATGTGTCTACTGAGTGCATGGGTTAGTGACTAAACTGTCTTAATTTGTGCATCATTATGTCTGTTGTTCTGTAAACTGTTGCATGTGTTGATAAGTAGCTATATGAGTAACTATATGGGTTATTGATTGGTTGCCCAAGTATTTGTATGGGAGACTGAGTGTGTGTGTGGGTGGCTGGGAGGTATATGACTCTGTGCATAGATGTGTGAGCAGTTGATTCACTAGATGTATGGTTTCAAAAGTGCATGTGGAAACAGCTGTATGAGCGGTTGACTGTGTGCATGAGTGTATTGGTGAGTGAATGGATATCTCAGTGCTACATGATGTCAAAGTAAGTACATATGTAAAACACAGTACATGTGAGAGTTGACATATATAAATAACTGTGCATAAGAGCCAGTGAATGTGTGAGTGGCTGTATGGATCATTGTGAACTTGTATCAGGGATTGTATAAGAGAGTAAATATGTGTTAGTATATGTTTGAATAAGTAAAGTTTGTATAACTGTATAGTTGAGGAAATGGAGGTGTGATTGATTCTTTGCATGACTGACTAGGTGTGTGAGTAACTCCATGGATGAGTGACAGTCTGTGAGTGTCTGTTTACACTGATTGTATCTAAGGTTATATTAGAGTCTGAAGAGGTTCATCGTATTATCACATGAATGATATCATCAGTGATGTGATCAGTAATGTCAAATGAGATGTCATCAGTGATGTCATCAGTGATGTCATTTGAGATGTCATCAGTGATGTCATTTGAGATGCCATCAGTGATGTCATCAGTGATGTCACTGACCATGTCATGAATGATGTAATATGTGACATCATCAGCAGTGGATTGCGGGTGCGCGATATATAGTTAGTGCAACTAACTATATATGGAATTTCAATGGTTTTGTGTGAGTAAAATAAGGTTTTATAAATGCGAATTCCTAACTATATATGGTCTATAACCTATGGTTTTTTCAGTGAATTTTCAAGGTTTTGTAAATGCTAATTCCTAACTATATATGGTCTATAACCTATGGTTTTTTCAGTGAATTTTCAAGGTTTTGTAAATGCTAATTCCTAACTATATATGGTCTATAGCCTATGGTTTTTTCAGTGAATATATATATATACATACATATATAAACATATATCATCTGTATATCTATATAAATACAAACATAAATGCATGCATACTGTCAGGATCCGACCTGTGCCTACCCAGTGATAGTCAAACTACAACTCCCAGAAAGCTCAGCGAGCATCGATTCGGAATGAGATCATAAAACTCAGTGAGAACAGGAGTGCGGTGCACGTAATTTTGTCTTTTCGGAGATCAGAGATTGGAAGCTCCTGGGACTGTCTTCTGGATTACTAGTGCTCTAAAGTGTGCTTTCCGTAACCCGCGGCTGCGGGGTTACTTATCCTTGGGAATCGAATCTACCCGAACCGAGAGACGCAGGATTGCACCCTCTCGTGATTTTCGGGAACTTTGTTAGAACGCGTTTCTTTTGGCATTCGGAGAGACGCCGGATTTCCCCCTCTCGAGTGCGGCCCTTTTTGAATATTGTTTGTTTACTGGTGGTGGGATTTTGGGGTTCTCGTGAGAGACGCTGGATTTGCACCCTCTCGAGTGACACAAGCGGGTTGATCCGTTTTTGGAAACCGATCGTGTTCGTCCGACGTGAGAGATGCAGGATTGCCCCCTCTCATGGTCGGTGTGCCAGGGTATGTTCGGAAGGACATTTATTTCCTTCTTCATATCCAGTGACTGGTAAGAGCCGCAAAACTGATGGGGTGTGTTTCAAGAAATTCCATCCGTATTAGCTGGTGAAGAAGGTATTTAGTATCAAACCAGAACAGTCAAACTTTTATAATCCTTGTTTCCTATTGAACTTTGTGGATTTGTTATCGAAAACATTTACGCCAAAGTAGAACCTTTTAAAGTAAGGGACTGGAAAACATCGGGTATGTATGGGAACACCACGCCAAGATACATAGTCAGTGTTTCGGGAGGGAAGTGAATGTAACCCTGCATGTGTGTTCTTGTATTTTCCAGAAAAGTATCCGGGTGTTGAGAGAAAGTATCTCGTATATAGAAGGGAGAGGTCCTGAGAAGCATCAGGTAGGAAAGAGGTCAGCAGAGAGAGATCTAGTGAGGAACAGAAAGAATAGGGTTCTCTTCTTACTGTGTGTTCTTTGTGTCTTTACAGAAACCTCGTCTACCCTCGTTTCCAGTCCCGGACCTTTTATCCCTCGCCTGCTTACTATCGTGCTCGGTGGTATTTATTCCCAGAGCACGGAGAAAGCTGGAGGTGGAACCCATATAGCATCTTTCGATCCAGAGGAGCCGTTGGACCGTGACAGAATTACGTGCCCACGAAATAGTCTCCTCTTGATCGAGTAGTGATGGCTACCTTGGAAGATGTAATGGCCGCCTTGTTGCTCGTTCAACAAGAATTAGTTACTTCACGTGCAGAAGCTGCTGCTCTGAAGGAACAGGTAGAGAGACAGGGCAGGAATCCCTTTAATGCTTCTGCAGGTGTGCAGCAGGTTCAGGTTACAGTCCCTCAGCCTATTCCGTTGGCCAGTCCGGAACGATATTCTGGTAGTCCTACATCTGTACAAAATTTTTTGATGCAAATAACGTTACATTTCTCATGTCGCCCTGCGTCTTTCCCCACTAATATGTCTAGAGTAGCTTTTGCTATTTCGTATCTAACAGGGGATGCAGCAAATTGGGCAGGGCCTCTAGTGAAGAATGACGATCCGCTCCTAACTGATTGGGGTGCATTTCGGAGAGAATTTGAAAGGATATTCGATAGGAGAGCCACAACCCTAAGTGCAGACACTGACATTCTAGACTTGAAACAAGGTCGTAATGACTTAATTACATACATGACCCCCTTCAACCGTCTGATTGCAGAAACAGCCTGGCCAGAGGAGAAGAGAATGGCCTTATATTATCATGGTCTTTCAGACGAGTTGAAGGATGTTCTGGCGCAGATCGATCCTCAGCCTGTTACTTGTACCGATCTTATCAATCTGACACTGAGACTTGACCATCGTCGAGCAGATCGTGCGGGTGAACGGAGACGAGGGTATCAACCTCTTGGGGGTCAGAGGAAAGTTGAAGGTGGGATACCCCCGGAGAAGGGGGGTGGAGTCGAGCCTATGGAACTGGGGGCTGTTAGGGCTCCTTTATCGAGGGCAGAAAGAGAAAGCCGCCGTACCTTGGGTCTCTGCATGTATTGCGGAAAAAAGGGCCATTATGTAAAAGATTGTACGGTAAAGCCCAAGAAAGGCCGTCCGTATTCGATGGGAAGGACTCAGGCTGTTCCAGCTGCCAGGGGGGGCTCAGAGAGTGCATCCCTGTTGCTGGAAGAAAAACCCGAGGAACAAGGGTGGCGGTTGCCGTCGCTTGCGGGGGGTCTGCCACGACAACGGAAGCACACATCGTACTGTCTATGTTGTTGCAAGTGCGAGGAAAGTTACATCCAGTACATAGTATGGTGGACTCTGGAGCCACGGGAAACTTCATAGATGAAGGGTTGGTAGCACGTTTGGGGTTGGTGAGGGTGGCGATGCATAAACCAGAAAGAGTGCTGGCAGTAGATGGCACTCCGCTAAAGTCCGGCCCTATAATAGAACACACTGAGGAAGTGGAGCTGCATCTCCCGGGAGACCCTATGGAACATGTAGAAACTATAGTACTGAATATCATCGAAGCACCTCAATATGAGGTTATCCTGGGCATGCCTTGGTTAGGTCTGCACAATCCTACTATGGATTGGAGACGGAAAACCGTCAGCTTTCAGTCGGCAGAATGCCAAAATACATGCATGAAGGAAAAAGTCCATCATCTACTTGCTCTAGCACAGGGGTACCAAGTAGCGACAGCTGTTGAAAAAGATGTTAGTCTCCCATCGGAGTACGAAGAGTATAGTGAGGTGTTCAGTGAAATCAAGGCTGCGTCATTACCACCTCACCGTGAATACGACTGTCGTATTGATCTGGTGGATGGCGCAGCAATACCCTCATGTAGAGTATACACCCTTTCAGAGCCTGAAACTAAACACCTGCAGGAGTATTTGAGAGAGTTTTGTGCCATGGGGTTTATTCGTCCCTCGCGGTCCCCGGCGGCCTCACCTCTGTTTTTCATAGCCAAAGCCAACGGGGAGTTGCGTACCTGTATTGATTATCGCCTGTTGAATAGGCAGACAGTTAAGAATCGTTATCCGTTGCCACTCATCCCGGTACTGTTGGACCAAGTAAGGGAGGCCAACATTTACACTAGGTTGGACCTCCGGGGTGCGTACCATCTGGTGAGGATCCGCAGTGGGGATGAGTGGAAAACGGCCTTCAAGACTCGATACGGGTTATTCGAGTACCTAGTAATGCCGTTCGGTCTTTGCAATGCCCCTGCGGCGTTCCAGTACTTTTTAAATGACGTGTTGAAGGATTATATAGACCAGTTTGTCATCGTATACATCGACGACATCTTGGTGTATTCTAGGTCTATTCCTCAACATGCTAGTCACGTCATTTTGGTTCTGAAGAGGCTACTGGACAACAGCTTGTATTGCAAACTTAGCAAGTGCGAGTTCGGAGTAGATGAGGTGGAGTTTTTGGGAGTTATATTGAGCCCCTTGGGTTTCCGCATGGCAGATCGCAAGGTGGAGGCAGTTCAGCAGTGGCCAACTCCCAAGAGTGTGAAGGAGGTGCAATGTTTCTTAGGTTTTTCAAACTATTACCGAAGATTCATAGCACAATTCTCAGCAGTGGCTGCTCCGATAACTCGATTGCTAAGAAAGGGGCGACCGAGGCGGACGTGGCCTTCAACAAGTTGAAGACTGCGTTCAGTACGGCGCCCATATTGAAACATCCCCAAATGGATGTTCCGTTTGTGGTAGAGGCGGATGCCTCGGATGCCGCGGTCGGAGCTATCCTCTCGCAAAGGGACAAGAACACTGGACAATTGCACCCGGTGGCTTTTTTATCAAAGAAGCTATCCTCCGCTGAAGCCAATTATACCGTGGCGGAGAAGGAATTGTTCGCCATAAAGAAGGCCTTCATGGAGTGGAGGCATTATTTATGGGGTGCGAGACATTCCATCACGGTGTATTCGGATCACCGGAATTTGGTCTACATGAAAACAGCTCGCCATTTATCACAGAGGCAGATGAGATGGATGTTGTTTTTTGCGGGTTTTGACTTTGTGGTCACGTTCCGTCCCGGGGCGGACAATAAGAAGGCTGACTCACTGTCAAGACAGACAGAAAAGGAAACATCGATACAAAAAGCACAGGCCATCATACCCTCTGAGAAAGTGTTGTGTGCGAATGCAGTAGAGCAGTTTGTGTCGCAAGTGGTGAAGCAGAAAAGTCCAATACAGTGGTCCACTTGGGCGAATCAGGATTCCAACCGAGTCTTGACACATGGGGTGCCCTTATGTAATGGAAAGTTATATCTACCCACGCATTCCCTCAGGTTACAAGCCTTTAATTGGTGTCACAATGCAGTAGTGGCAGGACATTCAGGGATTAAGAAGACTCTTCTCCTGGTACAACGCCATTTTTGGTGGGAGGGGATGGGTAAAGATGTGGAGAACTGGGTAGGACAGTGTGAGGTGTGTGCAAGGGCCAAGGGGGAGCAGTGTAGGTCGAAAGGGAAACTCATGCTACTTCCAACACCTTCCCATCCCTGGCATACCATCAGTGTAGATTTTATAGTGGGGCTGCCAAATGATCAAAACTGTAGCGCCATATTAGTGGTAGTGGATAGCCTTACGAAAATGGCGCATTTCATACCTTGCCACAATCTTCCAACGGCCAAACAAACTGCACATTTGCTGTTGACCCAAGTGGTGCGTCTGCATGGTATTCCTCGAGTCATCGTATCTGACAGGGGACCCCAGTTCATCGCCCGATTTTGGCACATGTGGTGCAAAGCCCTACATGTTGAGGATGCCTTGTCCACCAGCTTCCATCCTCAATCGGATGGACAAACAGAGAGGATGAATCAAACGCTCAAGAAATATCTGAGGTGTTATGCAAAAGAGGCGGAAAAATCATGGGTCTCTATGTTGTGGCTGGCGGAACTGTCCTATAATAACTCCTGGCATAGCTCCATCAAGGAAACACCGTTCAGGGCTAACTACGGGTTTCATGCAAAGACCTTGCCCATAGTAATACCGGGTGAAGTGCAGAATCATCCCTCTGTGGCAGCGCATGTGGAGGAATTGACAAAAATTCACAAAGTCATTCGAAAGACCTTGAATCAATCGAAAACAACTTACAAGGCGTGGGCGGACAAACATTGACAGGATGGGCCAGAGTACAAGGCCGGTGACAGAGTATGGCTCTCAACTAGGAATATCCGATTCCGCTATCACAGTGTGTTTCATCCTCGTTTTATCGGGCCTTATACCATACTTCGGAAGATCAATCCAGTGGCATACAAACTGAAACTGCCGGTGCACTTGAGGATACATCCAGTATTCCATTGTAGCTTGTTGAAGCCGGCAGGGAGGGCAAAAATGTCAGCAGCTCCTCCTATTCTGAGGGATGACCAGTTGGAGTACGAGGTCCGGAGGATTCTGGACTCGAGATTCCACCAGGGTACCCTGTGGTTTCTCATTTCGTGGAAAGGATATCAGCCTGAAGATGATTCCTGGGAACCGTGTACAGCGGTTCATGCTCCTAGGGCCGTTCGAGAATTCTATCGCAGACATCCAGGGAAGCCGGGCGCTACGAGGCGCGGTGGAGGGGGGCCTACTGTCAGGATCCGACCTGTGCCTACCCAGTGATAGTCAAACTACAACTCCCAGAAAGCTCAGCGAGCATCGATTCGGAATGAGATCATAAAACTCCGTGAGAACAGGAGTGCGGTGCACGTAATTTTGTCTTTTCGGAGATCAGAGATTGGAAGCTTCTGGGACTGTCTTCTGGATTACTAGTGCTCTAAAGTGTGCTTTCCGTAACCCGCGGCTGCGGGGTTACTTATCCTTGGGAATCAAATCTACCCGAACCGAGAGACGCAGGATTGCACCCTCTCGTGATTTTCGGGAACTTTGTTAGAACGCGTTTCTTTTGGCATTCGGAGAGACGCCGGATTTCCCCCTCTCGAGTGCGGCCCTTTTTGAATATTGTTTGTTCACTGGTGGTGGGATTTTGGGGTTCTCGTGAGAGACGCTGGATTTGCACCCTCTCGAGTGACACAAGCGGGTTGATCCGTTTTTGGAAACCGATCGTGTTCGTCCGACGTGAGAGACGCAGGATTGCCCCCTCTCATGGTCGGTGTGCCAGGGTATGTTCGGAAGGACATTTATTTCCTTCTTCATATCCAGTGACTGGTAAGAGCCGCAAAACTGATGGGGTGTGTTTCAAGAAATTCCATCCGTATTAGCTGGTGAAGAAGGTATTTAGTATCAAACCAGAACAGTCAAACTTTTATAATCCTTGTTTCCTATTGAACTTTGTGGATTTGTTATCGAAAACATTTACGCCAAAGTAGAACCTTTTAAAGTAAGGGACTGGAAAACATCGGGTATGTATGGGAACACCACGCCAAGATACATAGTCAGTGTTTCGGGAGGGAAGTGAATGTAACCCTGCATGTGTGTTCTTGTATTTTCCAGAAAAGTATCCGGGTGTTGAGAGAAAGTATCTCGTATATAGAAGGGAGAGGTCCTGAGAAGCATCAGGTAGGAAAGAGGTCAGCAGAGAGAGATCTAGTGAGGAACAGAAAGAATAGGGTTCTCTTCTTACTGTGTGTTCTTTGTGTCTTTACAGAAACCTCGTCTACCCTCGTTTCCAGTCCCGGACCTTTTATCCCTCGCCTGCTTACTATCGTGCTCGGTGGTATTTATTCCCAGAGCACGGAGAAAGCTGGAGGTGGAACCCATATAGCATCTTTCGATCCGGAGGAACCGTTGGACCGTGACACATACATATACTTATATGCATACAGATGCATGTTATTTACATGAAAGTTGAAAAAACACTAATAAAAGCAAAGCTAAAAAGCCACCTCATTACAAACAGAATGGCTTTAACTTAAACGAGGGCGAGATCTATTGCATTTTCAATGCTTGTTTACTTTGGTTCCATCAAGAAGGCATTCAGATGTGTCACACATTTGCCATAAATTCTGAATGTTAGCACTCTAGTTGCACATTAGATCACTGTAGTAAAGCTACTGCTCACCAGGGACGTCTGCTGCTGGTATTCAAAGTGCATGTTTCAGTCTGCATGTCAGAATTTTTTTAATGAAATAGAAGAGGTTTTGAGAAGTCACTCAAAATGATCGCTAATTTTTCTTTCTGAAGCACTAATCATACTTTCTATGGCAAAATTAACCCCCTCATGTTGTTCCTTTTTAAATTGAGTGTTTTCAGACTTACCACTTCATTCCAATCAAGATGGCTTCTGGTGTGCCATACTTTTGTTATAAGTAAGACTGTTAGCGCTCTAGTTGTTCTTTAGAACACTCTGGGACATTCTGTCATTGGGCTATACTTGGGGTACATCTGGGTGATATTTGGGCTACATTTAGGCTCTTTTGTCTCTGGTGGCCATCTTGGGAGACTGTATGTCAGAATTTTTTAATGAAATTGAAGAGGGTTTGAGAAGTCACTCAAAATGTGCCCTAATTTTTATTTCTGCAGCACTAATCATAATTCATATGGCAAAATATACCCCCTCATTTTGTTCCTTTTTAAAATAAATGTTTTAAGAGTTACCACTTTATTCCAATCAAGATGGCTTCAGGTGTGCCATACCTTTGTAATAAGTAGGACTGTTAGCGCTCTAGTTGTTCTTTAGAACACTCTGGGACATTCTGTCATTGGGCTATACTTGGGCTACATCTGGGTGATATTTGGGCTACATTTGGGCTCTTTTGTCTCTGGTGGCCATTTTGGGAGACTGCATGTCAGAATGTTTTAATGAAATAGAAGAGGATTTGAAAAGTCACTCAAAATGTGCCCTAATTTTTCTTTCTGCAGCACTAATAATACCTTCTATTGCATAATATACCCCCTCATTTTGTTCCTTTTTAAATTAAATGTTTTAAGAGTTACCACTTTATTCCCATCACGATGGCTCCAGGTGTGCTATACCTTTGTAATAAGTAGGACTGTTAGCGCTCTAGTTGTTCTTTAGAACACTCTGGGACATTCTGTCATTGGGCTATACTTGGGCTACATCTGGGTGATATTTGGGCTACATTTGGGCTCTTTTGTCTCTGGTGGCCATTTTGGGAGACTGCATGTCAGAATGTTTTAATGAAATAGAAAAGGATTTGAGAAGTCACTCAAAATGTGCCCTAATTTTTCATTCTGCAGCACTAATCATACTTTCTATGGCAAAATATACCCCCTCATGTTGTTTCTTTTTAAATTAAATGTTTTAAGAGTTACCACTTTATTCCAATCAAGATGGCTTCAGGTGTGCCATACCTTTGTAATAAGTAGGACTGTTAGCGCTCTAGTTGTTCTTTAGAACACTCTGGGACATTCTGCTATTGGGCTATACTTGGGCTACATCTGGGTGATATTTGGGCTACATTTGGGCTCTTTTGTCTCTGGTGGCCATTTTGGGAGACTGCATGTCAGAATGTTTTAATGAAATAGAAAAGGATTTGAGAAGTCACTCAAAATGTGCCCTAATTTTTCATTCTGCAGCACTAATCATACTTTCTATGGCAAAATATACCCCCTCATGTTGTTTCTTTTTAAATTAAATGTTTTAAGAGTTACCACTTTATTCCAATCAAGATGGCTTCAGGTGTGCCATACCTTTGTAATAAGTAGGACTGTTAGCGCTCTAGTTGTTCTTTAGAACACTCTGGGACATTCTGTCATTGGGCTATACTTGGGCTACATCTGGGTGATATTTGGGCTACATTTGGGCTCTTTTGTCTCTGCTGGCCATTTTGGGAGACTGCATGTCAGAATGTTTTAATTAAATAGAAAAGGATTTGAGAAGTCACTCAAAATGTGCCCTAATTTTTTATTCTGCAGCACTAATCATACTTTCTATGGCAAAATATACCCCCTCATGTTGTTTCTTTTTAAATTAAATGTTTTAAGAGTTACCACTTTATTCCAATCAAGATGGCTTCAGGTGTGCCATACCTTTGTAATAAGTAGGACTGTTAGCGCTCTAGTTGTTCTTTAGAACACTCTAGGAGGCTGCAGTAGAACACAAAGGAATCAACTGACAGTCTCTGTCCTTGTTGGATGTTTATGTTTTACTGAGAATGTCAGACTTCATTTTCACATGACTGAGAAAGATAATGTGAATTTACAGAAAATATGCTTTCAGTTTAGCTTATAGATCCCCTTCCAAACCACTGTCGGAAAATCATGAGATATTAGTTTTCTTTCAAACAATATTCATGATATCACAGCAGAAGGTTTTTTCACATGGTAAAATCACCTTAGAACCCACCACAATTCCTAAAACGAGTATGGTACCATCAACAAATGATTTATAATGTAACTAAAGTCCTAAAACCCTCTATTAACTACAATGCTTTTTAATGAGGTGCTATCATGTATATTGGTCCCAAGATGGCTGCCAACACTTCTTGGATGAAGTGCTGACAGCCAATCAGATCAGATGTGTGGTTAGGCTCCGCCCAGATATATATCTTTTTTTGAACCTTAATTACTCAAAATCCACTGGAGCACATATATTGAGACCTAGCAAAGGCACATCGGGCTAACAGTCCCTACAATTTTGCCAAGTTTCGTGCAAATCCATTCAGCCATTCGAGCTAAAAGTGAGGCCAACCGCCCTATGGAAATTAACATGGGAAAAACGCGTTTTGGGACCCCCCTTTTTTCTCGGCCCCCCCTTGATGAAACCCCCCCAAATTGTCAGGGGCTGCTCAGAAACAAAATGTTCCATTTTCCTGAAAATTTCAGCCAATTCCGTCCACAAACGCCAAAGTTATTAGACATAGAATTTTCAAAAATCCCATAGAGAAAAAATCCTAACTATATATACCTACTGGCGACCGCCAGTAGGTAATATATATATATATATATATATATATATATATATATATATATATATATATATATATATATATATATATATATATATATATATATATATATATATATATATATATATATATATATAAATATATATATATATTCACTGAAAAAACCATAGGTTTTAGGCCTTATATAGTTAGGAATTAGCATTTAAAAAACCTTTGAAATTCACTGAAAAAACCATAGGTTTTAGGCCTTATATAGTTAGGAATTAGCATTTAAAAAACCTTGAAAATTCACTGAAAAAACCATAGGTTTCAGGCCTTATATAGTTAGGAATTAACATATAAAAAAACCATTGAAATTCCTCCTATATAGTTAGCTGGACATTTCATTGATATAAAACCAATGAAATTCCACATATAGTTAGTTGCACTAACTATATATTTCGCGCATCCGCAATCCAATGCTGATGATGTCACATATTACATCATTCAAGACATGGTCAGTGACATCACTGATGACATCACTGATGACATCTCAAATGACATCACTGATGACATCACTGATGACATCATCCAGTGTCTGTGTGTTTTTGTAAAGTTTAAATATGTTTTACATATTGAAGAATGAGGGGATGTATAAGAGTATGGATGAAGGATTTGATTGTATAAGTGAGTAAGTATGTGTTAGTATATCTGTGAAAATGTAAGCTGTTCTGTGTTTAACTGTATAGATGAAGAAATCAAAGTGTGATTGATTCTTTACAGGACTGACTAGGTGTGTGAGTAACTCCATGGATGAGTGGCAGTGTGTGAGTGTCTGCATAGGTGTATGAGTGCATATGATGTGTGTTGTAATGATGAGTGACTGTATGTACGAGTGATTGTATGGATGAATGAATGAATGTGTGTGTAGACGTAGGAATCAGTGAGTGCGTATGTAGTAAATGGTATTCGTGTGTCAATAGTTTCAAAAATGATACTCTGTATTTTACACTAGGTGTAACAGAGGTTATATTAGAGTGTAAGGAGGTGCATTGTATTATCAAATGAAGTATATCATCAGTGGTGTGATCATTGATGTTAAATGAGATGTCATCAGTGATGTCATTTGAGATGTCATCAGTGATGTCATCAGTGATGTCACTGACCATGTCATGAATGATGTAATATGTGACATCATCAGCATTGGATTGCGGATGCGCGAAATATATAGTTAGTGCAACTAACTATATGTGGAATTTCATTGGTTTTATATCAATGAAATGTCCAGCTAACTATATAGGAGGAATTTCAATGGTTTTTTATATGTTAATTCCTAACTATATAAGGCCTGAAACCTATGGTTTTTTCAGTGAATTTTCAAGGTTTTTTAAATGCTAATTCCTAACTATATAAGGCCTAAAACCTATGGTTTTTTCAGTGAATTTCAAAGGTTTTTTAGATTCTAATTCTTAACTATATAAGGCCTAAAACCTATGGTTTTTTCAGTGAATATATATATATTTTCTGAACTCCGTTCCCAAATCCGCTTTTCCAGCAAGAAAGGATGCAGACCCAAAGCTAGTGCTAAAGCTGTTTTATTTCGCGCGCACCTCCGCCATATATATATACTTATCACGCCTGAGCTCAAATACATAATACCTTGGTTTATCAGTCGCATCAAACTGTGTGATAGAAGGCGCCAGCAATTATCAGTGGGCGTGTGAGGAAAGAGAGATTGCAAAGCACTGGCAGGACAGAGGTTGTATTAAGCAAGCAAAGTAACAATAGAGACAATTCCTGCATTTATTCTAAACAGTACTAGATTGTTGTGAGGGGGTAAAACCTGCCAGAATGCAGAGATTGGAATAAGTGTTATGCTGAAAGTTGCCTCTGTCCCCAAAGGGGTTTCCTATGCCATTGAGTTGGGTAATAATAAACATGTTATCTGTTATTATCACCAAGAAACCTCCACAAGAGTGAATGTAGTCTCACAACTATGTCATCTATGTTTTTATATGGTATAGGATATAATATTAATGTTGAAACTGGCCCATATTTCCTAAGGCTTTGTGCTGGGTCAAAGTGGCATGTGGTATTTACTATCCAGCGCAAAAACGAGTTTTGCATTGGAAAAGTTTTAATGAAAGCTCAACTTAGTAAGCTAGCCAGACAGGGCTTTGCGTCAAAAAATACTAACACCCATTTGAAGATGTAACCAAGGTGAAATATGTCCATTATCCCCCCCAAAAAAATTCAATGCAGTGCACAGCACTCATCCAATGCGTGAGATCCTTCTGAGTTTGTCCAGGCAGAGGAATGTGTATCGGAATTGTATGTTATTTTTAAATAGCTTGTTTTATTATTTTGTAGGGTTACATCAAGTGTGACACTGCGAATCACATCGCCTGCAGATTATGGAACAGACAAGTATTATAATACTAGCAGCCATTACCCTAAGAGCTAGAGGCTCTGAAGTCTGAGGACTATACAAAATAAATGCAATTAAAGAATATATGAAAATACCATGTCTACCGTAAAAATGACAAAAGGCAGTTGCATAGCTCGCATCACCTGCTGAAGTGGCGCTATCTTTCCAGCGTCATTGTTGTGGCTCACCGGCACTTCAGTTGTCACCAGAGTCAGCTGTTCGAGCCCAATATCTGCGCATCACACAGCAAAGCTTTTCAGCAGGAACTGCACCCACTGGGCTATCCCCCAGCTGCTTTGTTTTCAGAGGCACGGCCTGTCCTGTGCCCCCATGCTGTCTCCCTTCCCGTGTGGATGAAATGAGTGCCCTAGTCATAACAGCGTCTTCGTGTTGGGAGTCAGGAGTTGATGCAGTCACAGCACAAGCAGCAATTGTAAAACCGGTGTGAAGTCGGAGTCGAGAGGGTGCACATTTGAGTGCTCCTCTATTTTTTGGTGGTGGGTCAACTTCTAAACATTTGAAGAATGAAAGGCTGAACTAGTTGTTCTCCCAAACTAGCCTGTGACTCAAAATGTAGCAACTGCCCTAGTCGCGAATGCTTAACCTGCTGAGCTATCTTGCTTGTTTGCCAAGAATATGTGATTTGAGAGCCAGTCAGACAAAGAAATATTTATTTAGACCAATGGTCTTTAAACAACATTTGATTTGAGAGCACACATCTCCTGTTTTCTTTCACCTGTAGCGCCAATACATTGCACGACTGCCTGGCATGGTCCGGGCGGCTGCGCATCATGGTTCTCATTCGCCTGCAGCCTGGCGCCCAGCGGGAGGGAGCCCATCTGCTGTTTAAAGTGGCAGACTGCTCATGGCCTGGGGTGTCGGGGCGCTAGGGCACGACCTGGACGTGGATCTTCGGCGCTGTGATGGCGAGGGCGCCTGTAGTGGGGAGAGCCACCAGGGGTTCACAGAGCAGCACAGGGACACCAGTAGCGAAGCACACTTCCCCGCCCGCCACAATTTCAACATCCAATGTTTTCCAGGCAGCATTTAGACCCTTTTAGTTTTCTTCTTGCGAATTGGGGGGGGGGGGGGGTTTAAAATCCCATCACAAATCACACCTACTTGTTTTACACTAGCCGTAACGACGTCTCCTCTTTTACCGGGGCTCCTCAGCACACGGGAGCCCCGCACCAGCCCCGCACCAGCCGGCATCATTATCCGGTCTCACCCTTGGCACGGGAGACCGGCGGGCACATCAAAGGCTTCCTCCAGGCAGGGGGAAGCGGAAACCACGTCCTCCCGGCCCCGCCCACAACCAGGCGGCGGCCATCTTGAGGCGACTCGGGCCACGGCGGTGATTTCAGGAGTAAAACGAGGGGTGGGCACCCTCGAAATGAAAATAAAACACATTAAAATAAAAGAGAGAAGCCCCCCAAGCCCCCCCCAAAAAAATCCGAAAATTCGCGGGGGTGCGCGCAAGGGTGCGCGCTTATAGATATATAATTGATTTCTCTTCTAATTTTCTCAGGAACTACTGGAGGGATTTACACTATTTTACTAAAAGCGTGATATGCGTACCAGACACTACCATTTTGACAAGTTTGGTGTAATTCCCTTCAGTGGTTCAAGCTGTAGCCGTGTCTAAAGGTCCTATGGAAATTTGCATGGGGAAAACACGTTTTGGGACCCCCCTTTTATCTCAGTCCCCACTTGACGAACCCCCCTCAAACTTTTAGGGAAGGAGCGGAGCGTAACGGGCCATCTTCTTTGAGAAATTCACGTAGATTCATTAACTGGTGCCAAAGTTATTCCCAATAGAATGTTGGGGATTTCCTATGGAAACTAGGTCCTAACTATATACACCTACTGGCTATCGCCAGTAGGTAATATATATATGTATATATATCTATATATATATATATATATTCACTGAAAAAACCATGGGTTATAGACCATATATAGTTAGGAATTAGCATTTACAAAACCTTATTTTACTCACACAAAACCATTGAAATTCGCATATATAGTTAGTTGCACTAACTATATATCGCGCACCCGCAATCCACTGCTGATGATGTCACATATTACATCATTCATGACATGGTCAGTGGCATCACTGATGACATCACTGATGACAACTCAAATGACATCACTGATGACATTATCCAATGACTGTATGTTTCTGTAAAGGTAAAATATGTCTTACATATTGAAGAATTAGTGGATGTATAAGTGTCTGGATGAAGAATTTAGTAGGTGCATGACTGACTGTATGGGAGAGTGATTAAATGTGTCTCACTGAGTGCATGGGTTAGTGACTAAACTGTCTTAATTTGTGCATCATTATGTCTGTTGTTCTGTAAACTGCTGAATGTGTTAATCAGTAGCTATATGAGTAACTATATGGGATATTCATTGGTTGCCCAAGTATTTGTATGGGAGACTGAGTATGTGTGTGAGCGGCTGGGAAGTGTATGACTCTGTGCATAGATGTGTGAGCAGTTGATTCACTAGATGTATGGGTTCAAAAGTGCATGAGGAAACAGCTGCATGGGCGGTTGACTGTGCATGAGTGTATTGGTGAGTGAATGGATATCTCAGTGCAACATGTCAAAGTAAGTACATATGTAAAACACAGTACATGTGAGAGTTGACATATATAACCGTGCATAAGAGCCAATGAATGTGTGAGTGGCTGTATGGATCATTGTGAACTTGTATCAGGGATCGTATAGGAGAGTAAATATGTGTTAGAATATGTTTGAATTAGTAAGGTGTGTATAACTGTATAGTTGAGGAAATGGAGGTGTGATTGATTCTTTGCATGACTGACTAGATGTATGAGTAACTCCATGGATGAGTGACAATCTGTGAGTGTCTGTTTACACTGATTGTATCTAAGGTTATATTAGAGTCTGAAGAGGTTCATCGTATTATCACATGAATGATATTATCAGTGATGTTGTCAGTGATGTCATTTGAGTTGTCATCAGTGATGTCATCAGTGATGTCACTGACCATGTCATGAATGATGTAATATGTGACATCATCAGCAGTGGATTGCGGGTGCGCGATATATAGTTAGTGCAACTAACTATATATGCGAATTTCAATGGTTTTGTGTGAGTAAAATAAGGTTTTGTAAATGCTAATTCCTAACTATATATGGTCTATAACCCATGGTTTTTTCAGTGAATTTTCAAGGTTTTGTAAATGCTAATTCCTAACTATATATGGTCTATAACCTATGTTTTTTTCAGTGAATTTCAATGTTTTTTTAATAGCAAATATCAAAAGCTTTAAAATGTCAAGTGCGTGGTAGGTAAAAACATTTTTGTGTCTATGCACGCTGATGTGCTTTGAACGCTGCCCCCTCCCCCCCTCTTTTCTTTTAGGAGTATGCTCTCTTTGCAGATAGTGAAGGGTAGGTAACGCAGGCCTTTGCCCCCGTTGTAATCCGTCGTGCCTGCTTCCCTCTCCATTTGATTGATTGTTATCCAAGCATTTACTGTTTTAGAATTGGTTCTCTTTGGTTCATTCTCTATTTACAAACAAGCACAGAGTCGCAATACTCTGTTTAGTCTTTGCAGATAGTGAAAAATCGTTAGAAACAACAAAAGGAATCAAGCAAAATCAGTAGGCCACTAATGGGATCTCTTTTTGACCTCGCTAAAATAGAAACATTAGGAACAACCCCTCATGAGAAATATGAAACTAGTGAGAGGAACTGAGCTCGACGCCATGATGGCTGCAAGACAGCTCGGCTCCGCCGTCCACCCCGCCCAAAACAACGACAAACCCTATGCAAATATTATAAATATATACAACACACCAGCAAAGTAACAGGGTAAAACGTTTTATTAAATAACTATTTACATGGCAGCCTGCTGCAACATTGATCCAAACAAGCCTTTGTATTTGGGGCTCAAAATCAACAAGTAACAGGGTAAAACGTTTTATTAAATAACTATTTACATGGCAGCCTGCTGCAACATCGATCCAAACAAGCCTTTGTATTTGGGGCTCAAAATCAACCATCAATAGTAAGATTTTCATAGGTGAGTGTAGGTTCATGGTTTTCCATCCACAGACTAAAAGCCTGGAGTGGGAGTGAAAGAACAATAACTAGGTAAGAAGGAAGGCAGAGGCTGTGGGAAGGACTCTGGATATGGTATGTTGCTTGGTCCCTGAGATGCTTCGATGTCACTGCCTTGCACAAATGGCATAAGTCCTGGATGTTGGGTGCCATAGTTGAGGGTTCCGAGCAGCGCTTGTAACACTGTCTGACGCTTATTTGCACCTGCTGCAGCTTCACTATTCTCAAAGTAAGTGGGGGCTGTTTGTGGACCTGACTGCATTGGAAAACAATGTGATGCAGTGCCTCCCTGAACCGCTTGACGGAAGCCCCCGAGGAGCGGTATGATGGTGCGGACTCGGAGGGGACGCTTGGCTCCTGCCCCTTCCCCAAGTCTTGTTGCCCTGGTGTGGCCTAAGATCGCCCCCGACATAGTCGGCCGGCTCCCGGGGTCAGGCGGAACTTTTTGCCTTTTAGTGACTCTTCCATTCTGGACCTTGTCCCACAATCCGTTTGACCTGAAGACACGTCCTTCGATGCCCTGGTCCGACCATCACATATACCTGCGCCAGGAGACGGCGTGGGGTGCACTAGAAGGGAGAGGCGGCGCGAACGAGCCTCCCCCACCTCCCCAGGTGGAGGTTTCTCAGCTACACCCCAGCGCTTCACTCGACCAGCTGACTTGCGCCCGCTCTTGCGACACAGTGCCTCGCTCGGCCAGCTGAATTGCACCTGCTCTTGCTATTACAACGTCTCACCCGCCATCCAAGGGAATTGCACCCAATCTTGCGGTACAGCGACAGACGGCTGCTACGGAGCTCACGAAATGGCGGTCGGCTCCACAGACTTGGGCCTGGCCTGCAAGGATGGCTCTGGGCAACCGTGGAACTCGGACACTTCACTGCTAGGGCATGGGCCCCATTCCCAAAAGAGTCCCCTCAGCCTTAAAGATTCTACAACAGTCACCGGGACCCCCAACTCCCGCAGACCTCCGGTGGGGAGCGACTGCCATGATTGCTCACAGAATGGCCACGACGTAGCCACGGGGTGCTCTCATGCTGACGCCAGCTTCAGTCTGAAACATCCAGAAACACTGTAGACTACCAATTCGATCAGTTCCGGTGGAGCCCCAACGTAACTCGGTAGAGAAGAACTTGCCCTCCCCTCTTTGACTGATGGTTCTTGTTGCCTGTCCCTTCTGTTGTCATTTAACAGAACTTTTTGGACTGCTGAAAGGGGTTGTGTTCCGACCGCTGGTTGGTGGAGACATTTTGACTATATTCTGGACCTGCGTTGTCGCGCAATGCGTCATATGACGCGCCGCGTTAGCGCACCCGGAAGTGCTCCGGTACGCGAGGCGCAGCTTCCCGGAAGCGATCCAGGGCGCGGCGCGCAGCGCGTAACGTAAGCATAACAGGTCATGTGACTTGTTAATAAAACTTTTCATTGGTTCATTTTACTTTTGTTTTTCTAATGATGGAAGGCTTGGTCATATGACCTAAAAATAACACTTTTCATTGGTTTAGAACATTTTTTTTTCCCAAATGATGAAAGCCCCACCTTTTTTTTTCTCACTCTGACTTGTAAAGAAAAGGACTCAAATGCATTTACAGTTTATCACTAACAATGTTCCAGGCTAATGTATTTTCCCTGGAAATTTACAACTGTCCTGCAAGTAAAATATTCCTATTTCGAGAAAAAGGGCGTTTCTTCATCCCATGAGGGAGCCGTTGAACAAAAGAGGCTCGACCTGCTGTCTTAGTCGCTGATAGGCATGAATATCGGATTCTTATCGATCACTTTATGTTGCAGGAGTGGAAAACACAACAGCCCTTGACTATTTATCTTTACTGCTTTCCTGCGTATTATACCTTTTAACCGTCATGTAATCGGGCTGCTTTATTTCACTTGCCATTTACTGATTCGAAAACAGTGGCTATTATTCAAAACTTTACCAATCTAGGTACTACTACCATGTTTTGTTTTAAAAACCTTTATTGTGAAAATGTCAGTATACAAATACGGGCCTATAACCACGTGGGCCGGCCACGGAGCAAACTGTAATCGTATATGATGAGGAGACATTTACACTGTAGAAGAACGTAACGGGCGGGCCATTAGGTTGCAAGAACTAAGGTGTCTAACAGTTGCGGAATCGGTGGACGTACATTTTATAATTAAAGTACGACAGGGCCAGTTACAATAAAATTATCTAGATATACATTTGCGGGCAAGTACCATGGGTGACGTTAATTCGAACTTTCAATAGTACAGTAATCAATAACACATCAGAACTTAATCTCAATAGGGATGTCCAAATGTTCAATCAGTACTCGTCCCCGCCCGCCATGTGCTTCAAAACTGCATACGTATCTCGTGATATCAAGGCTGGGCAACCAGTACACAACAAGGAGTTACGAGTCCCATTTATACCGGCGCCATTTTGGGCGAGGCCGGGCAGGTCCAGGATATAGTCAAAATGTCTCCACCAACCAGCGGTCGGACCAGAACCCCTTTCGGCAGTCCAAATATTTTCCGTTAAATGACAACAGAAGAGATAGGCAACAAGAACCATCAGTCATAAGAGGGGACGCTTTCGGGAATGGGGCCCATGCCCTAGGAGGCAAGCGTCCGAGTTCCAAGGTGTCCCAGGGCCATTTTAGTGGACCAGGCCCAAATCCAAAGAGCCGGCCACCATTTTGAGAGTCCTGTTGCAGCTGCTTATCGCTGCAACGCAAGAGTGGGCGCAATTCAGCTGGATGGTGGGCGAGACGCTGTAGCCGCAAGAGCGGGCGCAACTCTGCTGGATGGCGGGTGAGGCACTGTGCCGCAAGAGCGGGCGCAATGCAGCTGGATGGCGGGTGAGGCACTGTGGCGCAAGAGCGGGCGGAACTCAGCTGGATTATTATTATTATTATTGCATTTCTTATATAGCGCCAGAATCGATCCCCGAAGGGGTATCGCCGCGCTTGCCTTGGGAACCCGTTCTGGTTTTTCCCTGTGAGATAGCCCCTACAGGGTATCCCCAAGGTGAAAGCCAGGCATCCCGCCGCGGGGGGGCCGTTGTGGAGATTAAGCAAGCTAAATGCCCAGAGTTGCATAGTGTGAACCCATGATTAGGTCAGGCACCGAAGCGAGAATTATCGAGTCCGAGGACTTTTGAGCTCAACACCCTACCGCGTCGGGAATCGAACCCTGGTCCCGGTTCTGACCTCTGCTTCAGGGTCTGCCTGCTCTAACCAGTGAGCCACACTTCTCCACAGGATGGAGGGTGAGGCACTGTGCCGCAAGAGCGGGCGGAACTCAGCTGGATGGAGGGTGAGGCACTGTGCCGCAAGAGCGGGCGCAATTCAGCTGGATGCTGGGTGAGGCACTGTGCCGCAAGAGCGGGCGGAACTCAGCTGGATGGAGGGTGAGGCACTGTGCCACAAGAGCGGGCGAAACTCAGCTGGATGGCGGGTGAGGCACTGTAGCCGCAAGTGCGGGTGCAACTCAGCTGGATAGCGAGTGAAACGCCAAGGGGCGCCCCACTGCAGCTGAGGATCCTCCACCTGGGGAGGTGGGAGAGGCCCGTTCGTGCCGCCTCACCCCCCCCCTCCACCTCCCCCGGGGGACCCCACGCCGTCTTTCGGCGCAGCATTGTAGGATGAACACACCAGTGCAACTTGCTGGACACCACCTCGGTGCCATCCGGATCTCGGCGCGTTGTGCTGCCTTCAGCCTATTCGCACATCGGTCCGCTACTGACGCCGCCTCACAGGCCAACGGATTTTGTAGGCTTTTTATAGCCCAAAGCCGCATAACAGGTCATGTGACTTGTTTATAAAACTTTTCATTGGTTCATTTTACTTTTGGTTTCCTAATGATGAAATGCTTGGTCATATGACCTAAAAATAACACTTTTCATTGGATTGAAACATTTTTTTTTCCCAAATGATGAAAGCCCCACCTTTTTTTTTCTCACTGCAGTCCAAAAAGGTTCCGTTAGATGACAACAGAGGGGACAGGCAACAAGAACCATCAGTCAAAAGAGGGGAGGGCAAGTTCTTCCCTACCTTGTCACGTTGGGGCTCCACCGGAAGTCATCTGATTGGTAGTCTACAGTGTTTCTGGATGTTTCAGACTGAAGCTGGCGTCAGCATGAGAGCACCACCATCTCGTGGCTCCGTCGTGGCCATTCCGCAAGCAATCATGACAGCCGCTCCCCACCGGAAGCCTGCGGGAGTCGGGGGCCCCGATGGCTTTTGTAGAATCTTCAAGACTGAGGGGACGCTTTCGGGAATGGGGCCCATGCCCTAGCAAGCAAATATCCGAGTTCAAATGTGTCCCAGGGCCATTTTAGTGGACCAGGCCCAAATCCGAAGAGCCCGCCGCCATTTTGAGAGTCCTGTGGCAGCTGTCCATCGATGCACCACAAGAGTGGGCGCAACTCAACTGGATGGCGGGTGAGGCGCTGTAATAGCAAGAGCAGGCGCAATTCAGCTGGCCCAGCGAGGCACTGTGTCGCAAGAGCGGGCGCAACTCAGTTGGATGCCAAGGGGCGCCCCACTGCAGCTGAGGAGCCTCCACCTGGGGAGGCGGGGGAGGCCCGTTCGCGCCGCCTACCCCCCCGGGGCGCTCCACGCCGTTTTTCGGCGCAGCATTGTAGGATGGCCAGACCAGTGCGGCAACTTGCTGGACACCACAACGGTGCCGTCCTGATCTCTGCGCGTTGTGCTTTCTTCGGCCTATTCGCACAACGGTCCGCTACTGACGCCACCTCACAGGCCGACGGATTTTGCCGACTAAAAGACAGACCAAAGCAGCCCATTGTTGCTTTGAGATGGATGTTGCAGCAAGCTGCCATGTAAATAGTTGTTTAAAATGTTTTTTTTAACGTGTTTACTTTGTTGGAGCGTTGTATATATTTATAAGTTATTAAAGTGTTATAATCCTACTACTTTGTTGGAGTGCTATATATTTTTAATGTGACACATAATTGTGAAGACTTTGATGTACAAAAAGGCATCCCTTGAATCTTCCGCTTCAGGCTCGGTCCCACACACCCTTACAGTGAGAATCCCCTCCCCACACAATACAGGATCGTTATCAGATAGTAGGAACGCGTGTGGTGTGACAGATCTCATGGGGTGGGGGCCTTGATCTACTGTAACTCCTTTGAAGAGGGGTGATTCTTTACAGTTTGGGCCATAAACTACATCCGCAGGGCTAGGTGATAGCCTGGGACCGGCCTGGACAATCGGACACAGAGGAAGAGGATTGTCAGAGGGTGCGGTAGTGAATAGGGTGAAAGGGAGGTGTTGGGCGGGCACAGGGTGTGATTCTCAGGGAAGAACAGCGCAGATGGGGGGAGGTTTATGGCCCATGCATGAGAGAGAGAGCGTGGGTGACCAGTGCGTGGGGGAGATGCTTGCAAGGGTGGGGAGCCATGCTGAGGATCAGCGGCGTGCAGAGAGTGGGTCTGGTCACGGCATCTAAAATGGCTGTCGTGCACGACAAAAGTGTGGCATTGGAAAAAAGGCAAGATGGCGCAGACAATGTTTATCAATACGGATTAATTTATAACAATTATTTTAAACAATATATTTACTCGCAGTGACAAAATGGCGGTCAACACTTCCTGATTTCCTTCGAATCGAACGTTAACAGAGGTCACACAGCAAAAAAAAAAAATCCGCTCACGCGCAGCCGCTGGAAGACATGTATCAACATATATGAGCATCCTCAGCCACCCTCAGAAAACATAGGGGGTAAGGATACATCTCCCGTACCCCCTTATACCCATTTCCCTCATTGTTTTTCCTCCATCTTGTAATTTAATTAAAACGAAACACAAAATGGGGAATTCCCGTTTCGCTACCGGTTCGCGACCCCGTTCGCGAACCGGGAAGCGCTTGTACCGCGAAAAATCTATTTTTTTTTATTTGCCCCACGGGACCCTTTAATAACCCCAACATCATTCCTAGGGGGTCAAGAGGGGTCTACCTTGCCCCCTTTCATTAAATTCCCCCTTCGTTTTTCTCCTCCTCTTGTCTCTCGATCCTACCGAGAGACAAGATGGTGGCCATTCCGGACTGTTTAGAATGTTGACAGACACCGGAGAGCCAATCAGCTTCGCTTCGCAAAGTTCCGTTACGCGAAAAGTACGCGTACCGGAGCGCTACCCGGGACGCTGTCACAGATATATCTGTTTTTTAAAACGTTAATTTCTCAAAATCCACTGGAGCACATATATTGAGACCTAGCAAAGGCACATCGGGCTAACAGTCCCTACAATTTTGCCAAGTTTCGTGCAAATCCATTCAGCCGTTCGAGCTAAAAGTGAGGCCAACCACCCTGAGGAAAAATGAATGGGAAAATCGCGTTTTGGGACCCCCCTTTTTTCTCGGCCCCCCCTTGACGAAACACCCCCAAATTTTCAGGGGCTGCTCAAAAACAAAATGTGCCATTTTCCTGAAAATTTCAGCGGATTCCGTACACAAAAGCCAAAGTTATTAGACATAGAATTTTCAAAAGTCCCATAGAGGAAAAATCCTAACTATATATACCTACTGGCGACCGCCAGTAGGTAATATATATATATATATATTCACTGAAAAAATCATAGGTTTCACACCAGTTATAGTTAGCTGCAAATTTTACTGACATAAAACCATTGAAATTCCACGTTATAGTTAGTTGGACTCACTATAACTTGCGCGTGTAATGCACTGCTGATGACGTCACATATTTCATCACTCATGAAATGGTCACTGACATCACTCATGACATCACTGATGACACCATCCAGTGAATGTGTATCTTTCTGAAAAATAAATATTTTTTATATATGTATATGCAAAGGTCGATCGAAGAATAAATGTTTAAATAAATGTTTTAATGAATGTTTTTTTTTTAATTGATTGGTTAACTGGCTTATTAAGTGTATCTTAGTGAATACATATATTAGCGAGTAATGTTAAAATATTTAAATATATGTATCAGTGTTTCACTTTGTGTATAAATGGCTACATGAGTTGGTGAGTAGCTACATGTGTGTGTATATGGGTTATTAGATGTTTTTTTAGTATCAGTATGAGTGTCTGTATGATTTGGTGGGGGTATTACTTTGCACATAGATGCATCAATGACTGACTCACTGTTTGTATATGTTTTGAAGACAGCATATGTGCAGGACTATATGGGTGGATGAGTGTGTATATGTGTGTGTTAGTGAGTGAATGACTGTCTCACTAGTGTCTTTATCAGTAACGACATATGTTTTAATCTAGTATATGTGAGTATTGATGTTTATAAGTGAGTATATGTGAGATTGTAAGAGTTCCTGTTTAAATAAGTATGTATTTCTAAAAGTGATTGTTTAAGAGAGTAAGTATGTGTAAGTTTCCTTAGAAGTAAGGTGGTAGTGTGTGTATAGTTGTATATGCAAATGAATGGATGTTCAATAGTTTATTTGCATGTGTGAGTATGTGTGTGAGTAACTTTTGGATGACTATCGGTGTGTAACAGGATGTATTGGTGTATCACTACATATGATGAGTGAGTATATGTATGAGTGACTATATAGAACTGTTGGTGAATGAGTGGATGTGTATATAGATGGTGGTATTACTGACTTGGTTGTTGTAACTGGTATGGATATCTCCATTTTTTTGAAAATGTTAAATTCTATTTTTGAATATGTGTTTCAAGGGTTACATTACACTGAAAGGAGGTCTGTCACTCTGTCACAAAGATGGCGTCATCAGTGATGTCATGAGTGATGTCAATGACCATGTCATGAGTGATGTAATATTTCAATGGTTTATGGCAGTTGACACAGATGAAGCCAGACAAAGGAGGTCTTTTTTAATGGATATGCGGCTTGTGCTCCAACAACGCCAATGGGAACAAAATATGAGCAACCTGCCACAACAATATCGAGGAAGAGGCAAAAACAGGGGAAGAGGCCGTGGAATAAACAAACAAGGAGAGGGAGAAGACAAAGGATCCCAAGAAAAAGTGGGAACACAGACACGCAGCATGAGATCGAAAAAATCATAGATAATGATACAGAAGAACATGATCTGGAAGATTTAAATGTGATAAATCTTTCAAAAAGAGAAATAACCGAAACAGAAAAATCTCTCTTGCAATGTAGTCTAAATTTCTGTCCAAAGAGTAGCATGGATCTAGCTCAAACCAGGATAGACCTGTATAAATACGTAAGAAAAATAAAACTAGCCAGTAGGTATATATAGTTAGGACCTAGTTTCCATAGGAAACCTGCAACATTCTATTGGGAATAACTTTGGCGCTGGTTGATGAATCTTCGCAAATTTCTCAAAGAAGATGGCCCGCTCCGCTCCTCTCCTTCCCTGAAAGTATTGGGGGGATTAGTCAAGTGGGGGCTGAGAAAAAAGGGGGGTCCCAAAACATGTTTTCCCCATGTTAATTTCCATAGGACCTTTAGACACGGCTACAGCTTGAACCGCTGAAGGGAATTACACCAAACTTGTCAAAATTGTAGAGTCTGGCATGCAGATCACGCTTTTGGTTAAATAGTGTAAATCCTTCCAGTAGTTCCTGAGAAAATTAAAAAAGAAAAAAAATGGTATATCTGTAAGCACGCACCGTGCGCGCACCCCACGATTTTTCGGATTTTTTTTTTGGAGGGGGGCCTGGGGGGCTTCTCTATTTTATTTTAATCTCGAGGGTGCCCACCCCTTTTTTTGCCCCCGAGATCACCGCCGCGGCCCTAGCCACCTCAAGATGGCCGCCACCTGGTTGTGGGCGGGGCCGGGAGGACGTGGTTTCCGCTTCCCCCTGCCTGGAAGAAGCCTTCGATGTGCCCGTCCGGTCTCCTGTGCCATGGGGGAGACCGGGTGATGCTGCCTGCCCGATGAAGAAGTGTGGGCTGGTGCGGGGCTCCCGTGTGCTGAGGGAGCCCCGGGAAAAGAGGAGACGCCGCCCGTACCGCAGCGGGCCCCCGTGGTTTTGGGAGAGCCCCCAGCTACCGGCGGAGAGGAGAAGGCGAGCCACAGGAGAAGAACCCAGTTGCACCTGAGGAGTGCCTCCTCCTTACCGGTGAGTGCGGGACAGTGTGCATTGTACTTAGAGCGGCCCCGGTTGTAAGAGGGCCGCTCCCACAATTTGGGCATTTCCCTGATTGAGAGCCAGAGAGCCTCCCTGCCCATATTGTTGTTCTAGAGCCACGGAGGCTCCTGGGGGCAGTGGGCATTGTCGGGCCATGAGAGGCTTGTAAAAATAAGTTCCCCATAAAGAATCAACAGAACTCGTACATTTTTGTGCGCTACACTCTTCAGAGAGCAGATTTACTGCCGACAGCTAACCTTTCTTTGTCTATGAGATAAACAGATTTCAATTTGAAGAAATTCATTCCACAATAAATCCTATGAAACTATCACATTTTGGTGGATTTTTCACATATATTGTCTACATTTACCCCTTCGTTTCTGACAAGTGTAAATGCATAAACGCCCTGTGAAGAACTAATGCAAACGTGTGGCAGTTTGTGTACACCTCTGGAGCATGTGAGGCAGGACAGAATCAACACTTTTGGTCTTTGTAGTAAATAATAACTAGTGGCAATACTAGTTAATGCAGTTAGTGTTAATGTTGTATACATTATATGTAGGAGTGTTTTTACTGCTCATAATACAATGGTATAAAAACACATATTTCACAGGCAAACTTGAAAAATAGAAAATATTTAATGGTTCCCTATGAAATAATGACAGCCCTCAGCCCTCACGCCCCTCTGCAGAGCTTTACTGTTCCCAGGATTATTCGCATGCAGGACCTGATTACACAGTAAGGTTAGCTAAACTATTCGGCAAACCTGTAAATTATGCAGCATATTCTCTGGCAGAATTTTTTTCATCAAATTGAAATAGAAACAACATTTTTGTTAAAACTGTATTTTATGTTGCAAATGCAAAACCTCCATAATTATGCAGTGGATGCAACAACCTTGGATTCACAAAAATCCACTGGACCTCACCACTGCTTATTGTTTTATCACAATGTATTCATAAGATATAAACAAAGCCTAAATGTTCCATTTCTATTCAGTGTCCATTGTTAGCTGAACTTTGAAGAAGCAGCTTTTTCAAGCTAACTACCCCAAGACAAACATATAATAGAATAAAATATACAATGGATAACAGGTGTCATACAGGCCTATATTGGCATCACCCGGCAAATGGTCCGGTGACATTTACAAACCAGGAGGTCAACTTGTGGGTTATGAGGTCACCAGAACTCCTCAATGGCAATACAAGACCATATCACTTGGGTCTATACATCATATATAATGTTGTGCCTTTCAAGGTAAAAATGTTATAAAATATAGCACAAAATGGTGGATTAGCATTTTCTGTAATTCTGCATAATTATATATAATTTTGCTGTCATTTCGCTGAATTATGCTAAAGCAAATTACACAAAAATTTCACACACCTCTGATATATATATATATAATATATACATACACACAAACATGTTTATTTATATCTACTGATATCTCTCTCTTTCTCTCTATATATGTATCTCCTCTCCCTCTCTCTCTCTCTCTCTCTCTTTCTCTCTCTCTCTCTATCACTATCTCTCTATATATTACCTACTGGCGGTCGCCAGTAGGTATATTTAGTTAGGACCTAGTTTCCATAGGAAATCCACAACATTCTATTGGGAATAACTTTGGCGCTGGTTAATGAATCTTCGCAAATTTCTCAAAGAAGATGGCCCGTTCCGCTCCTCTCCTTCCCTGAAAGTTTTGGGGGGATTAGTCAAGTGGGGGCTGAGAAAAAAGGGGTGTCCCAAAATGTGTTTTTCCCATGTTAATTTCCATAGGACCTTTAGACACGGCTATAGCTTGAACCGCTGAACGGAATTAAACCAAACTTGGCAAAATGGTAGAGTCTGGTACGCAGATCACGTGATGTCATCAGTGATGTCACTGACCATGTCATGAATGATGTAATATGTGACATCATCAGCTGTGGATTGCGGGTGCGCCAAATATAGTTAGTAGAACTAACTATATAGGAGCAATTTCAATGTTTTTTTTTATATATATATATATTCCTAACTATATAAGGCCAGAAACCTATGGCTTTTTCAGTGAATATATATATATATATATATATATATATAATATATATATATATATATTCAATGAAAAAACCATTGGTTTTAGGCCATATATAGTTAGGGATTTGCATTTACAAAACCTTATTTTACTCGCATAAAACCATTGAAATTCCATATATAGTTAGATGCGCTAACTATATATCGCGCACCCGCAATCCACTGCTGATGATGTCACATATTACATCATTCATGACATGGTCAGTGACATCACTGATGACATCACTGATGACAACTCAAATGACATCACTGATGACAACATCCAGTGACTGTATGTTTCTGTAAAGTTAAAATATGTCTTACATATTCAAGAATGAGTGGATGTATAAATGTCTGGATGAAGGATTTAGTAGGTGCATGACTGATTGTATGAGGGAGTGATTAAATGTGTCTCACTGAGTGCATGGGTTAGTGATTAAACTGTATTAATTTGTGCATCATTATATCTGTTGTTCTGTAAACTGCTGCATGTGTTGATCAGTAGCTATATGAATAACTATATGGGTTATTGATTGGTTGCTCAAGTATTTGTATGGGAGACTGAGTATGTGTGTGGGTGGCTGGGAGGTGTGTGACTGTGCATAGATGTGTAAGCAGTTGATTCACTAGATGTATGGTTTCAAAAGTGCTACATGTCAAAGTAAGTACATATGTAAAACACAGTACATGTGAGAGTTAACATATATAAATAACTGTGCATAAGAGCCAGTGAATGTGTGAGTGGCTGTATGGATCATTGTGAACATGTATCAAGGATTGTATAAGAGAGTAAATATGTGTTAGAATATGTTTCAATAAGTAAGGTGTGTATAACTGTATAGTTGAGGAATTGGAGGTGTGTTTGATTCTTTGCATGACTGTCTAGGTGTATGAGTAACTCCATGGATGAGTGACAGTCTGTGAGTGTCTGTTTTCACTGAGTGTATCTAAGGATATATCAGAGTCTGTAGAGGTTCATCGTATTAACACATGAATGATGTCATCTGTGATGTTGTCAGTGATGTCATTTGAGTTGTCATCAGTGATGTCATCAGTGATGTCATTTGAGATGTCATCAGTGATGTCATTTGAGTTGTCATCAGTGATGTCATCAGTGATGTCACTGACCATGTCATGAATGATGTAATATGTGACATCATCAGCAGTGGATTGCGGGTGCGCGATATATAGTTAGCGCATCTAACTATATATGGAATTTCAATGGTTTTATGCGAGTAAAATAAGGTTTTGTAAATGCAAATCCCTAACTATATATGGCCTAAAACCAATGGTTTTTTCATTGAATTTTCAAGGTTTTGTAAATGCAAATTCCTAACTATATATCGACTATAACCTATGGTTTTTTCAGTGAATTTCAATGGTTTTTTAATAGCAAATATGAAAAGCTTTAAAATGTCAAGTACGTGATAGATAAAAACATTTTCGTATTTATGCACGCTGATGTGCTTTGAACGCTGCACCCCCCCCTCCCCTCTTTTCTCTTAGTAGTACTCTCTCTTTGCAGATAGTGAACGGTAGTTAACGCAGACCTTTACCCCCGTTGTAATCCGTCGTACCTGCTTGTCTCTCCATTTGATTGATTGTTATCCAAGCATTTACTGTTTTACAATTGATTCTCTTTGGTTCATTCTCTATTTACAAACAAGCACAAAGTCGCAATACTCTGTTTAGTCTTTGCAGATAGTGAAAAATCGTGTAAAAAAATAAAAGTAATCAAGCAAAATCAGTAGGCCACTAATTGGATCTCTTTTTGACCTCGCTAAAATAGAAATATTAGGAACAACCCTTCATGAGAAATACGAAAATAGTGAGATGAACTGAGCTCCACACCATGAGGGCTGCAAGACAGCTCGACTCCGTCACCCACCCCGCCCAAAATGACGACAAACCCTATGCAAATATTAAAAATATAGACAACACACCAGCAAAGAAACAGGGTAAAACATTTTATTAAATAACTATTTACATAACTATTTTATACTTTTTATTGCCCGATCCGGCTAGCTCAATCGATCGAGCATGAAACTCATGCACTCTGATAGCAAGCGTTGCTACTGATGCTATGCAGACCAAAACTGGTTTTCAGTTTGTACATTTTTCTAGATTTTTCAATCCAAGGTTGGTTGACTTTGTAGGTGGCGCGGACTGGGAGGGGGCGCTTCGCTCCTGCCCCCTCCCCAAGTAAGATTTTCATAAGTGAAAGTACGTTAATGGTTTTGGTCCCTGAGTTGCTTCAATGTCACTGCCATTCTCAAATGGCATAAGTTCTGGATGTTGGGTGCCATAGTTCAGAGTTCTGAGCAGCCCTTGTAACACTGTCTGAAGCTTATTTCCACCTACTGCAGCTTCACTATTCTCAAAGTAAGTGAGTGTCGTTTGTGGACCTGACTGCATTTGAAAAGAATGTAATATGAAACCTTCCTAAACAGCTTGACGGAGGCCCCCGAGGGGCGGTGTGATGGCCATGGACTCGGAGAAGACACTTGGCTCCGACCCCCTCCCCAAGTCTTATAGCACCGGTGTAGCCTGAGATCGCCCCCGACATAGGCGGCCGGCTCTCGGGGTCCGGCGGAACTTTTTGCCTTTTGATGACTCTTCTATTCTGGACCTTGTCCCACAATCCGTTTGACCTGAAGACACGCTGTAGTGGGGCGCCCCTTTACCGGTTCAGTTGCCATTCCGCCCGCTTTTGCTACACTGTGCCTCTTCCGCCATTCAGCTGTTTACCGCCCGCTCTTGCGACTACAGCGTCTCGCTCACCATGCAGTTGAGTTGCTTCCGCTCTTGCGGTGCAGCGATAGGCGGCTGCCACAGGACTCTCAAAATGGCGGCCGGCTCTTCGGTTTTGGGCCTGGTCCACTAAAATGGCCCTGGGACACCTTTGAACTCGGACGCTTCCCTGATAGGGCTTGGGTCCCATTCTCGAAAGCGTCCCCTCAGCCGTGAAGATTCTACAAAAGTCTTGGGGGCCCCCGACTCCCGCAAGCTTCTGGTGGGGAGCGGCTGCCATGTCTGCTCGTGGAATGGCCACGACGGAGCTACGAGATGGTAGTGCTCTCATGCTGACGCCAGCTTTAGTCTGAAACATCCAGAAACACTGTAGACTACCAATTCGATCAGTTCCGGTAGCGCCCCAACATGACCCGGAAGAGAAGAACTTGCCCTCCCCTCTTTGACTGATGGTTCTTGTTGCCTGTCCCCTCTGTTGTCATTTAACAGAACTTTTTGGACTGCTGAAAGGGGTTGTGTTCCGAACGCTGGTTGGTGGAGACATTTTGACTATATTCTTGACCTACGTTGTCGCGTAATGCGTTATATGACACGCCGCGTTAGCGCACCCGGAAGTGATCCGAGGCGTGGCGCGCAGCGCGTAACGTAAGCATAACAGGTCATGTGACTTGTTAATAAAACTTTTCATTGGTTCATTTTACTTTTGTTATTTTAATGATGAAAAGCTTGGTCATATGACCTAAAAATTACGCTTTTTATTGTTTTCGAACATTATTTTTTTTTAAACATATGTTATAATATTCCAGGCTAATGTACTTTCCCGGAAAATTTACAACTGTCCTGCAAGTAAAATATATTCCTTTTTCGAGAAAAAAGGCGTTTCTTCGTTCCATGACGGAGCCGTTGAGTAAAAGAGACTCGGCCTGCTGTTTTAGTCGCCGATACGCCTGATTATCAGATTCTTATCGATCACTTTATGTTGCAGAAATGAAAAACACAACTGCCCTTGACCATTTATCTTTACTGCGTTCCTACATATTATACCTTTTATCCGTCATGTAATTGGACTACTTTATTTCACTTGCCTTTTACTGATTCGAAAACAGTGACTAAAAGTAAAAACTTTACCAATGTAAATACTACTACCATGTTTTGTTTTAAAAACCTTTATTGTGAAAATGTCAGTATACAAATACGGGCCTATAACCACGTGGGCCGGCCACGGAGCAAACTGGAATCGTATATGATGAGGAGACATTTACATTATGGAGGAACGTAACGAACGAGCCATTAGGTTGCAAGAACTAAGGTGTCTAACAGTTGCGGAATCGGTGGACGTACATTTTGTAATTAAAATACGACAGGGCCACTTATATACATTTGCGTGCAAGTACCATGGGTGACGTTAATTCGAACTTTCAATAGTACAGTAATCAATAACACATCAGAACTTAATATCAATAGGGATGTCGAAATATTCAATCAATTCTCGTCCCCGCCCGCCATGAGCATCAAAACTGCATTCATATCTCGTGATATCAAGGTTGTTCAACCAGTACACAACAAGGAGTTACGAGTCCCATTTATACCGGCGCCATTTTGGGCGAGGCCGTGCAGGTCCAAGATATAGTCAAAATGTCTCCACCAACCATCGGCCAGACCAGAACCCCTTTCGGCCCTTTATGCTACAAGATGGTGTCTTCCATTCAGAAAATATTATAGGCAGCATTTTGAAAGGAAACATAAACAGCCGTTCTCCTAGTGAGTTTCACATTGTTACATTTAGGAAGAATGTTGAAGAGTAGTATGTGGAAAATCTGAAGCCATTTTTCTACAAACTCTCAATCAGCCTTGGATGGAAAAAAAATCCTGAAGAATGTACAAACTGAAAACCAATTTTTGTCTGTATAGCATCAACAGCAACGCGTGAGTCAGCTTTGTGTCAAGCCGCCATTTTCATTCACTCAATAGCGTCCCCCTGCACACATTCAGGGACCTGGTCGTGTTTTCAGATGAAACGGATTGTAGGACAAGAAGCAGAAAAGAAAAGGAAAAAAGTTCCGCCGGACCTCGGGAGCCGGCCGCCTATGTCATGTGCGACCTTTGGCCACACCAGGGCAATAGTGAAGCTGCAGCAGGCGCAAATAAGCTTCAGACAGTCTTACAAGCACTGCTCAGAACTCTCAACTATGGCACTCAACATCCAGGACTTGCCATTCGGATCTTGGCGCCTTGTGCTGGTTCCGACCTATTCACACATCAGTCCACTACTGACATCACCTCATAAGCCAACGGGGCACCCCACGCCGACTTTCGGCGCAGCATTGTAGGATGGCCACACCAGTGCGGCAACTTGCTGGACACCACCTCGGTGCCATCCGGATCTCGGCGCGTTCGAGTCACTGTACCGCAAGAGTGACCGCAACTCAGCTGGACACGCCGTCTTTCGGCGCAGCATTGTAGGATGGCCACACCAGTGCGGCAATTTGCTGGACACCACCTCGTTGCCATCCGGATCTCAGCGCGTTGTGCTGCCTTCGGCCTATTCGCACATCGGTCCGCTACTGACGCCGCCTCACGTGCCAACGGATTTTCTACGCTTTTTGTAGCCCTATGCCGCATAACAGGTCATGTGACTTGTTTATAAAACTTTTCATTGGTTCATTTTACTTTTGGTTTCCTAAAGATGGAAGGCTTGGTCATATGACCTAAAAATAACACTTTTCATTGGTTTAGAACATTTTTTTTTCCCAAACGATGAAAGCCCCACCTTGTTTCTGGATGTTTCAGACTGAAGCTGGCGTCAGCATGAGAGCACCACCATCTCGTGGCTCCGTCGTGGTCATTCCGCGAGCAATCATGGCAGCCGCTCCCCACCGGAAGCCTGCGGGAGTCGAGGGCCCCCAAGACTTTTGTAGAATCTTCACGGCTGAGGGGACGCTTTTCGAGAATGGAGCCCAAGCCCTAGCAGGCAAGCGTCCGAGTTCCAAGGTGTCCCAGGGCCATTTTAGTGGACCAGGCCCCAAAACCGAAGAGCCGTCCGCCATTTTAAGAGTCATGTGGCAGCCGCCTATCGCTGCACTGCAAGAGTGGGAGCAACTCAACAACATGGTGAGCGAGACGCTGTAGCCGCAAGAGCGGGCGCAACTCAGCTGGATGGCCGCCACCTGGGGAGGCCCGTTCACGCCGCCTCCCCACGCCCCCCCCCCCCCGGGCCGCCCCACGCCAATTTTCGGAGCAGCATTGTAGGATACCAAAACCAGTGCAGCAGTTTACTGGACATCACCTGGGTGCCATCAACATCTCAGCGCGTTCTGCTGCCTTGGGACTATTCGCACAACAGACCGCTACTGACGAGGCCACCACCCGGGACGCCCCACGCCAATTTTCGGAGCAGCATTGTAGGATACCAAAACCAGTGCGGCACCCAGGCGACATCACCTGGGTGCCGTCCAGAACTCAGCACGTTGTGCTGCCTTGGGACTATTCGCACAAAAGACAGCTTCTGACAATTGTTGCTTTTTTTGGTGAAAAATGTTTAAATGTTTTTACAGTTTTTGTTCCGTTCATTATATTTAAAAGTTAATAAAGTTTTATAATGTTACTTTGTTGGAGTGTTATATATTTTTTTTAAAACGGGTGAATGGGGCCTTGAATCGGGTTATTGTCATGTGTGGGCTTTGCAAGTGTACTGCTACAGGATCGGACATTTCAAACTCAAATGCACGTTCTTTTTCTTACCTTTCCGAAGCATGGAGCGCAATAGCAGGCAGAGAAAGGGTGATGCAAGTGTTGAACACTGCCTAGCCTGGAAGCTGCTGGCGTTCCCCCCCCCCCCCGCCCGCTCCTGAAAGAGGACACACACACACCGCCGCCCCGAGTACTTCACAGATCTTTAAAAGACCATGCGCTTGTTTATGAGGCTTAAATGGTTTATCACCCCTTCTAGAACCCCTGCATCGACCCTCTGACGTTTCCTGGAAGAATTACCACGTAACATAATACCAAGCCCTGTCAGCTGAAACCCCCGAGGAATCATGGGGCATATTATCAAGGGGGTTTATGTCCGCTTTTTTGGCTTTAAAAGCCAAGAAAGCGGAGATAAAATTATCTCCCTATTACAAAGCTGTCGCTAACACCAGTTAGTGACAGCTAAAAGGAGATAGCGACCATCGTGGGCCCCGCTTTGCATGTCAGTGATAGTGCCCTGAGCAGTTCTTAGCCATGTTATCCAATGGGAGGTGGATAACATGGCTAAGAGCATTTGCTCGATAATACATGAATATCGCTGACTTTTCAGCGATATTCATGCATTGCGGCCGTTTTTTATCGCATTTGCGATAAACCTTGCTAATAGCAAGGTTTATCTGCGATAAAAATCGCCGATGTGCGGTGATAATTTTTGTCTCTAAACAAGTTAGAGACAAAAATTATCGCTAGTTGTTGGTAATATGCCCCCGGGTTTTTGCTTGCAGAAATCGGGAGGCGGGAGACTAGCACTGAAATCAGTAGTCTCACGCCTGAATCGGGAGGGTTGGCATGTCTGGATTCTCTACAGCTGGGGCCATAAACTACATCCGCAGGGGTAGGTGATAGCCTGGGACCAGCCTGGCATCTAAAATGGCTGCCGTGCACGACAAAATTGTGGCATTTGAAAAAAGGCAAGATGGCGCAGACAATGTTTATCAATAAGGATTCATTTATAACAAAATATTTTATCGCAGTGACAAATTGGCGGTCAACACTTCCTGATTTCCATCGAATCGAACGTTAACAGACGTCACGCAGCAAAAAAAATAAAAAGCTCACGCACAGCCGCTGGAAGAGATGTATCAACATATATGAGCCTCCTCAGCCACCCTCATGAAACATAGGGGATTAGGATACGTCTCCCGCACCCCCTTATACCTAGTAATTTAATTAAAACGAAGCACAAAATGGCGTTTCGCTACCAGTTTGCGGCCCAGTTCGCGGCCCGTGAAGCGCTTCTACCGTGAAAAATCATTTTATTTTTTTTTTTCCTCACGGGACCCTTTAATAACCCCAACAACATTCCTAGGGAGTCAAGAGGGGTATACCTTGCCCCCTTTCATTAAATTCCCCCTTCGTTTTTCACCTCTTCTTCTCTCTCGATCCTACCGAGAGATAAGATGGCGGCCGCTCCGGACTGTTTAGAATGTTGACAGACACCGGAGAGCCAATCAGCTTTCTGCGCGCAAAGTTCCGTTTCGCGAAAAGTAAGCGAACCGGAGCGCAGCCCGGAGCGCTGTTACAGATATATATCTTGTTTTGAACGTTAATTTCTCAAAAACTACTGGAGCACATATATTGAGACCTAGAAAAGGCACATCGGGCTTACAGTCCCTACAATTTTGCCAAGTTTCGTGCAAATCCATTCAGCCGTTCGAGCTAAAAGTGAGTCCAACCGCCCTATGGAAATTAACATGGGAAAAACGCGTTTTGGGACCCCCCTTTTTTCTCGGCCCCCCCTCGACAAACCCCCCCAAATTTTCAAGGGCTGCTCAGAAACAAAATGTGCCATTTTCCTGAAAATTTCAGCCGATTCCGTCCACAAACGCCAAAGTTATTAGACATAGAATTTTCAGAAATCCCATATGGAAAAAATCCTAACTATATATACCTACTGGCGACCGCCAGTAGGTAATATATATATATATATATATATATATATTACCTACTGGCGGTCGCCAGTAGGTATATATAGTTAGGATTTTTTCCATATGGGATTTCTGAAAATTCTATGCCTAATAACTTTTGCGTTTGTGGACGGAATTGGCTGAAATTTTCAGGAAAATGGCACATTTTGTTTCTGAGCAGCCCTTGAAAATTTGGGGGGGTTTTGTGGAGGGGGGGCCAAGAAAAAAGGGGGGTCCCAAAACGCCTTTTTCCCATGTTAATTTCCATAGGGCGGTTGGACTCACTTTTAGCCCGAACGGCTGAATGGATTTGCACGAAACTTGGCAAAATTGTAGGGACTGTTAGCCCGATGTGCCTTTGCTAGATCTCAATATATGTGCTTCAGTGGATTTTGAGAAATTAACGTTTAAATCAAGATATATATCTGTAACAGCGCTCCGGGCAGCGATCCGGTTCGCGAACTTTTCGCGTATCGGAACTTTGCGATGCGAAGCTGATTGGCCCTCTGGTGTCTGTCAACATTCTAAACAGTCCGGAGCGGCCGCCATCTTGTCTCTCGGTAGGATCGAGAGACAAGAGGAGGCCAAAACAAAGGGGGAAATTACCATAAGGGGGCATAGTAGATCCTCGTTGACCCCCTAGGTTTTATGTGGAGGTTTTAAAAGGGCCTAGGAGGGTCAAAAAAAAAAAAAAATTTTTTTTTGCGTGGTAAGCGCCAAGTTCGCGAACCGGAAAGCGTTCTGGGCAGCGAACTTTATGGATAAAAGAATGAAAGACTTTTCTAATACTGTATGTTAATTATTTGTTGGTTTTGTTGATTATTTTTTAATTTTTTTATTTTTTAAGCAATTATTTATTATTGTGATTGTGTTTCAAAATTTAATAACATTTCTAACATTTAACTAGTTTATGAATTACATATAAAAATGATTAAAGACTCAAAGAATTTTTTAATATTACATACAATTTTATTTTTCGGATTGTTTTTCAAAATTTAATACAACGTCTAGCATTTCACTGTCTGATATGTGTTCTTGTTCAGTGAACATAAGTTCCCACATTTGACCGTCGTCATAATGTAGTAAATGATCCACAGATTCTACACATTGAACTAATTCATGGTCCCGTGATTCATCCATGAAATCTGAGTCATCATTGTCCTCATTAACTTTTTCTGTGTTGTTCTCCAGAACAATTTCGAAGGAAACATTCTGCTCACCTTCCATTTTATTGCTGTAATTTGCATAAAAAATAAATATATCAGTAGAGATAGGGCACTGTTGGGTTTAAGTTCAGACAGGCACTTGTGAGTTTATAACAGAGAAGTAATCTATGGGCACTGTATGGTTTCAGGCGTGAAGTAGTACTATTAAAAAGTGCCTGTGAAGAAGCCTAAGTAAATTCATAATTATACCACGGAAACCTAAATCAGTCCATAATTATAATAAAGAAGCCTTTCTCAATGTCTAACTCTTACAGAGGGATAGTATATAACTATCTGAAAAAGTTTACCATATTTACTTATAGTGCACAATATACTTCAGTTTTAAAAATAACAACTTACCTTTAGAAACAAGTTGATGTTATTAGTGGTATTCTAAATGATATATACAACAACAAGTAGTAGTCAAAATGGCTGTGTTTCCTTCTCTTCCTTTATATATATTCAGGTATATAACCAATCAAATGTCAGGTAATAAAAGTAGAAAATGTAAGTAACATTTTCATTGGTTGTCAATTCCAACACTTCAGATGTGTTTTGTGAAGTAATTTACCTCATGGTACTTGGAGAGGTCTACAGGCTAAATGGCTAAATGAAATTTCAATGAAATTTGTGAGAATGGAAGGGATTGTTATGTAGTATGAGCTAATCTATATTTGGTGAGAGTGTCTCTAGTCGTTTTTCTGTAAATTACTTTCCCACCTTTTTTTTTGGACCGCTTTCCGGGAAGCGGCCCGGTTCGCGAACCTTAAGCGTCACGGGAGTCCACCATTTTGTGTTTCGGGCGCATTAAGATACAAGATGGAGGGCAAATAATGTTTAGAATGGGTAGAAGGGGTCATGGTAGACTTATCTTGACCCTCTAGGTTTTCTGAGGGTGGCCGAGGAGGCTTATATGTGCGGAAAAAAACATTTTTTTTTAAAATTCCGCGAGGTTAGCTTTCGGTTCGCGAACCGGGTAGCGCCCCGGGGAGCGAATTTTGTGGAAAAATAATGAAAAAAATTAGAAAAACATAATAATTGTGAGTGATCAGATGAAGGGTAGCTCTGAGAAGAGCTTTTGGGTTTATGGTACATTTAGGTACTTATAAGTAGGTACCAATGCACAGTCTTAAATTCAGAATGAAAATTCTGTTGCCCTCATCTGAGAAGTGAACTCCATCTCCTCTGTAGATATCTTGCATGTAGTAACGCAAGTTATTGTTGTACAGAGAGCCCATTCCATGGTCTCTCATGAAAGCTGAAACAGATTTGTTTACATGCTTCCTCGCTTTCTCAATTTGTGGACAAAATTGGTTGGACCACTTCCATTTCTGTCTTTGGCATATATTGGAGTATACCAAGGCAGTTTGAGGAAAAAGTGCCATTAATTGCTCAAAGGTGTCCTTTAAAAGCATTTCCAGACCTACCCCTGTCAAAGTGCCCAAATCATTACCTCCACAGTGCACAATTAACAGGTCAGGTTTTGGCAAATGCATAAAGGTTTTCACCAATGGTATCAATTGGTGACATTTTAATCCTCTTTGGCCCAACCACTTAATTTCCACATCTTGTAAATTGAGGTTAGGTAAATTTCTGTTCTCAGCATACCTTTGAGCCCAGTGGATGTAACTATGTCCAACAATCCAGACCTTAAACATGGTGGGAGAAGGTTGTTCTGCAGTCAGATGAAGTGTGGTAATGAAAGGGCAGTTGAAACAGTAGGAGTTTCTAAAGAAAAAAAAATGTGGATTTACAATGCTAATGAATCATTAGCAGTGATTGGTGCATTTCCATTTCTGAAAACAGAAAGTTAGGGTGCATGGATGTGTTCTTTGAAACATGTCATTTGAATGGTCAAGGAAGAAACATTTAATGAAAGATTGCACTGGATACGCAGGTGCACTGAGAGTTCAGAGTTCAATTGAAACATTGTTGTGTGAATTTGCAAACATGAGAGGTCTTCCAGGAGGTGGTTGCTATGGAAACAAGGCAGACAGGGCAGAGGGGGGAAGGGTTTTGATTTGAAAAAAGTGAGGGAAGAGGTATGATTGGCTAATATGAGAGATATGTGAAATGAATATCTGTATTTCTGTGCTTTCAATAGCTGCAGCCTTTGGAGTGCATCCTTTTTCTTCTGCTGAAGACAATTTGGTGTATTTCTGAGACTGTTTTCAAAACTCAAAAAATATTTGCTAAGGTGAGAAAAGATTTATTTAATTTAGATAGAGAATAGTATGATTTAAGGAGAAAATGATGAAGAAAGCTGTGTTTTTAAAATGTGGTTTTGTCTCTAGTGATATAGTAATAGAATTAGTTTCATAGAGAAATTGTAATTGCATATTTGGTGTAACATTCTGGCATGCAGTAACACAAGATATTGTGATATATGGAGCCCATTCCATGGTGTGTTATGTAAGCCGAAACAGATATGTTGCTTTTAAAAACGATTTAAGAAATCAATTACATTTCTGGATATGTACTGCTAGAGCTTCATAGGTTGTTTTGAGCCATATTTATAAGGTATTTGAGTGTCTAAGATGTTATGTTTTCCTTTTAAAATGTAAAGTGTTCCTCATGGGGCAAGTGTCTTGTAAATACGCTCCCACTTGTGCTTGGCAAATTCAGATTTTGATTATGGGAGTTACCTAGCCATGTTAATAGTGTCCCAAAAATAGTGCTAGGGAATTGCAGAAAACACTTTCATGTGTCTCAAGGACATTTTTAGTCATTTCTTCATGAATGCAGGTATACAATTGATTTATATGCTGTGTTTAAAAACGAATTTTGAAATGAATTAAATTTCAGGATATGTACTGTTAGAGCTTCATAGGTTGTTTGGGGTCATATTTAGAAGGCATTTTAGTGTCTTTGATGTTATTTTTCCCTTTTTAAATGGAAAGCGTTCCTCATGGGGCCCTGAGCAGTTCTTAGCCATGTTATTTAATAGGAAGTGGATAACATGGTTAAGAGCATTTGCTGGAAAATGCATGAATATCGCTGACTTTTCTGCGATGTTATGTTTACCTCTTAAAATGTAAAGTGTTCCTCATGGGGCAAGTGTCTTGTAAATACGCTCCCACTTGTGCTTGGCAAATTTAGATTTTGATTATGGGAGTTACCTAGCCATGTTAATAGTGTCCCAAAAATGGTGCTAGGGCATTCCAGAAAACACTTTTATGTGTCTCAAGGACATTTTTAGTCATTTCTTCATGAATGCAGGTATACAATTGATTTATATGTTGTGTTTAAAAACGAATTTTGAAATCAATTAAATTTCAGGATATGTACTGTTAGAGCTTCATAGGTTGTTTGGGGTCATATTTAGAAGGCATTTTAGTGTCTTTGATGTTATTTTTCCCTTTTTAAATGGAAAGCGTTCCTCATGGGGCCCTGAGCAGTTCTTAGCCATGTTATTTAATAGGAAGTGGATAACATGGCTAAGAGCATTTGCTGGAAAGTGCATGAATATCGCTGATTTTTCTGCTATATTCATGCATTGCGGCCGTTTTTTTTCACATTGCTTCATAGGTTGTTTGGGGTCATATTTAGAAGGAATTTTAGAGTCTTTGATGTTATTTTTCCCTTTTTAAATGGAAAGCGTTCCTCATGGGGCCCTGAGCAGTTCTTAGCCATGTTATTTAATAGGAAGTGGATAACATGGCTAACAGCATTTGCTGGAAAATGCATGAATATCGCTGATTTTTCTGCTATGTTCATGCATTGCGGCCGTTTTTTTTCACATTGCTTCATAGGTTGTTTGGGGTCATATTTAGAAGGCATTTTAGTGTCTTTGATGTTATTTTTCCCTTTTTAAATGGAAAGCGTTCCTCATGGGGCCCTGAGCAGTTCTTAGCCATGTTATTTAATAGGAAGTGGATAACATGGCTAAGAGCATTTGCTGGAAAATGCATGAATATCGCTGATTTTTCTGCTATATTCATGTATTGCGGCCGTTTTTTTTCACATTGCTTCATAGGTTGTTTGGGTTCATATTTAGAAGGCATTTTAGTGTCTTTGATGTTATTTTTCCCTTTTTAAATGGAAAGCGTTCCTCATGGGGCCCTGAGCAGTTCTTAGCCATGTTATTTAATAGGAAGTGGATAACATGGCTAAGAGCATTTGCTGGAAATTGCATGAATATCGCTGATTTTTCTGCGATATTCATGCATTGCGGCCGTTTTTTTTCACATTTGCAAGCACTTCTTAGCCATGTTATCCAATGGGAGGTGGATAACATGGCTAAGAGCATTTGCTTTAAAGGTTGTTTGGGGTTATACACCATTTTTGGGAAATTATTAACATGCCTATCTAACTCCCATAATCAAAATCTAAATTTGCCAACCGCAGGTGGGAGCGTATTTACAATAAATTTGCACCATGAAGAACGTAAAATAGCATACTAGATACTCAAATGCCTTATAAATATGACCCAAAACATCTTATGAAGCACTAGTAGTGCATATTTGCAGAAATGTATTGGTTTTCATTTAATGATTTACTTCATTGGTAGGGCTTCACATGTTTTTTTGCCTTGGTTTTTTTCAGTGAAAATCTTATCTGCAACCATGTGTTGGCCTCACCTCAAATAAACAAAACAGGTGATGGACTGAATGTGGATCAATGACACACATTTACCCCAGTCTAAAGATCAGGGCCTAAACAAATCTTTAGATAGGCTACATCTTATCGTCATCCTGAATTAATGATTTAAAATATTAGGGAGTGATTTATGAGTGTTGTATGCCTGTTTTGTACCATTGAGTGTCATTTTTGTGATGCAGTGCTGGTGGAAAATATTTGCTATGTTAAATAATTAGTACGGCATTAAGTTTTAGATGACTGTTATTTATTTACTGTTTGGTAATTGTGGTTAATAACATTTTATATTATATTTATCCACAGATTCAACTGCAGATTCTTTCATAGTTTGGAAAATGCCTTCCAAAAATAGAATACGAAAGGCTAGAAAACGTCAAAGACAGCAGGATGATGTTTTATTGCAGCAGTCCTCTTCCCCAAATACTTGTCAAAACACCAAGAAAGGTCCGGGTAAGAGCACGAAATCATTCTTAAGAAATATTTGTAGTAAAAAAAGTTTTGCTCAAAAAAATGTTTCAGTTCACAAAAAGAAAAGTAATTTAAATGGAAAGGAGAGACCCATCACAAATGTTACTGGTAGAGGAAGAGATAACTCTGTGCATGATAGTAGAAGGAAACAACAGTTTAGGGACATTCGAAATCGAATGTTCCGTAATAGGATATTAGTTAATTTATTGAAAAATATTAAAAAGAAAGGCCAACAGAAAGCGGCATTTTATAAGAAGAAGAAAAATGTAGAGAAAATTATTGATCATGCTTTTGAAATTAAGCGAAAGTTGTTTATTTTGGTAATCAATAGAATTAGGAAACTAAGCAAGGTAATTTCTGATTTCAAAACAAAAAGTAGATGGAAGAGAGTAGTAAATCGTACTAACTTTTGTGAAGTTTTTTCCGGAGAATGGATGCATAGTTCAAGTTCTGAGGCATTTTTTAATGAGGAGACTTATTTTCAGGATAATGATTTGGTGCATGCAGTTGACATCAGTGGTCGAGCTTATGAAGTGAAGGATGGTTGTCCAGTTGAAAAAGAACAACTTGTGACAACAGAGACAGAAGAGGCGCTAAGTGATGAGGTTTTAGGAAGACGTCCTAAGGGTCCTGTGTACATTTGGAAGTGTAGTTCTATTTGCAGTGTGCGACAGGTTTCCATCAATTTGCTTTGTGATTTTATACGGACATTTAATAAGAAAAGTTTGAAGCAGAAAATGAAGTTGTTGCAAGATTTAGATCCTTGCAGAGTGAGACAAATGACAGGTTTGCGTGGTCATTCACTGGCTTGTCTTTCCAGGAGAGTATGCCAGAGTGTTTTTCATCATTTCAGGATGCTAGCAGTGCATCATAATAAAGTGAGAAAATTAGTGAGAATGTTGTATTATGCTAAGAGTCCAGCAATTATGCTTAAACAATTATGTGCTGCTCTTTTGCATGGTTCTGAAATAGATGTGAAGAATATTTGTGAAGAAATTGAGTTTTGTTACTTTGGTAGTAAAGATGAGAATGTTCAAATTGACCCTGAAGTAGAGGGTAATGTGGAAGATAATGTACAGGTTTCCAGTACAGATAATTTTCAGAAGGAAATTGCCACGTTTCAGATGAAATCAAGTGAGAGGCCTAATTTCACTTGTGTATGTTGTCGACGCACTTATTATAAGAATCAGACTAAGGTAGTGGATTTATATGCAAAAAGTGAAAGGGAAAATAATAGTGAATGGAAGGATTTTGCCACATACTTGATGGTAGAAAATTATTTTGATTTGGGATCGGATCAACGTGTGTGTACTTATTGTTGTAATAAATTAAACCAAAACCAGATGCCTGCTAGGGCAGTTCATAATAATCTGGAATTGGTTGAGATTCCTTCTGAATTGAAGGATTTAAATACTTATGAATCTATTTTGATTCAAAGTATCCATCCCTTTCAGGCTATTGTAAGAATGGAGCCAAAGACAGGGAAGTTGCCTCCAGCAGATTTACAGAGAGGATTAAAGGGAAGAGTTGTTTATTTGCCTCTAGATTTCAAGAAAAACATTAACACAATTGGAATAGAAAAAGTGGAAGAGGAACCTCTCGTTATCTTGGTTAATGGTGTTCCGACAAAGAATAAGAAAATATGGCAAGATTTAGTGGATGTTAGGAAAGTCAAAAAGGCAACAGTGTATTTGAAGAAAAATAATAAGTACTATAAGAATGTATATGTTCCAGAAGAGGAAGTAAGTGATGAAGAGGATAGCGATTTGTGTGCTGGCCAAATTGAGAAAGTAGAGGCCTCTAAAAGTGAAGAAATATATGAACATTATAGTGTTCATCCTTTGCATTCCAAGGAAGTCATGGGGAATGCTATTGAGTTGTTTCAAATGAAACAAGCCAAAGGGAGTCCCATTAGTGTTTGGGAGGAAAGTTTGGAAGCTCGGTGTTTCCCACAGCTATTTCCCACAGGTCAAGGAGGAAGATATGATGAGCGACCTCATCAAATTCCTGCGTCTGAATACCGGACTTTACGATTGTATGCAGAAGATCCTAGGTTTCGGCAATGCATTCCCTATTTGTTTCATCTCCTGTTTGAAAGCGATCTGTCTGGACTGTCATATGCAGTGAACCACATCTTAAAAAGTGGTATACAGATGCGAAACATCTCGGCAAGTGACTTTATGCATAAAGTCAATGTCCAAGACAGTATTTTGGATTCTCACTTAATTAATCTCATGGCGTGTCAGCGTGGTACTAATGAGTACTGGTACCGTCGTCATGGTGATTTAAAATGTATGCTGAGGAACTTAGGAACTCCAACATGGTTCCTCACTCTGAGCTGTGCCGAGTATGGCTGGGAAGACTTACTTGAATTTCTACGAGAGGCAAATGGGAATATTGAAAACATTGAATTCAAGACACCTGGAGAACTGTGTTCTTTGGATCCAGTGAATGTATGCAGGTACTTCAATCATAGATTTGAAGCTATGATGTCTTTCATCACAAATAAAAAGAATCCACCTCTTGGAGAGGTGTTGGATTTCTTCTGGAGAAAGGAGTACCAAGCAAGAGGTGCCCCTCATATACATATGTTGCTGTGGATCAAGGATGCACCTAAATTTGGAACAGATCCGGATGACTTAGTGATGAATTTCATCGAACAGTATTCTACGTGTGCTGTTCCAAACGCAACGGAGAAGAAAAGTCTAAGAGAACAAGTTCTACGTTTCCAAAGCCATCGTTGTGGAAAGTACTGTCGTCGTAAATTCAGAAACAAGGACAAGTTCTACACCAAATGTCGTTTCAACTTTCCACGACCGGTGATTTCTAAAGGAAGAGTGAACAGTTTGATGTCTTCGCTGCGACATAATGTGACGAGGAAATCACCCAAGAATACATACAATTTGAAAAGGAATGAAGAGTCCAAGTACATCAATGACTACAACCCAGTGATTTTGTCCATGTGGAATGCCAACATGGATATACAGTTTGTGGCTGACAACTGTATGGCTGTGGCTCGGTATGTGACATCTTACATCACCAAAAAAGAAAAGACCGAACTGAAGGATATGTGGGAGGACATTTCCCATGAAAAGAGCCTCAGCAAGAAGTTGTACAGTTTCAGTCTGAAGATGTTGTCGCATCGAGAAATCGGAGCTTACGAATGTTCTGATCGATTGTCTTCAGCAAGTCTCTATGCCAAATCCAGGAGTCTCGTTTGGGCGAGTCTTGGTCTTGCTGCAACGCGAAATCGAGTTCTAAAACCTGTCCGGGAAATTGAGTATTTGGCAGAAAAGGAACCAAACAGTACCGACATTTTGAAGACCAACATGTTGGATACATATTATCCAAATCGAAGCAGTCACCTTGAGAATGTTTGTCTATATGAGGTTCTCCAAAATTATATATTCAAGAGGAACATCAAAGAAGATATTGAGAAAGGAGTGTATGCTGTAATTGGAAGTGAGGGATGCCTGGTGAAGCAAAGAAAATGCCAATTAGTAAACCATCGAAAATTGAGTGGCGAATCTCCAGAAAAAAAGGAGTTTTTCTATTTAGCACTTTTGCAACTTTTCAAGCCTTGGCGTGCAGAAGAGGAACTGCTTGGAGATTTCCTCTGTTACGAAGACTCTTTCAATGCAGCCAAGGAGTCCATAGAATGTCCTGCTTTTTCTAAATATCAAGAAATGCTAACTTTGGAAATTGAGCAGGAAGCAACGATTGCAGCCGAGATTGCCAGAGACAGTTCTCAGGACAGTCAGAGTTCTGTTTCATTGAGTCAAGATCCACTTGGAGGACCTATTATCGAAAATGAAGCTGCCACTGCTATGAATGAAGTAGAAAGAGCCATGGCACATGCTCAGGAGGATTCAGTTAACTTAGAAGACTTGGAAAAACAACTCAACGTTGAGCAGAGGAAAATATATGATGAAGTTACCAAGGAAATTGAGCACGGATTAAGTCATGAGAAGAACGAGTGCTCATGTACATCGTTGAAGCCTGTCCGACTGTACGTGAGTGGAGAAGCAGGAACTGGAAAAAGTTTCCTCATTAAAGCAATCTCTTGTTATTTGCAGGAAAGGACTGAGTCATCGCTGTCTTGTGTTGTCACCGCTCCTACTGGACTGGCAGCACATAACATTAAAGGTATTACTTTGCATCGTCTACTGATGCTGCCGGTGGAGCATGACAACAAATTACAATACAACAAGTTATCTGGGGATGCTTGCTGTGAAGTTTCAAGAGTCTTGAGGAAAATGAAACTACTTATCATTGATGAAGTAAGCATGGTTTCCAATGTCATGCTTGCCTTTGTGCATTTGAGAATGCAAGAAGTACTTAAAACTGAATATGATGTGTTATTTGGTGGCAAACACATCATTGTTTTCGGAGATCTTCTGCAGCTGACACCAGTAAAAGGTCAACCTGTGTTCAAAATACTCACGCATGAAGATACCAGGAAGTGCCTAGGGAGCATTGGCAACGTCAATATATGGTTAAACTTCAATTATGCAGAACTGCATCAAAATATGCGTCAGGCAAAGGATGAAGATTACAAGAATATTCTACAAGATATTAGAATTGGAAAAGTGACCGAGCATGGGAAAGAAGCTTTAATTGCACGATTACTGTCAAATTTATATCCCAAACAAGAGATTGTGCCTGAGAATATTTTTCAGAAAATTACTGAGAAGAAATCCGGGATATGTCTCATGCCAACTCTTGCAGAATGTGCCATCTTCAACAACAAAATGTTGAATTTAGAAAAGCAAGAGATTGTGAAACTTGAAGCTATCGACAAATTAGAGCATATGGGATCAACAATTATTTTGTCAGACAATTTGAAATCAAAATTGGATTCATTAGAGAAGACTATATCTAAGACTGCGGGTTTTGAAAAGACTTTGAATGTGTGTTTAAATTGCCGAATCATTTTGAGAAGGAATTTACATGTAGAAAGAGGTCTGGTAAATGGATCAATGGGTAATGTTGTTGATTTTGAGAAATACAAAAATAGAGATGGAATAGAATTTTTAAGAATTAAATTTGATGGCATTGAGGAAGTACAGCAAATTGGTCGTTGTTCTGCTAGGTTTTTGCTTGTTAAAGACTTATATGTTCGCCGTAAACAGTTTCCTGTTTGCTTGGCATATGCGGTGACAATCCATAAATCGCAAGGTTTAAGTGTAGACTGTGCATTGGTGAATATTGGCAGTTCTGTGTTCAAGGAGGGTATGGCATATGTGGCATTGTCACGAGTTAGAACTTTATCGGGATTGTATTTGATTGACTGTGATGTCACAAACATTTGTGCGGATCTAGATTGTGTTAAGGAATACAATAGGTTAAGAAGAGAGTATGCGCCACATTTGCCTCAATATCCTTTGTTTGAGAAACGTGTGGTAGGCCAGAAACGTAGAAATATCAGTAATAGTAGGGAGGTTGTTGCAAAAAGACTAAAAGACAATGAACCGAAAGTTGTTAGCAGAAAGAAAGTGGATTCTGTTGAAGATGTTGTTGGTTTTCAATTTGAAAACAGTTCTGGTGTCAACTGCTATGCAAATGTAGTTGTTAATGTTCTCTTTTCACTAGAGAGTTTAAAAGAGCAGATTGTGTTCAATTCAGAACAAAGTTTATGCTGCTTGTTGAATTCTGTGTTAGAGAAATGTAGCACTGATCGAACAAAAGTAGAAAGTGTGTCTGAAGTTCGTTATCTGTTAGATGAATGTTCAGGTCAAACAGACTTCTCTGAAAATAATCAGCAAGATTGTCAGGAGTTTTTAATGTATATGCTTGATGTATTGCAAGATGAGGGTGTAGATGTAGATCACCTGTTTGGGCTTTCTTATCAATGGCAGCATGACTGCGAGAACTGTATGGTATCAAGTACTACTAGTGTAGACTCAGAAAGATTTATATATTTAACTTTGCCAGACAGTAAATCAGTGTCCTTTAATAAGCTAGTAAATGCAGCGGATCACAACATGGAGTGTAGCCAATGTAAATGTGATATGATGTCAACATTATTTATACGTAGATATAGCCAGTATGTCATTTTAATGATCCAACGTTGTAGGCCTGATGGATCAAAATTGTCAACTTTAATAAAAAAATTTGTGGCTTCACAGCTGTCAATATCAGGGAGGACTTTTGTTACTGTAGCAATTATCTATCATGATGGTCCATCAACAACATCAGGACATTATACAGCTTACTTAAAGTCTGGAAACGGCTGGTCATTCTGCAATGATTCCGTTGTAACTTTCAAAAAAAAATTGCCGTTTGACCTTAAAAATTCTTACCTGGTGTTTTTAAAACCAAAATTTTAAGTAGAGGGAATGTAAGTCTGCAATGCTGTCTAGATTAAAAATCCAACTATATAAACCTGATGCAAGTAAGTCTGCTTCATAGTAAGCAGTATCAGTGTCATAGGAAAAGGAGAACATGAGTGACAAAGAAGAGTAAGATATTAGTAGTCCAGGATTGTGAAAATAATCTCAAATATTTTATTTTTGAAAGTTGCGAAAATAGAAAATGTCGGGATTTGATTGGAAGAATTACAAGACTTGCGAATCGCGGCAACATGATTTGGCCTAGTGGAAACATGTGATATAATGAGAGAAGTTTTTTTTCTATGTAACATATTTTACGTATCGATGGAGGTTTTCTTTCAGAAAGTGGCGGGCTGAAAATATTTATAGCAGAACAGAGTGGATGCTGTTTATAGGAGATCGTTCGACGTCATTGAAAGTAAGTTAATTTTAAGGAGTTTTGAAATCAGATTTCTTAGGTTGTATGGGTTTTTTAAACACAGTCATTTTGATTGTGTTTTTTTTTCCCCGCTGTTACATGATGAATACCTTCAAGTCACTGATTTAAGTGAAATTTGATACATTCTGAGAACAGCAAAAATAAACCATTTAACATGTATAATTAATGTTATGCTTTTTGTCCTTATGATATACATTTAGAAATGTGAGGTACATATGGGTAAGCTGAGTTCTGTAAATATCAATTTTAATGCTTACAGTGCTGTACTTCTGGGTAGTGTTTTTTTTAAAAAAAGAAAAGAGGCCTCACCTCAAAGAAAGCTCTTGAAAGCACACATCTTATTTGCATCCTAAAACAATCATTTAAAATGTTAGACACAATTTTATGATGGCTTTACATCTTTTTTGCGCTGCTATTGCATCACTATTGTGAGACATTAGCAGTGCAAGAAAAACACCATGTTCCAAAATAGGCCTCAGTTCATCAACATCAAGATACAGTTTCTTTAAAATATATATCTTTAGGATTGTGTAGGGGACGTAGAAAAGCAGAGACTTCTGTAAATGTCAAAGTTGTAGAAAAACTGTTTGTTTTTGAACCTTTTCCCTTGTCTTTTCTAATTTTTAAATACATGTTTTAATATTTTTGGAAATGTTTGTTCTTTGTTTTACAGATTGAAAGTATGAAAAAATATTTTAAAAAGGTAACAAGAATTATAAGGTAAATATTTTCTACTCTTTTTACCCGCAATGCACTGCTGATGATGTCACTGACACTATCTCTCATTTACTCTCTATAGCTGTCTTTCTTTTTACATTATTCTCTGTTTACTTCCCTTATACTAACTCTTTTTTTTTTTTTTTAAATATTTTTTTTGGTTCGCTTCCAGTTCGCGAACCGGTCAGCGAACTTGAAGCGAACCAAAGAAATAGAGCTTGCCAGAGTGATAAACATTCTAGCAATTTTGTTTGAAAGGGGAGGTAGTTCTGAAAAGAACTGTTTTTTTTTGTTTTTTTTGTTTTATTTATTTATTTATTTTTTCTGAACATTTTTTGATTTTTTTGTATTTTTAGAACTGTTTTATGTTTTTTTTGTGTTTTTTATGGAGGGGAAACAACAAAAAACAGGCATTGAAAACGGCTCAACAGGAGCAAAAAAAAAATTACTTCTTGGGTGCATTAGGGCATTTATGATTTTCGAACGCCAGATTAATCAGGTTGACGCTCATGTTGCCATACGATAGCATAGCACCACGGTAGATACTAGTCAACCTCATATGCTGGAAATTGGGTTGAATGTTTGGCACAGTTTCTTGTGCCTCTCTTCCCGACAAAGACATTGTGGAGGTAGATCTGGCCACAGGAGTTGTCGGGGGATTGTCTTCTAGATCCCTTAACTCAGCCCGGCTGTAGTTTAAGGGATGCCACCTGCTCATGTGTCGATGCATCGTATAGTTCCCCATACTGTATTTCTTCTCAGTGCCTCTCGACAATCTGTCATCACAGATGAGGCAGGTGGCATATTTAGCATTCACCTTCTTTGATCCAGGAGGGATGGAGAAAAACTGCCAGATGAAACTTGTTTTTCTCTTTGAAACCCTGGGCAACTCTTGGATAAATTGTGGTTGCTCTCTGTCCTCTTCTTCTTCTTCCTCCTCTTCCTCCTCTCTGTTAGAGATAAATTGACTAGGTGGTCCTCTCTTCTTATGAGGAGGTTGAGGTGGTGGTGGGGGTCCACCAGCTGCAGCAAGAACAGAAGCCATTGTTCAATTCTATGTAAATGGTCTTTCTCTCACCAAGATGAAAGTCAGAGTGAGGAAATAAGGAGGGGTTTACATGATTTGGGGAAAGCAAAAGTTCTGAACCAATGAAAAGTGTTATTTTTAGGTCACATGACCTAGTCATACATCATTTGGAAACCAAAAGTGAAATGAACCAATGAAAAGTTTGATAAACAAGTCACATGACCTGTTCCGCTTACGTTACGCGGCGCGCGCCGCGTCCCGGATCGCTTCCGGTTCGCGGTCCGGAGCACTTCCGGGAGCGCTAACGCAGCGCGTCATTAGACGCATTACGCGATAACGTGATACGTCGCGCTTCCGCGACGCGTCACAGTTCCGCTAACGTAACGTTGACCGGTTCGCGGACTAGATCGCGGCATCAAGATGAGCTAACGGAAAGCTTCCCGGTTCGCGAACCGAAAGCGAAGAAAAAAAATATTTTTAAAAAAATTATCAATAAACATCTAAATATATTTTGGGATTTAAAGAAGAAAACATTTTACAGCTACAGATGTTAGCTTTTAAAAAACCAATGAAATTCACAGAAAAAACCATAGGTTATAGACCATATATAGTTAGGAATTTGCATTTAAAAAACCATTGAAATTCAATGAAAAAACCATAGGTTATACACCATATATAGTTAGGGATTTGCATTTACAAAACCTTATTTTACTCGCATAAAACCATTGAAATTCCATATATAGTTAGTTGTGCTAACTATATATCGCGCACCCGCAATCCACTGCTGATGATGTCACATATTACATCATTCATGACATGGTCAGTGACATCACTGATGACATCACTGATGACAACATCCAGTGACTGTATGTTTCTGTAAAGTGTAAATATGTCTTACATATTGAAGAATGAGTGGATGTATAAGTGTCTGGATGAAGGATTTAGTAGGTGCATGACTGACTGTATGAGTGAGTGATTAAATATGTCTCACTGAGTGCATGGGTTAGTGACTAAACTGTCTTAATTTGTGCATTATTATGTCTGTTGTTCTGTAAACTGCTGCATGTGTTGATAAGTAGCTATATGAGTAATATTATGGGTTATTGATTGGTAGCCCAGGTATTTGTATGGGAGACTGAGTGTGTGTGTGGGTGGCTGGGAGGTGTATGACTCTGTGCATAGATGTGTGAGCAGTTGATTCACTAGATGTATGGTTTCAAAAGTGCATGTGGAAACAGCTGTATGGGCGGTTCACTGTGTGCATGAGTGTATTGGTGAGTGAATGGATATCTCAGTGCTACATGTCAAAGTAAGTACATATGTAAAACACAGTACAAGTGAGAGTTGACATATATAAATAACTGTGCATAAGAGCCAGTGAATGTGTGAGTGGCTGTATGGTTCTTTGTGAACTTGTATCAGGGATTGTATAAGAGAGTAAATATGTGTTAGTATATGTTTGAATAAGTAAAGTTTGTATAACTGTATAGTTGAGGAAATGGAGGTGTGATTGATTCTTTGCATGACTGACTGGGTGTGTGAGTAACTCCATGGATGAGTGACAGTCTGTGAGTGTCTGTTTACACTGATTGTATCTAAGGTTATATTAGAGTCTGAAGAGGTTCATCGTATTATCACATGAATGATATCATCAGTGATGTGATCAGTAATGTCAAATGAGATGTCATCAGTGATGTCATCAGTGATGTCATTTGAGATGTCATCAGTGATGTCATCAGTGATGTCATTTGAGATGTCATCAGTAATGTCATTTGAGATGTCATCAGTGATGTCATCAGTGATGTCACTGACCATGTCATGAATGATGTAATATGTGACATCATCAGCAGTGGATTGCGGGTGCGCGATATATAGTTAGCGCAACTAACTATATATGGAATTTCAATGGTTTTATGCGAGTAAAATAAGGTTTTGTAAATGCAAATCCCTAACTATATATGGTGTATAACCTATGGTTTTTTCATTGAATATATATATATATATATATATATATATATATATATATATATATATATATATATATATATATATATATATATATATATATATATATATTGGAAACCCAAAAAGTGCTCAGAAGTAAAGCCGCACTCCGCTGTCAGGTAGATGTACAACACCTTTATTTTCAAAGACATGCAGCTTTCCATCTCGTAAAGAATTCTCTCGGCCTTACGCGTTTCAAAGCCTTCTTGCTTTTCATCAGAGGCCAGCATTCAGAAAGGGTTTCTTTCCACCACAACACTCTCAGCATGACTTTAATTACTTAAATAGGCCTCCGGTGTGCCCCTGTGTTTCAAGTTCGTTTGTCCCAATGCATGCTGGGGTATGTAGTTAATTTAGGAAAAAGTTTTACCCTCCAGTGGGTTTCTTTCTTCTATGCTCAATTCGAGATAAGTTTAACAGCCCTCCAGTGGGCCCCAGATGAAACTTTGCATGTCTTCTTAATTTTAATACCTGCTGCGCCGATACCGAGGGGATGTCGCCTCTCTGCCAGACCTTCACTTGTTTTACAGGCGGTGCGTTGCTTCCACAGCCGGAGCCGCCGTGATAGTATTGGAAACCCAAAAAGTGCTCAGAAGTAAAGCCGCACTCCGCTGTCAGGTAGATGTACAACACCTTTATTTTCAAAGACATGCAGCTTTCCATCTCGTAAAGAATTCTCTCGGCCTTACGCGTTTTAAAGCCTTTTTGCTTTTCATCAGAGGCCAGCATTCAGAAAGGGTTTCTTTCCACCACAACACTCTCAGCATGACTTTAATTACTTAAATAGGCCTCCGGTGTGCCCCTGTGTTTCAAGTTCGTTCGTCCCAATGCATGCTGGGGTATGTAGTTAATTTAGGAAAAAGTTTTACCCTCCAGTGGGTTTCTTTCTTCTATGCTCAATTCGAGATAAGTTTAACAGCCCTCCAGTGGGCCCCAGATGAAACTTTGCATGTCTTATTAATTTTAATACCTGCTGAGCCGATACCGAGGGGATGTCGCCTCTCTGCCAGACCTTCACTTGTTTTACAGGCGGTGCGTTGCTTCCACGGCCGGAGCCGCCGTGATAGTATTGGAAACCCAAAAAGTGCTCAGAAGTAAAGCCGCACTCCGCTGTCAGGTAGATGTACAACACCTTTATTTTCAAAGACATGCATGTTTCCATCTCGTAAAGAATTCTCTCGGCCTTACGCGTTTCAAAGCCTTCTTGCTTTTCATCAGAGGCCAGCATTCAGAAAGGGTTTCTTTCCACCACAACACTCTCAGCATGACTTTAATTACTTAAATAGGCCTCCGGTGTGCCCCTGTGTTTCAAGTTCGTTTGTCCCAATGCATGCTGGGGTATGTAGTTAATTTAGGAAAAAGTTTTACCCTCCAGTGGGGTTCTTTCTTCTATGCTCAATTTGAGATAAGTTTAACAGCCCTCCAGTGGGCCCCAGATGAAACTTTGCATGTCTTCTTAATTTTAATACCTGCTGAGCCGATACCGAGGGGATGTCGCCTCTCTGCCAGACCTTCACTTGTTTTACAGGCGGTGCGTTGCTTCCACGGCCGGAGCCGCCGTGATAGTATTGGAAACCCAAAAAGTGCTCAGAAGTAAAGCCGCACTCCACTGTCAGGTAGATGTACAACACCTTTATTTTCAAAGACATGCAGCTTTCCATCTCGTAAAGAATTCTCTCGGCCTTACGTGTTTCAAAGCCTTCTTGCTTTTCATCAGAGGCCAGCATTCAGAAAGGGTTTCTTTCCACCACAACACTCTCAGCATGACTTTAATTACTTAAAAAGGCCTCCGGTGTGCCCCTGTGTTTCAAGTTCGTTTGTCCCAATGCATGCTGGGGTATGTAGTTAATTTAGGAAAAAGTTTTACCCTCCAGTGGGTTTCTTTCTTCTATGCTCAATTCGAGATAAGTTTAACAGCCCTCCAGTGGGCCCCAGATGAAACTTTGCATGTCTTCTTAATTTTAATACCTGCTGCGCCGATACCGAGGGGATGTCGCCTCTCTGCCAGACCTTCACTTGTTTTACAGGCGGTGCATTGCTTCCACGGCCGGAGCCGCCGTGATAGTATTGGAAACCCAAAAAGTGCTCAGAAGTAAAGCCGCACTCCGCTGTCAGGTAGATGTACAACACCTTTATTTTCAAAGACATGCAGCTTTGAGTTGTCATCAGTGATGTCATCAGTGATGTCACTGACCATGTCATGAATGATGTAATATGTGACATCATCAGCAGTGGAATGCGAGTGCGCGATATATAGTTAGTGCAACTAACTATATATGCGAATTTCAATGGTTTTGTGTGAGTAAAATAAGGTTTTGTAAATGCTAATTACTGACTATATATGGTCTATAACCTATGGTTTTTTCAGTGAATTTTCAAGGTTTTGTAAATGCTAATTCCTAACTATATATGGTCTATAACCTTTGGTTTTTCAGTGAATTTCAATGTTTTTTTAATAGCAAATATCAAAAGCTGTAAAATGTATTCTTCTTTTAAAGGAAAAATATATTTTATATGTATTTATTTAAAAAAATGTATGCATCTGCCAAACCCTGACCTCTTAATAGTGCACTGTGGTGGAAATGATTTGGGCACTATGACTGGGGTTGGTCTGGAAATGCTTTTAAAGGACACTTTCATCCATTGATGACACTTTTTCCCCAAACTGCCTTGGTATATTCCAATAAATGCCAAAGACAGAAATGGAACTGGTCCAACCAATTTTGTCCACAATTTGAGAAAGCACGGAAACATGTGAATAAATCTGTTTCTGCTTACATGAGAGACTTTAGAATGGGTTCAATATACAACAACAACTTGCGTTACAACATACAAGACATCTACAAAGGAGATGGTGTGCACTTCTCAGATGAGAGGAATAGAATATTCCTCCTGAATTTTAGACTGTGCATTGGAACCTACTTGTAGGTACCTAAATCAGCCATAGAACTCAAAAGCTCTTTTCAGAGCTACCCTACCTCTGACAATTCAAAACGTTTATCTTTTTTGAACTTTTTTCACTATTTTTCTCCAAAGTACGCTCCCCGGTACGCTTACCGGTGCGCGTACCAGGCGCACCCCACGTGAATTATTTTTTATTTCTTTTTGCCTATATAAGCGTCCTAAGCCCCCCTCAGAAAACCTAGAGGGTCAGGAAGTGTCTTCCCTGCCCCCTTCTACCCATCCCGAACATTGTTTGCCCTCCATCGTGTGTCTCAATTCTACCGAAACACAAAATGGAGGACTCCCGTTACGCTGCCGGTACGCGTACCGGGGCGCGCACCGGTAAGCGCTCGCTAAAAAAAGGTGGGAAAGTAATTTACAGAAAAACCACTGGAGACACTTTCATCAAATATAGAATAGGCCCTACTACATAGCAATCCCTACCATTTACCCAAATTTGGTGGTATTCCATTGAGCCATTTGGGCTGTAGCCCTGTCTAAAAATCCTGAGGTAAATTACATGACAAAAACACATATGATACTGTTTGAATTTTTAACCAATTAAAATGTTACTTATATTTTCTACTTTTATGTGCTGACATTTGATTGGTTAAGTACATGAATATATATAAAAGATGAGAGGGAAACACAGCCATTTTGACTAACACTACCTAAGGTACATTTGGAAAAGAATTTGACAGAAAACTTCAACTACTTTGAAGAAGGTAAGTTGTTAATTTGAAAGGAGAACTATGTTATGCACTTTAAGTTAATTTTGTAAAACGTTTTCAGATAGTTATATACTGTCCCTCTATAAGAGTTAGACATTGAGAAAGGCTTATTTATTTAAATTATTGATTGAGTTAGGCTTCTGTGGTATAATTATGAATTTACATAGACTTCATCACAGGCACTTTTTAATAGTTCTACTTCCTGCCTGAAACAATACACTGCCCAAAGATAACTTCACTGTTAAAAACTCACAAGTACCTGTCTGAACTTAAACCCAACAGTGCCCTATCTCTAATGATATATTTATTTTTTATGCAATTTACAGCAAGAAAATGGAAGCACAACAGAATGAAAATAATATTTCATTTCAAATTAAAATGGAAAACAATCCAAAGGAAGACAAAGAAGAAATAGACTTTTTGGATGACACTGTAGACCAAGACTTAATTAAATGTGTTGAAGAAATTGAAGGATGGAATGAAAAGGAGGACATACCAGATGAATTAATGTTGCAAATTCTTTTAGATTTTGAACAATCACAACAATAAATTTAAATTTTAAAAGTTAAAATTGTTTGAGACATTATTCTTTTTTATATGAAAATTATGAAATAGTACCCAAAAAGATATAATATAGAGTGAGACTTAAAATATACTGTGCAACTTTTTTGTGTTACATAGTAAGTTTGCTCATAGTTACTTCCTTTCTCCAACAATATTATCTCCAATGTGTATTTAACATCTCTTTATCATGTCCTGCCTCCATATTTTTTCTGCTTTCCTGACAGACTATGGTATGAATTCCATATACCACAATAACTTCTGAAACAACATGCAAGATATCTACAAAAAAGACGGTGTATATTAAATTTTAGACTCTGCATTGGTACCTACATGTTGGTACTTAAATAAAAAAAATTAAAAAAACAACAAAAAGAACAATTAATAAACATACAATATTTGAAAAGTATATCATTCTTTTTTCCCCATAGTACGCTCCCCGGACTGCTTTCCGGTGCGCGTACCGGGCGCTCCCCCCGCAAAAAAAACAATTAAAAAAATTTTTTTTTTTGCCCCGCGGGGCCCTTTTAAAGCCCCCACATCAAACCTAGGGGGTCAGGGAGGATCTACTATGCCCCCTTATGGTCATTTCCCCCTTTGTTTTGGACACCTCTTGTGTCTCGATCCTACCGAGACTCAAGATGGCGGCCGCTCCGGACTGTTTAGAATGTTTACAGACACCCGAGAGCCAATCAGCTTTCCGTGCGCAAGTCGCGTAGCGCGCCAGGAGCGCTTACAGATATATATTTTTTTTTGAACCTAAAATACTCAAAATCCACTGGAGCACATATCTTGAGACCTAGCAAATTCACATCGGGCTACTAGTCCCTACAATTTTGCCAAGTTTCAGAGAAATCCAATAATCTAAAAGTGAGTCCAACCGCCCTATGGAAAACTCAATGTTAAAAACACGTTTTGGGACCCCCTTTTTTCTCGGCCCCCACATCACGAAACCCCCCAAACTTTCAGGGGACGCTCAGAAACAAAATGTGCCATTTTCCTGAAAATTTCAGCTAATTCCGTCCTTCAACGCCAAAGTTATTCAACATAGAATTTTCAGAAATCCCTATTCAAAAAAATCCTAACTATATATACCTACTGGCGACCGCCAGTAGGTTATATATATATATATATATATATATATATATATATATATATATATATATATATATATATATATATATATATATATTACCTACTGGCGGTCGCCAGTAGGTAGTTATAGTTAGGATTTTTTTCAATGTTAAATCTGAAAATTCTATTTGGAATAACTTTGGCGCCGGTTGACGAATCTGCCTGAAAATTTCCTCAAAATGGCCTCGCGGCGTTCCGGTCCTTCCCTGAAAGTTTGGGGGGGATTCGTCAAGCGGGGGCCGAGATAAAAGGGGGGTCCCAAAACGCGTTTTCCCCATGTTAATTTCCATAGGGCGGTCGATTTCACTTTTAGCCCGAACGGCTGAATGGATTTCCACCAAACTTGGCAAAATTGTAGGGACTGGTAGCCCGATGTGCCTTTGCTATGTCTCAAGATATGTGCTCCAGTGGATTTTGAGCAATTAAGGTTCAAAAAAATATATATATCTATAGCCGCGCTCCGGTACGCGCACCGGTACGCGCACCGGGCGCTTACCGCGACTTGCGCGCAGAAAGCTGATTGGCTCTGGGGTGTCTGCAAACATTCTAAACAGTCCGGAGCGGCCGCCATCTTGTGTCTCGGTAGGATCGAGACACGAGAGGTGGCCAAAACAAAGAGGGAAATGACCATAAGGGGGCAGAGTAGACCCCCCTTGACCCCCTAGGTTTGATGTGGGGGCCATAAAAGGGCCCCGCGGAGCAAAAAAAAAATTTAAAAAAATTTTGATTTTTGCGGGGTGAGCGCCCGGTACGCGCACCGGTACGCGCACCGGTAAGCGTACCGGGGAGAGTACCATGGGGAAAAAGAATGACAGTTTTAAAAGTAGCTGTTTAAAAAAAAAATGTTTTGTTGTTTTTTTTTATACATACACATACATATATATATAAATGCATATGCATATATATATATGCATATATGTGTATATGTGTGCGTGTAGAGAGAGGTAGAGAGGTAGAGGTGTAGAGGTAGAGAGGTAGAGAGGTAGCGGTAGAGAGGTAGAGATTAGTAGAGAGAGAAGAAGAGAGAGGTAGAGAGTAGAGAGTGAGTAATAGAGAGTAGAGAGTGAGTAGTAGAGAGTAGTAGAGAGCAGTAGAGAGAGTAGCAGAGAGTGAGTAGTAGAGAGTAGTAGAGTGAATAGTAGAGTGAGTAGTAGAGAGTGAGTAGTAGACAGTAGTAGAGAGTAAGTAGTAGAGTGAGTAGTAGAGAGCAGTAGAAAGTGAGTAGTAGAGAGTAGTAAAGAGTGAGTAGTAGAGAGTGAGTAGTAGAGAGTGAGTAGTAGAGAGTAGTAGAGAGCAGTAGAGAGAGTAGCAGAGAGTGAGTAGTAGAGAGTAGTAGAGTGAATAGTAGAGTGAGTAGTAGAGAGTAGTAGAGAGTGAGTAGTAGAGAGTGAGTAGTAGACAGTAGTAGAGAGTAAGTAGTAGAGTGAGTAGTAGAGAGCAGTAGAAAGTGAGTAGTAGAGAGTAGTAAAGAGTGAGTAGTAGAGAGTGAGTAGTAGAGAGTGAGTAGTAGAGAGTAGTAGAGAATGAGTAGCAGAGAGAATAGTAGTGAGTAGTAGAGAGTGAGTAGTAGAGTGAGTAGTAGAGACTAGTAGAGAGAGAGTAGTAGAGAGTGAGTAGTAGACAGTAGTAGAGAGTGAGAAGTAGAGAGTGAGAAGTAGAGAGTAGTAGTGAGTAGTAAAGAGTGAGTAGTAGAGAGAGAGTAGTAGAGAGTGAGTAGTAGAGAGTAGTAGATAGTGAGTAGTAGGGAGTAGTGAGTAGCGAGTAGTAGGGAGTGAGTAGTAGAGAGAGAGTAGTAGAGAGTAGTAGAGTAGTAGAGAATGAGTAGTAGACAGTGAGTATTTGAGAGTAGTGGAGTAGGAGAGAGTAAGTAGTAGAGAGTAGTGGAGAATATTCCAAAGTTTGGCACAGCACCACTTTCACAATGAGTCCAATCAAATCATATCACTTAGAGTCCTTATTGAAGCGCTGAATCTTGGTGTATATTCAAATGCTTTTATTTTCCTTAAGTTTATGTACCACAGCCAGCCGAAAGGTTTCGTTCTGTACAACAGAACTTCTTCAGGGCGTTCTTATTTCCTTCAAGTTATGTCGGTATCCAGTTGTCATATAACTAGATATTTCTTCCAAATGTTAGACGAGACATAAGTATATTCTTATTCAAAGTGACTAGGTATCAATTTTACCCACACAATTCGGGCAGACTTGAGTAATTTATAGCATCCTCAAAGTCAGTCTTTCAAAAATTCCAAAGTATAGGACATGATAATCCAAATCCAAATGTTTCTCAAGAAAAGTAATTTACAATCGTTCGGAATATCGGTGTTTGGGCAGATATGATCCAGGGACCCCCAGTATGCAAGGGGAATTAGTCCCCCCTCTACAAACGCGCCAGTGGCGTGCATTGCAGAGAGGTGTAACAAGGGTGTGGCCTCATTACACTTCTCTGCAATGCAGCTCCCTCGCGCATACTGGAGGCTCCTGGTGGACCAGTTGACCCCAGGGACCCCCAGTATGCAAGGGGAATTAGTTCCCCCTCTGCAAACGCGGCAGTGGGCTGCGTTGCAGAGAGGTGTAACAAGGGGCATAGTCTCATTACACCTCTGCAATGCAGCCCCTGGCGCATACTGGAGGTTCCAGGTGGGCTAATTGGCCCCCAGGGGCCCCCAGTATGCAAGGGGAATTAGTTCCCCCTCTTCAAACATGCATGGGGGCTGCGTTGCAGAGAGGTGTAAAAAGGGTTGTGGCTTCATTACACCTCTCTGCAATGCAGTCCCCTGGCGCATACTGGAGATTCCTGGTGGGCTTTCAGGTGTTATATAGTTAGGAATTAGCATTAAAAAAACCTTTGAAATTCACTGAAAAAACCATAGGTTTCACACCAGTTATAGTTAGGAATTAGCATTTAAAAAACCTTTGAAATTCACTGAAAAAACCATAGGTTTCACACCAGTTATAGTTAGGAATTAGCATTTAAAAAACCTATTAAATTCACTGACAAAACCATAGATTTCACACCATTTATAGTTAGCTGGAAATTATACTGACATAAAACCATTGAAATTCCCACGTTATAGTTAGTTGGACTCACTATAACTTGCGCGCCTGTAATGCACTGCTGATGACGTCACATATTACATCACTCATGACATGGTCAGTGACATCACTCATGACATCACTGATGACACCATCCTTGTGACAGAGTGACAGACCTAATTTCAGTGTAATGTAACGCTTGAAACACATATTCAAAAATAGAAACAAACATTTTGAAAAAAATGGAGATACCCAAACCAGTAACAACAACCAATTCAGTAATTCCACCATCTATATACACATCCACTCATTCACCAACAGTTCTATATAGTCACTCATATATATACTCACTCATCATATGTAGTGATACACCTATACATCCTGTTACACATCAGCAGTCATCCAAAAGTTACTCACACACATACTCACACATGCAAATAAACTATTGAACATCCATTTATTTGCATATACATTTATACACACACTACCACCTTACTTCTAAGGAAACTTACCCATACTTACTCTCTTAAACAATCACTTATAGAAACACATACTTATTTAAACAGGAACTCCTACAATCTCTCACTATATATACTATACTCACTTATATACATCAATACTCACATATACTAGATTAAAACATATGTCGTTACTAATGAAGACACTAGTGAGACAGTCATTCACTCACTAACACACACATATACACACTCATCCACCCATACAGTCCTGCACATATGCTGTCTTCAAAACACATACAAACAGTGAGTCAGTCACCAACCCCTGCAGCCACTTATACACAAAGAGAAACACTGATACAAACATTTAAATATTTAAACAATACTCGCTAATATATGTATTCACTAAGATACACGTAATAAGCCAGTTACCCAACCAATTTTTTTTAAAAAAAACATCCATTTACACACTTATTTAAACATTTATTCTTCCATCGACCTTTACAAATACATATATAAAACAAATTTATTTTTCAGAAAGACACACATTCACTGGATGGTGTCATCAGTGATGTCATGAGTGATGTCACTGACCATGTCATGAGTGATGTAATATGTGACGTCATCAGCAGTGCATTACAGGCGCGCAAGTTATAGTGAGTCCAACTAACTATAACGTGGGAATTTCAATGGTTTTATGTCAGTAAAATTTCCAGCTAACTATAAATGGTGTGAAATCTATGGTTTTGTCAGTGAATTTAATAGGTTTTTAAATGCTAATTCCTAACTATAACTGGTGTGAAACCTATGGTTTTTTCAGTGAATATATATATATATATATATATATATATATAAATATGCAAAACAATTTCTCCAAACGAAGAAATGAGGAAATGAGGTCACAAGCGGGGAAACTGATGGAGACACCTTTATTTTAGCAGAGTAGAACCCACGTTGGTGGCGAATGCATTTCGGCGTCTGTGTCGCCTTCCTCAGCGCCAGAGGTGTGTTCAGGGCTCAGGCATCTGTTGCGATTTAACTGTCCTGCCTGATCCTATGGCTGGATAGCAGGCTCCACCCCCAAGGTAAGTGTCAATCACTTTTGTACATGCTGGCTGCCTGCTATTATAAAGGAAGAACTTTGAGGCTTTGAGGCGGGTAAACTCGGGAACCACAGCGACAATCAACGTCAAGGGTAATTATGTTACCATGCTGGATTCTCGGCACGCTCAAAGATACCCAACAGGCGAAAGTGATCCGTCAACCTCGGAGCTGTGTTTAAATGTGCCCTCTTTTTGTGGTACTTTCATGTGGACTGGGAAAGCAAACAGCCAGAAGCGCACTGCTGTGACTATCATGTGTCGCCTTTTTAAGGCTCCGGGGGACAATGTTGGTGCAGGCGGGGGTCGGGGCAGGCGGAGGACGGGGCGCCCGGGGACGGGAAAAGCAAGCAGCCCGAAGGAAAGCCAGGAAATCTGTTTCAGTTTATCCCCACTCTAAACACATGGAAATAGGAATTTCCAGGTGAAGGCTGGAGTAATAGCTGCAATACAGTGAGACGGTTTTACATTATAGTGCACTGCTGTGACTATCATATGTCACCTTTTTAAGGCTCCGGGGGACAATGTCGGGACAGGCGGGGGTCGGGGCATGCGGGGGACGGGGCGGGCGGGGGCACGAAATACTGGACAATTTCAGGGCAGTCGTGGAAGCCTGATTGCTCCCGGACAAGGTCCGGACGGGCTGCTAGTATATATATATATATATATATATATATATATATATATATATATATATATATGTATTCTCAGATTTTTGATGCTTTGGGATGTGCCTTAATGCAGGAAAACATTGCCTCATGAAATTGAGGTTTGACACTGTCTCTGATCCAGTGAAATGTGGGAACTCTCTTTGTGGCAAAAATGTGTGTTATTTACATTTTGGGGTACCGTTTTTTTCCCAATGGCATGCAAATTCTGAACCCCCACTACATCTAAGTTATCCTTGAAATGTTCTAGTTTTAACCCAAGAGAGCCAATACATGTTCAGGTATGGCAAGAGATTAGCACAAGTGAACAAAATGTACTTATTTCTGGTGATTTGGTACTTAGGACTGATGGATATGTTGGGGTATGTATACTCTGTCTTCAAAGTTTTGAAAGGTATGGCCTTTTAGTAAAGCACCTGTACTGATGTATTTCATGTGTATTTGTGTGTATAAACTGTCAGCAACAAATTAAGTGTAACAAAATAAATATTCAGATATTGCAAAGCATAATAGCCTGCTTTAGAGATTGGGTAATGGGTTACTACATTACCAAAGTGACAGATGCCCCATCTGCCTTATTAATAGTGAATACAAATCTTATACACTTGTAATAAGGTAGAGAGGTAAGCTGTCACATTTGTGATGAAGTAATCATCTGCCAAAATCTTAATCAGGCCCTATCTTTCTATATACTGATTTTGGATGAAGCTACCATATTATCTTTCATTTTTACGTAAACAGGTAGCTTTTTTTTTAAGTTGTTGGTATTTTAGTCCAACTTCTGCATCTGAATGTCTCTTGATTATGACATAAAATGTGCCTAAAGCGTTTGATCCAAAAAGCCATTTGCACTTCCAAGTTTATCTTACAAGGATAAATGGCAATTATATCCCAGTGTAAAGAAATCACAAAAGATATGCTGTCACACCTTTTTATTCACACATCATTCATTCATTTGTAATACTACTGTAAAATAAAGCACAGCACTTCAGGAAGCCAAAAAAGTGTAACATGCTCAATGCAAAAATAGCCTGTAAGCAAAGAAAAACTATGCAGCAATGCGTGATTCAACGGAGCAGAATTTTTGCCCAACATTCAGTTGAAGTATATAATGCCAAAATCCACACATTTAAACAAAATATATATACAGATTTTTCTTAATACAAGTCAACGGAAATGTGAAAATATGACAGAACCTGTTACTTCAGAAGAAACTAATGAGCAGAAGAAAGGATCTTTTTGAAGAAAGAATGTGAAATCTCCTTGAAGACTAGATACTAAAACATGAACAGGCGCTGGCTCTACTACTTTTTAAAATTCACACTTCATTATGCTAATCCAAAAACTAGGCTATCCTTTCAATTCAATTCAATTTCTGTTTTATTCGATCTTATACAATCATAAAAGACACATTTAAATAATACAATAAATATGTAAAAACACACAATGACACAGAAATTGTGTTAAAAAAAGAAAAATTACATATTAAAATTCCATCTCTGATCGAAAAAGATACCAGTAACATTAAAACACCAAATATATCATAAAAAAAATATAAAGAAACTTCGAGGTAAGAAGCATTCTAGATCCAGTACAAGGCTAGGCATAGTTGTCGGCTTCAAATATTACTAAATGTTGCTCATAAGAAAACTAAGAAAACTAGAGAATGCTGTTACACAATACATCAGGTTACATTGTGCTGTGCAAATTATTTCTTTTAAGCGCCCAAGTCCAGCTCAAGAATTTAGCCAAAGCAATAACAATGACTTCAGTAGTATCTGTTTTTAAAATACGCAGAGCCATGTGGCAAGATCTTGTTCCAATCATTTTAAAGACCGGTTTAAGCCACTTCTGTCGAGAGCACTCATATGCAGGCCACACAAACAGGACATGTGATAAAGTCTCATCCTGAGTTACACAAAAGTGACATTTTGTGTCTTGGTCTTCCCTCCACTTTTTCACAAAAGTTTTTAGTGGGAGAGTGCCCACTCTAAATTGATGAAATAATTTTTTATTTCCGGAGCACGTGGTAATATCCCAATAGGCCTCAAGCCTATATTCGCTTTTAAAATCAAGGAAGAGGCCAATAAGGGATGCCTCAGAGACCATGGACAGAGACGTTTGATAAACCATGTCCATATAAATGGCTATGAAATCTTGTTTAGATGGGAAAGAATTCCCTTTGGGGTCCTCCCAGAAATGAATGAGGCTCATGTCTGATAATCTTTTGTAACCACGTGATTTTATTAGATTGATCAGCTTCTCCAGTAAACTTAACAGCTTTAGCATAAGGCGCCAACTCTGGAGTGGTCCAAAGTCGACGCTAATAAGCTAGCGTTCTAAAACCCGCAGCTTCCTCAAAGGAAATACACCCTACATCTAAGAGTAAGGACCTAAAAGGGGAAGATTGAAGATTGAAGGAGGGTGGTCAATTACCGTAAAAATGTATTCTGAGCTACAACTAGTGGAGCAAAATTTTCGAAGCCCCATAATTCTGCACCATAGATTATTGACACTCTAACCTTTCCTTGATATATGAGAAGCACTGGTCCAACTGGTTTGGTCTGGAATAACCGGAATTCTTTTAAAAGGGCCCCTGCTAATTGATTATGCCTTAGGACTAATAAGTCTAACTGTGGCTTCCAACTCATACGTTTGCCCATAGTGATGCCCAGATATGTAAAGGAGTCAGTTTGTTCTAAGGACTTATTATTCATTTCTACTCTAGCCTTCACTATTTTATGCCTATGTAAGACCATGTAATTTGTCATTTCAACATTGACCGCTAAACCATGGTCACTGCAAAAAAGAGTAAATTGATCAAGGGCTCGCTGCAGACCGGATTGCATCATGGACAAAATTAAAGTGTTGTCTGCAAACATTAGTAGCGGAACCCTAGATCCAGCAAGAGTAGGGGCGTCAGTTGGATAATCAGTATAGTAAGAGATACCATTATTTATGAACAAGTAGAAGAGGGTAGGGGCCGAGACAAACCCCTGCTGTACTCCCTTGTTCACAGGAAAACGGTCTGTTAATTCACCCTGCTGACCCCATCGTACTTGGGCATATGTTGACTCATGTAGTTTTACAATAAAAGATAGGATCTCAGCAGGCATCCCTGCTTCCCTAAATGTGTCCCTCAACTTGCGACAGGGAACTACATCAAATGCAGATTTAAGATCTACAAATGCGAGGGGCGTGGCTAAGATTGCTGCCTGAGCAGACGTGCTGCTCAGGAGCTCCTGTTGACGGCCAGCATTAGCACCAACCCTTGCGACTGCTCCTGAGACAAGTCGGCACCCATCCACGCCGGACTTGCCGGGACCCAGCGGCGACGGAGCGGAGGCATGGCCTGGTGCAGCGATGGCGTACCGTGAGGTGGATCGTGCCGCCCCTCGCCTCAGCGGAGTCGGTGTGCTTTGGGAACCCATCCACGGCACGGTGGACTGCTCCGCTGTATCGCGACCACGCCAGGCGGGTGAGCTTCCCACCCAGGGCGATCACCGGAGGCAGCGAAAAACAAGACTGGACTGGCCGCCATCTTGGATTGGGACCGGTCTGCCAGGCTGCATCTCCTGCCGGAGAGGGCCACACAGTAACCCCACCATGGGAAGCACGGCAGAAGGATACCGGTGTTCTTGGCTACGGGGTGCAACGGAGCCCCGACTTAATAACAGGCCCAGTGGAGAGACCCGGAGACACGGGCGAGAGGTGGCAGCGCTACCGCCATTTTGTGGCCAGGACGGCACAGGTCATGGTAGGTGGATCCGCCGAAGGGGCGAGTGACCGGTGTGCGCTGCGGAGGGTCCCCTGGGGCCCAACTGAGATATCCTGAGACAGCGCATTGCCCACCCTCCGTGCAGGTGGGGGGAGGCCGACAATAATTATAGCTTTTCTTCTGTAGTCCCCAGGCGGCAGAGAGGTGTGGCGGTGGAGACGCCCAAATCTGTTGGCCGATGAAGAGAGGAAGGTGAGCGGACGCGGTGTGGCGTAGGAGGCAGGTGTGGGGTCGTTGGTTACCTGTGGGCTGCCGCGGTGGACAGAGGGACTGCGCTGGAACACCTTACTATTTGGCGGGGAGGACTTGCTGCTCCTGAGGACAAACTACTGGGATTCCGGCCCCTAGTGCACATAGAGACGGCTGGCGATTGTGGTAGCATGGACGGAGCGATCCATGGAGTTTTCCCCGAGGGCCTAGCCTGAGCTCCAACAGTGCAGCAGTGACTGGGGAGGCGCGGTTGAGACCCGCATGTCGCTCACACCCGGACCAGGCCTTCATAACTACGAGCCCCGGGACAGATGGTGTGTGTCACACCAGCAATAAAGGGGTGAGGAGTGGATAGAGAGGAGGTCTCCGCAGCCTACACACGGGTGGAACGTGAGAATACAGCCGACCAGAGTGGCATGACTGAGTGATCATGGGGAAAACCAGAGGGATCTAAAGTGTGACAGCTGGAGTGCCCCCGGACATCACCACAGAAGTACTCCCCATGCCGGTCCCCTAACGAGGCCGGGGAGACATTCACGGTCGCAACCGGTTGACGACAGGTCGACCCTGTAGCCAAGGGGGAGCACTATAGGACGCTCCCAAGCCCTGAGTGGTGTGGGTTATGTCCTCCAGAACTCGGAAGGACAAGACTATCAAGGACTTGTTTGTCAAAGCACAAGTGGACAAAATGGCCTCTAATGGGAAAGCGGGGCCTTCGGATCTGCAATCTTGGCGGGCAGACGGAACAGAACCCATCACAAAGGCGTTTCTTGAATCTATGTTCAACGCCCTGAGGGAGGACATCCATACCTTGAAACAAGAATTCACATCTGAGATACGGGAGGTCAGGCGTGAAATGGATGGCATTGGCGAGAGAGTGGCGGACCTGGAAGGGAAGACCGAATGGAGAGACACGGAAATGGCAGCTCTGCAACAGGAGCTTCTCAGGATTCATTACCAGCAAGTGAACCTCCAAGCACATGTTGAGGACTTGGAGAATAGGTCTCGGCGCCATTACATACGCATCAGAGGGGGGAGAGTAGACGAGAGCTCAAAGGACCTTTTCACCTACTCCAAGGAGCTCTTCAATCACATCCTAGGCAGGCCACTAGAGACAGAGTTGAGGTTGGATCGAGCTCACAGGATGGGACCCCCGAGGGCCTCATCAGCACCGCCACCCGATATACTGGTTTGTGTGCAGGACGTTCGCACCAAAGAGGACATCCTGCAGAAGGCCCGACAAATGCACCCAATACAGTTTTGGTCCGACACTCCGGTGCTCTACCAGGATTTATCTGCTCTCACCCTCCAGAGGAGAAGAACCTTCAAGACAATTACTCAGCATCTACAGCAATGCAACAGCTGGGGACACCCATTTCGACTAGTGTTCCGCATGGACAATAAACAGTACCAGCTGCGCTCACTATCTGACGCCTGCAAGTTGTTAGGAGTGGATTTGCCAGACTCGGAGAGCGGGTAGGCCGACCCCAGAGACGAGGCTGAGGACTCTAGGCCCCTATGGCGCATGCAAGGATGCAGGCGTTGACACTGGAAACCCCGAGCTGCAGAGGTAATGGAGGGCAGGAAAGCGGCGCTGGAAGCTGTCTCAGCAGATCCCTCAGGCGGGCCCACTGGCTGACTTTGGACTTAAACCTCACAGTCTGCCTGCTTTTCTATGGCCCAGCCGTTGGCAGGAGGGAGACATCGTCTCTGTTGATTTTTCACCCCAAATAATTTCAGACTGATCAACTATGGTTGATGGACTATCTATTTTTGCTCCTTTTTTCTTACTTAGATTGTTTGGTACTTTGGGAATTGTGATGGGGTCTGAGGGAGGGGGTTCAGTGCTCCAGGTCCTGTTCTACTCCAGTGCTCGTGTAGATTCCCCGGCCAGTATGATCCCTACCTGTCTGGCACTCCTGATTGCTGGGACGGACCCAAGTGGCTCATTGTTTCCTCAGCATGGCCTTGCCACTAACCTTTCATGCCCAACACCAACCTTAAGGTCTTAACCCTCAATGTGAGGGGCCGAAATAACCCTGTGAAGCGCAGAGCAGTGTTGTCATGCCTAGAACACACCCTGGCTGATATATGTTTACTTCAAGAAACTAACCTGCTGGGGCGAGACTGTTATAGACTAAAGGAGCGCAGGTTCCCCACTCAGTTCTTCTCCTCGTGCTCTACTAAAAAGGCTGGGGTCGCGATACTAGTGGCGCAGCGCTTTCAGGGGGAGGTTTTACATAAAAGCGCTGAGATCCAAGGGCGACTTTTGGCTTACTGTTTCGCTTTAAGCAGACTAACGTTCACTATTGGGTCCTTGTATGCTCCAAATGAAGGCCAGGAAAAGTTCCTACACTCTGCCCTAAATGAGATCACAGCTACGCCAGATCTTAATATCATTTTGGGGGGTGACTTCAATCTGGTATTTGATAACCAACCGGATAGACCCAGCCAGTGCACACACCAGGTGGGGGCGATCTCTGCAGAGGGGGTGGGGAGGCTGCGCGATCTAGGGCTCTATGACCTTTGGCGTACTTTCCACCCTTTAGATAGGGAATACTCCTACTATTCTAACGCTCATAAGACCTACGCAAGACTGGACCATCTACTAGATACGCTCGTTCACGACCTCAGTTGGAATAGGGGTGGCATCATTATCGGATCATGCACCAGTGGCTGCCACACTCTCCCTTCCACCCACATCACGACCTTCCAGGGGTTGGCGCCTAGGGGACACTCTCCTGCATAGAGCCGAGGTTGTAAAGCACATACATGCCGCAATCACTGACTACTCTCACATAATGCGAATACAGATACATCTCTTGCAACACAATGGGCAGCACTGAAGGCTGTAATTAGGGGGGAATTCATTGCTCTCTCGATGGCGGATAACAGGGAACGCCAGAGTAAGCGCGAGGAGCTCACAAGACAGGTCAGTGAATTGGAGCAGATGCACCAAAGGACGGGTGCTCCTAGGGTGTGGCGTCAGCTCAAGGCTGCCCGCCAACAATTAGGGGCGCTTGATCAAGATAGGGCAGAGTATGCAGCCCTTCGGCTGCGGCACGCCTTTTATACGGGGGAATAGATGTGGTCGTCTGCTGGCAAACAGGCTTAGAGAGGCACGTCAACAGCAGGGGGTTAAAGAAATTTCCCGACCAGACGGAATTTTGGTCTCTGAGGATGTGGCTATCGCAGAGACGTTCCGTGACTTTTATTCTACCCTTTACACTGGGGGCCCGGCAACTGGCTCCGAGGAGGTTGCCTTCCTAGATTCAGTCTCCCTTCCATCTCTGTCTCTGGCGCAGGCTGAACACCTTGATAGGAACATTCAGATGGAGGAAGTGATTGCAGCTATATCACGCCTTAAATTGGCAAAAGCCCCAGGCCCAGACGGCTTCCCGGCTGTTTTTTACAAAAAGTTCTGCGTGACACTCGCCCCAATCTTTACTCGCCTATTTAACTCCTTTGCGCACACATTCAACCCTACTGGACTCAAGTGCTGGTGGAAGTGGATAAACATTTTGAAACAGAAATCCTGCGTTTTCCAGCTTATGTACTGTTGGGTCTCCCTAACCCCCTTACTTACCCGCTGAAATCTCGTAAAGGTAGACAGATTGCTATTGCTCTAGGTTCGGCGATGCAAAATATACTGGCACATTGGCGCACTCCCAACATACCCTCCTTTGTGAGTTGGCTCCATAGACTGTGACATGTCCTGGGAATGGAGAAGTTGACCCTTACATTATCAGGGGAGGGATCCACTTATAATGAGTTATGGCACCTATTTCTGTCACTCTTGGCGACTGAGTTCCAGAGGAAGTTAAATGTCCACGCGATCTTAGACTATTATGCCTTACAGACTCACGGAAGGCGGATCGTTGGATAGGACAAAGGGGTGGGCTGGAGGGGGCCTTTTGCCCAGTGGTACTCAGTGGTGGGTGGACTGAGTCTTTCTGTGGGTTGTCTTGAACTTAAACATCATGGAGGGCATGGATGGATTGGGATTGTGCTGATTTTTCAGTGATTCTCGTTTTTTGGGGCTGTACTTGTGGCCTTTTCACCAGGGGTATTTGAGTCTAGCATGGGCCTAGTCTTTCTGTGGGGTGTCTTGAACTTAAACATCATGGAGGGCATGGATGGAATGGGATTGTGCTGATTTTTCAGTGATTTTCGTTTTTGGGGCTGTACTTGTGGCCTTTTCACCAGGGGTATTTGAGTCTAGCATGGGCCTAGTCTTTCTGTGGGTTGTCTTGAATTTAAACATCATGGAGGGCATGGATGGATTGGGATTGTGCTGATTTTTCAGTGATTTTCGTTTTTTGGGGCTGTACTTGTGGCCTTTTCACCAGGGGTATTTGAGTCTAGCATGGGCCTAGTCTTTCTGTGGGGTGTCTTGAACTTAAACATCATGGAGGGCATGGATGGAATGGGATTGTGCTGATTTTGCAGTGTTTTTCGATTTTTGGGGGTGTTCATGGGGAGGGACAGGCCATGTGGCTGGGGACCATTTTGAGTGCTGCTACAGGCCCTGGCCATGTGCTGGGAGGCAAGTGGCCATTTTGAATGCAGGCTTTGTTGTTAGGCCTGCAACCATTTTGCCTACTTTTCAACCTTTATGCCCAGGGGTAGTGAGTCTTGCATGGGCCTAGTCTTTCTGTGGGTTGTCTTGAATTTAAACATCATGGAGGGCATGGATGGATTGGGATTGTGCTGATTTTTCAGTGATTTTTGTTTTTGGGGCTGTACTTGTGGCCTTTTCACCAGGGGTATTTGAGTCTAGCATGGGCCTAGTCTTTCTGTGGGTTGTCTTGAATTTAAACATCATGGAGGGCATGGATGGATTGGGATTGTGCTGATTTTTCAGTGATTTTAGTTTTTTGGGGCTGTACTTGTGGCCTTCTCACCAGGGGCATTTGAGTCTAGCATGGGTCTAGTCTTTCTGTGGGCTGTCTTGAAGTTAAACATCATGGAGGGCATGGATGGAATGGGATTGTGCTGATTTTGCAGTGTTTTTCGATTTTTGGGGGTGTTCATGGGGAGGGACAGGCCATGTGGCTGGGGGCCATTTTGAGTGCTGCTACAGGCACTGGCCATGTGCTGGGAGGCAAGTGGCCATTTTGAATGCAGGCATTGTTGTTAGGCTTGCAACCATTTTGCCTACTTTTCAACCTTTATGCCCAGGGGTAGTGAGTCTTGCATGGGCCTAGTCTTTCTGTCGGTTGTCTTGAATTTAAACATCATGGAGGGCATGGATGGATTGGGATTGTGCTGATTTTTCAGTGATTTTCGTTTTTTGGGGCTGTACTTGTGGCCTTTTCACCAGGGGTATTTGAGTCTAGCATGGGCCTAGTCTTTCTGTGGGTTGTCTTGAATTTAAACATCATGGAGGGCATGGATGGATTGGGATTGTGCTGATTTTCCAGTGATTTTCGTTTTTTGGGGCTGTACTTGTGGCCTTTTCACCAGGGGTATTTGAGTCTAGCATGGGCCTAGTCTTTCTGTGGGGTGTCTTGAACTTAAACATCATGGAGGGCATGGATGGAATGGGATTGTGCTGATTTTGCAGTGTTTTTCGATTTTTGGGGGTGTTCATGGGGAGGGACAGGCCATGTGGCTGGGGGCCATTTTGAGTGCTGCTACAGGCCCTGGCCATGTGCTGGGAGGCAAGTGGCCATTTTGAATGCAGGCTTTGTTGTTAGGCCTGCAACCATTTTGCCTACTTTTCAACCTTTATGCCCAGGGGTAGTGAGTCTTGCATGGGCCTAGTCTTTCTGTGGGTTGTCTTGAATTTAAACATCATGGAGGGCATGGATGGATTGGGATTGTGCTGATTTTTCAGTGATTTTCGTTTTTTGGGGCTGTACTTGTGGCCTTTTCACCAGGGGTATTTGAGTCTAGCATGGGCCTAGTCTTTCTGTGGGTTGTCTTGAATTTAAACATCATGGAGGGCATGGATGGATTGGGATTGTGCTGATTTTTCAGTGATTTTCGTTTTTTGGGGCTGTACTTGTGGCCTTCTCACCAGGGGTATTTGAGTCTAGCATGGGCCTAGTCTTTCTGTGGGCTGTCTTGAAGTTTAACATCATGGAGGGCATGAATGGAATGGGATTGTGCTGATTGTGCAGTGTTTTTCGATTTTTGGGGGTGTTCATGGGGAGGGACAGGCCATGTGGCTGGGGGCCATTTTGAGTGCTGCTACAGGCACTGGCCATGTGCTGGGAGGCAAGTGGCCATTTTGAATGCAGGCATTGTTGTTAGGCCTGCAACCATTTTGCCTACTTTTCAACCTTTATGCCCAGGGGTAGTGAGTCTTGCATAGGCCTAGTCTTTCTGTGGGTTGTCTTGAATTTAAACATCATGGAGGGCATGGATAGATTGGGATTGTGCTGATTTTTCAGTGATTTTCGTTTTTTGGGGCTGTACTTGTGGCCTTTTCACCAGGGGTATTTGAGTCTAGCATGGGCCTAGTCTTTCTGTGGGTTGTCTTGAATTTAAACATCATGGAGGGCATGGATGGATTGGGATTTTGCTGATTTTTCAGTGATTTTCGTTTTTGGCGGCTGTACTTGTGGCCTTTTCACCAGGGGTATTTGAGTCTAGCATGGGCCTAGTCTTTCTGTGGGTTGTCTTGAATTTAAACATCATGGAGTGCATGGATTAATTGGGATTGTGCTGATTTTTCAGTGATTTTCGTTTTTTGGGGCTGTACTTGTGGCCTTTTCACCAGGGGTATTTGAGTCTAGCATGGGCCTAGTCTTTCTGTGGGGTGTCTTGAACTTAAACATCATGGAGGGCATGGATGGAATGGGATTGTGCTGATTTTGCAGTGTTTTTCGATTTTTGGGGGTGTTCATGGGGAGGGACAGGCCATGTGTCTGGGGGCCATTTTGAGTGCTGCTACAGGCCCTGGCCATGTGCTGGGAGGCAAGTGGCCATTTTGAATGCAGGCTTTGTTGTTCGGCCTGCAACCATTTTGCCTACTTTTCAAACTTTATGCCCAGGGGTAGTGAGTCTTGCATGGGCCTAGTCTTTCTGTGGGTTGTCTTGAATTTAAACATCATGGAGGGCATGGATGGATTGGGATTGTGCTGATCTTTCAGTGATTTTCGTTTTTTGGGGCTGTACTTGTGTCCTTTTCACCAGGGGTATTTGAGTCTAGCATGGGCCTAGTCTTTCTGTGGGCTGTCTTGAACTTAAACATCATGGAGGGCATGGATGGAATGGCATTGTGCTGATTTTTCTGTTTTGTTTTCTCGATTTTTTTGTGGTGTATAACTGAACTGATGTTCCTCTGTCTTCCATTGTTTTCAGGTGCACAAGACTCAAGAGAACCACCAGTGCCAGGAAGAAGTCCTGCAGCGGTGTGTGTGTGCAGCTCAACATCACGCGACGTCACGTTTGGCCTCAGACAACTCTACAATTCGTGCAACTGCGGCCTACTGTCTGTCCTGCTCTGAAGAAGAGGGCCCCAAAAAAAGTTCTCCGTAACTCCTCTAGCAAGAAAGTTGCTAGTAAGGAGCAGAAGAAGCAAGTTACCAAGGAGGCTGGTGTGCCAACCGCCACGTTTTTTGGGAGCAAAAAAAAAAGTACGCCTGCAGCAGCAGCAGGATCTGCTGGGGACCAAGCTGGGAGCAGCACCCCTGCTCCATTGGGTTCAGTGCCTCCACCACCACGCCAACTTAAGTCAAAGCCCTTGAGTGCTTCAGAGGCAGTCAGTGTACTTCTCCAATCACCATCGACCAGTGATGTTGGCTCATCGCAAGAAAGTAGCAGCAATGTCCCTGAATCAACACAGGTTGTTGTAACTCATCTGACAAGTGTTGAACAACCACAGCCGCAACAACAACACCATGTGCAAGTACAAGCCCAAGTACATGTGGAAGGAGAGGCAGCAAAAGGAGATGCGCAAGCAGAGGTGCATGGAGGGTCACAAGTGCCCACAATAGTTGTTCCTCCCGAAGTAGGGGCACATCAGGAAATCGACAATGAAGCCGAGGTATCATTGGAAGCCACTCCTCCTGATGATCATTCATTGTCTGCCACATCCCTAGCAAGGAAAAGATCAAGGGGGTGTCTACATCTTCTTCAAGCCCACCTCCTTCTGATGATACGGATCAAACTTGGGAACCACCACTGCGGTCTGAGAGTGAGGCACACCATGATCTGACAAAGGTACCTAAGCGTAAAAGGAAGGTCGTCGAAAAACTCATAGCTATGGAGTGTGATGAGGCTCAACAAGAAGTGACAGATACTGCTGGTGATGAAGCCTCTCACGATGACGACGAGCCAGTCATCACAAAGGTCACTGCAGCCCCAGCGGGCATGCAGCAAAGAGACATTTTGACCCTATCCCGAGAAGCTGCTGAGCGTGATGATGATGTCGACGAGGAGGCAATGGAAATACAACAATCATTGGATTTGGAGTTAACTAGTACACCAACACCTACCGCTTCCATATTTCTTCCTCGCAAGAAGGGACCTCGATCCACCTCGACCTCAATTCGTGGTGGTGAAAGTGCAAAACGTACTGAAGTTCGGCAATCCACATCCTCCACTTCATCTGGCATTAGCAGCAGGACCACCACCACCAGTATCGCCGCCTCCTCCGGCCCCCAAAGACATTTCAAGTCTCCAGTTTGGGACTTCTTTAGTGTTTGCCCAAAAATGGAAAACGTAGCCATTTGTAGCATTTGTAAGCTTCGAGTTAGTCGTGGTAAGTTTGGTACCAACTATGGTACCGGAGGCCAGAGAGGTCATCTTAGGAGAGCGCACCCTGTCCAATGGTTTCCGCACCTAGAGGCGTTCAAGGAAGCCAGAATTGCACGTAATGAAAACGTTGATTTTTCATCTGATGATGACGAGGAGGAAGAAGACGATTCAAACACTTCACTTACACCCAGTACCCCTGTCAGCAGCACACCCCACGTGAGGCACACTAAGAGTGTGGGAGAGAGTGAGACATCAATGCGGAAAAGTTCATCAGCGAGCGTAACTGGGTCGAAGATATCATCATCATCCCGTAAACCCTTGGTCCAGGGCAACATAAAAAAGATGTTGTTTACAGAAGCGCAATATGAACGCAACCACCCACTGTCTGTATAACACTAAGCTGGCTAAAATGCTAGCTCTGGACCTTCTCCCTTTTTCTTTTGTAGAAGGGGTTGGTTTTCTAGAATTAGTGGCAGAGCTCTGCCCTAAATGGAAGGTTCCTAGCCGGTTCTATTTTGCCCGAGTTGCGGTTCCAGCACTACATGAAGATGTTCTGAAGGTGATTGGGGCAGCTTTGCAGAAGAGTGCTGTTCACACTATACATCTGACAACAGACATGTGGACCAGTGGCGCAGGCGCTGATTACATGTGCATCACTGCACACTGGGTCTCTTTTTCAGGGGCTAAAGCAAAGCTAAACACAGGTGTTGACACGGACATTGTTTTTAAAGCTGCTCGGAAACATGCAACACTAGCCATGTTTGGTTTGGAGAAACGTCACACAGCAGAAAACATTTTGGATGTCTTTAATACAAAGGTCCTTAACTGGCTGTCCCCACTAAAACGCCAGGTTGGTTATGTTTCCACGGACAATGGCGCCAATATAGTTAAGGCCATGAGGCAGGGTGACTATTTCAGAGTGCCGTGTTTGGCGCACTGTATAAACCTGGTTGTCCAAAAATTCTTGGGTAATAAAGGCAGCGCAGCGTACAGAGTATTGGACACCTGCCGAAAAAATGTGCAACCATTTCAGCCATTCTTTTAAGGCCCGGAAGCAGCTGAGGAGCCTGCTATATCAACGTCAAATGCCAGTGAAAGCACTCATCCAGGAGGTGGTAACACGTTGGAACTCAACTTTCTACATGCTTGAGCGTCTGTATGAGCAGTATACGGTACTCGATCAATATTTCTTGACAGAGGGTACAGAGGACCTGAGGATGGGTGCGGCGCAATGGAACATAGTTCAAAGCCTGACACGCATGCTTCATCCTTTTGAGTTCTTCACACGTGCAGTCAGCAAGGAGGACTGTAATTTGGGAAAAGCTATCCCATTGTTGTACATGCTGGAGGACCAACTGAAGGAGGTGTGTTCTGTGTTTGAAAAAGATGTAAAAAACCAAGACTCTTTTGCTCTGGCTGAGAAATTATTAGAGCTCCTACAAGGTGATGAACGTCTTAAAAAGATCCACTCAGAAGAGCATTACATTTGTGCTACTATTCTGGATCCACGCTACAAAAAGGCGCTGGCAGGCCAAGCATTCTTTCCTTTTGATGATGAACATGTTCCAAAGTACAAACATTGCCTAGCCTTGTCAGCCAAGAGGTTTGAAATAGAACGGCTGGAAATTGAAGGAAATGGCAGTACATCAGCAGGCCATCCCCAGTCAAAACAATCCACTTCTGCACCTGTGGCTGTGGCACAAGTGACCTCTCAGCCGTTAAAGACACGGGCAACCGGATCATCTGCACCAGACACAACAGAAACATTGGAGGCTGAAGAGGATTGGCTAGCTCTGCGTGGGTTTGGTTCTCAAAAGGTCAGAGGCACAGCAAGAGCTAAGCAAAGTGGAGGAACCTTGGATGAGGACCTTGAGTCGATGGTGAAGGACTATCTGAATGACTCAACAGAGGTCTATGTTAATTCCGACCCATTGGCGTATTGGCATGGGAAAAAAGAATTGTGGCCACAGCTCACCAACCTGGCTTTAAACTACTTGTCTTGTCCACTCGCAAGTGTGTCTTCTGAACGTGTTTTCAGTGCTGCTGGTGGCATTGTAACTCCCAATCGGAGCCGCCTCTCGCCCAAAAATGTGGAGAGGTTAACAATGATCAAGATGAATCAGCACCTCATACCACCAGATTTCAGAGTACGAGAAATCACGCCGGGTGAAGACGAGGTGGCCAGCAACATAGATGAGGGAATTTCTACTCTGTCAGGTGAAACTGAGCTCACCCTACCTGAATTCGCAGAGTATGATGACGAAGCCTTATTCTCATTCCTGGACCGTGATACTGAGCCCTGAAAATGAGACAACGAATCAATAACTTTCTTGTTCGTCCTTATTCACTTTTATTCCTGTGTGTCTGTCTTTCTTTGTTGTGCACAGTTAATATATTTCAAACTTTAATCAGATAATCACAAAAACAAGCCCATCAGCAGAACTGTCTTCACTGGTTTGCTAATTGATTTGAAGTTGCCGCAGTCTGCATTCCTCAGGTTCACAAGTTCAGAAGAACATGCTCCTCTATCCTCCTCCTTCAGACTCCTATTTCCATCAAACCAGGGGGCTGGTTTACGCCAAATGAAGAAAGACTCAGCACTTGTGGGGGTGTTGTTCTACCTCTTTGCAGGTGAGTTGACGGCTCTGGGACCATTGTTGGGAAGCTCTAATACCGGATAAAAGTGTTTTGGACCAAATCCGAGGCGGACATTTTTTTGTGTTTTTGATGACTTGCTTGCCTTTGAGGTGCTCTTAGGGGGGGTTCCGTCTGTTTGTGGGTGGGTTTCGGGGTCTGGGAGCACTGCTGGGACACTCTAATCTTGATTGCATTTGCTTTTCAGGAAATCCGTGGTGGCAACCCCGACTTATGGCCTAGCTACGCAGCGCGTTTGGACCGAAGGCCGAGAAATATTGCAAGTATGAGATTTTGCTTTTGGCCTGTTTGGGGGTGTTATGCTTCTTGGCGGGTGGGTTGGCGGGTCTTGGGGCATTCCTGGGAAGGTCTAATACCGGGTTGAAGTGGTTGGGACAAAATCCAGGCCGATTTTTTTTTGCTATTTCTGACATTTTGCTCAATGTAGCGTTTTCGGGGGCCTGTTTGGGGGGCTTCCTGGTGTTTGTGGGTGGGTTTCGGGGTCTGGGCGCACTGCTGGCTATATATACTTTACTTTGCAAGAGGTTTGAAGCAAATCCATGGTGGCAGAGGGGAGTTAGGGCCTAGCTGCAGAGCGCGCGCGGAGTGATTTGGGAAATTTGGGAAAAACTGACAAAGTCCCCATTTTTGTACTTTTGCTCTTTGGCTGTTTGGGGGTCTTCTACTCATTTTCTCCTGGGTTGACGGCGCTGGGGCCATTGCTGGGAAGCTCTAATACCGGATAAAAGTGTTTTGGACCAAATCCCAGGCGGAAATTGTTTTGTGTTTTTGATGACTTGCTTGCCTTTGAGGTGCTCTTAGGGGGGGTTCCGTCTGTTTGTGGGTGAGTTTCGGGGTCTGGGAGCACTGCTGGGACACTCTAATCTTGATTGCATTTGCTTTTCAGGAAATCCGTGGTGGCAACCCCGACTTATGGCCTAGCTACGCAGCGCGTTTGGACCGAAGGCCGAGAAATATTGCAAGTATGAGATTTTGCTTTTGGCCTGTTTGGGGGTGTTATGCTTCTTTGCAGGTGGGTTGGCGGGTCTTGGGGCATTCCTGGGAAGGTCTAATACCGGGTTGAAGTGGTTGGGACAAAATCCAGGCCGATTTTTTTTTTGCTATTTCTGACATTTTGCTCAATGTAGCGTTTTCGGGGGCCTGTTTGGGGGGCTTCCTGGTGTTTGTGGGTGGGTTTCGGGGTCTGGGCGCACTGCTGGCTATATATACTTTACTTTGCAAGAGGTTTGAAGCAAATCCATGGTGGCAGAGGGGAGTTAGGGCCTAGCTGCAGAGCGCGCACGGAGTGATTTGGGAAATTTGGGAAAAACTGACAAAGTCCCCATTTTTGTACTTTTTCTCTTTGGCTGTTTGGGGGTCTTCTACTCGTTTTCTCCTGGGTTGACGGCGCTGGGGCCATTGCTGGGAAGCTCTAATACCGGATAAAAGTGGTTTGGACCAAATCCCAGGCGGAAATTTGTTTGTGTTTTTGATGACTTGTTTGCCTTTGAGGTGCTCTTAGGGGGGGTTCCGTCTGTTTGTGGGTGAGTTTCGGGGTCTGGGAGCACTGCTGGGACACTCTAATCTTGATTGCATTTGCTTTTCAGGAAATCCGTGGTGGCAACCCCGACTTATGGCCTAGCTACGCAGAGCGTTTGGACCGAAGGCCGAGAAATATTGCAAGTATGAGATTTTGCTTTTGGCCTGTTTGGGGGTGTTATGCTTTTTGGCGGGTGGGTTGGCGGGTCTTGGGGCATTCCTGGGAAGGTCTAATACCGGGTAGAAGTGGTTGGGACAAAATCCTCGCGGAAAAGCATTTTGGCACTTTTTGTAACTTAGGGTTCGTTAGGGTTAGCCCTAGCAGCAGGATTGCATGTGTTTCGGGGTGTTCTAGATTTTTGCAACTGAGTTCTGGGGTCTTAGAGCACTCGTGAGAATGTGTAATTTTGGTTGCAAGTCATTTGAAGAAAATCCATGGTGGGAAAGGGGGGATTTGGCATAGTTAAAGAAAGCCTTTGCCACTATTCTTAACTTAGGGTTCGTTAGGGTTAGCAGTATTTCTATTGCATGTTTTTGGGTGGGGGGGTTTTCGAGTCTTGGAGCGATGCTGGCTATGGATACTTTTGCTTGGTTGCTTGCAAGTGGTTTGAATGCAATCCACGGTGGGTAAGGGGTAATTAGTAAGGGGGTACTTCGGCCTACTTTTACTTTCAAAGTAAGTTTTGTCACCAGTTTTCTGCTAGGCCTCGTTTTTTTTAGATTTGATTGGGGGTCTTCTACATTTTTGCGACTGGCTTTAGTAAGGGTCTGGGTGGGAGCACTGCTGGGAAGATCTAATTTTGTTCTAAAACACAGTTTACAGTACACCTAGCTTGAGGGGAAAGATCCGCTACATTAATTTGCCCCTACTTATTTATCCTTCAAAAGGTGACTCAGACAGAGTACGCACTTTCAAAAATATTGTACTGTCTACTAGGAAAATCAAAGTGTGACTTTTTGCACTCCACAGCCTACATACCTTATATTTATTTATCAGTGGTGTTGTAATATTATATCACTTCCTGTTTTTCGTTGAATAATTACAGGCCGGGTTTCAGTCTCTGCAATGGGGAAAAAAGGATGGAGTCAGGCTTCACATTAGCGAGCCACAATTCAGCATCAGGAAGGCAGTGGACAGGGTGTCTTCTGGTGACCAACATCGATGGACGAAGCGTCGGCTGCAATGGAGGAGTGCCGCTAATAAGAGGATTTTTTTTTCTGCAGGCAACTTACTTACCACTTTCAACAGGACAACTACAACAACATAGATACAGTTTCCCTTGCCTTTTTCTCTGACTGTGACTGCATTTCTTGGATCCCTCTCTGCTTCTAAATTGATCCCTTAACACATCACTTAGTCCACTCCACTATCACATCTGCACCACACATAGTCATTTGTAAGTGCTCCTACGTAATTCGCAAGTCACAGCACGCCCCAGACCGTAGAGGACTGGGATGGCCCCAATGATGAAGCATGTCACCAAGGGGCAACCCTGGTGAGTGAGGGGACACCTAGAAAAAGAGCAATTTCTCCTTTTCTATCTACTATACCTTCCATACCAACCCCATTGAGTGTTGTGAATGGATTTATAGTGACCAGCAAGGCTCTCAGGTATCTGGCTACAGAGACCTTATGTTGAATATAGTTATCAATAATTCCACACACGCCCTGTACTGTCGCATTCTTTCTTCCACAGTTGTCGAAAGTACTACTTACTTTTCACTGACATGCATGCAGTAGTGCATGCACTTTCAAAGATTGATGGATAGGTTTGTACCCAAAGAATTGGTTATGTTCAATTGTTTGTCTATGCTGTGCTTTTTTTACAGGGTGTCTTCTGGTGACCAACATCGATGGACGAAGCGTCGGCTGCAATGGAGGAGTGCCGCTAATAAGAGGATTTTTTTTCTGCAGGCAACTTACTTACCACTTTCAACAGGACAACTACAACAACATAGATACAGTATCCCTTGCCTTTTTCTCTGACTGTGACTGCATTTCTTGGATCTCTCTCTGCTTCTAAATTGATCCCTTAACACATCACTTAGTCCACTCCACTATCACATCTGCACCACACATAGTCATTTGTAAGTGCTCCTACGTAATTCGCAAGTCGCAGCACGCCCCAGCCCGTTGAGGACTGGGATGGCCCCAATGATGAAGCATGTCACCAAGGGGCAACCCTGGTGAGTGAGGGGACACCTAGAAAAAGAGCAATTTCTCCTTTTCTATCTACTATACCTTCCAGACCAACCCCATTGAGTGTTGTTGTGAATGGATTTATAGTGACCAGCAAGAATCTCAGGTATCTGGCTACAGAGACCTTATGTTGAATATATTTATCAATAATTCCACACACGCCCTGTACTGTCGCATTCTTTCTTCCACAGTTGTCGAAAGTACTACTTACTTTTCACTGACATGCATGCAGTAGTGCATGCACTTTCAAAGATTGATGGATAGGTTTGTACCCAAAGAATTGTTTATGTTCAATTGTTTGTCTATTCTGTGCTTTTTTTACAGGGTGTCTTCTGGTGACCAACATCGATGGACGAAGCGTCGGTTGCAATGGAGGAGTGCCGCTAATAAGAGGATTTTTTTTCTGCAGGCAACTTACTTACCACTTTCAAGAGGACAACTACAACAACATAGATACAGTATCCCTTGCCTTTTTCTCTGACTGTGACTGCATTTCTTGGATCTCTCTCTGCTTCTAAATTGATCCCTTAACACATCACTTAGTCCACTCCACTATCACATCTGCACCACACATAGTCATTTGTAAGTGCTCCTACGTAATTCGCAAGTCGCAGCACGCCCCAGCCCGTAGAGGACTGGGATGGCCCCAATGATGAAGCATGTCACCAAGGGGCAACCCTGGTGAGTGAGGGGACACCTAGAAAAAAAACAATTTCTCCTTTTCTATCTACTATACCTTCCAGACCAACCCCATTGAGTGTTGTGAATGGATTTATAGTGACCAGCAAGGTTCTCAGGTATCTGGCTACAGAGACCTTATGTTGAATATAGTTATCAATAATTCCACACACGCCCTGTACTGTCGCATTCTTTCTTCCACAGTTGTCGAAAGTACTACTTACTTTTCACTGACATGCATGCAGTAGTGCATGCACTTTCAAAGATTGATGGATAGGTTTGTACCCAAAGAATTGTTTATGTTCAATTGTTTGTCTATTCTGTGCTTTTTTTACAGGGTGTCTTCTGGTGACCAACATCGATGGACGAAGCGTCGGTTGCAATGGAGGAGTGCCGCTAATAAGAGGATTTTTTTTCTGCAGGCAACTTACTTACCACTTTCAACAGGACAACTACAACAACATAGATACAGTATCCCTTGCCTTTTTCTCTGACTGTGACTGCATTTCTTGGATCTCTCTCTGCTTCTAAATTGATCCCTTAACACATCACTTAGTCCACTCCACTATCACATCTGCACCACACATAGTCATTTGTAAGTGCTCCTACGTAATTCGCAAGTCGCAGCACGCCCCAGCCCGTAGAGGACTGGGATGGCCCCAATGAAGAAGCATGTCACCAAGGGGCAACCCTGGTGAGTGAGGGGACACCTAGAAAAAAAACAATTTCTCCTTTTCTATCTACTATACCTTCCAGACCAACCCCATTGAGTGTTGTGAATGGATTTATAGTGACCAGCAAGGTTCTCAGGTATCTGGCTACAGAGACCTTATGTTGAATATAGTTATCAATATTTCCACACACGCCCTGTACTGTCGCATTCTTTCTTCCACAGTTGTCGAAAGTACTACTTACTTTTCACTGACATGCATGCAGTAGTGCATGCACTTTCAAAGATTGATGGATAGGTTTGTACCCAAAGATTTGTTTATGTTCACAATTGTTTGTCCATGCTGTGCTATTTTTTCTTGTCTCCCAAAACCTTTCCCAAAAACCCCTGTACCCATCCATTTTTCAAACCCTAACCCTCTTCCCCCGGGCTGTGTGGTTTTGATTGATGTGTGACTAAATTACAGCAATAAATCCACACACTTGCTGGGGAGGATAAGGTGATAGCAACAGGCTGGTGAAGAAATCCGAGGATATATTCTTACTCTGCTTGACAAAGACCCATGGCTAATGTCAAAGAACTTCAACCGAATTAGTACTTATACTTTACCATTTGTTAGGCTACAATGTGGCACTGTTCTAGTGTACTTCTGTCACCTGCTATATTCTCTATTGTACAGTTGAATTGCTCAGGAGGACAAACCAGATTTAATTTTCTTTTTTTTCATAGGCATGCAACTGCCACTGTGTCACACCACTAGTACCACCGCTATGAGGAAATTTTATCCGACCAAGATTGCCAACCTTATTCGCTGTTTCCCGTGGAGCCAGCCCTGGGTCTAGCCCTACTTTCAAACACAAATTACAGGTAAGATAAGCGTTTGGTGGTTTGGGGGTATAATGGAGTATTAGGAGGAGAGATGAGAGACTGACGGTAGTACTACTAAAGTCCTAGGACTCTTTAATTCACTTCACTTACTCGGTGAGAGGCACTTAGTATTGAAAACATTTGGGCATTTACACTTAAAGGAAGAAAATGGAACTAAACTTTCAGGAAAACAAAGTCACTGTTAAACCCCCACCCACCAGGCAAGCAGTAAAAAACAGGTATGCTCAGATAAAGTTTGAAAAAGTATATTTATATCCCTAACAAAATAATCTCCCGCAAGACCCTCCCTAACCCCAACGATTGTCCTTCAAAAGTCCCCAAAAACCCAACTCCCAATTCCCACCCCCCAAAAGTCTCTAAAAAAGGGGCAAGGGACACTATGGGTGGATGCTGTCTACTTTGTGGGCCAGGGCATCATGCTCCTGGCGGAGCAAGGCGTGTTCTACGCGGAGCCCCTCCAACACGTTTGAAAAGTGGTGGAGCTCCTGCTGAAGGCGGGACACCATCAGGGTACTGCGGCGCAGGCGTGCCTTCACTGCCTTGCAGGTGCAACGGCTGTGAGAGGAAGCTGTTGTCCTTGCTGCTCGGCGGTGGCGTTTGGCTTTGGCAGCCCGGCTTAGTCTGGGTGGACCACTGTGCTGGGTGGCAGCCCGTGGGGGCACGGGGGCCGATGCAGACGACGTTGTTGTGGTCGACTGCACACTTTCTTCGTCCTCCAGGGCCACCAGCCGCCGATATTCGGCCACAGTGGCATCGATCCTCCGTTGCCGGGCCGCTCTAGCCAGCTCCTTCCTCCTTGTTCGTTTGGAAGGAGCATCTATATGAAGAAAGAAAGACATAGTCTGTAACCAATGCTCTTTAAGATTAACTCAATCATTCAGCAGAAATTTGTGTTGCAGTACAACTAGCAACTTGCAAGCGCATTACATAACTATTGAGGCCAGTATCTACCTAACCTCACACTTCTTCATCCTTGCTCTAACATTAGTGGGAGTTTAAGGAACAAATTCTACGAGCACTATGGACTTCCATTGGAGTCGACTATGAAAGTACACCAGTCTTATTCTTCTTCTTGTCTCTTGTTTAGGAAAATTGGTACGTTATCTTCTGCAAGCCGGCATAATGCCAGCGCAGTAAACTTGCACCCGAGAAAAAGAGACGCACGCCATGATGAGTGACCTAGACTTGCGTTGCGTTACTGTACCCGTCCAGTACATGCAGGTGGTGAAGCTCTTACTTTTCTATTACGGGTGGCACTGAGAATACTCTGTTACAAGCGCTACTGCTTAATTAATTTAACTTTCACCCTACAGTGCAAATGAGTACTAGAAATGGAAAATTGAAGAAGATAAATAATCTGATTATCTATCACTTCACATGGGATGTGTTTTTGCTTATATATGGGATGACTTTAGGTGCTTTGCTTTTTATTGAGTGACCAGTGATACATCCACACATGAATGACTGAGTACTACTAAACTTATTAAGAGAGGTAGGGAGTGGCCACCGTAATAACTGGATCTATGCTGTGCTTGCAATACAAACTACTGCTACTATTGATGGTAGTATTTGGACAAAATTAAAACTTCTTTTCCTTGCCTTTCCTACACTGGAACGGACGTGCAGGTGCAGTGTTACATGCTCTTCAAAGTTACACTTAGTTCATCCACTGACCGTTTACTCTCTCTAGATCATGGGTACTCACAAACTTTCTCTCAGGGGCTAAATTTACAGTGTAGTTTGTGGCCGAGGGCCACACTGGTGGGGGCGGAGTCAGAGGGGGCGGGGCTAAAGCAAAACAAAAACTTGTGACCATGAGATTGCACACAGGTCCCTGCAGCAGATGCCTTCATCCACTGAGCCACCAGACCCAGCATTTACATACATCTCTCTCACTTATGCTCTCCCTCCTGCCCTCCCTCTCCATCTCTCTCTCCCTCCTGCCCTCCCTCTCCCTCCCCCTCTGTCATCTCACTGTGTGTGTGTCTGTCTGTGTCAGCCTTCAGCCCGGGCTGAGACAGCTTCCTCAACGCGCACACACAGACAGCCACACCAAAGTACTTAACAGGTCTTTAAAAGACCATTAACATATTATTGAGGCTTTGTTTGTTGTAGCGCCCCTGCATCTCCACCCTGACAATCACTGCTTTGCCGGCCCCACAGAGCAGAGGCTTTGTTCTATTTCACCTCTTTGTGGCCCTGCATCTCCACTCTGCTCTGTGGGGGCCGGGGGAGCAGTGATTGTCTGCAAGGTCTGCACACCGCCAAGGAAGGCTTGCCGGGCCGCCACCGGCCCGCGGGCCGTACTATGAGTACCCCTGCTCTAGATACACATATGCTATCTAAGAGTCAGATAGTAGCATGATCCAGGTATATGGACACATACAGTTTCTGTGTCACCCACCCAGGCTGTTGTCCTTCCACCAATCATTGCTTCATCATTCACCCAGCCATGCATCTCATATTCTTTCCTTCCCAGCCACGTCTTCAATCTCAATAAGTAAGGAATATATAAGAGCTTACCTCTGCCCGCCACCACCACCGTCTGAACTCTCACAGCCTGCACTGGAACCGCCGCATCCTCCCCTGAGGAATTGCCCTCCGCCTCCGTGTCGAGCACCACCACCTCCGCGTTGGCCCCGCCACCAGATGTTCCACCTACAAAGTACATTTAAGAATGTTAGAATAAACCACTCACTAGTATTTGGTCTAGGAATGAAGACATGTGAAAACAATGTAATGCAGCACTTTTTGGCACAACTGATGAAGGCTGGCTTTTTAACACGCGCCATTTTTTTCCACACAGACAGAAGATGGACTTCTAACAACAAGATCAAGTTGAAACAAGGTGAGAGCTCGGCTCGACCACAAGAAATGTCTTCAATTAATCGTCAGCACTAACCACTTTTACATTCTCAGTTAAACGTTTCGTTTTTTTATTATGACTTCATTTTGATAAATGTGTTTACTTTTAATAAAGCTTTTAAACTTAGAGAGACTCTGTGTTTTTTGGTCCAGAGTGACTGAGCGAAAGGTTTTGCAATTTTTGCAAGCATGAGTCCGTGCCTCTGACACTTCTTGACTCTGACTCCGTACTCTTCAGCTACGTTGGATAATAATCATCATTGGGGATCAATGATCGATGAATTCGGGAGGTAAATGACTGTGCCACACTATGTAGTCAGTCAGTAACGACATTGGGGGTTCAAAGTCTGTTATCACAGAGGTATGTGGAAACTCTAACAGCGCCTATTATAATTGATAAGCAATGCACTATTTATTGTCCATAGTTCTGTTTCTGCAGAAGAATTGTCCGCGCCACTGTAGTGGTATGGATTGTCCTCCTATCCAAACCAAAAGGTAGTATCTTATTCTTTCTTGGTGGTCATTCACATTTTATAGTTGGGAATTTTCAAAGCAGATAGAACACTTCAAAAGACATTATGGACAATCCCAGAGGACTGCACTAAGTTTATAGAGCTATTGCTGACTAGAATGGGAGTTTCGCCAACCGTGCAATCTTAGTTAGCTACACAGACAGACTAATAAGAATAATCTAGTAATACCACAGGGAGTCATAGTAGAGGCAGGATAAGAATTTAGATACAGTCTACAAGAAGATCAAAGACGATTTTGAAAAAATCAAATGAGGAACGCTAAGAAAAATAGGTACTAGTCTAAAATGAAAACTTACTGGAGCCAGCAAAGGAGCCCTCGCCTGCCCGATCCTGGCCCTGTTCAACAGCATCCGCCGCCTGCTGCTCCTGTGTCCTCCCCTCGCCCCTGGGGGGAGCTGACGTACAACATGAAAGAAAGAACAGAAAACATGGATGATTGTTGCTTGTCAATGTCAACCAAATCAAACATTTCAAAAGAATAATAACAAAATATTTCTGCAGAATTATATTGATTAGGGTTAGTTTTCATTTATTTGCGGACCTGTGACTTCGAAAGTCACGTAACTCACTAAACAAAGTACTGAAAGGTTCACCTAGGACTGGCAGGCAGCAGTCCGCAGGCAAGACGCAAAGTGACAGACAAACTCCATTGTGATTTCAGTCAGATCAGTGACAACACTAACAGTTGCCTGCTACATTACCAGTCATTTAAATAGTCAAACTATCAATCCACCGCCACTATTTTTCTTATTGTCAGGGGTACAAAGGAAGGAGCAGATTTAAGCCCCCTGCGGCTCTTTTGCTCCGTTCTTGTGTGACCTTTGTGACGCAGCAGCTAAACAAAAAAGGGCGCCATGGTGCGGCGTATAATATTATAACAACGTGACGCATTTGGGAGATGCATCCCGTTATAAAGCCCTGCGCCATCAGGGGGCGTTCCGGCGCAAGGGAGGGCATTCCTGCGCTGGAACACCTCCTAAAAGTGGCTGAGGGAAATCTACAAAATTTCAATCAGTCACCTTTAGGACAATGATGCGTCACACAAACCCTGCACCTGCTTGAAGCAGACGTACAGCTTGACCCAGCATTGGGGAGATAGGGTACCCCAGAGCATTGCTGGAGCTGCGCCATCGTTGCGACGCAACTCCAGCAGTAAAGCTTCGGTGAAGTTTTGGGCCCATGGTGCACCGCATTGCAAATACGGCGCACCATGTTTGGTGGTGGTAGCGGGCCGCACAATTAATGGCGCATCCCTGCTACTTTGCAGGGATGCGACGGTAATTGCAATTCTGCCCCTTAGGGGCATACTTACTTACGCGTTCTGGCGCATCTCCAGAGATGCGCCAGATCAAATGCGTCACGCAAAACTACCCTTGCCACACGGCAGATGCGCCTCATTTACAATGCGGCGCGCCCTGGCGCAAGGGTAGGCACTTGCGTGACGCATCTCGTCACGTAAGAGCGGCGCATCGCTGGAGTCACGTCGCCAACGCAATGCAACTCCAGTAATGCTCAGGGCCACCCAATATTTAACATGCTGTGTCAGTCCTTACGCCTGCTTCAAGCAGGCATAAGGAATTGAATTGACGTAGCAGCGTCGCAGAAGTGCCTGCGTTAAATCTTGTAGATTTCACGCAGGCAATTTTGCGAGGCGCACAGCCGCCGGACCGCCCACCCTGCGTACTAGGAACGCACCCATTGTGGTGCAGGCCCATGGCTTTATAAAGTGACGCATCTCCCTAGATGCGTCATGCTGTAAATGACTCGCAGGGATGCGCCACGTTTACGCCGCTGTTGCGTCACGCAAGGCAACGTAAACGTGGCGCAAGGGGCTTGTAAATGTAATCTGCCCCCTAGTGTCTAGCATTACGCAGTTCTGTAAAGTAGACTCATACATAATAGTTACTCAGGCCAATGAGACCACAAAATAGAAAACAAATAAGCATAGTAGCAACGCCACTGAGAAGGAGAGCAGTGCACCTGAAATGCACAGAAGATTTTGAAATATAATTTAACTACAATGTAATCGTCATCAGCGGCATTATTGGCTTGCTCCATGTAAAAAACAAATATTTGCAATACAACAACACAGAGCAGGAGAAAACATCATTGTAGTGAGTGATGAAATAGCTACTACTACTCACCAAGCCCGGGGATCTCCAAGCCGAGCTGGTCCAGCAGGTCGCGCTCCCGGTCCACGAGGTCCGTCCAGCGATGGGTGACCTGGCTGTAGGTGCGCTGGACCCCGTAGAGGTGGGATATGGCCCAGCACACCTTCTCCCACCGCTTCCGGCGCTCCCGGATGTTGTAGCCACCGGCCGCGATCCTGCCGCCTCCCGCGATGGTCCTGGGCAGGCGGCGCTGGACGAAGTAGACCAGCGCGCCCACTTCCTCCGGGCTGAAGATCTCCCGTTGCATCACCTGCTCCCCCCTCAATCGACCGCATGGTGTCCTGGCACTGGGTCCAGGACTCCTCCTCCCCGCCGCCGCTGCCGCCCACAAGTGCCTGGGCAGCTTCACAGCGCCTGGCTTCACCATGGTCTGGGCAGGTAAGGTAGGAAGTAGAAAATTAAGAAGGAATAGGATAGGGAAGAAGAAAAGAAAAGAGTTTAAAAAAGTAGTTTAAAAGTAAAGAAAAATAGCAGAAAAGACAACAATATACAGCTAGGAAAAGAGAGGGATAGATAAGAAGCAAAATCGTTAAAAAAAAACTGAAAACAAGCAAAGGATGGCAAAGATAGCAAGAGGATTAAACACCATGCCCAGACACAGGAAATGAATGAAAAACAAGATGGCCGGCGCCCGTTCACGAGCGCGAAAGTAAGTTCGCACGAGATTTTCCTCGCGATCTCGTGCAAACTTGTACTCGCAATGCGCTTACTGCGCGAGATTATACATAGCGGGCGGAAACGGAAATACGCCACGCAAACAAAATGGCCGCGCCCGTACTAGACCTTGGGGTAAATTCGCGTGTTGCGCTGCAAGCGGCTCGCGAATACTGCAAAAAAACTCGCGAAACAACAAGCCGCAAAAAAATATAAAGCTCATTCTCACGAATTGGCGGCTTCCGCGGTCGGTTTCGCACGACGCCGCGTCCCGCGAATAGCGCGAAAAAACCGAAAAACGATTTTTGCAAAAGCAAAAGCAATGAGTAGGTGCAAAAGGTCAACCTCATGATTTGTAACGATTCCCTGTAGTGCTTCCTGAGGGGGCCCTCCAGAATTCGGTTGCCTGCTTGCAACTATTGTGTGACCCTGCTCTGACCTTAACTGTACGCCACAAAGGTCCTGATTTACAGCTAATGGAGCAGACAAGCAGGTGCCAGGCTGGAACTTCAAATTCAGTGACACATTAATTAGCCCCTAATTCATTATTGTCAGTTGGGGCAGGGCAGGTGTTGTTAATAAACTAACCCCAAATTAATTCATGTCAGTTCAAGCAGGGCAGGTGGGCTTGCTTTTTCCCCTCCATCTTCTACAGTGAGGATGAACCACAGGGTGGCATCGATGTAACAGAGGGTGGCATGGGTCAAAGAGAGGGTGGCAGTGGTGAAACAGAGGGTGCTGGGAGGCTGTGATGATGAACCAGACGTAGAAACAACATAGTCGCGACCGTTGCGAGCCGACAAGTAAGTTCGCAATTGCGAACTAGTACCAAATCCTTGCGAACTGGCAGAAACGCTTGCGAACACAAAAAAAAATCTGCAAATTCGCGGGAATTCGCGGATTTTGCGGATTGCGAATTCGCAAATCCGCAAAATTCGCGACCGCGAGATTCGCAAAATTCGCCCATGCTTAGATAGGATATCCTTATAATCTATTCAACTGTTTACCCTACTTACCACTACCCTAGCCATGTTTTTTTTTGTATAGTGTCTATAAGACTTATGGGCCGATAATTAATTGGACTAGCGCGATCCCCCTTTTTATAAATGGGGATAATTTCAGCCCGCGCCCTAATTCTGGAATAGTGGGCACTCTCGTCAAACCATTAACAAGAATAAGGATGCATTTCAACCAGTTCTCCCGGTCTGACTTAAATACATCCGCCGGAATGCAGTCCCGTCCCGGTGCTCTGCCTGCAGCTACACAATCAGGAGCTCTCTCAATTTCTGTCATGGAGAATGTTAAAACTAAATCCGTCTCTACACGGGGCAAGTACCCAGAACTATCTTCAAACAATGAGAATTGGGTCAGATAGTGTACCACCCAAGCTTCTGGAGGCACATTATTAACCGGGGCAGGGCCGGCACTGCCGCTACCTCATTTAATCAAGTGCCAGAACCGACACTAGTTTTTACCATTACTTGCTTCCAATAAGTCCCTCCATCTATTCTCATCAAAAGCCTTCTTTGCCTTAAGTTGGATTGCCATATGTTCTAACCTTCGTTCCCTTACCCCCTGCGTAGAGCCTACCCTAATCGCTTGGGACAGGTGTCTAAAAGCTAACCTACATGCCCCATCATACCATTTAGCTGTTTTTTACACTGGAGGGACATTGGGTCTTTTAATATTTTTTGTAAAATATCCTTTCAACTTAGCGAACAGGGACTGGTGTATCTCAGTAAGAGCAGAGGGGGTTGGCCTTACTGGAATCAAGGTAGGAAAGGGCTGAAAGGGATTCTTCAAGTGTCAACTTTATCTGGGCCATAGTACCCTCATCCTCGAAAACCCGTGCCCATTTTAATCTTCGACAGTCATGCGACATAAATAGGTCTGCCGTTGTAATATCCGTACCACCCCTCGATAGTAAACAACCCTTTACCTCCAGTTTCAGGGATTGTGCATCATGATCACTCTCTGGTCTTATTTGGACCTCCATATCCTTTAACCTCAACCAAAGTTCTAAGTTAATTAAAAAGTAGTCAATCCTACCACTTCTCAATCCAGTATTAAAGCAGGGGTTACCTTTGCTATCAGATTTGGATCTCCCATTGACAGCTTGGAGCCCTCTTTCCAATGTGAGACGTTTTAATTGTAAGACTGCCTCCGTCCATTTTTTAATTGGAGGGAGCGTTAATGACAGCACACCCCATGTTGCATCCTCATCGCTTGGAATACAGCCATCTTCTAAGCGAATTGGTTCAAACGTGCAATGAAAATCCCCTGCAATGACCCAGTTACTTGTCCCTTTTAAAGATTTAATAAATTGGTCTAGGCTAGAGACGGTTGGAGAGGTTTTCCCCCTCACCATGTGTTGGAATTAGGTAGCCTGGCCTAGGGCAAGACTAGCATATCAGAGGCACAGTGTAAAGGTTGCAGACCACCCAAAAGTAATTCCACGCAATAGCACTCAAAAAGAAAACACTTCACCAAAATTATATGAAAATACGTACTGCTTTATATAAAAATAATTTTCTCTTTGTTGTCAAATATAAGTAGCTCACATATAAATAGCTCAAAACATTTCAAGTCACCTTTAGGATCAGCAGTTACACTTTTTAAATTACTAGCAGATTATCACTTTGTCTTTAAAGCAGTTACTATATTCCTGAACTCCTATCACACTTTTGCATTAGGATACACTGTACCTTAGAATCAACCAGGCTAATTATTATTCTGCTAAAATCTTGGGAGAGAACTACTACTCACTATAAGCCAAAGCAGATATCCTCACAATATTAGCATTCCTAATAGTTAGCTATACATTTACTGTACTCTGTTTAATATATAACATTTCTTATCACTGTATTATTTTGTATTTTTGGTCAAATCAGCACTCAAAACAGATTAGAACACATTCTCTTTTACAGGGATAACATCACAGTCCTCACTCTATTCCTGTTCAGGAAGAAATCGTTTGAGCACCACTTCAGACACCTTTCTATAGGACTGTTGTAATTAGAATGAACCCTGACAGGGATTCCACTTAGACGCTGTACTCCCAGAGTCAGAGTCTTAATTTATCCAATAACCTGTGGAAGCCAATCCCCCACGCTTTCTCCTTACTTGTGGCTGTTGGATAGTTCTGCTCCAGCTGCAGAGGGTTAGCAGGCGCGAGGGCCCGGGGAACCAAGGCGGAAGAGGCTCTCCCTCGCCTCAGGCCGACTCCTTCGTGCTGCACTCGCGCTGGCAATGGACAGGGCGGCACCACAGATCCCCAGATCCCTGCCGGTACCTTTCTACCTCTTCCCCCCCTGCCCAGGCCGGCTCCTCAACGTGGCGCTCGGGCAGGAAGGAGCGCGCCGACTCCTCAGTCAGCCACAAAACACTCCGGCGCCTCTTCTCAGCGCTGGTCTCCGCAGCCGCTTCTCCGGCGGGCATGCGCGGAAGCGCTCTCGCCGAGGCCGCCTCCCACGGGTCCTGCTCCAGGGAGAGACGCTACTCGCTCGGGCCTGCTCACCTCACGGCCCCTCCTTCCGGGGATAGCTGCAAAACGGGGCGTGCGGAGTAACGCCTCCGGTTCCTCTCAGGACAGGGCAACGCGACTCCAACACGATCGATGCCCCTGGGGTCCCGCTCACAAAGGGAAGCCTCGCCAGGCTTCCCAGGCTCAGTGGATCCCGGGAGGGTGCTGGCCCAGAGCGCGATCGGTGTAAACGAGGTCCCAGTTCACCTCACCCCCTTCACTCAGCAGGCAGAGGGATTGGCCACACGCCACAGGACCAGTCACTGGTAGGGAATGCTGTTAGTTGTTCAATGAAGTTATTCCCTTTCTTCACCAAAACGAAGAGGAGGGGAGGGGGGCTCCTTCAGGATAAAGCCAGATTGCACTTTCTTAGCAATAACCCCCTATTCCTCCTTACTGGGCAGACTAGGGGCACAGGGGAACTCTCAGCTCAGCTCCCAGGACTACCAGAGTTAACCCCTTCACCTATCTGTCCAGGATCAGCAGGATGAGCTAACTTGGCTAGGACAACAGGACAAAGGAGGTGGAAAAACCTTGACAGAGGGCTACTCTTGTAGAGGGAACCACCCTTCAGAATCCTACCCCCACTAGACCTCAGCCTTCACTCTAGCTGCTCCTCACTGACAGACAAAATGGCTGTCCAGCATTCCGCCTTATATAGGCTGCCCTCTCAGTGGTCCAGAATGGACCAGAAGGTTCTGGAGTGCCCTATGTTAGGCTATGGCCAAGTTCTGTTGGTGACAGTTGGGGCAGTTGGTGGCCACCATTTTAGGTGGTGCCAACTTTCCTGTCAGAACAGGCCTCTGGACCTGAGGTAAAAAACTATGAGGGGGAGAGAGAACACCTATCCCCCTGGCCAACACCTACAAAAAGTCAGTAGACACAAAAATTAATAAGGGTATGAGGGGCAAAAAGGGGACAAAATAAATAAAAATTAGGAGGGACTTCGCCAAAAAGCCAGACAGGTCTAACACGCGTCCCCCCCAGCTGAAAGTGGGGAGAACTACCCAACCCCTTGGGAGTCCTCATCACTAAGGCGGAAATACCTGGAGAGACCGTCTGCATTGGCGTGGTCCATTCCAGGCCGATGTTCCACCCGGAAGTCCATTCCCTGTAGGGAGATGGACCACCTCAACAACTTGGGATTTTCCCCCTTCATCTGCATCAGCCAACGAAGGGGTCAGTGGTCAGTCTGAACCAGGAAGTGCGAGCCAAAGAGGTATGGCCGCAGCTTCTTCAGAGCCCACACCACCGCAAAAGCTTCCCTCTCAATGGCACTCCACTTCTGTTCCCGGGGAAGCAGTCTCCTGGATAAGAAGACTACAGGTTGATCCAGGCCCTCTTCATTGAGTTGCGATAACACTGCCCCAATGCCATGTTCTGATGCATCTGTTTGGACAATGAACTCCTTGGAGAAGTCTGGGGCCCTCAGGACCGGTGCCGCACACATTGCCTGTTTCAACTTTTCAAAGGCTTGCTGACAAGCCTTTGTCCAAACTACCCGTCGAGGTTGTTTCTTGGAGGTGAGCTCTGTGAGGGGCGCTACAATAGTGCCATACCCCTTCACAAAGCGACGGTAGTATCCTGTGAGGCCCAGGAAAGCTCGGACCTCAGTCTGTGTCTTGGGGGGTTCCCAGGCCATGATTGCCTCAATCTTCGCCTGCAGGGGCTGCACAGTCCCCCTACCCACCAAGTGTCCAAGGTACACAACCGACCCCTGCCCAATCTGGCATTTGCTGGCTTTGATGGTCAATCCAGCTTGTCTCAGGGCCTGGAGAACGGCCTGCAAATGCTGCAGATGGTCCTCCCAGCTGCTACTGAAGACAGCAATGTCATCCAAGTAGGCAGCAGAGAAACTCTCCAATCCAGAGAGGACCTGGTTCACCAGCCGCTGAAATGTGGCAGGGGCGTTCTTGAGCCCAAAGGGCATCACACAGAACTGGTAGTGTCCCTCAGGCGTGGAGAAGGCTGACCTTTCCCTTGCTCCATCTGTCAAGGAGATCTGCCAGTACCCTGAAGTGAGGTCAAAGGTACTCAGATATTGGGCACCTCCTAGCCGGTCAATCAATTCATCCGCCCTAGGGATCGGATGAGCATCAGTCCTTGTCACTGAATTCAGTCCTCGGTAATCCACACAGAACCTCAGTTCGGGTGTGGTGCCTGGTGGTGCGGCTTTTGGCACGAGCACCACCGGACTGGACCAAGGGCTGTTGGAAGGTTCAATCACTCCCAGCTCTAGCATCTTGGCAACTTCTCCGTGGATGCTAGCCTTCACCTTGTCAGACAGCCGGTAGGTCTTGGACTTCACTGGTGGGCTGTCTCCTGTGTCCACATCATGGGTACACAGGTGGGTCCTTCCCGGGACAAGGGAGAACAACGAAGAGTACTGCTCCAGGATCTGGCGGCAGTCCTCCCGTTGCTCAGGAGTTAGAGTAGGAGAGAGAATCACTCCCTCCACTGACCCATCCTTCTCTTGGGACGAAAAGAGATCTGGGAGAGGTTCGCTTTCCGCTTCCTCTTCCCCGTCAGTCACCATCATTAGCATGACTTCGGGCCTCTCATGGTGGGGCTTGAGTCGGTTGGCATGCAGCACCCGTAGGGGCTGTCGAGGGGTCTTAAGGTCCACCAGGTATGTGGCCTTACCCTTCTTCTCCAACACCTCAAAGGGGCCTGTCCAGCGATCCTGGAGGGCACTAAGCTCTCCAGGCTCCATCACCCACACTTTCTGTCCAGGCTCCAATTCCACCTGGTGAGCATTGTGGTCATACCACTCCTTCATGACTGCCTGGCTGGCCTCCAAGTTGTCAGAAGCTTGCTTCCACAACTTCGCCATTTGGCTCCTGAAGGCCAGCATGTAGCTCACCACATCCTGGGGGGGTTTCCTGGGAGATTTCTCCCAACCATCCTTGACCAGGCTGAGAGGACCGCGTACAGGGTGCCCATACAGAAGCTCAAAGGGGCTGAAGCCCACTCCCTTCTGGGGCACTTCCCTGTAGGAAAAGAGTAAACAGGGTAGGAGGACATCCCATTTCCTCCGCAGGCTCTCGGGCAGACTTCTGATCATGCCCTTCAAGGTCTTATTAAACCTCTCAACCAGTCCATTCGACTGGGGGTGATAAGGAGTGGTGAACCGGTAGGTCACTCCACACTCCTTCCACATGGCCCGCATGTAAGCTGACAGGAAGTTGGTCCCCCTGTCAGACACAACTTCCTTGGGAAATCCCACTCGGGTAAAGATTCCCATTAGGGCTCTTGCCACTACAGGTGCAGTGACTGTCCTCAGAGGTATTGCCTCTGGGTACCGTGTGGCATGATCCACCAGTACCAGGATAAACCTGTGACCAGCTGCTGTTGGTGGATCCAAAGGCCCTACAATGTCGATGCCCACCCTCTCAAAGGGGGTGCTAACGACTGGAAGTGGTTCCAGGGGGGCTTTTAGCTTCACCCCTGTTTTCCCACTGGCCTGGCAGATTACACATGTCCTACAGTATGTGTTGGACGCCACTTTCATCTGAGGCCAGTAAAAGTGGAGGACAAGCCGTGCAAAGGTCTTATCCTGGCCTAAGTGTCCTGCCAGGGGTATGGCATGAGCCAATTCCAAAAGAAAGGCTCGGTACTGTTGCGGGACTACCAAGGCCCTCGATGAACCAGGCGAGGGTACCTTGGGTTCACTGTAGAGGAGTCCATCCTCCCAGTAAATATGGTAATGTCCCTTAACATCACCTGCTGCTTGGGCTTCAGCCTGCCGCCTCAGTCCCTCAAGGGTGGGGCACTCCCTCTGCCCCTTACAGAATTCCTCTCTGGTAGGACCTCCCTCCACATGCCACTCCGCAGGGATGGGTAAATCCTCCAGAGAGTCTACTTCCCCCTCCACGGACTCCTGGTCCACCACCGCAGGTGGCCGATCTGTCTCATGGGGTGTGGAAGCCGGAGCAGGCTTTCTCTGTCTCCGGGTCTGTCCCTTCTTAGCAGCGGGTTGGGCCATTGTTCCAGGCTCCAACCCAGGCGAACTCCCTCTCCGGGCAGTCGCAGACCGTGTGCTGACACAGGCCCAGTCAGGTGTACCCAGCATCGCAGAATGCGTCCGGTATTCCACCTCTCTCCAAGTGTTGTGTTCCATGTCATTCCCCAACAGACAATCGACTGGCACGGCAGGGCTTACGGCAACTCGAAGTGAACCTGCAACCCCCTCCCACTCAAAGGGAACCTCAGCCACTGGATAGTGGCCCATTCTGCCGTCAGCCATCGCGGCGGGGTGGAGTACATTAGGAACAACCTGCTCTGGGGACACCAGCTGACTTCTCACCATAGTCATGCTGGCTCCTGTATCCCTCAGAGCCTCCCCTCTCTGGCCATTGATGGTAACCCATTGCCCATACTTTGTAGTATTTGGGGGCACCTGGATCTTTGGCACCATCTCCCGCTCTCCCAGGGACACTAAGGTGACACCCGCCCACTCACCCCCCTTATCTAAGGGCAACTCCTCCCCGAGCGCTACACTAGCTACTCCCGGTGACTTTCCTCCGGTGGGAGGGGGTGGTCTCTTTGGGCATCTGACATCTCCCTTATAATGTCCAACGCCACCGCATTCAAAACAGTGGAGAACCCTGGGCTGCTGGCTTTGGCCAGGATGAGGGTTCCGGGGCGGGTTTGCCCTAGGGGTGAAACCTGCTCCCTTCCCTTGGAAGTTATTTTGGGGACCTTTAGAGAACTCTTTCTTTTTCTCCCCCCCCTCCTTCTTCTGGGGGGCGCCCTGTCCGGCTTTTTGAGATTCCCCTCCAGTCCCCTTGGAGGACACCCGGGTACTTGTCCAGATGTCCGCCTCCTCTGCAAGCTTCCGGGGATTGGTCAGCTTGCTGTCTACCAGGTGTTGGCGCAGCTCGGGAAAACATTTCTCGAGGAGGTGTTCTCTCAAAAACAGATCATACAGCCCCTCATAATCTTTTACCTCACTGCCCTTGACCCAACCCTCTAAGGCCTTTCTGGCGTAATCAAGGAATTCCACCCAGTTCTGAGTGCTCATCTTGTGGCTCCCCCTGAACTTCTGTCGGTACCTTTCTGGGGTGAGCCCGAACTTCCTCAACAACGCCAGCTTCATGGTGGGGTAGTTTGTCTGTTCCTCTGGATCCAGGGCCAGCAAGGTGTCCCGACCAGCAGGAGGCATGTACTTGTACAAACTACCCCCCCAGTGCTTCTCCTGCACTCCATGAACCTTCAGAGAAACCTCATAAGCGGCCAGCCACTTAGCTACATCGTCCCCCTGACTGAAGCTCGCTATCAGGTCCTTTGGGATATAGGGTTTGGTCTCCCTGGCTGACTCCCTTGGTTCGCTGCCACCATTCCTAACAGGAGAGGACCCCCGTCGCAGACTTTGGAGCTCCAGTTCCTTCAGTCTAAACTCGTGGACCATCCTCCTCTCCTCTTTCTCCTGCTCCATCTTAGCCAACTCCCACTTTAACTGTCTTTTCTCCCTCCTATCGGTGAGCTCGGCTTCCGTTAGGCTTCTCCCAGAGATGCTACTGCCCTTTCTGGAGTAGGACACTGGTCCGGTGAGTAAGTTTTCCCCCTCATGGCGGAATAACTCTTCTACCTCCCCCACCGTGTCCTGGTCGACCTCTTCATCCTCCTCCTTCGTCTCTTGGTGTGCCTCCACCCAAGCCCTAAGACTGGTCTGGAGCTCCCCCTTCCTGGCACCATGTTTGAAAAACACCCCCATTTGTTGGCAGAACATTTTCAACTGTGTCACGGAATAGACCTCTAGGTTTTCCACAGCGAACTCCATTGTGAGTCTGGCAAACCTAGGTACACACCAGAAATTTCAGAGTGGCAAAGGCAACCTAAAGCCAACTCCACCCACCACCAGGAATACATTTAGAAAAAACAAAAAGACTAATTGGGAGGGCCGCAAGGAGAAAACTCCTGGTGTAGGTTGGGTGTATTACATCAAATTACTAGTAAGTAGCTGCAACCAAGTCCGCAATCCCACCGCTAGGCACCAATATGTTGGAATTAGGTAGCCTGGCCTAGGGCAAGACTAGCATATCAGAGGCACAGTGTAAAGGTTGCAGACCACCCAAAAGTAATTCCACGCAATAGCACTCAAAAAGAAAACACTTCACCAAAATTATATGAAAATACGTACTGCTTTATATAAAAATAATTTTCTCTTTGTTGTCAAATATAGGTAGCTCACATATAAATAGCTCAAAACATTTCAAGTCACCTTTAGGATCAGCAGTTACACTTTTTAAATTACTAGCAGATTATCACTTTGTCTTTAAAGCAGTTACTATATTCCTGAACTCCTATCACACTTTTGCATTAGGATACACTGTACCTTAGAATCAACCAGGCTAATTATTATTCTGCTAAAATCTTGGGAGAGAACTACTACTCACCATAAGCCAAAGCAGATATCCTCACAATATTAGCATTCCTAATAGTTAGCTATACATTTACTGTACTCTGTTTAATATATAACATTTCTTATCACTGTATTATTTTGTATTTTTGGTCAAATCAGCACTCAAAACAGATTAGAACACATTCTCTTTTACAGGGATAACATCACAGTCCTCACTCTATTCCTGTTCAGGAAGAAATCGTTTGAGCACCACTTCAGACACCTTTCTATAGGACTGTTGTAATTAGAATGAACCCTGACAGGGATTCCACTTAGACACTGTACTCCCAGAGTCAGAGTCTTAATTTATCCAATAACCTGTGGAAGCCAATCCCCCACGCTTTCTCCTTACTTGTGGCTGTTGGATAGTTCTGCTCCAGCTGCAGAGGGTTAGCAGGCGCGAGGGCCCGGGGAACCAAGGCGGAAGAGGCTCTCCCTCGCCTCAGGCCGACTCCTTCGCGCTGCACTCGCGCTGGCAATGGACAGGGCGGCACCACAGATCCCCAGATCCCTGCCGGTACCTTTCTACCTCTTCCCCCCTGCCCAGGCCGGCTCCTCAACGCGGCGCTCGGGCAGGAAGGAGCGCGCCGACTCCTCAGTCAGCCACAAAACACTCCGGCGCCTCTTCTCAGCGCTGATCTCCGCAGCCGCTTCTCCGGCGGGCATGCGCGGAAGCGCTCTCGCCGAGGCCGCCTCCCACGGGTCCTGCTCCAGGGAGAGACGCTACTCGCTCGGGCCTGCTCACCTCACGGCCCCTCCTTCCGGGGATAGCTGCACAAACGGGGCGTGCGCAGTAACGCCTCCGGTTCCTCTCAGGACAGGGCAACGCGACTCCAACGCGATCGATGCCCCTGGGGTCCCGCTCACAAAGGGAAGCCTCGCCAGGCTTCCCAGGCTCAGTGGATCCCGGGAGGGTGCTGGCCCAGAGCGCGATCGGTGTAAACGAGGTCCCAGTTCACCTCACCCCCTTCACTCAGCAGGCAGAGGGATTGGCCACACGCCACAGGACCAGTCACTGGTAGGGAATGCTGTTAGTTGTTCAATGAAGTTATTCCCTTTCTTCACCAAAACGAAGAGGAGGGGAGGGGGGCTCCTTCAGGATAAAGCCAGATTGCACTTTCTTAGCAATAACCCCCTATTCCTCCTTACTGGGCAGACTAGGGGCACAGGGGAACTCTCAGCTCAGCTCCCAGGACTACCAGAGTTAACCCCTTCACCTATCTGTCCAGGATCAGCAGGATGAGCTAACTTGGCTAGGACAACAGGACAAAGGAGGTGGAAAAACCTTGACAGAGGGCTACTCTTGTAGAGGGAACCACCCTTCAGAATCCTACCCCCACTAGACCTCAGCCTTCACTCTAGCTGCTCCTCACTGACAGACAAAATGGCTGTCCAGCATTCTGCCTTATATAGGCTGCCCTCTCAGTGGTCCAGAATGGACCAGAAGGTTCTGGAATGCCCTATGTTAGGCTATGGCCAAGTTCTGTTGGTGACAGTTGGGGCAGTTGGTGGCCACCATTTTAGGTGGTGCCAACTTTCCTGTCAGAACAGGCCTCTGGACCTGAGGTAAAAAACTATGAGGGGGAGAGAGAACACCTATCCCCCTGGCCAACACCTACAAAAAGTCAGTAGACACAAAAATTAATAAGGGTATGAGGGGCAAAAAGGGGACAAAATTAATAAAAATTAGGAGGGACTTCGCCAAAAAGCCAGACAGGTCTAACACCATGCCTCTTGCGTATACATTAATCAACATGAAATCAGACTCATCTTTCGATGTTATTTTAGGTGCCTGAATATCCGGATTATCTATCCCTAGTTCTTTTACCTGATACCCCACCTGCTGTCTGACCCATACTGTTAATCCTCCTGAGGGGCGCACTTTGGAACTTGCAATTGCTAGTTTACCAAAAGCCAGAAAGCCAGGGCAAAAAATCTGGCTCAAAGACCAGGTCTCCTGAAAGGTGATAATATCAAAAGACTCAATAAAAGTAATCCAATCAGTAGAAGTGGTCTTCGATGAAAGGTCAGCAATGTTCCATGATAATATGTTCAATGTACTAGGAGTGGTACCTTCCCCCTGTTCTATCAACATTTATGCCTCGGTGTCCACAGACCCCTATATAATACCAATTTGAGGACATAAGGTGGTCACAAGAGAAGCGGTTGGCTGGATAATAGAATCCTCCATCGCCGTTAAAAGTTTGAAAGGTAGTCAATTGCATGCATCTAGTCCAGACAAGGGGGCCTACCTATTGGCATGGTTAAAATCAAAAAGACTGTCTATACGTCTTTTTAGTGCCAAGGGGCCACCCTTCCTTGCGGGGAGTAATGGTACGGTCTATAAAAACACCCCAGTGGTAAAAGGGAAATTTTCCCTATATAATGTCCTGGGTTTCTACTCCCAAGGTGCTCCAGTAGGAATCTAACAACATGCCCATTATTAAAGTTGGCCACTACACAATCACCCCACCCTTCCTTTTTGAGGTGTTCAACCCACAGAGCCCGTCTTGCCATAATCATTTGGTTACAAATAGCCCAGCCCCATATCCCTACTGCCTTTAGTTGTGTAGTGAGCCAGTGCATTGTTTTAGTCATTAGCTGTTCAGAGGATTCCGTCTGCCCTTCCTGTAAGGCCGGAACATTCTTTAAAACCGCTACCAGGGGGGCAGCGACCGGTGGTAGATATAAGGCTCTCGATCCATTTACACCTATCTTAGCGGCCAAAGGATTATGCACAACTGGATAATCACAATCTGAAGAGCCATGAACAGTAGTGGGTTGATTACCTGTCCCGCAATTAGAATTTTGTTGCATGGGGTTTCTTAGTATCCCACCCCTGATCCTACTGCCCTCCTCCCTAGGAGCGCTTGGGATGAGCTGAGCAAACTCGCTGGACATATTCCCTATTTCACCCACATGGCCACCCATGGGTGCTGGATCACCAACACAATCTATTTCCACCCTATCATTACTGCCAGATGGTACAGGGATTAAATTAGATGATAGGGGAATTGTGGGGGTAGGCTTGGGGATAATCGGATTGCACAACACATTTGTAACAGGTATAGAGGGCCTATCAATTTTTCCCAGGGTGTCCTTAATAGTGCGAAGATTGGGTAAAATTTGTAATTCATAGTTAGTTAGGCTGTCCTCAATCAACATAAGTCTTTCCAAAATTGGGGTCAAAGTTGATGAAATAATAGCCCCTACTTTGGCCAACAGATTCTCGTGAGCATCAAGAGGCAAAACACTATGTAAATCTTGATTAGAAACAACGTTGCCGCTGCTTGCAGGCAGGGGGATTGATGATAATGGAGATACAATGTCCTATTAGACATTGGCTTTTTTGCGCTTTTCTGCTTTTGCAGGTCCCCTCCCCACTTCCTCCTAATAGGCAGTACCAATGGCAGGTCCGTAGATGAGGTTTGTATTTAGATGCCGACCTTGTGGCAATAATTGAAGCTATACCACTGGGTGCACCTTCTGAGGCATTTTCCGTGGCCGGAGGACTATTTAAATCCTCAATTATTTTTAAGAAGTCCAAGATGGTCGGGGGGATCTGAGTCGCGCTTCTCGCTGGATCATGTGGATCAGTGTCAGGAGCCGATGAAGGCTCAGGAGTACGTACAGATTTCAGACCACTAACGATGAGCGTTCACCTTGTGGGAAGTCTAAAGAGAGACGTTGCTCGGTCAAAGCTATCTCGTGGGCTACGACGAGTTGGCTCTAATCAAAAAATTGGTCTAGAGTCCCTACAATGCTCCTGGCCAAGTAATACCCTTTACTCGCGAGTACTCATTATAACAGAGTATGTCCACAGCAAAGGACGGAAAGAAATAAAATAATATTTAACAAGTGAGAAGGGAAATCCCTAGATGTTTATGTCAGCAGTAAGCCAATAGTACGTAGTTATCAACTGACCTGAGCAGTCACAGGAATTAGAGGGGGGCCAAGCCCAGCCTCTTCCGGCCTCTAAGGGGCTCAAAGGGGCCCACCCTTGGCCCGGGCGAGTCCGCGCCGCGGGGGCCCTTCAGTTGTTTTAAGCGCCGGGTTGGCGCAAAGCTGCTGCAAGACTCCTACAGCGGGACCGCACTGCCCCCTGGGACTTGTAGTCCTGTCCGGCGGCAGCCCACGGTGATGTGGCAGCCAAAATGCGGGACAAGGTCCTTGGCAAAGAGGCGTTGGCTACAACTGTAGCGTGGCTTGGGATGGGGGGAGAAAAAGAAGCAGGGCTATACTCACTACACAGAGTAGAAAGTGTGCTATTGTACATCACGGTATATAATGGCTCATAGGCCTCAGGAATACATGAAACTTGGTAGACATATTATAGATGTGTATACTTCATGTTAATATAATAATAATTTTATTGCATGTTCATAATAAAGCTCTGGCACTAAGGCATGTAAGTACATCATTCGAATTTCTCAATACACAACAACAGTGTAATACTAAGCATGAGTAACTCACATCAGGAATGGAGAGTGAGTATTCAAGTGTGTAAATGGTCTGGAACTTTTGGGAACTTCCTTCATTCCATGAGTGTATGGGTATTCACAAAAAAGTAATACTACACAAATATGAACATATCACCATAATTGTATATGTATACACTTACTCATGGGTATATCCCTACTCATGGACTTCGTCCTGCAGGAGTACTCTTTGAAACATTTCAGAAATTCTTGATACTCCTAAATCTATACTTAAGTGACGGTGTAAACTTATAAGTGCAAATTTACAAATATCTTTATGACCTCTGGTGTTCAACAGAGTTGTTATGTCTGCCTCTCGTTGAGTGCCACTGTATCTATATCTTTGTATACAATGCTATGGCGTACCAACAGTGGGAACAAAAGTTCTCTGCCACTGTTGTTGTGCCCATAAAGGAATTCCAGCCTATACTGACAGGGCTCTCTGAGCACACCACTGGCTCACTAGTCTGATGGAGAGCAGAGAGCACAGCTTCTAGATGGGAGGCAAGACAAAGAAGGTGGCGGGGTGAGGCAGAAGTCCAGTTTTTTTTACATTTAGGATAGGGAAGAAAGGCTGTGTTATGACGGCTGCCCCATTATTCATCTACTCCTGAGTAGTAGTTAAAATCAGGGAGCACATAATTGTGAGGGCCATACATAACGTAAAATTATGGGTTGGTAAAAGGTGGAAAACATCCCTGTTATTCAATGTTAACCATCTATAGTTCAATATATCATAGATTCCATCATGCTACTTGTGGAAAATGGTTCAGAAGTGCATCCCTTGATCTGTTTAAAAAACGGATAGTAAGTCATATATTGGTCTAAGGGTCATCCAATCAGAACCGTCAGAGGGCTGTGAGGGTAACGCTATAACACAACATGCATAGTTGATTGGTCGATACTGGGGGGGGGGGGGGGGTAGAACATCACGATGGTTACATCCTGCGTGAAAGGAGAGGCGATATTCCTACTTTGATCCATTTTCATGTTGCACATCTGATTTAAATTCTTCATTTGTGATACAAAGAGCTAAGTTATAACAGAGGGGAAGAAAATGTCAAGCACATCTGTTTTATTTGTGTGGGATACGTAAATTGCATTTGCATTCGGATGTAAGGAAGCTTAAATATTATAATGAAAGTTTTTTTAATTGTATTTTTTATTTTGTTTATTGCTTTTCAGATTACAATGAAAGTCAGATTACAATGAAAGTTGTGCTCCGATTGTTGCCTTCAAATTTAACTGTATGGCCTGCTTTAGTTTGTTTGTGCCCTTCTTAATTTTACTTTTGTTTATAGTCCATTGCCCCTGGATGCCCTCCTGGATCCCGCATTGAACACATCGAGCCTTTGACTCTCCAAACTTGCCATGCTAGCAGGGATTTGCTTCCGCTTCACTTTGTAAAAAAAAAAACAACCATCAGTCATGAGGAAAATACTGCAGCAAAAAAGGATGCTGCCCTTGAACGTGGTGTCGAAAGCCAGCAAGGCGGTAATGAGGAGCCATCTCATTAGCATGGCCTCTAGGACAGCGGAAGTGGCAAATTAGCCAGCACGAACAGGAGATATCTGATTTAGGAAATCAGCATAAACCAAACCTACTACACTAAACCTCTTACGGGAAATCCAATCAGAGCAGAATGGCAATTTAATATCATCATATCCGCAAAAACAGATTTTTCTCGGAATATAATTAGGCATCTGCGCTGTGAGGGGAGCAATACGGCGGCAGGCATCATGACTTGTCAGCTTCAAGGCCAAGCGAGGAGCCGAGCTTGTAGGATACCTAACTTACAAGGTCAGATGAGTTCTGCCTTTCACGAGCTTGAAACAACAGAGGTTTGCACAACACTACTCATCGCTCCGAACAGATTTGGAGCAGGAAATGCGCAGTAAAAAAGATTAATTTTTCACCATGTTCCCACAGCAAACGGATCCTCCGTTGCTTTACATCTGGGGACTACTCGGTAGAGTCAAAACATGCTCCGAAGCAGCTGTAACACGCGAATGAGCCTCAAACAATGTTGGTATGTTGTTGTCATTGAGAAGGAGGACGCATTTGACTACTTGCTGCTCGTGCAATTTCTCTGTTTCAACCCAGCCATTCTCGCTCCCTCTTCTCTCCGGTAGTTTCTCTATCTATGATCATTTTATCCCCTCTCTTTCTGTCTCTCTCTTAAAGTCTCCCAGGCCTGCTGTAGTTCACCTAGGGGAGCTGTGAAAGTGACAGAGGCACTAGGAGTAGCCCTTGGTGTTCCAAACCACCGCCAAGGACTTTAGCCCTTCAGGGAAATGCCTCCCTGGTGGGATGAATGGCTTATTTGGAACAGCGTGCTGGTCAGCTGTCTTCCTGGTGAAGCTGAGTGTGCATTGTGATTGGTAGACATGTAGGAGGAAGTTCTTGAAGATTTGGGGCCATATGTAGGTAATCTCTATTTATCGATTCTTAAATACAGAATTTTACCGATTCGGTATTTAAGAATCAGTAAATAGTATGTAGGTAAGAATTCGGTAAATTTTACCGATTCGGTAATATTCGGTATTACTGATTCGGTATTTACTGATTCAGTAATTCCCATTCATTCCTATGGGCCTAGAGGCCCATAGGAATGAAAGGGAAGCTATTCACTATTACTGATTTGGTAAATACCGAATCGGTAATAGGGGGAACATATTCAAGGGTGGCAGGGTGTCACATTGACACCCTGTTGCACCCCTAAATCGTGCATTTATGCACATGTGGCACACATGTCTGCCACATGGCACTTTTAAAAAAGCACAAAATTGCTTTTTTAAAGGTTTTCGATATTTGCCACCAACTTGTAGTTGGTGGTAAATAACCAAGAGCCAGATGTAGGTGTCCAAATACCAGTCGGAAACGGACGAAAATACAGATTTTTGGCCGTTTCCGACCGGTATTTGGACATTGGTATGTAGGGGCCTTAAAAACATACCGATTCGGTAATTTTACCGATTCAGTAAATTTACAGAATCGGAAAAATTACAGATTGGTAAAATTACTGAATCGGTATTTTCTCATGTAGGTAGCACTGTTACAGTGCTACAGGCCTTCAGAATTCGGTATTTTACCACCCAATACAATTGGGTGGTAAAATACCGAATTCAGGTGCACATGCACATCTGTGCATGTACACCTGTACCATGTGACACACAGACATGCCCTTAGGGCATGTATGTGTGCCACATGTCACACAAGCCTGTACGTTTGGGTGCTAGAGGGTGTCAAAGTGAAAACACATGCACCCTTGCAGGATTCGGTATTTACCGATTCAGTAAATACCGAATCTGTATTTCCCATTGATTCCTATGGGCTTCAAGGCCCATAGGAATCAATGGGCAATACCGATTCGGTATTTACTGAATCAGTAAATAACGAATCCTACCGATTCGGTAAAAATTACCGAATTTTTACCTACATCTCATTTACCGATTCATGAATACCGAATCGGTAAAATTCAGTATTTAAGAATCGGTAAATGAGATTTACCTACATCTGGCGCTAAATCCTTAAATCAAAAATGCATTCACTTGAGTGCTCCCTACATAGGATTTAAGGATTCAGTAATTTACAGAGTCGGTATTTTAAGGATTTTGTAATTTTACTGATTCCTTAAACTACCGATTCGGTAAATTACCGAATCCTTAAATCCAGCCCCTTACACTGGAAAAAGCGAAATACTGGTCGGTAACGGCAAATTTACTGATTTTTGGCCGTTACCGACCGGTATTAAGCTACCTCATATATCCCTTGGTCCTGTATTTTGGTGGTGACATATTATTTAACGATGTTTCAGATGGAAGGGAGGTGGCGATGGGTCGTTAATTGTTGAGGTTGTTTGGGTTCAGGGTAGGATATTTTAGCGGGAGAGGAATGGTCTTGTACTGATGTTATTGAGAGGGCCTTCTAAGCTAAGAGGCATTTATGTTGTTTTACAGGGGAAGTAGTACATATGCATGCAGGCATTTCAGTAAGGATCACATTAAAAGGGTGTCTTTGAATGGGGTGGCATTGGGTGCAATGATGTCTGTTAGAGCAACAAGCAGGAACAGATTAATGTCAGACCACTTGGGCAAAGAGCAATGAGTGATTATTAATGGAGAGGATGATAATTTTGTTGTTGGTGGTATGTGCCCTGATTTTTATCTTCTCAGGGAAGAAGTGATTGATGATGTTGCTTTTGTTGACTGATTATGGAATCGCGTCAGGATGAACAGTTGTGTTGCTGTGTGCAGTGATTCCTCATGCTCACACTATGGCTACAGATTATTGATGAAAGAGGAGTGCCAGAATCAGGTGCAGCCAAGAGGGTCTCTCCAAAAGGAGGCATTCTTGAAGTGATGAAGTCTCAAGGTTGTTCCCTGCAGAAGGATGCTTTGAGGCTGAAGATTTCCTCTAGGAGAATCTGTAGAATTGGACTTGGTGGTAAGCTGGGTTGTTTGCTGAGGCAGACAGAATGGCAGAGCCTGGCAGACAACAGGAGATAGGGTTCACAAGATAGGCTCCTGGATAACAGCAGGCAGACAAGTAACCACAATTTTAAGAAAAAGTACAACATAGCAAGGAAAAGCTTTGTATAAATTCAAGGAAGCACATTTGTGAAGTAAGTGCCAGGAGTCTAACTCCCTTTCACACATTGGGATCTGAATGTGATGCCTTCTGTAATGTCTTATCCTGTATACATGATTCTTGTTGTCCTGTTGACATTGTGCCTAACAAGTAGGCACAGGAGAGAGACACTACTCTTGTACATGCATTGTGGTGCAGAAAGAAAAACAGAAAGATGATGTCTCAGAGACCTCCACCACCATTTCTCACAAGCGGGGCCACAATGGAACCCTTGTAGCCCACTCAGCATTGTGCTGCAATGGCAACAGAGATCTAATGTCCTGTGAACCACACCTCTCAAGAGCTGCTGCTGGCACTGCAGAGTCACTGTTTACAGCCTTGAACCTGTCCCTATGCTAAATGAAACATGGGCATCAGCAGTGAGCTTTATTTCAGCCACTGAAGCCCCTTACCAATAAGAGTGTTTGAGAAAAGACAAGAGCTTTGCTTCCAATATTTCTATGCAAGTAGTAGTCTTGTAGAAGGTGCCAATGGACAAGCTGATACAGAATCTGCTGGCTGACAGTAATGTTTTGAGTTGGCTGAGGTCATTGGGGGCCTTTCAATATCGTCGTTTCTTTTCTTTTCTTTGTGTGGCATATTTGTTCTCAGAACGTCGGATTGTATTGCATTGTTATTTATATAGCATTTCCAGTACCACTTGCAGGACTAAAGCACTAAATTCAAGAATGTACCATATGTCTGAAAGTTTAGACTTGGAAAATCATGTTTCAGAGATAGGTTTAGTTTCATGTGGTTTTGTAGCAGGGATTCCATTCTCCTACAGAACTGTGCATAGAGATTTGGAACCTCAGTGAATTAGGATGGCCCAAAACTCACCTTAGTACCCAAAATCCCCTCACCGAGCTAGCTACAGAGTCTCATTGGTCATAACAAACTCCCAATGTTTAGACAAACCAGAACATGATCTTAGAATACCTCAGGTCACGTGGAACACATAGACACTCTTTCGTTATATAATCATTTCAAACCAGAACGTGGAGTAAATGAGGACGCATGCATATTTGAAATATTTATTTAGTAATGCAGGGTTCTCAAACGCAGTATCTTAGATAGCACAAGCAAACATATTATAACGAGCAAAGTTATCAGCATAGTTATTAATCCATAAAAAGCGAAAGGTGACAACATGCTAAAATGTTGAAATGAATAGGAGTTAACAACACCTAATTCTCACCCTCCCTAACTAGCATATTATATTATATCTAAGCGGGTCTCTTTGGGCTTTAGCAAGGCGACCCCATACCTCAATCTCTCAGTGGCAGAGGATCACATCATCTTTCACCAGCTCTCTGCATGCGAAGCACCATCAAGTGTGTTTATCTGTTCTTGTGCAGAGCAATACAAAACGCGCCTAAAGCCAGATTTGCCAGCAGATGCATTTATGTTATGTCTAGGAAAGTGCGAAGATCAGACCTTACAATAACACAGTGTTTACTCATCCTTCAAGGCTTCAGCACACACTGTACAGACTCCGTCTGCTAAGCAATGTTATCTGAGCAATAACATATTATTCTCGTATAAATCACAACGCTCTTCTAGGCTGAAAGCTAAAGCAACAATTATGTGTCGGGTGCAGAAGCAGCAAAAAGGTAAAATGGCGTTTAAACATTTAATAAGCTCATGCTAACTTAACACGGTATATAGGTAAGCAGTAACTATATGACATTTCCCCATGATCGGTGCACGGCTAAGATAAGATAAGACCAGATAAGATAAGGCACGGGGCACATCAAGAAGACAGAGTTCAAGAACAATGAGCCAGGTCAAATTATAAAAATACAACGAAAAATGCACTTGTAAGTCAATTTAGAAAAAATCGAACTCGTCAACCCAGTTTTTATATCTGCTCAAGTCAATAGGTTTTCCCCAAAATTTCAAAAATCATTGCAATTAAAGACGGGGCAATTAATCAATAGTCTTGAAGTTAACTCAGGACAGGACTGAATGTGCAAAATATGCAGCAACAGCCTCCAGCATGAAGTCACTGTCATCATCCGAAAACAGTTCAGCCATCCAATTCAATAGTGGGAAAGAACATACGTAGTCTTCAAGTACCGGAGCCTCTAGCATCATCAGAGGACAACTCAGTGGGTTCTCAATAAAGCTGTGTGCCTAGAAATCTTGCGCCGCTGCGAGTATGTTCCACCGACCCATTAGTCCATGCATCGCTGCCATGGCCATAATCCCGCCGCCAAAACAAACCACCTCGTGAGCAACTATGGGACTCATCAGATGACTAAAATCGACGTCAGGAGACACCGTCTTGCAGAGACACAAATCAAGGGCCCAGTCGAAATCACAGCTCAGGCAATGAAACACAGGCTGGACACATGTAAAATAGGAAAATCGAAACGATAATCCATATGCCGTGATTAAAGTCGAAAGCGGCAACGTGCAATAGTATTCAAGCATCCAGTTGCGGAACAGTGCCAGATGGGGCTGTGCAGTGTGTAATACAGGACGGGCATCCATTTTTAAAAAAACTAAATATAACCAAAATGCCTGCAGCCAGCACCAGTAAAACAGGAAATCCACCAAATAAGCTTGAGAATATGGAATGGAAGAAAGCAGGAATGACTCCAAATATTTTCTCAAACGAAGTCATAAGACTACTGCTAACTATTTTTAAAAAGTGTGCAAGGCCAGAAGTGGAGGACGCATTAAAGAGTGAATGTATCAATTCGCTAAATTGCAATGGTAAGTCAGTATTCAAAAGGGCCTGCACCTATGTGCGGGTGTTAGCGATGTGAAGGACAAATGTTTCACGATCCGAACACAGGGCCACTTGTTTTTAAGACAAAAGGGCTCTTATTCTACTCATTCCATTGAACTCTGCTTTCAAGGTTGGGATTCGCGGCCAGATGGAAACATCTGAATTCCCATGTGGAGGAGGATACAGAACGTTTTTGAAACACACCACACATTCAGATACAGTTATCACATAAGCGATGCCTTGAATTAACCCACAACAATCTTCATTATTCAAAACTAAATAACTTCCGTTCGCCAGTAAAGTGAAAGTAGGGACAATTGCTGGAACCGGAATACCATTTAAAACACAGGCTAAATTTGGACGATCATGATTACAGGAACCATGTATTTGGATATGTCTACACATTAAGGAGTGATCTGGCGTTTCGGTGCATTCTTCACCTTTTAAATAAACCTCTGCCCATCTTTAAGACATCTATATGTAAAGGGTAGGGACCAGGCCTCGTGCAAAAATGCACTACCAAGGGGTTCACATCGACCTATTGCAATATATTGCATACAATTTGTAAATTTAAATAAGGCAAATGGGAGCGTGATTAACCTGTGGATAAGCCACTTAGCAGCAGCGGCTTCTGCCACAGAAAACGGTAAGGACTCCAGCCTCTCAATGTGTAGCATAGAAAAAGATGCATCCCTCATTGAAAGTAAACGTTGCTTTTCAGTCAAATTAAAAGGGGCAAAGAGGGAGGACACATTCATGTAATTCAAAGGCACTTTTCCAGACTTAAGTGTCTGCAGGGTCCACGCAAATTGCATAATCGAACGCAACTGATTTTGGCCATGGTATAACACAGATAATTCATCTTGTACAATATCAACAACAGAAGACACAATATTACCTAACATGTAAATGCGGGAAGAAAGCATATTAATGCTATTATCTACAACTGCAAGCACTTTTTCCAAATTAGCCTGATTAATGGCCCTAAGGCGTTTTGCCGCCTCAATCTGTGAAGTTATCCAGATTTCATTATAAATTGCATATATCCATCTTTTCGATCTACCACTAGCCGGGCCTTTTATGAAATCATTTAAATCTACATCATCTGTCAGCCTGGATAGATGCAGTTTAACTGATGCTAAAGTAGAATGTTTGAGCCGATTCTGACATAATTTGCCTACTGAATAAGTGGTGACCGAATGGTCAGTTTCAAAATGAGGATCTGGCCTAACATGAGTAAAGCCATCAGTCAAAGCTAGAAAACAACGTTGGCAGGAATCTGCATTTCTGTGCCACACTAGCCAACCCTTTGGGTTCAAACTGGATATATTAAAAGACGAATTTTGCAAAGAAATTTGTAATTCTCTAATCGAAAAATCAGTAGTATTACTCCAGCCAGAATATTCTTCCAAATCAGGTAGGGCAGGAGAATTTAACTTTTTAGAAGTAGCCAATCCAAAGCATGTGGTTTGAAAAATGGTAGAATTTAAAAACAGCATATGATTTGGGATGAGACATGCACGGTGCAAAGCCTCAGTGCCTTGTACCTGCCAACCTTTAGAACCCCAAACGGATTTTAGGTCAATGGCTTCCTTTCACAACTCGTAGCCTTCCACAGCCAACTTTTCAAGAAAGGACTTTGAATACAACAATTTTGTATCGGTACGTCTAACCTTTGACATGGACTTCTGTGTCATTTTAAAATAAAAGGACTTGGAATGGGACTGATTACAGTCAATAAAATAAGTGTACTTTTTCAAAAAAGTACCCGAACTGCCTTGTAAAGGAGCCGGGCAATGTTCCCACTGTGTATAATTAACAGAACATCGTCTGGAACTTGTTTTATGCAAATAATGATTACCAAAATGTTGGAAGCAAAATAAATCACCATAATTAGCTGATTCTAAGTACAAATCTTCAGCATCAAAAGCAGCATACTTCAAATCAGAAAACAACGCTTCTACGGCCTGAATATCCCAATCATCAGAACGTATGTTTTGTTTAACTACATCCCCCATGTTCACTCTGAGCACATTAGGAACATTAACCACTTCAGTTGGGCCATGGATTTGAAATTTAACCGCATCCCACACAATCCCATCAAGGACAGGCCAAGCAGTGATGTTAACAAAAGTTAAGTCTCTCTTCAGTCTGTGTGCTGAATGTGATGAGGAAAGGGGGGCCAAAGTTCCATTCAAATGCCGAATGCATGTTCTCTCCTCGACATAGTGTCCATTGAAAATTTGAAAAAAAATAAAATACAAAACCAATTGACATAAAAAGGTAAATTGAAAAAAGCACCATCCAAATATATGTCCAAGGGGGGATTAAAAAATGTTTTTTAAATAGGGTGGCATAAATCGCAAAACGTAAGGGCTGGTTTCGAATTATGTGAAACAGTGTCAAATGAAAATCTGGATTCTGTGCCCAAACGTGTTTGCAAATCAGGCATAGATAAGTCAGTTGGGTAAGTGTAATCAAGTTCAACGTTAGTACCAGGCAAAGTACTTAATAAAGGACTGGAAATTGTAGGCATCTCGATCGCCACCTTTGGCTCAGGATCAGAAGCAGTGGCCAAAACAGAATTTCTCACAATCGAAGGACAGGAGACCGCCGGTGTCATACTATGAAGAATCGGCCACTCTGTGTATCTTGACATTGTCAATCGAGATAAACCTGTTTTCCTTACGACCTGGAAGTGGTGGTAAAATGACTGTTCTTGTGCCCTTCACTCCAAGCACTGGAATCGGAGCCCGATATGAGGGACCAAATTCTTTCTTGTTATCGATCTTCTCTCGAACCAGTTCTCCAACTTGGGGTAGCTAGCCAACTACCGGGATCTGCAACGCATCATCCGATGTGGAGGGCAAGTGTTCCTTTGCAAGACTGTCTCTCATCTTTTGTAGATCCTGTAAAATATTGCAATGTTCATCTACGTCAAAAGCCGTGGCTTGGGCCACGCAGTCTAGACCGTCAAGGTTAAGGACATACATCTTGATACCAAAGAGCATCTTGTATGGGGTCCGCCCACCCAGAGACCTTCTAGGGAGATTATTAAGAGCACGCTGCACGCCATTGAGATGGGCCAGCCAGTTTCTGCCCGTGCCTATAACTCGAGCTGTCAATGATTGCTTTAAGTCATGGTTCATTCGTTCCACTACACTATTACCCTCAGGTCAGTATGGAGACGAAAACTTGACTTGGACCCACATCAAAATTATTGCATCCTTGTACGCCTTAGAGGCGAAAGCCGGACCCTGATCCGAATGGAAGGTACCACAGGCAAAAATCCCTACAAAGACACGCAAATCTCTTATGACAGTCCGCGAATCAGCGCTGCAATGGGGCCAGACCCACACAAAGCGTGTGCATTAATCAACTGCTACTAAGATGTACTTATACGCAGTATCAGAGGAAAAAGGACCGCAGTGATCTAAATAAATGAATCCTGGTGGTTTATTGGATATGTACAACTGTGTCGGTGGTGGACACCCTGCAGTGGAAGGCTTAATCTTCTGGCAGATTTCACATTGAAGGACATAGTCACGCGTCTGTTTGTACAGTCCCCGCCACCAGAAACATTGTTGCAACTGTGACACGGTGGCCGAGACACCCGCATGCGCAGACGCCACACCTTCATGTGCCGCTGTAATCAATGTATTCCTGCGGTCAGAGTTGGGAATCAACCGATCCCTGACTCCAGGAAGTTTCACATAAGGAACCTTATCGGGACTTAAGTGGTATGTGTACTTCAAAGGGAAACCCATAGGATATTTACTTCCCTTCTCAGTGGCAGCCACCGCCGCCAAGATGTCATCATCTATCTTACTTTTGGACTGTGTAACTGCTGCAACTAAATATGTAGATACCGCTGATTTCACCGCTTCATCAGCAAGCGAGTTACCCACAGCGTGAGCTCCAACACGCTGGTGGCCAAGAGTATGAATCACAAACACAAGTGGCAACCGATCTTTAAGCTCAGCCACTCGGACCCAGATCCTTTTATGTTTTATTGTGCCACCCTTGGAATCCCGAAAGTCATTTTGAATCCAAAAGAACAAGTTCCCATTGTAAGACTGGACACAGTAATAGGAATCACTCACAATAAGAGTCGTCACACTAGGATCTGCGTACTCTAATGCAAGCAAGAGAGCCCGAAGTTCTGCCAATTGTGCAGTGCAGTCCCCTAGAGTCTGCGTATGCACGACTTTGGACTTGAACTCATCGTTCACCATGGCACCGACCACAATGGCGCATGCGGAAACGTAGGCATGTTTAGAGCCATGCGCAACCTGCGCCGAACCATCAGTGTAAATGATGCAATGGAAATCCTCCAAAGGCCGCATAGCTAATGGAGCCGGATGAACGAATTCATCCTGTAAATACTCCTGCGACCGTAATGAGGTGCCAAAAATAAACGTGACCTCCGAGGACGTCAAGGAAGCAGCCCATTGTATCCACGAGGGTGCAAAGCTTTCGAATTTGGTACACTGGCTTTCGTAACTGCCTCCAAGGCAGGACACGGGGTAACAACCAACATGCGCTTTCCCTGTGACAGAGCACATTCCTTGAGAATCACCATCTGTACAGCTGTCAAAACTTTCTCCACAGTGGAAAATCGCATTTCAGCCGAAGTGTACAAGTGTGACTTGTAAGCAATAGGTACTGTCTCTCCTTCGTTAAAAGTAAGGTACGTGAAACCCACCGTCCCAGGGATGATTCTTATCACCAGGTTGGTGTGGTTGTCACGAGTCTGTAAGAATTTAGAAGCGAGCAGATCAGCCTGCAAAGATTGCAGAATAGCTGAGTGCGCAGGCAGCCAGCATGATTTGGTAAAAGTCAATGCATACAAAGGCTTGATACGCTGGGCATATTCCGGAATGTATGTCCTCCCGAAATTTAAAAAACCCAGTAAAGACTGTAATTCTTTCAGACTTGACGGAGCGCGCAGTTGTGCGCATTGCTCCAGAAAGTGAGGAGCCAAACCTGTACCTTCATAATTGAGCTTGTAGCCCAAGAACAACACTGTATATTCTATAGACTATTAGACGGGATCATTATTACTTAAGGAGTTCGTATACCTATACCATGTAATTTGATTTTAAAGGGGATCATTATTACTTAAGGAGTTTGTATAACTATACCAGCTGTGTGCCTTCAGGTATAGTCATAGTGAGTCTAAGCCCCCATCCCGTTGTGGGCTGTTGTTGATAGCCCATCAAAGGCCAGTTATATCCCTGGTTATGATATTGATTGGTTGGTTGATGAAACCTAGGTGGTCGAAATCCCCACCAATTACCCCGGCCTCGTCCCCTCCTCTTTTGTTGGTATTCCTCTTCACTCCCCTCGCTGGAGCTACTAGCGGTGTAATGTCTCTGTCTACCTTGTTGGTTGCTTTTAAGATTTTGCCGTATTTTTTGTTGGGCGTATTCTTCCGTGGTGTAAAGATACACCTTTTTCCTGCAGAAATTCTTAAGATCCTTTTGTAGTTTGTTTATGAGAGCAGAGCCCTCTTTGTAAGAGAACAAAAGTGAGTTTTCCGCCTCCGTAGTGATCTACACGGTCTAAATGATGAGATACCGTGGCTTACTCTGGGGAGATAAACAATCAAATATGGAAGTCTATTTATGCGACCTCTTTGACTATACTGCTCCAATTAACCATCAATATTGCAGTTTCTGTGGCTTGTTTGGGCTAGTTTTTGATGAGGTTCTAACTTTGCAATTTAACAACATATATACACATTGTTTTAGCAATATGACTTGGGGCATTTATGACTGTGCTTAGATTGTCAGAGATGTGGTCTGACCTCCTCCTAGGAATGGCAGCCCCAGATTGGAGTGGTTGCATTATTCTTTGTTACAGCGGTGGACTGGGCCGGCAGCCATCGTCGTTTCTACTGTCTGGAAAAATCCTGTCCGCCACTGGATGGGCGCTTGGACTCACTATGACTATACCTGAAGGCACACAGCTGGTATAGTTATACGAATTCCTTAAGTAATAATGATCCCCTTTAAAAATCAAATTACATGGTATAGGTAGACAAACTCCTTAAGTAATAATGATAGCCTCTAAAAGTCTAATTACATTTGCCACCTCACTATGCATATGATGACATAATTATTGATTTATCAGGTGGCCCACTGATACTATATTTGAGAACATACAGCTGGTACACGGGCTCCTGGTTTCAATAATGATTTTCTAACATAGAGAACTACCTTTCCCATCCATACTGTTGGTATTTGGGCTCTGGGATGCAAAAAAATGATCTCCTGCAATAGAAAAACTACCGTTCCCATCTCTACTACGCGCGTGATGACGTCATCCGACGTGATCGCGCGAAAGTGCTGGACCGGGTTTATCATCAGCAGCGCCACAATCCGCCATAATCTTCACGGCGTCTTTGTATGGCGGGTACGAGTTGTGCTGGAGTGATCCTACGGAACAGTGAGTGGGGCTAGTAGACGAGGGCTGACAATCATTTTTAAAGCGCAAAAATGGGCTTAACTCTCCGACTCGAGTCATGTTTGTTCTGGATGAGGACCCTGGATTTCATAGATCGCACATTGTGTCCTGCATTATGGATATGTAGCGCAAATATAGTGAGGACACAGATGTATGGGGATCATTGTGTGAATGTTTTACACCCCTCATAACGGGAGACACGAGGGACCTCTTGGGCTATAAATGAGATGTTTACATTGCAAACCAATTTTACTTACCTGCATATGTTTTACCTTCGAACACAGGTTGTGTTCTTTGGAGCTTCACCCGCTGATGCCATTTCGAGCCTTAATAATTAATAGACTCGGTAAGACACATTTTCCCTCCTTTTCATTCTATGGGCTACTTTATTTACAGTGTATGAGAGGACACGTACCTTTGGGAATTTTGCTACCCTAGCAATAGGAGTTGGGAGATTCCTCCTTTTTATATGAAGTGTTGTGTCACCTCTGGAGCGTGTTTGTTATCGATATTAATAATCTTTTGTTTTAATTAATTTGAGACTTGGAGTATAAAATATTTTTGGGGCTACCAATAACTAAATAAACTCTACTCAAACATACTACAATGAATACTGTTCTGAATATAATTAGTCTTTATTGTAGTAATAACATTTCACAGTTGTGGAAGTACCCTCCACGTGGTTTCCTCTACCCATCACTGTATTGAGGTAAGAGGCATACAAGGACTGGGACAGTTAGACTGTCCTGACGAAGACCGGTGTGACCCACTTAATCGAGGGCACGGATGAACGGTCGAAACATGTTGACCACTGCAGTATAAGGACTAGTGTTTGTGGACCTTGACTTTCTGCCTAAATACATATACATCCTTCACTCTAAATTTTAATCCTGACCTTGGGACCCTGGAATAAAGTATTGGCGGGTACCCATGAGCCAGTTCTAATGAGCACTTTCCAATCTGCACATTTAGTCTACCACTGACCCAGTCCGGACAGACAACACCAATTTATGTGATCACTGTGTGTCACTTATTTGTTGTTTGTATTTGTTGATTTTGAGTAGTGTGTGTTTTTTGTTAGTTTCCCCCCTCCTATGCTCCGCCCCCTGCGTGGCTAAGCGGGGGCGTTTTGTAAGCAGACCCGATGATGAAGCATGGTACGCACATTGTGTGTGAGTGAGGGCAGTTTTTTCAATTAATTTTGACTTTTTAGTCCTGTCTCCGTATCACTTTATCTGTTGTTCCCCACCCCTCGTTGGAGTGTGTACTATATATTGTTGGGGGTTCGTGGGGTGGTGGAACTGTTCTTGAGACCCTCTCCCCTCTTTTGTGATTGATAGTATTACATGTGAATCATAGAACAGGTTCATTTCAGGGAATTGCCCATGCCCAATTACGGGACTAGGATATTGAAGATATGGATTTAATCTAATGAGGGATGAGCAAACAATCAATCCCCAACCCTGCTCCATTAAGGTGAATCTTAATAAGTCAGTATCCCTACTGTTGTTCATTTCAGCATCTATGAGAATACGGCATAACATGTCTTTTCCCTTCCCTTCAAACTATATTTTTGATTCTCCACAGGGAAAAGATTTTTCTTGACACAAAACCCATCCCAAGCAAGAGTGGCTGTTCAGTCATCATTTCCGACCAGAGAGCATATATTCTCTTATCACTGCCTGAAATGAAGAATACTTTTAAGTTGAGAAATTACCCTCAGATATTTGGTGAACTCCTATTCATTTTTATATGGATTTGTACCACTTCGATCTTCCACATATTGTTAATAAATCTGGGCTCAAGCGTCAAATGGCTGAAGGTAATGATAATGGAAGCCCTTTAGCACTTAGCATTGATGAACATACAATGAATATAAAGTCAGATGAATGAAGTGAAACCTGAAGAAACATGACTGAGCAAACATTGTATTTACATTTTGTCCTTTTGCTACCTGGCCTGTTCACCCTGAGAAGGTCCTATGGGAACTAAAGTACCGTACCTCAAGAAGCTGGCTACCCGTCACATTCCAACCAAAGACCTCTGATTGGCCATCTCATGTACAGTCCCTTAACCAAAATTCATGTGGAAAAACACTAATCGACTCAAATTGCAGAAGCCAATGCTCTGGAATGTCTTCAATCTAACAATGGACAGTGAATCAAAAACGCACATTTATAATAATCATTTAGAACCCATTCAACTAACAATATATATCACGGGAAAAGCAGCACATGATCTTAGACTAGGATACCTGATCACGATCACGATCACGATCACGAGCGCTGCGCTTGGAATTGCAGCATCTTCTGAGGCACAGCCGGGAGTAGGATCCTCTGTTATATTTTAAAATTGTACATAAATTGTGACTCTGACTATTTTTAAAATTACGAGCACTGCCTTCGCTCGGCGCTCAGCGCTCTGACAGCTGACGCGGGCGGGTGATTGGAGCACAAACGGGAACGCCATTGGCCGATTGAAGGCCACGCCCCCTGCCTAGAGACACGCCCCTCTGCATTACAAAAGCGCGCGCTGATCACGAGCGCTGCGCTTGGAATTGCAGCATCTCCTGAGGCACAGCCGGGAGTAGGATCCTCTGTTATATTATAAAATTGTACATAAATTGTGACTCTGACTATTTTTAAAATTACGAGCACTGCCTTCGCTCGGCGCTCAGCGCTCTGACAGCTGACGCGGGCGGGTGATTGGAGCACAAACGGGAACGCCATTGGCCGATTGAAGGCCTCGCCCCCTGCCTAGAGACACACCCCTCCATCTATTCCTCATATAAAAGATGTGTCCTTATAGGAAGTGCAGCGGACGAGTGCAGCGGGCGCGACGAATGCGCTCCGAAGGCTCGCCAAAGGCGAGCCCGTCTGCGCCGTCCGCGACCGGCCGGGACCAGGGGCCACAACCCCTGTCTCCCTAACTACAGATAGACCAGGCAAACCTCCGCTGGTATACTCACGTGGTGAGCTGCTTATGTTAAATACTCCTCTAACAACCTCCCTTTGTGCCAAAGTTGGACCCTCCTACACCATGGGCCCCTTTAGCTGCCGTCATTGTCGATGGAATTGTAACCACTTGGAGCCACCCTTATCGGAAGTCACACCTACACAGGACTACACATGCGTTTATGTCAATGCTAGGTCCCTCCCCAAACACTCCACTGAAATATGGGACATGTTACAGGATAGCAGACCCGATTTTGCCTTCATTTCGGAGACTTGGCTCGGTGAGCACAATACCCCGGATATTACCGCAGCCCTACCTATTGGGTACAAAATCATTAATCTAAATCGACAAATTAAGAGAGGAGGCGGAGTGGCCATGATATTTAAAGATAGTTTTTCATGTTGCCAAGAAAGAATCACTCAACTAGGCAAACACGACGTGTTAATCATCTCCATCTCCATCAATACTCAGGTTATCCTCGGATGTGCAATCATCTACAATCCCCCAAACAGTACAGATGACTTTAGCACTCAACTCCTCGAACAAATCCTTCCATTCTGCCTTAACTATAAAAACATTATAGTCATTGGAGACTTCAATGTTCATTTCGATTTAGCTGATAATTTCCTAACTAAACAACTTGCCACAGATATGGAAATCTTACAACTATCACAGAAAATAGCTTGCCCCACACATAGAGCGGGGCACATGCTAGATCTCATATTTACAAATATATCTAAGACCAACATCACGAATATAACTCCTTTGACATGGACGGACCACTATAGGATAGATTTTACCTTAAACCCACCTTTAAAAACTAACAGATCGCTAGCCCAGTCGGCTAACTCCACTAAATGTTGGAGCAAATTCTCCTTGGAAAAGTTCAAGGAAGATTTTTCCTTTTTTTCTACTCCTGAAATGACATGCGAAGAAGAAATTTGCTTCTTACAAGAAAACATAGAGATAGCACTTGACCACTGTTCACGGACTCGCGTAACCAATCGATTAAAATCAAAAACCTCTGAGAAATGGTATGGCCCAGACCTAAAAATTGAAAAAAGAAAATGCACCTCTCTGGAGCACAAATGGAGAATTAGTAGAAACGTCGAAGATAGAACATCCTACAAACATCAGTTGAAAATATACCATACTGCCATACGCAAAGCAAAGAAAGACTACCTTTCTCAAAAAATTCTAGAGAATAAAAATTCGTCCAAGGAGCTTTTTAAAATTGTAAAAGAACTTTGTAATCCTCCTAGTCTTACATCCAACTTGATACCATCACAAGAGAACTGCACAAAAATTAGTGACTTTTTTTGTAATAAAATTGACAAAATATATGCCTCTTTCACAAACAACGCCCAGGCCTCTATGGAGTATCGGACTGACCCTACTTTGCAAACCAGCTGCTCTATCTTTGGCCCATTTTCAGAAGACGAGGTCACTAAAGCCATGTCAGAAATTAAATCTGGCTCACCATGGGATGTGTGCCCACACTTTATTTTTTCTCAACTGACTCCCATAATTGGCCCCGCAGTTACAAAAGTTCTTAACCAGTCTCTGGAGCAAGCTGTTTTTCCCGAAGTTTGGAAAAAATCGGCAGTAATTCCATTACTAAAAAAGGCGGGTGCGGATATAAACGACCCAGCCAACTACCGCCCCATCTCACAGCTCCCCTTTCTATCGAAGGTTTTAGAAAGACTGGTAACAAAACAACTGTCAAGTTATTTAGAAACCAACAAACTCCTCGACGTCTCCAAACAGGTTTCAGATCTAATAACAGCACAGAAACAACGCTACTGGCCGTAATGGACGACATTCGTATGCAGGTCGATAAAGGCAAAACGGTTGCCCTGATACTTCTCGATTTATCAGCGGCATTCGATACCGTGTCCCATAAACTGTTAATTCACATACTTGCCGCAAAAGGAATTCAAGGTAAAGCCCTAAACTGGCTGGAGTCCTTTCTATCAAACAGATCCCAGTCTATTTGTTTAGGCAACTTTACCTCCACCCCCCGTAAGATTAAATATGGAGTCCCCCAAGGAGCAACATTGAGCCCAATATTGTTTAATGTATATGTCTCCTCTTTGGCGTCGATTGGCAAGAAATGGGGCATTAATATCTGCTCCTACGCTGACGATACTCAGCTGATGGTTACCCTAAATGGAGATAACGATGCCAAAAGTAGACTACACAACTGCCTGTCAGAGCTATCCAACTGGATGCATGGCCATTATTTAAAACTGAACGCTGACAAATCAGAAATTCTACTCTTTGGTGGGGCCAAACAGCTCTGGGATAACACCTGGTGGCCAACTTCCTTAGGTTCTCCACCAATCCCTACATCATCTGCTAGAAATTTAGGAATTCAGATGGACACCACTCTATCAATGAAAAGCCATGTCTCCTTAATATGTGGCAAAGGATTTGCCATATTAAAAAAGTTGAAAAGGGTCTTCCCCTGGATCCCACTTGAATGTAGACAGATCCTAGTCCAGTCGTTACTAGTGAGCAGGCTGGATTATGGCAACTCACTATTTGTAGGTATGTCGGACTACTTATTTAGAAGACTACAGCTGGTCCAGAATGCCGCAGCAAAAGCTGTCTGCAATAAGAAAAAGTACGATTCAGCCACAAGCTGTCTGAGAGCCTTACACTGGCTGCCCATGAGACAAAGAGCCACGTTCAAAATGCTATGTATTGCCTATAAAACAATTCACAATACTGGCCCCTACATTTTACGAAATAGAATTAAGTTCTATGCCCCAGCGCGGAACTTACGTTCACAAGCCTCAGCCAAAGCAGCCACCACTCGGATTAAGCTATCCAGAATGGGCGGAAGTGCTTTTTCTCACATTGCTGCGAAATGTTGGAATGAACTACCCATCAACCTCAGACTCACGGATTCCTACCCCACCTTCAAGAAAAAACTAAAAACCGCTCTATTCCCCACATCAGAATAATCAATATGCTTCCAGGCTACTGCCTTGGTTTTACTGTTATTTCTTTCCAGCGCCGTGATATCCTTGCAGGATGAATGTTGCGCTTTACAAATACGCCTAACAATAACAATAACAACAATACCTTCCTGACATCTTGACAAGCTGTAGGCTTCCCATAACCCATGGGACATTGCATGCCTTCCCATGCCATCACCTACAGCCTTGACCTTGACAGACTTTAATGAACCCAAATCCAATGTGGAAACACGAGGACCGAAGGAAAAAGAGCTTGATGAAAGTATATCAGAAGATACCTTTTGAATCGTTTATGGACTCTAACAGCACTCAAGCCTAAACATACAGGATGATAATGTCATGATTGATTGATTCATTTGATTGATTTAGAGCTTATATAGCGCATAGTGTCACCCTACGGGTGTCCTGCTACCTACAGGGATACCTCCTTGCTCTTGGCTTTCAGGACTCTGTCCATTAAAGTTAATCATGTCTGTAGGACATATTTGATGGCATCACTGAGCACCACTGATCCTATAAACATTGTCCTGCTTCTTTACAAGCTTTATTTCTATCCTCACCCCCAAAGCACTCTGAGCACACAAAAGCATGGTTAGCATCACTTTACAAAAATTCAAAATAAGTAAAATAAACAAGCAAATCAATACATAAATGTAAAATGGCACATAATACTTACCTGATGGCTAGATGTCATTCCTTTGACCCACTCCCCATTGTGTTTTAACTACACAAAGAAGTAAAAAGAACATCATTTAAATACCCATATAATCGTTGTGCCCAGTTGCACATCTGACATATCAACCTAGTGAATAAGCATGAATAAGCACTTGTGTAACAATGTGCTTTAAAATTGTGACAAGGTGTCATATCATGCTATATGAAAACCCCAGTATATGATAAAAAATAGTGATCAATTGGACCTGAGTGTCTCCTCAGGATGGATTTTCAAATTCGCTTATAAATGGTGTGGATTTGAAAATTCATCTTAATTGATGAAATCATAATACACAATATATTTAACTTTACTCCATTTATTCTCTAAAATGTGTTTAGTTTATCACATATAGAAAAAATTAAATTAAGTGCAGAAGGTGCAGTGCTTAAAGATTCAGTTGTGTACAACATATACATTGATACATATGTAGAAGGGGTTTGTCTCGAAAGTTCCATTGACACAAAAGAGTCACAAATGTACTCTCTCGGTTACACGTCTGACTACGATCAGGAGCGCCGGCGTTCCTGATCTGAGTCATACACGTAACCGGGAGATTTAATAAGGAGATTACCCCCTGAGGGAGGGCATTCAACATGCCCTAAATGCATTGGGGATGACTTTCACCCTAATATAGATGTTTCATCAATAACGAATATAACGTCTTTACATGAATGATGTGATTAATTCCTGAAATCGCAAGACTATCACAGAAAATTTAAAATACAAAGGGCCACATTTATGAGAAGTGACACATCGCTGAATGAAAGCATCACTTAGTCACTTCTCAGTGAGACCTGCTTGCGACATGATGGATGTGCCATATTTACTGTATGACGCATCATGTTGCAAGGTGTTACAGTTACGTCAGTATTTCTGACGTATCTGTATGGTGAAAAAGTGACACATTGCTGGAGTGTGTCACAAAAGTGACGCAACTCCAGCAATGTGTTCTTTCACATGGGGCAAGGCCCATGTGAAAGGGCTTGCGTCAGTCTTACACCTGCTGTGAAGCAAGCGTAAGATATTGACACATTTTCACTGTAGAAGTGGCGGATGAAATCTGGTAGATTTCACTGCGTCACTTCTACGATCCTCACTTACGTGGGAACGCCCACCCTGCATACATTATACCTGACGCAGGTATAATGTAGCGCAGGGGTTTACAAAGTGACGCATCTGATTACATGCGTTACTTTGTAAATAGGGTGCAACAGGAGGCATGTTTTACGCCGTCGATCCGTCACAAAAAGTGACGGAGCGGAAGCGCAAAACTGTTGCAAGGCCTCATAAATAAGGCCAAAGTTTTCTTTTATTTTTTTTATGGTTTATTTTATTGAGTTTATATGGCAGCGAGTAGTTATACAAAATCTTTTTTTTTTTAATTGTTACAGAGAAAAAAATATGTCCAGCAGAGCAATAATTATGTAGAACAGTAGATTATAGTGAAAAAAAGAATAGGAACAAAAATATAAACATTATAAAACACATTAAATCCAATTAGAAATAGGCGCCCAGAGTTTTTGACCAAATATCTTTTTTCTCTTCCCCTTTAAATTATATATTGCTTTTTCCAATTGATAAACACTCAGTAATTTCGATTGCCAGTGGCGAAACGTCGGTGGGTCAGTATCTAGCCAGCGTGAAGTTATGCAGTATCTAAATATAGACATAGCAATAAACAGAAAACCTTCTTCTGCTTCTGTTATATTCCCTCTCTGACCAGATTGGATTCCTAATATTACCAATTCAGCAGATATTACAATTGATTTATCTAGAATGTTATTTAAAAAAGTTTGCACTTCATTAATGAATTGAACTAATCTAGAACAATGGAAAAACATGTGAATTGAATCCGCGCCATAATGTCCACATTGGCTACATTTAACTCCCATATTTGCTTTCCATTTTGCCAGCTTTGCTGGAGTATAGTTTAAATCGAAAATACACATAAAATGTTGGCTTTTTAGCGATCCATTAAATAAGACAGTACTGGCCATTTCTAACGAGCTAGACAAATCTATGTTCCTTATCCCTAGACCTTTCTGCCATTTGTCTGTATAGATTTCTAGATTATCTTCAATTCGGTTTAACATTGTCTGATAAATCAAACCAATTCTATTCTTTTTCTTACAGCATTCCAACACATCAAATTGGGCCATCTTTCTGGTGTTAAGTAGGTTTTTAGACTCAAGAAAACTTCGTATTTGGAGGTATTTAAAGAAATCTCCTTTAGAAAAATTGTATCTTTCCTGCAAATACGTATATGAAGCAAGTTGTTCATCCTGATAGAGATCTCCTAATTGACATAACGTGGAACTTTGCCATCTCTGCATAATAGAATCTTTAAAAATTACAGGCAACATCAGGTTATTATACAGAGGTGTGAAAAAATTAAGATCTTCACAGCAACGAAACCTCCTTTTGAATTGCTTCCAAATTTGAAACGCTGTTAGCATAATTTTAAATTTAGCTTTTTTGTAATAGCTTGGTTCGATTAATCTTACCAAACATTGACGAGCTTCAGCCCCCAAGACCATTTCATAGATAGAAGGATATATAGATTCAACCATGATAAAATCTTGAAAGATTAAAGTGCCCATGAGTCTTAACGAAACTGCCCAGTAATATAGCCGAAAGTTCGGCATCCCCCAGACTCCCCTTATCCTGGGACGCGGACACCACTTAAGGGATCTTCTGGCTCTCCTATAACCCCAGAGAAACCTGGAGACAATTCTATCTAATTTGTTAAAAAATGCTGAAGAAAACAGTAATGGAATGGTACAAAAAAAGTAAAAGAATTTGGGGAAAATAATTATCTTTATTACATTGGTTCGACCACATAAGGATAGATGTAGGTTATTCAACCTCTCAAGAGTCCTATTGGCCGGAAACCAGCAAAGGATCTAAATTAAGCTCTAAAATATCTTCTACCTTAGCAGAGATTTTTACACCCAGATATAGAGCTGAGGTTGCCAGTGTCACCCCTTCCGGTATGCCTACAGTAGAATGAATTACCTGTGTCTTCGAGATGTTTAGTTTATAACCCGAGAATTCTCCAAATTCACGGGCTAATTCTATAATTTTGGGTAATGCAGTTTGGATGTCAGATGTAACTATCACAACGTCGTCGGCGTATGCGAAAACTTTATATTCTATTTAATTAATTTTTACATGAGGGATATAATATTCTTTTATGAGTCTTTGTAAGTATGGCTCTATATACAGCGCAAACAATAGGGGGGAGCAGGGACAACCCTGCCGTGTCCCCCTTGTGAACGATGAAGGGGCATAGGTCTCCGTGGCTAACCGTATTACAGCTTTAGGATTGATGTATAGCGCACGGATAGCAGTCAAATATTCTTCAAGAAACCCCTTCCAGCCTAGCACAGACCACAGGAATCTCCAGTCGACCCTGTCAAATGCCTTTTCGGCATCCAACAGGGCCACTCCGACTGGAGATCCCGTGGCCTGCGCCAAATCTAAAAGAGTGATAATTCACCTTACGTGATCAGTTGTGTCTCTTTCCTGAATAAAACTGTGTTGGAATTTGGAGATCAGATTGGGCATAATATCATTTAACCTATTCGCTAGAATCTTAGAAAAGATCTTGCTGACTGATGTTATAAGAGAGATTGGTTGATATGACCCTAGATCAGAAGCTTCTTTTCCTTTTTTTTAAAATACAGCCATGGTCGCCAGAGACCAAGAAGCGGGTGGGTAACCTTGTAACACCTGTTGAAAAACCTTGAGATGTTCCGGTTTAAGCATATTACGGAAAGTGCGATAGAATTCAAGAGGGATGTTATCTGGTCCCATCGCTTTACCTAAAGCTAGCCCAAGAACAGCTATTTCGATCTCTTCCCAGGTAATTGGAGAAGCTAACTTTGCTTTTTCTATTTCCGTAAGAACAGGATTATCTAAATTCCTAAAATATGATGATGCATCACTAATTACACTGGTGCCATCATTTGTCTTAGTATATAGTGACTGATAAAAATCACTGAATGCATTCAATATCCCCATTCTGGATTCTTGAACTACTCCTTCTTGATCAATAATCTTTGTGGTGTCATTCATTGCGGCCTTCTGTCTTAGCCTTTGTGCTAAAATTCTACCTGTTTGTTAATTAAATTCATAGCATTCCATTTTATATTGTTTGTATTTAGATGCTACCTGATCAGCTAGATATGAATATGCAGCAGTACGTTCAATTGTTAACTCGTGTTGTGCTTCTTCTATACTTTGTACAATAATCAACAATATACTTTGGCCAGATTTAATGTTAACAGCTAGTTTTAGTTCTGCCTTCATTACTTTGTCCAATGATGTCTTAAATTCTTACTGTTTCTTTTTCCGACGGAAATTCGAGAAGCTCGGGGTTTCCCCCTTATTATAGATTTAAAGGTGTCCCATACTATTTGAATCGAAGCTGTCTCATTATTATATAGGAAAAATGTGTCTATAATCTTAGCCATGTGTAAAAGGTAATCCTCATCTGATAACAGATTCCTTTGAAATGACCACTATCTAGTCGGATTTTTATTCTGCGAGGATAACAAGAATTCTAGAACAAGAGGATTATGATCAGAAACCACTCGCGGTAAGATGTCGATCTTTACTTTGTCCAAAAGAACTGAAGAGATAAAGAAATAATCCAAACGAACAGACTTTTGATGTGGAGCAGAGAAGAAAGTGAAGCCAGGCTCAGTAGGTCTTAATTTGTTCCACACATCAATCAGCCAGTTTCCTAATATTAGCTCCCTAAGAGCCCTATAAGTCCTAATATTTTGACCTTTATAATATCCAGTGTTCCTAATATTAAAATCGGCTTCCAAATGAACATTGAGATCGCCACAAAGAATTATAGGTAGACACCAATCAGCCAATTCTAAATTAATTGTATTTATTACCTTGCTATCATTCAAGTTTGGACCATATGTAGAACAAACGGTGAATTTATTACCTTCTATAACAAATTCTGCTAGCCCCCATCTTCCCCATTTATCCGCTGCAGTTCTGACACATTTCCCCACCCCTTGCTTCATAAAAATAGCAACTCCTCTTTTGACACCAGTCTGTTTTGAGCAGACTAACAACTGGAGACCGTAAGAGGAAGAAACCAATTAAACTTAGGAAACAACTATAAGGTTTAATATATATATACCCTGCCGTCCCTACAGACCCCTTGAACATAGAAATTTGCTCATAAAACTCATAGAGATTCTAAATATTCCTTAGCTTTGCTTTCTAATAAGAAAAATTTGGTCTGCCCTTTTCAGATAGTTTTTAGCTTGGCTGGGTTTTGCAGGTACACAGTGGCCCCTTTTCTCTGAAAATCAGGCATTAATTGCTGAAGATGCCATCGTTTGGCCACTGTGGCCTGACAAAAATCAGGCCTAACAAAAAATGAACATTGCTTAGCTGTTGATTTTTTCTCAGGTCTAGCTAAAGAGTATATCTCCTCTCTGGCAAGAAAATTATTGAAACATACTAAGATTGCCCGGGGTATTCACCCTCCCCCTGATGAGTTTTCTTAGCAGAGAAGGGAAATCAGTGTTCTCTCTGTACTTCTCTTGCCCAATCCCATGCTGTCAACTCGGGAAAGGCCTCTGTTAGTAACTCAACAATAAATTTCCTAGTATCGCCCCCCCACTTTTTTCTCAGGTTTTCCTAAAAGGCGTAGATTATTTCTGAGGGCCTGGTTCTCCAAGCCCGTTAATTTATAAGAGAGATCGTCCCTATGAGCTCTAACTGTCTCAAGTTCTTGCTTCTGTAAAACCGATTCTTCTTCCAGAGCCAAGATCCTTGCCTCTGTTTCAGTCACTCTATCAGCTGTTTCGGTACATATTTTAATTGATCGACGAACAGCTGTAAGGACCGGATTTTCGGACTAGATAGAATCAGCTCACCAGAGGACCACCAATCCAGCCGAAACGTAATCACCTCCCTCCTTAGGACCTATTTACAACAGGTATCTATGTATCCTACCCAAGGATGGGGAATTAGCAATATATATGCTTAGCTTTTCTATAATACCACACTCATACAATATAGTCTTGCTGCCTGATGGGCCCAGACTAATCTACCCTAGGGCGGTTCTGATTACTTACCATTACACACTGACCGCAACCAGTGCTCTCATTAGATTCACACCAGTATCCTCCCTGGTGCTCTCTCACTAATTCTCAAGCCACAATCCTGTGGGTATAGACACCAGTATCCCCCCTGGTGCTCTCATTAATGCCGTCTTACAACGACAATCGCTTTCCTTACAAGCCACAATCCTGTGGGTATAGACACCAGTATCCCCCCTGGTGCTCTCATTAACGCCGCTTTACAACGACGATCACTTTCCTATGAATACCATTAGCTCTTTATGTCAGGGAATCTCTCATTATCTACTCGAGGTATAATACTACAATATTATGGATCACACAAGAATGGCCGAATTACACGGTGTACAACTTATTCTCTATTTCAAGGGCTCCTCTCTCCCTCATTATTCAGTTACCATTTACCTGATCGGGGGTAGCATCCGTTCACATAATAGTACCTGACTAGAAGACAAGGTTACCTTTACTGTATAAAAACAAGAGGTACACATTGGTTCACTAAGAACTGGGGTATTTTTATTAATATGATAACAATAACAATATAATACTATACTATAACATATAGCCTGCAAAGGAAAAAGAAAGGTTAGAATGTGTGCACGCTAATAAGAAAGGGTCGACGTCACCTTATTAATATGAAGTCTGGACTCAGCAGTCATCTGGGTTCCCTTCTCGTCTGTGCCTTGGCTCGTCTTAGGGTCACACCTCTGCAGTCACGGATACACGTCTGCACCGCTATGCTCTGTCTCCTCCGCTTCCCTCCAAGTCACTGGAAGTTTTTTCTCATTAGCTTCTTTCTCTCTGGCTGTTCTGCACTACTCCTCTCTCCTCTCAATCACGGACCATCTTCACTTCTCAGCTTCGATCTTATAACTCAGTTTCTATCACTCTGGTATTCGTTCCCTCAACTAACTGCTTCACTCTGTATGCTCTGATCTTAATGTCAAAGCTCACCAGCTGCTCCAACTAAAATAACTTCAATCTTTCTAAGAGAGTATCAGCTTCTCGGTCTTTCTCGGACTTCACAATGGCGACTGCCTGCCTTGGAATAATTAATGGCATTGATGCTAACGACTAGCTGCCGCCTACAGACTGACTGACTCACTGCCTCATGCTTTCACTAATATGGAAGCTTGTCCCTTCATGAAAAGTTACGGCCAGTAACCTGCCGCCCAAAAAAATTCTTGTACCTCCCCGTACCAAGGACACGTTCTCAGCCGGCCGGCCTGATGTTATGTCTTCGACACGGAGAAAAATACAGTCTTTCGATAAGGGCCAGCCTGAACCGGTTCTCTCCAAGCGAACAACACCTCGTAACTAAAACATTACATTTGACCAAGAAGCATCTCAAGCTGCCGGGGCAGAAAGAAAGATGGAGTCTCTCCCGTTTGAGGCCTACAAGGCCCGAAATAAGCATAACTCCATGGAAAGTATACTAACACTCTTACAAAAGGACGGATTATCACTAATACTAATGAATCTATCCCTTAACATAGGTTTATAAGCCCTGATCTAAGGAAAAGGGTACGGGATTGTATCAACACGCCTTGTGAATAGGCTCTATTTACGGTTCTAATCCTTCTATTAGAATGATAATAGACTAAAGTCACCTCCAATCACCTACCCTCAAGAAAGGGCCGAAAAAGTCGGTCAGAACTACAGCATTCTTCATTTTCGATTAAGTTGCTTGAGTACGTAGGTTTTCCGCTTTGCTTTCAGAACGGTGAGCCATCATTGTGTTGTAAATAGTAGTTAAGGTACTTTCTGTACTAGTCTCCAAAGTCTTTCCATTGTCTTCGGCATCCAAACCGATTACGGGAATAGTTCCACCCTCCATTGATGGGTTTGCTGTAGCCCCATTATTCGTCTTAGGATCTTCTGGGCATGAATCTATATTTTTAGAACCAGAACGCTGCAAGCCTCTTTTTCTGTGTCTTCTAACAGTTGATTCAGAAAAGGGGGTGGTGATGAACAGAGTGTCTGAATTAAGCAGACCACTCTTACCCAGTCCAAAGATCAGGGCTTGATCCATCACCATTATTTATCTCACTGCACCATCCCAGCTCAGAACCTGGCTATATGCAAATCAGTCTGTCCCTGGCCCAGTGCATCATGGGAACAGGGCAGACTAAACTACCAAGCCAATTCTTCACCAGAAAGGAGACAAGCTACCGGGGACTGGTTTCTGGCATTTCAGCCTTCTTCGGCCCGGCTTGCTTGAATCCTGATGGTGCAGTGAGAAAGGGACTCATGTCTGAGTATACCCTGCCACACCTATAGTGGCCAAAAACGATTCAGAAAAGGGGGTGGTGATGAACAGAGTGTCTGAATTAAGCAGACCACTCTTACCCAGTCCAAAGATCAGGGCTCGATCCATCACCATTATTTATCTCACTGCACCATCCCAGCTCAGAACCTGGCTATATGCAAATCAGTCTGTCCCTGGCCCAGTGCATCATGGGAACAGGGCAGACTAAACTACCAAGCCAATTCTTCACCAGAAAGGAGACAAGCTACCGGGGACCGGTTTCTGGCATTTCAGCCTTCTTCGACCCGGCTTGCTTGAATCCTGATGGTGCAGTGAGAAAGGGACTCATGTCTGAGTATACCCTGCCACACCTATAGTGGCCAAAAACGATTCAGAAAAAGGGGTGGTGATGAACAGAGTGTATGAATTAAGCAGACCACTCTTACCCAGTCCAAAGATCAGGGCTCGATCCATCACCGTTATTTATCTCACTGCACCATCCCAGCTCAGAACCTGGCTATATGCAAATCAGTCTGTCCCTGGCCCAGTGCATCATGGGAGCAGGGCAGACTAAACTACCAAGCCAATTCTTCACCAGAAAGGAGACAAGCTACCGGGGACCGGTTTCTGGCATTTCAGCCTTCTACAGCCTGGCTTGCTTGAATCCTGATGGTGCAGTGAGAAAGGGACTCATGTCTGAGTATACCCTGCCACACCTATAGTGGCCAAAAACGATTCAGAAAAGGGGGTGGTGATGAACAGAGTGTCTGAATTAAGCAGACCACTCTTACCCAGTCCAAAGATCAGGGCTCGATCCATCACCGTTATTTATCTCACTGCACCATCCCAGCTCAGAACCTGGCTACATGCAAATCAGTCTGTCCCTGGCCCAGTGCATCATGGGAACAGGGCAGACTAAACTACCAAGCCAATTCTTCACCAGAAAGGAGACAAGCTACCGGGGACCGGTTTCTGGCATTTCAGCCTTCTTCGGCCCGGCTTGCTTGAATCCTGATGGTGCAGTGAGAAAGGGACTCATGTCTGAGTATACCCTGCCACACCTATAGTGGCCAAAAACGATTCAGAAAAGGGGGTGGTGATGAACAGAGTGTCTGAATTAAGCAGACCACTCTTACCCAGTCCAAAGATCAGGGCTCGATCCATTACCGTTATTTATCTCACTGCACCATCCCAGCTCAGAACCTGGCTATATGCAAATCAGTCTGTCCCTGGCCCAGTGCATCATGAGAACAGGGCAGACTAAACTACCAAGCCAATTCTTCACCAGAAAGGAGACAAGCTACCGGGGACCCGTTTCTGGCATTTCAGCCTTCTTCGGCCCGGCTTGCTTGAATCCTGATGGTACAGTGAATAAGGGACTCATGTCTGAGTATACCCTGCCACACCTATAGTGGCCAAAAACGATTCAGAAAAGGGGGTGGTGATGAACAGAGTGTCTGAATTAAGCAGACCACTCTTACCCAGTCCAAAGATCAGGGCTCGATCCATCACCGTTATTTATCTCACTGCACCATCCCAGCTCAGAACCTGACTATATGCAAATCAGTCTGTCCCTGGCCCAGTGCATCATGGGAACAGGGCAGACTAAACTACCTAGCCAATTCTTCACCAGAAAGGAGACAAGCTACCGGGGACCGGTTTCTGGCATTTCAGCCTTCTTCGGCCCGGCTTGCTTGAATCCTGATTGTGCAGTGAGAAAGGGACTCATGTCTGAGTATACCCTGCCACACCTATAGTGGCCAAAAACGATTCAGGAAAGGCGGTGGTGATGAACAGAGTGTCTGAATTAAGCGTGGAAGGGTATACTCAGATGTGAGTCCCTTGCTCATTGCACCATCAGGATTCAAGCAAGCCGGGCCGACGACGGCTGAAATGCCAGAAACTGGTCCCCGGAAGCTTCTTTCCTTCCCAGTGTAAGAATTGGCTTGGTAGTTTGGTTTGCCCTGTTCCCATCATGCACTGGGACAGGAACAGACTAATTTGCATATAGCCAGGTTCTGAGCTGGGATGGTGCATTGAGCTAAAAAACGGTGTTGGATCTAGCCCTGATCTCTTGACTGGGTGAGAGTATTCCGCTTAATTCAGAAACTCTGTACATCACCACCCCTTGTTGTTAAATATTTTGTCCACCCTAAGCGTGGAAGGGTATACTCAGATGTGAGTCCCTTGCTCATTGCACCATCAGGATTCAAGCAAGCCGGGCCGACGACGGCTGAAATGCCAGAAACCGGTCCCCGGAAGCTTGTTTCCTTCCCAGTGTAAAAATTGGCTTGGTAATTTGGTTTGCCCTGTTCCCATCATGCACTGGGACAGGAACAGAGTAATTTGCATATAGCCAGGTTCTGAGCTGGGATGGTGCAGTGAGCTAAAAAACGGTGTTGGATCTAGCCCTGATCTCTTGACTGGGTGAGAGTATTCTGCTTAATTCAGAAACTCTGTCCATCACCACCCCTTGTTGTTAAATATTCTAACAGTTGAAGCACTGAGATTGGGTGAAGTAGACTTAGCTCTCGAATCTTCTCCCTCAGCCAAACTACTTTCAGCTCTATAGTCGGCCCAATCTTTACTGATATTTGTGCTGTCGTCTGAAGTATGGTCTGAAAAGGAAATAAATTCTCCCCTGCCTCCTGCAAAGCTTGAACATCCTGCGCTGGATTAGTGCTTGCAGAAGTCAACTCCATTACAACATTCAGCCCCTGAATTGGAAGATCAGACCTATCCACAATGCATGGTTCACTCTGCTCACCGCTCTGTACTCCATCTCCAATAATGCCCCTAACTTCTTGTATTGTCTCCTGAATTTCTACAGCACGCAGGCTTGAAGCAGTCTCTCCGTTAGGATTATTCTGCAACATTGTTACTTCCCCATGAGTTACAGTGTTTTTAGTCTTAACAGATTTCTTCTCAAGTAAGCCTGAAAGTGTAAGAGTTCCTTGTTTCAAATTCCATGAAAATTAGGAGGTTTTTTGAGAAGAAACGCACCCCCCAGCGCCATTTGCACTCTCACCTTCTGGGTTTTCGGCGTTCACGACTTGTTCCGATATTCCCTCTGTAGTCGGCTGCTTCGATTTGCCGCTCCGGTTGAGAACCTTCGTTTGAGTTTTCAGTGGCATTTTCTTCCTGCGAGTGCCCCTGTGGCTCCGCACAACGGCACTTCGAAAGCCGGCCAAAATCGCCGGAAAACGCCACAGCGGGATATGCCGCTGAGGGAAGAACAGGTCAATCAACATTCGCCGCTATGCTACAGGTGAGAGCAAAACCGAACTCTCAGTTCAATCCGATTATGCAGCTGGAGGGTATAACAGACTTTTTTAGAAAATGCTCAATTCAGCAGGGTTGCGATACTTGTATCCAGTCGAAGTCGAAGTCGAAGTGTTTTTTATTTAGAATTGGGTCAAGCCTCGCTCAGAGCTTTAGCGGGCGTAACACAGCTTCATTCAGCAGCAGATATCACTCTGGCCGGGCTCGATCCAAGAACGAAATGATCCCCTCTCAGGAACGCGGAGCAGAGGGCTGAGCTGCGCTCACACAGCCCACGCCCCGCCGCCATCTTGACTCACCGCAAAACCCAAAGTTTTCATTGCAACATTATGTCTGAATTTTGATTACATTTGATTCATTAGACACTTCCAAATGGACACAGGCTGTGCATCTGAGGGACGCTTCCCAGTGGGGAAGCGTAACAGTGTTTATAGTACCTTAACTCCAGGCTCAGAGGATGATACCTCACTGCACGCCCATAAAACCAATACACTTGTTACATAACGTGTTTTCAATTTCACGATTACCCACGACGTGCGGGATTCATTACCTTTTGATCACCACACTAATGACACACTGCCGCGTGGTGGCACTGCTCTTCCAATTTAGAGATAAGCAGAACAATGGTTGCTTATGAATACAATATACATTAGAAAGTACTTATACCTGCCTCCTTAGCCATTTCTTTAGCTTTGGGGACCTGAAATAATCTGAACTGTCACACTTACAGGTGAGAGAGATGGTTAGTAGTTGTTTTGGTTCCTTCATTGGCAGCAATGACAGGGCAATCGGTGGTGCAAGCTGCAGTGGCCTCCAGGTCAGTGCCCTGGCACTTATTATTTTTCAATTAACAAAGGACATCTAATGTCTATCACGCTACAACAGGTTGTGTAAACACAGTGCAGAAAGTTCAGCACAACTTCATCCTTGTTTTTTTTGCAATAAATTGAGAAAAATGTTTTTGTATCAAGAGAGAGAGTTGTATTGATTGCATAAGAAAAGCCATTTTGTTTGTTTACACTTTGTACCCTTTGTTCCGTCATTAGCATAAGGGATAAGTCCTGTGTATTGTTAAACACATGTAATTCACTGCATTAGTAAATTATTCTGCCTCATTTATGCCGTGTTTTATGGTGCTTAAGTCTCTTCCCAGGTTTGTCAGACTACTAAAGGCGCCACACAACTCTCTTATGAATACCCATGCTACTGGTATTTTTTCATTTTAAGTACACATGGTGCTGACAAGTCAAAAGTTTCGGATTGCCCTACTCAAGGTTATTTATTATGCACAATAGCGTTATGAAGTATTTTTTTCATGTGGCCTCTGCGATCATTAAACAATTTATGCCTTTTTTTCTCTCTTCCAACCCGGCGTTATTATATTAGTTAAAATCCCTAAAGCCTCCTGTAATGTCTTTTGTGCATGGATTTCTCCTCTAACACTTTTAGCCAAGTGTTTGGTAAAATGAAAAATATCTTCCAGCGCGGAAATGACTCTATGCTTGCAGAAAATAAGGGAACTTTAGGGATGATTGTTTTCCATTTTGTTAAAAAATATATTTTTGCCAGAAAGGTGATCAGGTTAAAATCTTCAGAAAAATATGCATACATTAGTATACATATTGTATTCGGAATAATACATAAAAAGTTAACCAAAAATACAAATATTGCTAATTATATGAGGAGTTTCATGCATCTGCAGACATCACACTTTTTATTTTATATATCATTATTATGATTTAATGGCATTTTCATTAATAAAAACACATACAAGTCATATAGCTATTACAATTAATATAATCTGTTTTGACATATAAACTGACTAGTTGACTTATTCTTTGCTGAAAACCTGATACAAGCTACGTCGGCCATGTGGTTTGGCACAATGGAACCTCTTCTGTGCAAGAGGCTATCTTTATCCAGATGATGGATTACCTAAAAACAAGATCAAGGGCAAAGATGACAAATAGATGTTAAGGTGAATCTGGTACAAAAACAAGGAGAGTACAGAACACAAACGTACATAATGTGGTGCAATTCATTGTAGACATTCCTTCATGAACATTGGTTAAGAAAAAGATTGGGTATTATTTTAGCATAGTTTATATTCTGTGTGAATAAATCAGAGCATCTCCTAAAAATCATAATTTATGTATAAGGATAGATTGTTTAAATTTAGAAAAGGTAAGCACTGTATTTTGCTTTATGTCTGTGGCTGCCCTGGACATCAATAGATTATGGAATAGTTTGGTAACACCCACAACCAGTAGAGAATGCAATTATTTTGTATTCTTGAAAGCAGATAAACAAAATTTGTGAACACGTTTCAACAAGTTTGTAAAACCGCAGTACTCATGCACAGTTGTATGCTGTTTTTTTAATAAATTTTTTTTTTCTGATACGTAATCACTGATTTCATCAGTTAATTTACTCCTGACCTCTTCTTATGATATTTGGGTTCCATGCCCATTGAGTACTCAGCGCTGTTGTCACTGCAGGGTTTGCAGAACTGTAGTACCGTAGGAATAGTGTGCAGGTCACCTTTCGTAACATTTAGTGGGTAGGCATTGATCTGGTCTCCTACATTACTAAGGGGTCGTGGATTCATTTTCCAGTTAGAATACCACACACAAATAATGGAATCCCATTGCCTCCAAAAGTGCTTCCATTGTGTATTCAGATACAGACCCGAACAGGTTGCACAAATTGACAGACACTTCGGGCCTCCTTATGAATGTCTTAATTTTATGAGAGGGAGATGTTAATTCTAGCAGATATCAGCCCCCATATCAAATTTTAGGGCTTCTGAGTTGTAGTCTTGGAAATGGGGAATTTCACACCGAGCCCTGCATAACTTGGTCCTTCCCCTCAGATTTCCCAGATTCCACTCTTATTTACCACCTGCTCTGAGAAGGGGACTAAAGTGAGTGGGAGGGCTGCAACAGGTACCGTACAAGGACTGTGCAGGTGGGATGGTTTCTAGTGGCAGATCAGGGTGCAAGGGTGCTTGGTGGAGGCTAGTTTTCTGCTGATTTGGTAGGTGGTCAGGTGGAGGCTAAATGGAGCATCTGCACATCGATTTTGGCCCATAACTCCAATATTTTTTGCCATGCATTTCTTCACCCACTAATATCAGGCCTGGTATCCCATCACCAAAAGAAGGTGAAAATGTACCTTACCATTCAAAAATGGCTAGAAAGAAATTGACTTACTGCTACAATAGAAGTCTGGTCATCCAAGCCCTACATCAAACTTGACCCCACCAAGATGGAAGTAGTGCTCATTGCCAGTGATTATGTTGTATTTAGTCTGTCTCTTTTCTGCCTGTGGGATTTCATTGTCATTCACATGATGTCACCACTAGAACCTCTGGTGACATCATGGAGTGTTTGTGGCTTAGCCTGGTGACAACTGGCAGTTGGAACCAGGCAGGCTGAGTGACAAGCTGGTCACTCCTGGTGGGTCTTCACTATATCTTATTATCTTACCATCTTGAAGACTTGATCTTACAATCTATCTTGAATAAAGCAACCTAAATAATACCAGGTTCCAGGCTTCTATTTACAACAGATTACAAACAAAACAGATCCACTAATGAGTTTCCTTAGATCCAATATTGATGTCTTCGCTCCCAACCCATATTACAGTACTGACTCCCTGGACTTCTTCACTCACACTAACATTAGCTTTAGGTCTCACACAAGGCATAAGACAAAGAGTGCCTAGCATCAATTCACCCACTTCCCCAGAGTGAAATACTTTTACTGGAAGTAAACTTTATAGCTACCATTAGACTCAGGTCCTTTTCCTTCTAGAAAGAGACAATGCTTGCTCAGTTGTCTGGACTCACAGAGATCTATCTTTATTACTTTTCATTTCTTACCACCCCTGTCTCCCCTCTACAATACTACTGCTTCTCCCGCTGCCCCAGCTATCTATTTAAGCGTTTCTACAGTAACCTTCCCTTATACCTTTTCAATCCCCATCTTTGTTTCGGTACCCCCTGTACTTCGTTGCACCTCCATCCCTTATCTTCAACTCACTATAAAGCTCCTGTTGCATATGGTGCTTTAAGGCTGTCTAGCTAGACCTACACATCAAAGGTTCCATACATACATACATACATAAAATGCATCTGGGGACACACTAACATGAGGTCTAAGCCCCAAAAGTGTACAAGGCAAGGCACAGCGTAGAACTGCTGGGCAGTTAACCTAAAATCATGCAATTCATAGCACATGTATATACTCTGTAAAGTTGTGAGTTGTTTTATATCATTTTCATACTTGCAATGTTTATTTAGAGCTGACACATGCACTGTGTACAGTACGATTTTCTAAAAACAGTCCAAGCCTCCATTTTGGGACTGCCAATATGTTCATAATATGGCATAGGGGACCACATAACATTCTATTTTGCACCCAGGGGCAGTAGGGAGCCATGGACCCACAATAAAATAAAATTAACAATCACCAGAGCATATTCAGTCATTTAGTAATTCACACATGAGCTGATATTGTAGCCTGGAAACACAGGGCACCCACTACTCCCACATTTCCGGGTAGTGCTATCTGTAGTGCCTGCACTAACTCATAGATTTGAAGTGCATCAATACAGGATCATTATTCTATACAATTGTTATTAAAACTGTTATACAGCTGCCCCCATAACCGCACGATACGCAATAAGTGCGAAGCCCACAGCAGGACAATCATGATCAGCCCATGGAGCCTTAAAATCCGGCATATAAGGACCGCCCTGATGAAAGACACCGACCATTACTTTACAGAAAGTTTGGGGTCGGTTCAATCATTGCAGGTGTTGTAGGAGACCTATAAAGTCTTGATTAAGGGCCGGGCCCTCTCCCTTGCAGTGGGCCATTGGGAAGAGAAAGATAAACAATGAGTTGAACTAGAACAGGACTGAATATAGCACATTACAACGTGTGCTTTTACTACGTAGTATGTAACAATGTGGTCATTACAACAACTGCATTGTTACAACGCAACGTCATTACTACGCAAGTCATTACATCCACTTGCAGTAGATGGCACCGTAACATTAGGAATGTATAATTTACTATTCCAACTCCAGCCTACGCAACAGTAGGGAAGGTGTTGAAATAGTAAATTATACTATTCCTTATGTTAGAGTGTCATCTACTGCATGTCAATTTAATGACTTGTGTAGTAATGGCATCGTGTTGTAACAACGCAGTCGCTGTAACAACTGCGTTGTAAAGGCAATGTGGTCTAATGACCGCGATGTAAAGGTTGTTTCCCAACAGGACATCCTGGCAAGGGAACAGGCCTTGGAGGGCACTCAGGATGGAACTGAACACCACATTTTAGAATTCAAAAGGAAATAATACAGGGACCTATAAACTGAAACAGCCAGAGGGAAGCACTAGGCCAAAACATATAGAATATATGCAAACAGGGCAACATAGCTACTAAGCTCTTGGCATGGTTGGCTAGAAGGGAAAGAGCAGAGAGGTGGATTAGAGTAATGATGGGTAGATTTGAACGTGCTTGCGGAACCCCAAACAAACAGCAGAATGCTTTGCATATTATTATGCGCAACTCTATTCCCTCGGCTCAACAGCAACCATAGATGAGGCACAGGAGATAATTGCTGACATACAAATCCCAACATTGACCATAGATGATCAGCAGACACTGGATGCGAGCATCACTGCAGAGGAAATTACAGCAGCCATACTTTAGCCAAAATACTGGCTAAAGTATTGGCCACAAGACTCCTCCCCATGGTCGCACAACTGGTCATTCTGGATCAATATGGGGTCATGCCTGGCTGCAACACTGCACTAAACCTACACTGGCTAAATGGAGTACTAGCGACGAAATACACCATCAATGAAAATGCAGCCATTCTATTTATAGTCACCTGTATAGCTTTCGACACCGTCAAGTGGCCGTACATGTTTGCGGTCCTCGGGGGTATGGGCCTGGGGAAGTCATATCTTAAGTGGGTCAAACTCCTCTATGCTGAGCCACTCACACAAGTGGTAGTAAATGGACATGTATTCAAAACATTCAACCTGCACTGTGGTATGAGAAAAGGTTGCTTGCTGTCCCCCCTGATCTTTGCTCTTGTCCTGTAGCCTCTCGCGTGCTAGATACATGGAGATCCTTTGATATGGTGGCTGAAATGGGCCAACAAGTAGGAGGACAGAATTTCACTTTATGCGGATGGCATCCTAATATATGTTGCTTCCCCCGTGCCTCAATTATCAAAATACTCCAGATCTGCTCGAATCACTGCAGATATTCCAGGTACACTATTAACTGGTCTAAGTTGGTTGTGTATTTGCTCCTTGGGCCAGCGCCGGCCCCACGGACAGAATGTGAAGCCATTTTAGTTAAGGAAGGGTTTTGCTATCTAGGCATATATGCAACAGCTGACCTATCACTCTTCTATGACGAAAACCATCTGGGCACTTTGACTCAACTGCAAAGCAATGAACGTCACTGGCGGGAGCTGCCACTATCTTTGCTAGGACATGCAGGGCTATATAAAATTATGTCTCCACCTCAGCTGTTGTACGTGCTACAGAATACGCCTTACAGCGTGCCTGAAATGTATGGTAAGGCAATAGAGGGGGAAGTTAGAAGTCTGCTTTGGGATAGAAACTGCCACGCATTGCAGCGCGATACCAAAGGGGACTATGGACGGAGAGTTTGAGCAAATTAAACACTCACCCCCAGCAACTGATATGGGTTTAATCCATCACCATACTTTAGCTCACTCCACCACCCCAGTTCAGACATGGCCATATGCAAATCAGTCTGACCCTGTGCCTCATGGGAACATTCCAGCCCGAACTGCCAAGCCATTTCTTCCCTGGACCAGAAACAACCATCCTAGGACTGGTTTCTGGCTAATCAGCCATCATCAGCCAGGCTAGCTGGAATCCAGTGGCAAAGTGAGCAAGGGACCCACGTCTGGGCATACCCTGCCAACTTAGTGCAAACAAAGCAATACCAAAGGGGATGGACGGAGGGTTTGAGAAAATCAAACACTCACCCCCAGTCAATTGATCTTGGTTTAATCCATCACCATTCTTTAGCTCACTCCACCACCCCAGTTCAGACATGGCCATATGCAAATCAGTCTGACCCTGCGCCTCTTGGGAACAGTCCAGCCCAACTGCCAAGCCATGTCTTCCCTGGACCGGAAACAAGCATCCTGGGACCGGTTTCTGGCTAATCAGCCGTCATCAGCCAGGCTAGTTTGAATCCAGTAACACGCATTGCAGGGCACAAAACTGGTATGGGGATGGTATGACTGGGAATAAATTTGGCAGATATCCGCAACTATCACTGAGCATCACACCTCTCAATCATAAACAAATGGGTATATGGTGCACAACAGGACCCAGCGTGTCAGATGGATAAGTGGCAGATGGCTGTGGGGGGGGGGGGGGTTAGAGAGGCACTATACACAACACCATGTAGACAGCAGCTCACCGGCCCTATCGCCCTAATGATCACACTATGGAACTCCACCACTAAGAAACTAGGCTGGTGCAATAGACTGACACAAATGACGCCTCTTTGGCATGCAGCCATACTGGGCAACTTAAGTAAAAGTAAAGGATTCCACAAATAGGACATACTAAGCATATCACAAGTGGGCGACTTGGTAAAGAAAGGGAAAATACTGACATTTGCAGAACTACTAAAGGAATATAAATTGTCCACGCACTAAGCCTTCCAATACCTGCATATATGGCATGCCTTGCAGGAGGCAACCAAAGAAGTAGACAAGGTCCCTTGGACTGCACCACTTGAGGACAGACCGCTAGCAGACCCCATGGAAAGTAATTTAATCACACTCACTTACAGGAAAATAATTAATAATTCACCAGACCCGCTGTAGGGCCTATATACACCAGATCGACCTGGGGGAATTAGAGGAAGAGGATTGGCGGGATGCGCTCTCCTCACCGCGATAGGTGGCCATACCATCATGACTGCGACTGGCCCAGCTAAAAATTTCACAGCACACATACATCACATGCACCACACTGTTCAGGATGGGTCGATGCAGTAATGCAGAATGCAAATGGAGGTGTTGGGTTGATGGGCACGTTTTACTATACACTCTGGCACTGCCCAATCATTCGGTTATTTTAGGAAGCGGTTAACAGGGTGGTTGGTGAAGTGTGTGGGATAACCCAGACTTTGTCCCCCAAGACGTGCTTGTTTAATATTTGGGATGCCACAGACTTAAGTCACATGGACCAACTGTGGGCGGCCACAGGCTATGTACTTGCAAAGCGTAACATCACCTGTGGATGGGGAGTTTCTGAACCACCAACAATAATGGAATGGGAGCGAGATGTCGATCAGTGCATGTTAGCTGAGCGGGCGGTTTACACACACAGAGGATGCCTCAAAAAGTAGGACAAGGTTTGGGGGGAATGGTACACCTATAGAGGCACTAGAGTTAATGCATGACATAATTCCTGTAGGGGGGCAATATGTGGGATGTTTAGTGACTGAAAATGAATGTCTGTTAAGATCCGATGATTAAGCACATGTTTGTACCGTATTAAGCTGTGCAAAACATGCAATAAAAAGAGTTTTAAAAAACCAAACTGTTATACAGCTCTGTTCTGCACGTGATACAATGTCAAATGTTATGCACATACCTGACGCAAATCTGCACAATGTTCTTAGTCTGTTGCTGCAGCCATTCCACATTGGTTTAAGAGCGAATACATAACCACCCTTGCCTTCAAAGCGGATGGAAAATTATTTGCAGTAATATTGTGGAAGTGATGTAGTTGTCACCTCCATTAGCAATCTACTGGGTGGATTTTCAAACATTTAGCGCAGGTATAGCCTCACAAAAGTAACGCTAATAAGCACAAAATGTTTTTTTTTTTAAATTTACATTCCAACACAAGCAAGTTTAGCACTGGAAAGTACCCCAAAGGTAGCACAGAACAGCTCAAAACACTGCCCTGCATTACTTAGCACCCAGGGGGCATTATATGGGTGGGACATGGGCGTCCTCATGCAAACATCCATGCCTTTTGAGGCAAAGACCTATCTACAAAGAATTGTGGATAGGGTTTTGCGCCAAAAGTTGGCACCGCTTCAAAGGAGGCACTAACAGGAAAAATGCTTTTATTTCTCCATTCCTTACATTTTGCAAGTGTGCTGCACTGTGCAGCACGCTACAAAGCGGAAAAAGCTTTTAAACTTGTCTTGGCATGGTATTATTTACAAAAGCTTTTCCAGACTCATGCACACACCCTAGCGCTATGAAGCTAAGGTGTGTGCATGGCACACAGCAGCTGAACATATCGCCAGTGCTAATGAAAGGGGAGGAGAGAGACATATCTCTGTAGATATTGTGCTCTCCTACTCCCTTCCTGTCACACAATGCAGCGCAGTATCTTTGGGTGCTGCGCTGCATTGCGTGACATTTTTGAAAATCTGCCCCTAAATGTTTTGTACCCTGAAACAATAGATAGCATATTGCTTCTGCACAAAATTCCCATACCTTTCTCTTGACGTATCTACTCCTGTGAAAATCATAAGATAAACCGAGGCATAGAGTCCAACGTAGTGCAGTGCACACTTCGCCCCATGTACCCCTTCTTAGATTCAGCTTTTTAGGTAGCCATCAGCTGTCATAGCCAGGATGGTAGATGACGTTGTCACATTCTATGGGGTACTATGTCACAGTGATGGAGAATGCAGTGCACCTCATTTGGGGAAAATCGAAAAGTTATTTCTAAGCGCATGACTGACTAAATCATGAAAACAGTAATAATTTATGCATGAATAGTTTTCACGTGATTCAAAAAGCCGAAATATTGTGCAGGTTTATTCAGAAATTATGCAGGCAAGGGTGTAAGAGCGAGAGTGGAGAGTGGCACAGGAGTGACCATTGGCCATTGTCATTCAGTGCTTCATTTCTAAATTATTGAGTGCTAGTGCGCAAAGCTCTGCTCAAAAGGCTGCGGCAAGTGCTATTAAATGTCAGTGCCGATTTTGTAGTCTTAAATTCACCTCATGCCTCTTTATTTTTAAAGTTTAGGTTTATTCATCAAAAAGTGAAATAAAATACATGGAATAACAGCAAATGTCATAAAATACATGACACTGAGTTAAAAATGTATCAAAAGAACAATCTATTAAAAAGTGATGAAAAAAGGGGGGGAGAAAAACACAGGAAGAGAAATGGAGCAAGGGAAGGGGAAGCATATATACTGTTATAAGCTTCATACTATTATAATCATAAAAGAGAAAAATTGCACATGGATTTCAGTTCTGTATGCATGAAAGACAATTTAAAGATAAAAAACAAGTTATAGTACAGAAAAAACATCAACCGGGGAAAATTAATGACATTTTTTTGAAAAACAAACTAAAGACAACAAGTGTATCAAGAAGGTTTCCGAAATTCATCAGAGGTTTGAACTGATGGGTTACTGTGTGAAGCGATATGGGTTAAGTATGTAGTTTTAGGGAGCCACAAAAGGTCTATTTTTCAGGACACAGAAATAGGGGGAATGTAATTGGTATCAAGTCTGTGATGAAAACAAACTGCATTCCACCAGGCTCTAAATATGACTTTGTTGCCCTGTTTCTAGTTGGAAGTTATTAGGTGAAGAGCAAATTTACTAGTTTAAAATTGGTTAGAGATTGGGGCCAGGAAGGCGATAGGGAGCCTAGAAAAAAGTTAGAGGGGGAGAAGGGAATGTTTGTTTTGAAAATCTTGTAATTTGAGACCACACTAATTGCCAAAAGCAGTACACAGGGGGACAATAAAAAAGCATGTGCTTTAAATCAGCATTTGTGCAGGGGCAAGACCAACAAGTAGAAGTATAGTCAGTAGAGAAGGAGGCTAATTTTGCAGGAGTAAATAAAGGTGTTGATAAACAAAATAAAGGGTTTGAGAAATGTTAGCCGCTCTAGAAGTTTTATGAATTTTAAGCCACAACTTATCCCAAAAAAGGGTTGTCCAACATTTCATAAGATCCTTTTCCCAAGCCAATTCAGCCTCAGTTTTGTTCCTATCATTATTGAGTAATAATTGTGAAATCCAAAGTAGTCTCCTAGCTCTCCAGGATTTCCAATAAATAGTGCGATTTTTAATGTGTAATATTTTATTATGCCAAATGGGTTTTTGATCTAGCAAAGAATACAAAGGGTTAGAGGAGGTTATTAGTGGAGCAAGAATTTTACGAGTATATGAGATAGTTGGAGTTCGAAGGGAAGAAACATTGTTGGTAAAAACAAGAGATTCTTTAAAACTGTAAGGTGATGTAAAGTATTTTTCTATGGTCAACCAGACCGGAGGATGCAAAGTCCGATCAGGAGAAAGCAAACAGGAGGATTGTTTCAAAGTACAAGCATAATGATATTTTTTAAATTTCAGGAAATTTAAGACCACCAGAAATGTTGTCCTCCTTCAAGGTAGACAGAGCTATTCGTGGGACGTGTTCTTCCAAAGGAATTTTGTTAAAAGGGAATCCATTTTTTTAAAGTAAAATCCAGGAATATGAACAGGAATAATGGAAATAATATATAGAATTAAAGGAGAAAGCCTCATCTTAATGGAGTCTAGTCGTCACCAAGAGAGAAAAAGAGGGTGCCAGCAATCCATAGTGTCAGATTAAGTTTTAGTTATGTGGGCAAAGTTTAGTTTTAGCGTTTCCAGAATGTTTGAAGAGAACCACAGGCCAAAATATTTTATCTTGGAAGTGTGCCAAGAAAAATTGGTAGAAATGAAATCTAGTTTAAGACAGAGCACATCAAGAGGAAGAACTTCACATTTGTCGGAATTGAGACGATAACCAGATAACTGAGAGAATGTACATAAAATCCCATCCAATCCCATCAAATGCTTTCTCTGCATCTAATGCAATAGCAGCAATAGGGTAATGAAGAGAGGAAGCTTTACTAAGGATATTGAAAAAGACTCTGGAATTATCAGATGATAAACGTCCTTACAAAACCTGATTGTTCGGGCCGATGAGATTAGGTAAAATGGGATCGATAGGAAGAGCAAGGATTTTTGCATATATTTTATAGTCAAGATTGACTAAGGAGATTGGATGATCATTTTTGCAGAGAGAAGGGTCTGATCTTTAGGTATTAAACAGATCATGGCTTCTTGAAATGTTCCAGAGGAGGCGCCGATTGCAATAAAAGAATTAAAAAGTGATAGAAGACAGGGGAGAAGTAGATTAGAAAAATGCGCATAAAATTCAATAATAAATCCATCTGGACCCTGAGCTTGCCCCCTCTTTAGGACTGAAACTGCATGCGTAATTTCAGAAAGAGTAATATCTGATTCTAAAGATGTAAAGTCAATATTGTGAGACAGAGGGGGGTCAATAGATTGAAAATAAGTTGAAAGATTAGTTGAAGACGGTTGTTGTTCAGGAGTATATAAAGTTTTGTAAAAGGAAACAAACTCATTTAGAATGTCGTTATCTTTAAAGAAGAAAATACCAGCATTATTCCGTATAGACTCTATTTTAGCCCGATCCCATCGTATTTTCAAGTAATTAGCTAATAATCTCCCCATTTTATATTGACCTTTATATTAACGAGCGCTGCTCTTTAAAAGATACGAAGAAGCCGTTTCAGTGGTCGATTTATTCAACTTAAATGAATTTATTATTATTTATTTATTATTTTTATTAATTATTATTTATTATTTATTAAACTTAACATTTTTTAATGAAGATTCTGTTTTGAGTGGTAATAAGTATACTCAAGTTGTTTGATTTCAGCAAGCATTTGGGAGTCTTTAACTTCAAAAGATTTCTTCTTCTGAGAAACAAACTTTTTTTTTAAATCTCTTTATTGCATTTTGTATAAAGCAATTTCACAATTACAAACAATAAACTCGGACCTTCACACTACTGCATTCATCATACCAGTGTAAGAAATAGGCAGTGAACACAATATATATAAAAGTGTTACAAATCAAGAAGCCAACACACAATGCATATTCAGCTAATACATTCAGTCATTTGGGTGGATAGATAGATAGTCCGTTAAGTACTTCCAATAGTCTTTTGGTCTTGATTTTGCGGGTAGTTTCTCCTCATAGGTGTTTAATGTATCACAGCAGTAGGACATATCATGCAGCCATTGTTTCACACTAGGTGTAACCTTACTGTCCCAGCATAAAGAGACCCGTCTCTTAGCAAGCAATAACGCCACCATACAATATTTACGTTTCAAGGCTCGCACATTATTAAGCAATCCCAGCCGGCAGGGGCGAACATAGCAATAGCCTTGTGTGTATTGTACTCTATTTCATTCTGTGCTACATTGTAGAGTCACAACACTAAATGTGTAGTGTTTGGCGAGGATATGATGAGTTCGAGTGTCTAATTGCGCCGGTTCAGAGGGAAAACTTGGGTATAATTTCCTGATATGTGTCCATTCCCACCTGTCTTAGTTGGTGCATACCTACCTTCTCGCTTGTGACAGAGATGGCGGGATGATGTTGCAACGGCAAAGCCGGCGCATACAGAGGCAATTTATTCGCAAGCTTACCAAGTCTGTTCCACGCTTTGTTAGTTGTGTCAATTGTGTTGATATCTTTAGCATGAAGCCGTGGTCTATGATGTGTGATAATTTCTGTTAAAGGCGTGGGTAGAGCATCACCTTCTTCCACAGCAGTGTGCGTCAGGTATGAGTGACCGCTGTGCCTTTCTCAAGGCCTGGTCACCCCCTTGCTCCCCACGCCTGCTGATCGCCAGCCTCCTTGCCTCCTTGCCAGCCTCCTTGACGCCGTCGCCCCCCCCAGCCCCCCGAGCGGCCCAGCCACTGCTGAGCCGGCCGCTCGCCACCTTTCCCGCCGCTAGCCCCCTTTGGCCCCGCCCACCACCGGCCCATTGGCCCAGACGCTAGCCCAGCCCAGCTGACCTGCCCTCCTGTCCCCCTCTTAAGGGGAGAGCCTGGTTGACCGCAGGAGTGACCGCTGTGCCTTTCTCAAGGCCGGGTCACCCCCTTGCTCCCCACGCCTGCTGATCGCCAGCCTCCTTGCCTCCTTGCCAGCCTCCTTGACGCCGTCGCCCCCCCAGCCCCCCGAGCGGCCCAGCCACTGCTGAGCCGGCCGCTCGCCACTTTTCCCACCGCTAGCCCCCTGTGGCCCCGCCCACCACCGGCCCATTGGCCCAGACGCTTCCCCAGCCCAGCTGACCCGCCCTCCCATCCCCCTCTTATGTCGCCCCCTCAGTGACCGCGCAGCGGATGCACGCAGTGGGAGCACTGATTGAGCGCCGAAGGTGCGCCAAAGGGAAGCCCGTCTGTGCCCGTCCGCGCCTGGACCGCGCCCAGCGCCAGGACCCCTGGCCCCCGCAGACACCAGCCCACCCGCCAGACCTACAACGCCACCGAACTCCACGCACTCAACGCCAGAAGAATCCCGGGGTGCTACCGAGCCACCCCGAGACGCACCCACGGACCCTTCTGCTGCAACTCCTGCAAGTTCACCTGCATCCAGACCTCCACTACACCAGAACCGACCAAGACCAAGACGAGCAACAGCCACAGCCACCTGAAATGCATCCTGATCAACACCCGCTCCGTCCACAGACACGCCGTCGAGCTCTGGAACCTGCTCAACACCACTTCACCGGACGTCGCCTTCCTCACGGAAACCTGGATGAACGCCTCTTCAGCGCCCGACATCGCCGTCGCCATCCCAGACGGCTACAGGATCATCCGAAGGGACCGCATCAACAACACAGGAGGAGGCATCGCCATCATCCACAGGAACACCATCCGCATCTCGACCAACACCGACGAGACCCTCGCACCCGCCGAGCACCTTCACTTCCAGGTCCACATCAACCCCAAGACCACCCTCAGAGGCACCCTCATCTACAGACCCCCGGGACCACGCACACAATTCAGCGAAGACATCGCCGACTTCAGCAGCCCGCACGCCCTCTGCTCTGCTGACTACATCCTCCTCGGGGACCTCAACTTCCACCTGGAGAACAACAACGACCGCAACACCACCACCCTGCTGGACAACCTCGCAAACCTGGGACTCAAGCAGCTGGTCACCACCCCCACCCACTACGCCAGACACACACTCGACCCCATCTTCTCATCCAGCAAGGACATCGCCTTCAGCCACGCCACCGGACTCCACTGGACGGATCACAGCTGCGTCCACTTCAGCTTCAGAAGGACCAAGATCCACCACCACCAGCAACAGGTTGCACGCAGAAGCTGGAACAAGATCACAGCCGACCAGCTCACGACCTCCCTGAGCATGAACCCTCCCACCAGCACACCGAACCCAAGCCAGGCGGCCACCAACCTGACCAAGTGGATCAGCGACTGCGCTGACGACCTCGCCCCCCTGAGGACCCCGCCTAGCAGACCCGGCAGCAAGAAAGCCCCATGGTTCACCGACGAACTTAAGAACTCCAAGAAGAACTGCCGAGCCCGTGAGAGAACCTGGCGCAGAGACCCAACTCCGGACAACATGGCTGCCCTCAAGCTCGCCACCCGAAAGCACCACCAACTCACCCGCGCCACCAAGAAAACCGCATTCAAGGAACGACTGGACAACAACGCACACAACAGCAAGGAACTCTTCAACATTGTCAAAGAGCTCTCCAACCCCAACGCCGGAAACAACGACATCACCCCTTCGCAAGACCTCTGCAACTCCCTCGCCTCCTACTTCCACAACAAGATCGCGGACATACACAACAGCTTCAGCACTCAACCGACGCACGCCACGACCGAACCCCCGCCCCCCACCACCACCCTCCGCGCCTGGACTCCGATCAACACCGAAGACACCATCCGCACGATGAACTCCATCCACTCCGGATCTCCGACCGACCCCTGCCCTCACCACGTCTTCAACAAGGCCGACGCTGTCATCGCACCCCACCTGCGGGACATCATCAACACCTCCTTCGACACCGCTATCTTCCCGGAGAGCTGGAAGCACGCCGAACTCAGCGCCCTACTCGAGAAGCCATCAGCCGACCCCACCGACTTCAAGAACTACCGCCCCATCTTGCTGCTCCCGTTTCCTGCAAAAGTCATCGAGAAGACCGTCAACAAGCAGCTGGCCGCCTTCCTCGAGACGAACGGATCCCTCGACCCCTCGCAGTCTGGCTTCCGGGCAAACCACAGCACCGAGACTGCCCTGATCGCAGCCACCGATGACATCCGTGCCCTGCTCGACAACGGAGAAACAGCTGCCCTCATCCTCCTAGACCTCTCCGCGGCCTTCGACACTGTCTGACACCGTACCCTAGTACAGCGCCTCAGCAACGTCGGAGTCCAGGAGAAGGCACTGGAGTGGATCATCTCCTTCCTCACCGGGAGAACACAGAGAGTCCGCCTCCCTCCGTTCAGATCGGAAGCCACCGAAGTCATCTGCGGCGTCCTTCAAGGCTCCTCGCTCAGTCCAACCCTCTTCAACGTCTACATGGGCCCCCTCGCAGACATCGCACGCCAGCACAACCTCAACATCATCTCCTATGCCGACGACACCCAGCTGATCCTCTCCCTCACCAACGACCCCGCCACCGCCAGAGACAACCTACACGAAGGGATGAAAGAGGTAGCCGAATGGATGAAGAACAGCCGCCTGAAACTGAACTCGGACAAGGCGGAAGTCCTCATCCTGGGACCCACACCCTCCGCCTGGGACGACTCCTGGTGGCCCCCCGCCCTGGGCAGCACACCCCAACCTACAGACCACGCACGCAACCTGGGCTTCATCCTGGACTCCTCCCTCTCCATGACCAGACAAGTCAACGCCGTCTCCTCGTCGTGCTTCAACATCCTGCGCATGCTACGTAAGATCTTCCGGTGGATCCCCACTGAGACCAGGAAGACGGTCACCCAGGCCCTCGTCACCAGCCGTCTGGACTACGGCAACTCCCTCTACGCCGGAACCACCGCCAAGCTCCAGAAGAGACTTCAGCGGATCCAGAATGCCTCAGCACGTCTCATCCTGGACATCCCCCGGCGCAGCCACATCTCCGGACACCTGAGAGACCTGAACTGGCTCCCGGTCAACAAGAGAATCACCTTCCGACTCCTCACTCACGCACACAAAGCCCTACACAACCAAGGCCTGGGATACCTCAACAGCCGCCTCAACTTCTACGCTCCCAAACGCCAGCTTCGATCGACCGGCCACGCCCTCGCCGCCGTCCCCCGCATCCAAAGAGCCACCACAGGAGGACGGTCCTTCTCCTACCTCGCCGCCAAGACATGGAACTCCCTCCCGACCCACCTCCGCCGGACCCAGGACCACCTCGCCTTCAGGAAGCAACTCAAGACCTGGCTGTTCGAGCAGTAGCGGACCCCCCCTCCCTAGCCCCTTGAGACCCTTTGGGTGTGTAGTGCGCTATATAAATGCTGTGATTGATTGATTGATTGATTGATTGATTGATTGATTGATTTCATGGCACCAATAGGTGGCGTACTGTGCCTGAGAGCATAAATAATATAATAAGAAATCAGGTACACAGAAGCCACCCTTGGAGTATGGTAAGGATAATGTGCGCAATTCCACGCGTGCCTGCTTGCCTGCCCAGATAAATTTGATTACCACTGATTGTATTCGCTTGAACACCTCGCTGGGGGGGTTATTTCGAAGTTGTTAAAAATATAAAGAAGTTTAGGTAATATGACCATTTTCACAATGGCAACCCTGTCTGCCAGTGACAAAGGCAACTGAACCCAGCGGGCTACTTTATCTTCTAATGTGGTTAATTCTCGTCCATAGTTGGTTCGAAAGACAACCTCTGGATCTCTATGGTACCAAACTCCAATGTATTTAATGGGGTCAGTTTGCCATTCTAAGGGGAATTCCGTGGTGTGTGGCAACTAAGCATGGGCGAATTTTGCGAACCTTGCGTTCGCGAATTAGCGTATTTGCGAACTCACAATCCGCAAAATCCGCGAATTCTCGCGAATTTGCTGAATTTTTTTTTGTGTTCACAAGGGTTTCTGCCAGTTCGCAAGGGTTTTGTACCAGTTCGCAATTGCGAACTTACTTGCCGGCTCGCAACGGTCGTGACTATGTTCTTTCTACGTCTGGTTCATCATCACAGGTTCCCAGCACCCTCTGTTTCACCACTGCCACCCTCTGTTTCACCCATGCCACCCTCTGGTACATCAATGCCACCCTCTGGTTCATCATCACTGTAGATTATGGGGGGGGGAAAGCAAGCACACCTGCCCTGCTTCAACTGACATGAATTAATTTGGGGTTGATTTATTAATGTGTCACTGTTTTAAAATTCCAGTCTGGCACCTGCTTCCTTATCTGTAATTTGCTTTCTGTTGCAGTGCAATTTTTTTTCCAGGACCTTTGTGGCCTACTTGTAGCTATTCTATGAGCCTGCTGTGAGGGTTAGAGCAGGGTCATACAATTGTTGCAACTAGCAACTGAACTCTGGAGGGGCCCCAGTCAGGAAGCGCTACAGGGAATGGTTACTAATGATGAGTTTGAACTTTTGCACCTGCTGAGTGCTTTCAGTTTTGCAAAACTCGTTTTTCTGCAATTTCGCAGGATTCGCGGGGCGCGAACGTGCGCGAGATCGAATTCGGAAGCCGCGAATTCGTGCGAATATGCGATTTATTTTTTTGCGGTGTGTTAGTTCGCAAGGTTTTGTGCGTTTTAGCGAGCCGCTTGTAGCGCAACGGCGTGAAGTAACCCTCACGGTCGTTCATGGGCGCGGCCATCTTGTTTGCATGACGAATTTCCGTTTCCGGGCGCGATGTGTAATCTCGCATAGTGTGCGGCTCGCTAGTACAATTTCGTGTGTGTTCGCGAGGAAAATCTTGCGCGAACTTACCCACGCGGTCGTGAACGGGCGCGGACATCTTGTTTTTCATTCATTGCTATGGTTCTGGGCATGCTTTTTCTATCCTCTCTGAATCTCTGCCATCCTTTGCTTGTTTGAACTTTTTTTTATCAATTTTACTTATTATCTATCCCTCTATTTTTCTAGCTCTATATTTTTGTGTTTTCTGCTACTTTTGGTTAATTTTAAACTACTTTTTTAAACTCTTTTCTTTTCTTCTCTTCCCTATTCTATTTTCTTAGCTTCCTTTCTGCCCAGACCATGGTAAAGGGAGCCGGGAAGCATCCCGAGAAGGGGAAGGGTCCCGCACCTCGTGCCCGGCTCCCGTGCGGGTGTTTGAGGGGGGAGCAGGTCGCACCCCGGGAGATCTTCAGACAAGAGGAGGTGGCCGCACTAGTTTATTATGTTCAGCGCCGCCTCCCCAGGACCATCATGGCAGGCGGCAGGATCGCTCGCGGGTACGGGATCCAGGAGCGCCGGAAGCGGTGGGAGAAGGTGTGCCGGGCCATGTACCAACACTCTCGGGTCCGGCGCACCTACAACCAGGCCACCCACCATTGGACGGATCTCCGGGAACGCGATCTGCTCGACCTGCTCGGCCTTGAGATCCCCAGGCTTGGTGAGTAGTAGTAGCTATTTCTTTACTATGTTTTCTCCTGCTCTGTGTGTTATTATCTTGCAAATTTTTGTTTTTTACCAAGAGCAATAATGCTGCTGATTACATTGTAGGTAAATTATATTTCAAAATCTTCTGTGCATTTCAGGTGCACTGCTCTCCTTCTCAGTAGCGCTGCTACTATGCTTATTTGTTTTCGATTTTGTGCTCATTTCATTGTCCTGTGAAATTATGCATGAGTGTAGTTTAAAGAACTGCCTAATGCTAGACACTAAGGGTCAGATTTTTAATTACCGGCGCATCCCTGCAAAGTAGCAGGGATGTGCCAGTAGTTGTGCGCCACGCCACCACCACCCATGGTGCGCCGTATTTACAATGCGGCGCACCATGGGCCCAAAACGTCACTAAAGCATTACGCATCTGTGCCGTAAAGGCGGCGCATTGCTGGAGTTGCGTCGCAACGATGGCGCAGCTCCATCAATGCTCTGGGGTGCCCTATCTCCCTAATGCTGCGTCAAGCCGTACGTCTACTTCAAGCAGGCGCAGGGTTTGAGTCACGCATCATTGTCCTCAAAGTGATTGATTGAAATCTTGTAGATTTCCCTCAGCCACTTTTAGGATGTGTTCCTGCGCAGGAACGCCCTCCCTTGCGCCGGAACGCCCCCTGATGGCGCAGGGTTTTACAACGTGATGCATCTCGCATATGTGTCACGTTGTTAATATACGCTGCACCATGGCGCCTCTTTTGTTCTGCTGCTGCGTCACAAAAGTCACGCAACAATGGAACAAAAGAGCCGCAAGGGGCTTCTAAATCAGCCCCTTCAGACTCAAGTCCAGTCCTTCCTTTGTACACATGGCGTTAAGAAGAAATAGTGGTGGTGGATTGATAGTTTGAGTATTTTAATGACTGGTTAATGTAGTAGGAAACTTTAGTGTTGTCGCTGATCTGCAATCACGATGGACTTTGTCTGTCACTTCGCGTGCTGCGGACCACTGCCTGCCAGTCCTAGGCAAACCTTTTTAGTACTTTGTTTAGTGAGTTACATAAGAACTTTCCAAGTCGACGGTCCGCAAATCAAGCAATACTAATAACGTAGTAGACCACATGAGATCGGTCAATATATCCCGTGGAATAGTTGTCTATTTGCTATTTCACCAAAATATTTTGTTATTGTTCTTTTGAAATATTTGATTTGGTTGACAAATATCATCCATGTTTTCTGGTCTTTCTTTCTTTCATGTTGTTCATCAGCTCCCCCCAGGGGCAAGAGGACACAGGAGGAGGAGGCTGCTGTTCGCCAGGATGCAGGCCAGGATCGGGCAGGCGAGGGCTCCTTTGCTGGCCCCGGTAAGTACTGTTGCAGGGACAAATCTGCACAAACAGAACTATGGACACTAAATAATGCATTGCTTAGCTTATCAATTATAATAGGTGCTGTTAGACTTTCCACATACCTCAGTGATAACAGACTTTGTAATTGAACCCCCAATCTCCTTACTGACTAGATAGTGTGGCAGAGTCATTTAGCTCCCAAAGTCACTGATGATTGATCCCCAATGATGATTAGATTATCCAACGTAGGACAAGAGTACGGAGTCAGAGTCAAGAAGTGTCAGAGGCACGGACTCATGCTTGCAAAAATTCCAAAACCTTTAGCTCAACCACTCTATTCTGCAGGACCAAAAACCACTGAGTCTATTTAAGTTTAAAAGCTTTATTAAAAGTAAACACATTTATTAAAATCAAGTTTGTCATAAAACTAAACGTTTAACTGAAAATGGAAAAGTGCTTAGTGCTGACGATTAATTGGACACATTTCTTGTGGTCGAGCCGAGCTCTCATCTGGTTTGAACTTGATCTTGCTCGTGTTCTTAGAAGTCAAGCTTCCTTCTGTTAGGAGAAAAAGTGGTGCGTGTTAAAAATAAAAAGCAAGCATTCATCAGTTGTGCCAAAAAGTGCAGCAGGACAACAGCCTTCCCTGGAAAAAGGGACATTTTTACTTTAGAGTAGACAGCCACAAATGATTACATTGTTTGCTGTTTTTTTAACATTTCTTTATTACTAGACCAAATATTATATAGTAGTGAGTGGTGTATTCTAACATTCTTAAATGTACTTTTTGTTATGGCTATTTTGTTAGGGCTACAAAAATATACTTTTTGAAACTTTATCTGAGCATACCTGTTTTTTACTGCTTTTGAGTCTGGTGGGTGGGGGTTTAACAGAAAGTTTGTGTTCCTGAAACTTAAGTCTGTGTCATTTTCTTCCTTTAAGTGTAAATGGCTAAATGTTTTCAACACTAAGTGCCTCTCACAGAGTAAGTGAATTCAAGAGTGCTAGGACTTTAGTAGTACTACCGTCAATCTCTTGTCTTTCCTAATACTCCATTATAATACTACCTCCCACCAAACGCTTATCTTACCTGTAATTTGTGTTTGAAAGTAGGGCTAGGCCCAGGGCTGGCTCCACGGGAAATGGTGATTAAGGTTGGCAATCCTGGGCGGATGAAATGTCCTCATTGCGGTGGTACTAGTGGTGTGACACAGTGGCAGTTGCATGCCTATGGAAAAAAAGAAAATGAAACCTGGTTTGTCCTTACTATAGCATTACAACAGTACGATAGAGAATATAGCAGGTGACAGTACACTAGAACAGTCCCACAATGTAGCCTAACAAATGGTAAATTATTGGAAGTATAACTAGTACTTGCGTTGAATTTCTTTGACATTGGCTACTACTACAAGAAATAGTACAGAAGCTGAGTAAGTCTAGAATATATCCTCGGATTCCTTCACCAGCCTGTTGCTATGACCTTATCCTCCCCTGCAAGTGTGTGGAATTGTTGATGTCATTTAGTCACACATCAATCAAAACCACACAGCCCGGGGGAAGAGGGTTAGGGTATGGAAAATGGATGGGAATGGGGGTTTCTTTTTGGGTAGGTTTTGTTGAGAGAAGAAAAAAAAAGCACAGCATGGACAAACAATAATTGAAGATAAAGAAATCTTTTGGTACAAAGCTAACCATAAATCTTTTACGTGACATAAAGGAAGTGCATGCACTACTGCATGCATTGTTAGTGAAAAGTAAGTAGTACTTTCGACAACCGTGATGCAACAGTACAGGGCTGCAGCGTTTTCACTTGCCTATCTCTGCACTCAGAGAAACACTTCTTACATTAAATTAGGTTTAAAAAATAGCCGAAGTAAAACCTATAGAATGGCTGTAGGGATCAATTTAGAAGCAGAGAGAGATCCAAGAAATGCAGTAACACTCATAGAAGAAAACAATGGATACTGTATCTGTATGTTGTTGTAGTTGTCCTGTTGAATTTGGTAAGTAAGTTGCATGCATCAAACAATTCCTCTTATTAGCGGCACTCCTCCATTCCAGCTGACGCTTCGTCCATCAATGTTGGTGACCAGAAGACACCCTGTCCACTGCCTGCCTGGCGGATGCTGAATTGCGGCTCGCTAATGTGAAGCCTTACTCTATCCTTTTTTTCCCATTGCACAGACTGAAACCCGGCCTGTAATTATTGACGGAAAAACAGGAAGTGATATTAGAACACCAATGATAAATAAATATAAGGTATGTACGCTGTGTAGTGAAAAAAGTCACACTTTGAGTTTCCTAATAGACAGTACAATATTTTTGAAATTGCGTACTCTGTCTGAGTCTCCTTTTGAAGGATAAATAAGTATGGGCAAATTAATTTAGCGGATCTTTCCCCTCAAGCTAGGTGTACTGTAAACTGTGTTTTAGAACAAAATTAGACCTTCCCAGCAGTGCTCCCACCCAGACCCTTACGAAAGCCAGTCGCAAAAATGTAGAAGACCCCCAATCAGATCTCAAAAAACGAGGCCTAGTAGAAAACTGGTGACAAAACGTACTTTGAAAGTAAAAGTAGGCCCAAATACCCCCTTACCCACCGTGGATTGTATTCAAACCACTTGCAAGCAAGCAAAAGTATCCATACCCAGCATCGCTCCAAGACTCGCAAACCCCCCCACCCAAACACATGCAATACAAATACTGCTAACCCTAACGAACCCTAAGTTAAGAATAGTGGCAAAGGATTTCTTTAACTATGCCAAATCCCCCCTTTCCCACCATGGATTTTCTTCAAATCACTTGCAACCAAAATTACACATTCCCACAAGTGCTCTAAGACCCCAGAACTCAGTTGCAAAAATCTAGAACACCCCGAAACACATGCAATCCTGCTGCTAGGGCTAACCCTAACGAACCCTAAGTTACAAAAAGTGCCAAAAGGCTTTTCCTTATGAATTTTGTCCAAACCACTTCTATCCGGTATTAGACCTTCTCAGGAATGCCCCAAGACCCGCCAACCCACCCGCAAAAAAGCACAACACCCCCAAACAGCCAAAAAGGAAAATCTCATACTTACAATATTTATCGGCCTTCGGTCCAAACGTGCTGTGCAGCTGGGTCATAACTCCCGTTTTCCACCACGGATTTCCTGAAAAGCAAATGCAATCAAGATTAGACTGTCCCAGCAGTGCTCCCAGACCCCAAAACTCACCCACAAACACCCAGAACCCCCCCAAAGAGCACCTCAAAGGCAAGCATGTCAGCAAAAACACAAACAAATTTTCGCCTCCGATTTGGTCCAAACCACTTTTATCCGGTATTAGAGCTTCCCAGCAATGGCCCCAGAGCCGTCAACCCAGGCCAAAACTAGTAGAAGACCCCCAAACAGCCAAAAAGCAAAAGTACAAAAATGGGGACTTAGTCATTTTCTTGGCAATTTCAAAAATCACTTCGCGCGCACTCTGCAGCTAGGCCCTAACTCACCTCTGCCACCATGGATTTGTTTCAACCCTTTTGCAATCTAAAATATCCATAGCCAGCAGTGCTCCCAGACCCCGAAACCCACCCACAAACACCAGGAAGCCCCCCAAACAGACCCCCGAAAACGCTACATTGAGCAAAATGTCAGAAATAGCACAAAAAAACTTCTGCATGGATTTTGTCCAAACCACTTCTATCCGGTATTAGACCTTCCCAGGAATGCCCCAAGACCCGCTAACTCACCCGCAAAAAACTCACAACACCCCCAAACAGCCAAAAAGGAAAATCTCATACTTACAATATTTATCGGCCTTCGGTCCAAACACGCTCTGCAGCTAGGTCATAACTCCCGTTTTCCACCACGGATTTCCTGAAAAGCAAATGCAAAGATTAGACTGTCCCAGCAGTGCTCCCAGACCCCAAAACTCACCCACAAACACCCGGAACCCCCCAAAGAGCACCTCAAAGGCACTGCAGGGTTTGCAGAACTGTATTACCGTAGGAATAGTGTGCAGGTCACCTTTCGTAACATTTAGTGGGTAGGCATTGATCTGGTCTCCTTACATTACTAAGGGGTCGTGGATTCATTTTCCAGTTAGAATACCACACACAAATAATGGAATCCCATTGCCTCCAAAAGTGCTTCCATTGTGTATTCAGATACAGACCCGAACAGGTTGCACAATTTGACAGACACTTCGGGCCTCCTTATGAATGTCTTAATTTTATGAGAGGGAGATGTTAATTCTAGCAGATATCCGCCCCCATATCAAATTTTAGGGCTTCTGAGTTGTAGTCTTGGAAATGGGGAATTTCACACCGAGCCCTGCATAACTTGGTCCTTCCCCTCAGATTTCCCGGATTCCACTCTTATTTACCACCTGCTCTGAGAAGGGGACTAAAGTGAGTGGGAGGGCTGCAACAGGTACCGTACAAGGACTGTGCAGGTGGGATGGTTTCTAGTGGCAGATCAGGGTGCAAGGGTGCTTGGTGGAGGCTAGTTTTCTGCTGATTTGGTAGGTGGTCAGGTGGAGGCTAAATGGAGCATCTGCACATCGATTTTGGCCCATAACTCCAATATTTTTTGCCATGCATTTCTTCACCCACTAATATCAGGCCTGGTATCCCATCACCAAAAGAAGGTGAAAATGTACCTTACCATTCAAAAATGGCTAGAAAGAAATTGACTTACTGCTACGATAGAAGTCTGGTCCTCCAAGCCCTACATCAAACTTGACCCCACCAAGATGGAAGTAGTGCTCATTGCCAGTGATTATGTTGTATTTAGTCTGTCTCTTTTCTGCCTGTGGGATTTCATTGTCATTCACATGATGTCACCACTAGAACCTCTGGTGACATCATGGAGTGTTTGTGGCTTAGCCTGGTGACAACTGGCAGTTGAAACCAGGCAGGCTGAGTGACAAGCTGGTCACTCCTGGTGGGTCTTCACTATATCTTATTATCTTACCATCTTGAAGACTTGATCTTACAATCTATCTTGAATAAAGCAACCTAAATAATACCAGGTTCCAGGCTTCTATTTACAACAGATTACAAACAAAACAGATCCACTAATGAGTTTCCTTAGATCCAATATTGATGTCTTCGCTCCCAACCCATATTACAGTACTGACTCCCTGGACTTCTTCACTCACACTAACATTAGCTTTAGGTCTCACACAAGGCACAAGACAAAGAGTGCCTAGCATCAATTCACCCACTTCCCCAGAGTGAAATACTTTTACTGGAAGTAAACTTTATAGCTACCATTAGACTCAGGTCCTTTTCCTTCTAGAAAGAGACAATGCTTGCTCAGTTGTCTGGACTCACAGAGATCTATCTTTATTACTTTTCATTTCTTACCACCCCTGTCTCCCCTCTACAATACTACTGCTTCTCCCGCTGCCCCAGCTATCTATTTAAGCGTTTCTACAGTAACCTTCCCTTATACCTTTTCAATCCCCATCTTTGTTTCGGTACCCCCTGTACTTCGTTGCACCTCCATCCCTTATCTGCAACTCACTATAAAGCTCCTGTTGCATATGGTGCTTTAAGGCTGTCTAGCTAGACCTACACATCAAAGGTTCCATACATACATACATACATAAAATGCATCTGGGGACACACTAACATGAGGTCTAGGCCCCAAAAGTGTACAAGGCAAGGCACAGCGTAGAACTGCTGGGCAGTTAACCTAAAATCATGCAATTCATAGCACATGTATATACTCTGTAAAGTTGTGAGTTGTTTTATATCATTTTCATACTTGCAATGTTTATTTAGAGCTGACACATGCACTGTGTACAGTACGATTTTCTAAAAACAGTCCAAGCCTCCATTTTGGGACTGCCAATATGTTCATAATATGGCATAGGGGACCACATAACATTCTATTTTGCACCCAGGGGCAGTAGGGAGCCATGGACCCACAATAAAATAAAATTAACAATCACCAGAGCATATTCATTCATTTAGTAATTCATACATGAGCTGATATTGTAGCCTGGAAACACAGGGCACCCACTACTCCCACATTTCCGGGTAGTGCTATCTGTAGTGCCTGCACTAACTCATAGATTTGAAGTGCATCAATACAGGATCATTATTCTATACAATTGTTATTAAAACTGTTATACAGCTGCCCCCATAACCGCACGATACGCAATAAGTGCGAAGCCCACAGCAGGACAATCATGATCAGCCCATGGAGCCTTAAAATCCGGCATATAAGGACCGCCCTGATGAAAGACACCGACCATTACTTTACAGAAAGTTTGGGGTCGGTTCAATCATTGCAGGTGTTGTAGGAGACCTATAAAGTCTTGATTAAGGACCGGGCCCTCTCCCTTGCAGTGGGCCATTGGGAAGAGAAAGATAAACAATGAGTTGAACTAGAACAGGACTGAATATAGCACATTACAACGTGTGCTTTTACTACGTAGTATGTAACAATGTGGTCATTACAACAACTGCATTGTTACAACGCAATGTCATTACTACGCAAGTCATTACATCGACTTGCAGTAGATGGCACCGTAACATTAGGAATGTATAATTTACTATTCCAACTCCAGCCTACGCAACAGTAGGGAAGGTGTTGAAATAGTAAATTATACTATCCCTTATGTTAGAGTGTCATCTACTGCATGTCAATTTAATGACTTGTGTAGTAATGGCATCGTGTTGTAACAACGCAGTCGCTGTAACAACTGCGTTGTAAAGGCAATGTGGTCTAATGACCGCGATGTAAAGGTTGTTTCCCAACAGGACATCCTGGCAAGGGAACAGGCCTTGGAGGGCACTCAGGATGGAACTGAACACCACATTTTAGAATTCAAAAGGAAATAATACAGGGACCTATAAACTGAAACAGCCAGAGGGAAGCACTAGGCCAAAACATATAGAATATATGCAAACAGGGCAACATAGCTACTAAGCTCTTGGCATGGTTGGCTAGAAGGGAAAGAGCAGAGCGGTGGATTAGAGTAATGATGGGCAGATTTGAACGTGCTTGCGGAACCCCAAACAAACAGCAGAATGCTTTGCATATTATTATGCGCAACTCTATTCCCTCGGCTCAACAGCAACCATAGATGAGGCACAGGAGATAATTGCTGACATACAAATCCCAACATTGACCATAGATGATCAGCAGACACTGGATGCGAGCATCACTGCAGAGGAAATTACAGCAGCCATACTTTAGCCAAAATACTGGCTAAAGTATTGGCCACAAGACTCCTCCCCATGGTCGCACAACTGGTCATTCTGGATCAATATGGGGTCATGCCTGGCTGCAACACTGCACTAAACCTACACTGGCTAAATGGAGTACTAGCGACGAAATACACCATCAATGAAAATGCAGCCATTCTATTTATAGTCACCTGTATAGCTTTCAACACCGTCAAGTGGCCGTACATGTTTGCGGTCCTCGGGGGTATGGGCCTGGGGAAGTCATATCTTAAGTGGGTCAAACTCCTCTATGCTGAGCCACTCACACAAGTGGTAGTAAATGGACATGTATTCAAAACATTCAACCTGCACTGTGGTATGAGAAAAGGTTGCTTGCTGTCCCCCCTGATCTTTGCTCTTGTCCTGTAGCCTCTCGCGTGCTAGATACATGGAGATCCTTTGATATGGTGGCTGAAATGGGCCAACAAGTAGGAGGACAGAATTTCACTTTATGCGGATGGCATCCTAATATATGTTGCTTCCCCCGTGCCTCAATTATCAAAATACTCCAGATCTGCTCGAATCACTGCAGATATTCCAGGTACACTATTAACTGGTCTAAGTTGGTTGTGTATTTGCTCCTTGGGCCAGCTCCGGCCCCACCGGCAGAATGTGAAGCCATTTTAGTTAAGGAAGGGTTTTGCTATCTAGGCATATATGCAACAGCTGACCTATCACTCTTCTATGACCAAAACAATCTGGGCACTTTGACTCAACTGCAAAGCAATGAACGTCACTGGCGGGAGCTGCCACTATCTTTGCTAGGACATGCAGGGCTATATAAAATTATGTCTCCACCTCAGCTGTTGTACGTGCTACAGAATACGCCTTACAGCGTGCCTGAAATGTATGGTAAGGCAATAGAGGGGGAAGTTAGAAGTCTGCTTTGGGATAGAAACTGCCACGCATTGCAGCGCGATACCAAAGGGGACTATGGACGGAGAGTTTGAGCAAATTAAACACTCACCCCCAGCAACTGATATGGGTTTAATCCATCACCATACTTTAGCTCACTCCACCACCCCAGTTCAGACATGGCCATATGCAAATCAGTCTGACCCTGTGCCTCATGGGAACATTCCAGCCCGAACTGCCAAGCCATTTCTTCCCTGGACCAGAAACAACCATCCTAGGACTGGTTTCTGGCTAATCAGCCATCATCAGCCAGGCTAGCTGGAATCCAGTGGCAAAGTGAGCAAGGGACCCACGTCTGGGCATACCCTGCCTACTTAGTGCAAACAAAGCAATACCAAAGGGGATGGACGGAGGGTTTGAGAAAATCAAACACTCACCCCCAGTCAATTGATCTTGGTTTAATCCATCACCATTCTTTAGCTCACTCCACCACCCCAGTTCAGACATGGCCATATGCAAATCAGTCTGACCCTGCGCCTCTTGGGAACAGTCCAGCCCAACTGCCAAGCCATGTCTTCCCTGGACCGGAAACAAGCATCCTGGGACCGGTTTCTGGCTAATCAGCCGTCATCAGCCAGGCTAGTTTGAATCCAGTAACACGCATTGCAGGGCACAAAACTGGTATGGGGATGGTATGACTGGGAATAAATTTGGCAGATATCCGCAACTATCACTGAGCATCACACCTCTCAATCATAAACAAATGGGTATATGGTGCACAACAGGACCCAGCGTGTCAGATGGATAAGTGGCAGATGGCTGGGGGGGGGGGGGTTAGAGAGGCACTATACACAACACCATGTAGACAGCAGCTCACCGGCCCTATCGCCCTAATGATCACACTATGGAACTCCACCACTAAGAAACTAGGCTGGTGCAATAGACTGACACAAATGACGCCTCTTTGGCATGCAGCCATACTGGGCAACTTAAGTAAAAGTAAAGGATTCCACAAATAGGACATACTAAGCATATCACAAGTGGGCGACTTGGTAAAGAAAGGGAAAATACTGACATTTGCAGAACTACTAAAGGAATATAAATTGTCCACGCACTAAGCCTTCCAATACCTGCATATATGGCATGCCTTGCAGGAGGCAACCAAAGAAGTAGACAAGGTCCCGTGGTCTGCACCACTTGAGGACAGACCGCTAGCAGACCCCATGGAAAGTAATTTAATCACACTCACTTACAGGAAAATAATTAATAATTCACCAGACCCGCTGTAGGGCCTATATACACCAGATCGACCTGGGGGAATTAGAGGAAGAGGATTGGCGGGATGCGCTCTCCTCACCGCGATAGGTGGCCATACCATCATGACTGCGACTGGCCTAGCTAAAAATTTCACAGCACACATACATCACATGCACCACACTGTTCAGGATGGGTCGATGCAGTAATGCAGAATGCAAATGGAGGTGTGGGTTGATGGGCACGTTTTACTATACACTCTGGCACTGCCCAATCATTCGGTTATTTTAGGAAGCGGTTAACAGGGTGGTTGGTGAAGTGTGTGGGATAACCCAGACTTTGTCCCCCAAGACGTGCTTGTTTAATATTTGGGATGCCACAGACTTAAGTCACATGGACCAACTGTGGGCGGCCACAGGCTATGTACTTGCAAAGCGTAACATCACCTGTGGATGGGGAGTTTCTGAACCACCAACAATAATGGAATGGGAGCGAGATGTCGATCAGTGCATGTTAGCTGAGCTGGCGGTTTACACACTCAGAGGATGCCTCAAAAAGTAGGACAAGGTTTGGGGGGAATGGTACACCTATAGAGGCACTAGAGTTAATGCATGACATAATTCCTGTAGGGGGGCAATATGGGCAGTACACTCTGGCACTGCCCAATCATTCGGTTATTTTAGGAAGCGGTTAACAGGGTGGTTGGTGAAGTGTGTGGGATAACCCAGACTTTGTCCCCCAAGACGTGCTTGTTTAATATTTGGGATGCCACAGACTTAAGTCACATGGACCAACTGTGGGCGGCCACAGGCTATGTACTTGCAAAGCGTAACATCACCTGTGGATGGGGAGTTTCTGAACCACCAACAATAATGGAATGGGAGCGAGATGTCGATCAGTGCATGTTAGCTGAGCGGGCGGTTTACACACACAGAGGATGCCTCAAAAAGTAGGACAAGGTTTGGGGGGAATGGTACACCTATAGAGGCACTAGAGTTAATGCATGACATAATTCCTGTAGGGGGGCAATATGTGGGATGTTTAGTGACTGAAAATGAATGTCTGTTAAGATCCGATGATTAAGCACATGTTTGTACCGTATTAAGCTGTGCAAAACATGCAATATAAAGAGTTTTAAAAAACCAAACTGTTATACAGCTCTGTTCTGCACGTGATACAATGTCAAATGTTATGCACATACCTGACGCAAATCTGCACAATGTTCTTAGTCTGTTGCTGCAGCCATTCCACATTGGTTTAAGAGCGAATACATAACCACCCTTGCCTTCAAAGCGGATGGAAAATTATTTGCAGTAATATTGTGGAAGTGATGTAGTTGTCACCTCCATTAGCAATCTACTGGGTGGATTTTCAAACATTTAGCGCAGGTATAGCCTGACAAAAGTAACGCTAATAAGCACAAAATGTTTTTTTTTTTAAATTTACATTCCAACACAAGCAAGTTTAGCACTGGAAAGTACCCCAAAGGTAGCACAGAACAGCTCAAAACACTGCCCTGCATTACTTAGCACCCAGGGGGCATTATATGGGTGGGACATGGGCGTCCTCATGCAAACATCCATGCCTTTTGAGGCAAAGACCTATCTACAAAGAATTGTGGATAGGGTTTTGCGCCAAAAGTTGGCACCGCTTCAAAGGAGGCACTAACAGGAAAAATGCTTTTATTTCTCCATTCCTTACATTTTGCAAGTGTGCTGCACTGTGCAGCACGCTACAAAGCGAAAAAAGCTTTTAAACTTGTCTAGGCATGGTATTATTTACAAAAGCTTTTCCAGACTCATGCACACACCCTAGCGCTATGAAGCTAAGGTGTGTGCATGGCACACAGCAGCTGAACATATCGCCAGTGCTAATGAAAGGGGAGGAGAGAGACATATCTCTGTAGATATTGTGCTCTCCTACTCCCTTCCTGTCACACAATGCAGCGCAGTATCTTTGGGTGCTGCGCTGCATTGCGTGACATTTTTGAAAATCTGCCCCTAAATGTTTTGTACCCTGAAACAATAGATAGCATATTGCTTCTGCACAAAATTCCCATACCTTTCTCTTGACGTATCTACTCCTGTGAAAATCATAAGATAAACCGAGGCATAGAGTCCAACGTAGTGCAGTGCACACTTTGCCCCATGTACCCATTCAGCTTTTTAGGTAGCCAACAGCTGTCATAGCCAGGATGGTAGATGACGTTGTCACATTCTATGGGGTACTATGTCACAGTGATGGAGAATGCAGTGCACATCAATTGGGGAAAATCGAAAAGTTAATTCTAAGCGCATGACTGACTAAATCATGAAAACAGTAATAATTTATACATGAATAGTTTTTACGTGATTCAAAAAGCCGAAATATTGTACAGGTTTATTTAGAAATTATGCAGGCAAGGGTGTAAGAGCGAGAGTGGAGAGTGGCACAGGAGTGAACATTGGCCATTGTCATTCAGTGCTTCATTTCTAAATTATTGAGTGCTAGTGCGCAAAGCTCTGCTCAAAAGGCTGCGGCAAGTGCTATTGAATGTCAGTGCCGATTTTGTAGTCTTAAATCCACCGCATGCCTCTTTTTTTTTAAAGTTTAGGTTTATTCAGCAAAAAGTGAAATAAAATACATGGATTAACAGCAAATGTCATAAAATACATGATACTGAGTTAATAATGTATCAAAAGAACAATCTATTAAAAAGTGATGAAAAAAAGGGGGGGAGAAAAACACAGGAAGAGAAATGGAGCAAGGGAAGGGGAAGCATATATACTGTTATAAGCTTCATACTATTATAATCATAAAAGAGAAAAATTGCACATGGATTTCAGTTCTGTATGCATAAAAGACAATTTAAAGATAAAAAACAAGTTATAATACAGAAAAAACATCAATGGGAAAATTAATGACATTTTTTTTAAAAACAAACTAAAGACAACAAGTGTATCAAGAAGGTTTCCGAAATTCATCAGAGGTTTGAACTGATGGGTTACTGTGTGAAGCGATATGGGTTAAGTATGTAGTTTTAGGGAGCCACAAAAGGTCTATTTTTCAGGACACAGAAATAGGGGTAATGTAATTGGTATCAAGTCTATGATGAAAACAAACTGCATTCCACCAGTCTGTTTCCAGTTGGAAGTTATTAGGTGAAGAGCAAATTTACTAGTTTAAAATTGGATAGAGATTTGGGCCAGGAAGGCGATAGGGAGCCTAGAAAAAAGTTAGAGGGGGAGAAGGGAATGTTTGTTTTGAAAATCTTGTTAATTTGAGACCACACTAATTGCCAAAAGCAGTACACAGGGGGACAATAAAAAAGCATGTGCTTTAAATTAGCATTTGTGCAGGGGCAAGACCAACAAGTAGAAGTACAGTCAGTAGAGAAGGAGGCTAATTTTGTAGGAGTAAATAAAGGTGTTGATAAACAAAATAAAGGGTTTGAGAAATGTTAGCCGCTCTAGAAGTTTTATGAATTGTAAGCCACAACTTATCCCAAAAAGGGGTTGTCCAACATTTCATAAGAACCTTTTCCCAAGCCAATTCAGCCTCAGTTTTGGTCCTATCAGAAGTTAAGAATAAGCATTTGTATAAGATGAAGCTGAAGAAGAAATAGATAATGAGGGAAATAGCATTGAGCAGCTGGAGGAAGGAAAAGGCAATGCTGGCAAGGATCTAAGATAATGTGTGAGGGAAATATATAAAAGATCATATTGCATTTTACAAGAAGATGATAAGAAAAATTGTGCTTGAAGATCTGAAAAGGATAAAGGAATATTATTGAGTAATAATTGTGAAATCCAAAGTAGTCTCTTAGCTCTCCAGGATTTCTAATAAATAGTGCGATTTTTAATGTGTAACATTTTACTATGCCAAATGGGTTATTGATCTAGCAAAGAATATGAAGGGTTATAGGAGGGTATTAGTGGAGCAAGAATTTTACGAGTATATGAGATAGTTGGAGTTTGAAGGGAAGAAACATTGTTGGTAAAAGCAAGAGATTCTTTAAAATTGTAAGGTGATGTGAAGTATTTTTCTATGGTCAACCAGACCAGAGGATGCAAAGTCTGATCAGGAGAAAGCAAACGGGAGGATTGTTTCAAAGAAGAAGCATAATGATATTTTTTACATTTTAGGAAATTTAAGACCACCAGAAATGTTGTCCTCCTTCAAGGTAGACAGAGCTATTCGGGGGGACGTGTTATTCCAAAGGAATTTCGTTAAAAGGGAATCCATTTTTTTCAATGTAAAATCCAGGAATGTGAACAGGAATCATGGAAATAATATATAGAATTAAAGGAGAAAGCATCATCTTAATGGAGTCTAGTCGTCCCCACCAAGAGAGAAAAAGAGGGTGCCAGCAATCCATAGTGTCAGATAAAGTTTTAGTTATGTGGGCAAAGTTTAGTTTTAGCGTTTCCAGAATGTTTGAAGAGAACCACAGGCCAAAATATTTTATCTTGGAAGTTTGCCAACAAAAACTGGTAGAAATGAAATCTAGTTTAAGACAGAGCACATCAAGAGGAAGAACTTCACATTTGTCGGAATTGAGACGATAACTAGATAACTGAGAGAATGTACATAAAATCCCATCCAATCCAATCAAATGCTTTCTCTGCATCTAACGCAATAGCAGCAATAGGGTAATGAAGAGAGGAAGCTTTACTAAGGATATTGAAAAAGACTCCGGAATTATCAGATGATAAACGTCCTTACAAAACCTGATTGTTCGGGGCCGATGAGATTAGGTAAAATGGGATCGATACGAAGAGCAAGGATTTTTGCTTATATTTTATAGTCAAGATTGACTAAGGAGATTGGACGATCATTTTTGCAGAGAGAAGGGTCTGTGTTATCTTTAGGTATTAAACAGATCATGGCTTCTTGAAATGTTCCAGAGGAGGCGCCGACTGTAATAAAAGAATTAAAAACTGATAGAAGACGGGGGAGAAGTAGATTAGAAATATGTGCATAAAATTCAATAATAAATCCATCTGGACCCGGAGCTTGCCCCCTCTTTAGGACTGAAACTGCATGCGTAATTTCAGAAAGAGTAATATCTGATTCTAAAGATGTAAAGTCAATATTGTGAGATAGAAGGGGGTCAATAGATTGAAAATAAGTTGAAAGATTAGTTGAGGACGGTTGTTGTTCAGGAGTATATAAAGTTTTGTAAAAGGAAACAAACTCATTTAGAATGTCGTTACCTTTAAATAAGAAAATACCAGCATTATTCTGTATAGGCTCTATTTTAGCCCAATCCCATCGTATTTTCAAGTAATTAGCTAATAATTTACCCATTTTATATTGACCTTTATAATAACGAGCGCTGCTCTTTAAAAGATACGAAGAAGCAGTTTCAGTGGTCGATTTATTAAACTTAAATTAATTTATTATTAATTATTTATTATTTTTATTAATTATTATTTATTATTTATTAAACGTAACATTTTTTTAATGACGATTCTGTTTTGAGTGGTAATAAGTATACTCAAGTTGTTTGATTTCAGCAAGCATTTGGGAGTCTTTAACTTCAAAAGATTTCTTCTTCTGAGAAACAAACTTTTTTTTTAATCTCTTTATTGCATTTTGTATAAAGCAAGTTCACAATTACAAACAATAAACTCGGACCTTCACAGTACTGCATTCATCATCCCAGTGTAAGAAATAGGCAGTGAATACAATATATATAAAAGTGTTACAAATCCAGAAGCTAACACACAATACATATTCAGCTAATACATTCAGTCATTTGGGTGGATAGATAGATAGTCCGTTAAGTACTTCCAATAGCCTTTTGGTCTTGATTTTGCGGGTAGTTCCTCCTCATAGGTGTTTAATGTATCACGGCAGTAGGACATATCATGCAGCCATTGTTTCACACTAGGCGTAACCTTACTGTCCCAGCATAAAGAGACCCGTCTCTTATCAAGCAATAATATTTACGTTTCAAGGCTCGCACATTATTAAGCAATCCCATCCGGCAGGTGGGAACATTGCAATCGACCACAACCCCCACCATCTCAGCCTGTAGTTTGGTCACCTTCTCCCAATAATCCCAGATTTTGGGGCAGTTCCATGCCAAATGAGCAAAGTCTGTAACTTCAAAACCGCATCTTTTACAGCCCGCTTCTGGACGCAACCCATACTTATAAAGTTTTGCAGGTGTATAGTATGCTTGATGCAAATATTTAAAATGTAAGAGCCTTAGACTCCCATTAGGTGTGAGCATTTGGGTCAGAGAACACGCAGTTTGCAACTCCACCTCAGTAAGTGGGATATCAAGCATCTCATTCCATCTGTTCATAGCCTTGTGTGTATTGTACTCTATTTCATTCTGTGCTACATTGTAGAGTCGCGACACTAAATGTGTAGTGTTTGGCGAGGATATGATGAGTTGGAGTCTCGAATTACGGCGGTTTAGAGGGATAACTTGGGTATAATTTCCTGATAGCCCCCTGTTGTCTGTGGTAAGTGAACCAAAATAATAACGTTTGATTCGTGATGTACAATAGATCTTTGGGCTTTTTAAACACCCCCTTTTGATAGAGGGCCCCGAATGTGTCCGTTCCCACCTGTCTTAGTTGTTGCATACCTACCTTCTCACTTGTGACAGAGATGGCGGGATGATGGTGCAACAGCAAAGCCGGCGCATACAGAGGCAATTTATTCGCAAGCTTACCAAGTCTGTTCCACGCTTTGTTAGTTGTGTCAATTGTGTTGATATCTTTAGCATGGAGCCGTGGTCTATGATGTGTGATAATTGCTGTTAAAGGCATGGGTAGAGCATCACCCTCTTCCACAGCAGTGTGCGAAAGGTATGGGATTTCATGGTACCAATAGGTGGCGTACTGCGCCTGAGAGCATAAATAATATAATAAGAAATCAGGTACACAGAAGCCACCCTTGGAGTATGGTAAGGATAATGTGCGCAATTCCACGCGTGCCTGCTTGCCTGCCCAGATAAGTTTGATTACCACTGATTGTATTCGCTTGAACACCTCACTGGGGGGGGGGGGGTATTGGGAAGTTTTTAAAAATATAAAGAAGTTTAGATAATATGACCATTTTCACAATGGCAACCCTGTCTGCCAGTGACAAAGGCAACTGAACCCAGCGGGCGACTTTATCTTCTAATGTGGTTAATTCTCGTCCATAGTTGGTTCGAAAGACAACCACGGGGTCTCTATGGTACCAAACTCCGATGTATTTAATGGGGTCAGTTTTCCATTCTAAGGGGAATTCCGTGGTGTGTGGCAACGTGGAATCAGTCAGAGGTATAATAGATGACTTTGACCAATTAATTTGGAGCCCCGAATGCCTTCCAAATTTTATATATTCCCGTAACAGTGGTGGTAAGTTCTGCTCAGGGTTCCGCACATAAAGCAGCATATCATCCACGTACAAGGAGATATGTAGCGGCCTGTTGGGAAACTGTAGGGCAGATGCACGATGCTCCTGTCTAGCCTTACAAGCCAGAGGCTCGAGGGCTAGCGCAAACAATAACGGGGACAAAGGGCACCCCTGTCTTGTCCCACGCTCTATATTGATCTGAGGAGATACATATCCATTAACCCGGATTCTCGCCACAGGTTGCAAATATAATAATTTTACCCATTGCAAAAACATCGGCAGGAACCCCATCCTCTGCAGTATTGTTAGCAGATACGACCATTCAAGCGAATCAAAGGCCTTGGCGGCATCTAACATGACCGTCACTGCTTTAGTATCCGGTACCAGGTAATGTCAAAGGGCAAACAGCGTCCGCGTATTATGCGTGGTCACCCTGGTTGGTATAAAACCCGACTGATCTGGTAGGACCAGATTTTTCATTAGCGGTTAAAGCCGTGTAGCTAGCAGTTTGGCTAGAATTTTAGAGTCAACGTTAATTATTGATAAGGGTCTATACGAGTCACATAACTCAGGGTCTTTTACCGGTTTCAGAAGCGTAATAATCAGTGCTACCCGCAGTGTGGAAGGTAATAAGTTTTTCTCAAAAGCATTCCTGTACATTTCAACCAGGTGAGGAGCAAGGTGATTCACATAAGTTAAGTAGAATTCACATGTGAGCCCATCCGGGCCTGGGGCTTTGCCATTAGGTAACGATTTAATTATCTCGGTCACTTCATCTACTGTAATTGGCAACTAAAGATATGCCCTCTGAGTGTCCGAGAGCCATGCAATTGCCACATTCTCTAAGTATTTGAACACCTCAGCTGGTTCTGCCGTGGGTTTCAACTTGTATAACTTGCTATATGCGCTTACAAACCCTTGAAGGATATCTGTGGTGTTCTCACAGACGGAGCCATCCTCATTTCCTACCTGCAGTACTGTTGGTGGGCCGCGGCCTTCACATATTTTAGATGCCAATATCCTCCCTGGTCGTCCCCCCTCTCCAAAAGCTCTTGCAGTGTGGCGCTTGTGGACATATTTAAGCTCATCATTGGCAAAAGACTGATAATCTGTCATTACCTGCCTGATTTCCCCCAGTAACAACTGGTTTTGTGTTTGCTCATACTGCGCCTCCAGCGCTCTCAATTTAGACTCACAGCGTTCTATCTGCTCCCGAATGTCCCTTAATATCCCGACAGTGGTGCTCATGCATACTCCTCTTAAGGTAGCTGAAAGCCTCCCACAAGAGGCTTGGATCTTCCGTAGGAGGTGCATTCAACTGAAAATAATCTTTAACTGCAGTAGCTATGGTGTCAGCATAGACTGAGTCGGTCAGAGCATCAGCATTAAATCTCTAATGGTAGGGTGGTGGATGATAATGTGGTATCTTGAGGGTCAGGAGTATGGGATTGTGGTCGGAAAGTGTTTTGGGCAGATGCTTAAACGCCGTGGCCCAGAGCAGAGTGTTAGCCGTGCCTAGCCAATAGTCTAAGCGGGACCAACTACCATATGATGCATTGATATGTGTAGCCTCTCTAACACCAAGGTTTCGGGTCCTCCAAATATCATGTAATTTCATTTCCGCCATGATGTCTAAGACTTTAGCTCACGCTTTTTTATGTGGCTCTGCATTAGGTCCCGAGCGGTCTAAGTGGTCATTTAGAGCAAGGTTTATGTCCCCACCCCAAATCAGTGTACAGTCTAATATGTCATGCAACTGCTGCCATATCTCATGGTAAAAATCAGGGGCATCGGTGTTTGGGCCATAAGTATTAATGAGTATTATCCTCTGCCCTCGCAATTTCCCCGTGAGCATGACATATCTGCCTTGGTAATCTCCCACCACCCATTCAATTTGGAAGTTCGTGCCTTTTTTCACCAAAATTGTGACCCACCCTGGCGTATGAAGAGTAAGTGGAGTTATGAATCGACTCCGACCATTTATGAACTATACTACCATGTGCATGCGGGGCGATGTGTGTTTCCTGTAGTAGTGCGATGTCTATCTTCCATCTATCAAAACCTGCAAGTACTTGCCTAATCTTCTTCGGATTTGTGAATCCTCGAATATTCCATGTGATCATATTAAGATGCTGTCTTTTCTGCATTATAGGATGTTTAGCTGTCATGGACATTTAATTGTTGGCCATTTCACAACACGCTTTCCATGTCTTCCAGCCACATAATGATTATTTTGTGTTATGACAGGATTATCAATATAATACTTACATACAACTCGGATCTCGGCAATGCATCTTAAGTGTGTCGGCCCGTGAAACTCAACTAACTTCCCAAGCCCCCACCCTCCGCCCACTTCAGCAACCTAATCTCGCCAAAGCCATACGCTGCATTCACCCCGTTTAGGAACCATAAACCTTGTGGGGAGCACCCATGTGGGGGGCCCGCCTAGGGTACACAACACCATCCAAACTAATGGATGTGGACAGACCTTAATTAATAACACAGACTGAATCTACCCAAACTTTTGTGGATTAAGAGTAAGAACAGCGCACCTTGTGAAACTAACAACGGACCACCTTCCCTCGTAATTTTTAACTTTGTGACATGAAATGTATGTCAAGGTACTGCATTCTATCCCCTCCCCTCCACAGGTGGCAAACAGCTATCAGCTCCAGCCATCATTAAGCATGGGAGTGCTGTCCAACAGCCAAGCCTATATATATATATACATATAGACACATATTTTACCATCCTCCATATTTCAGTTCAACCACGCCCGTGGGTCAAAGAAGTGGAACTCTCGTAACATATAACGCTAAGCAGTTTATGGAACATCCTAACTGTTCTCATAGCGCAGATACTACTCACATATTATAGCTGGCAATAGATTCAAATCATTCCGTGAGTCTCCCTGAGGCTTGCATCATCACTACCATTACACCACCAATATAGGACTGCCGCAGCTCAGTCCAGCATAGGGAAACACTAGCAAATCCAGCAGCAGGATATATAGCAAACCTAGAGATCTCTCATCCTCCAGCCAGCATTGGCTAGACCCCTGATGCATCAAGCCACATTTAGCGCGGACTGTTTGGAAGTTCAGCACTTCAAAGTATGGCGCCTTTGGCACATCCCCACCATCTTGGCAGTGTTCAGTTCTCCACCATCGCAGCATACCTGGAAGTGAGACAGCAGGAGCAATTTAAGACAACGGCAACATCCGTAGGAGTCCCTGCCTCTGACCATATGATGGCCTTCAGGTGCTCAGTCCGAGTCATGATGTTGATCGGCACGTTTTTGCTCCTTGCGCTTACCAGTGATTTTTTTGATACATTCCTGAGCAGCTTTGGGAGTTGTGAGGATTATTGGTTTACCTTCCCACGTCACCTTTAGTCGCGCCGGGTATAGCATTGCGTAGTCGACCTGCAGGGTTCTCAGCTATTGTTTGACAGAGGTGTATTCCCTGCGGGCCTGTTGTACCGCCATGGTGCAATCCGGGTAAAATTTTAGCTTATTACCTTGGTTGTTGATGTTCTGCTTCTCACGTGCCAGTTGCAGGATGGTGTTGCGGTCTCGATAGTTGAGTATACGGGCCACTATAGGTCGCGATGGAGCACCAGGTGGTGGACGCGGCACCAGCAACCTATGTGCCCGCTCAATGATAAATAGTGGAGATAAATGTTCTGTTCCAAATATCTCTTGACACAATTCCTCCACATATTTTTCCATGCGGCCTGTATTAGCTGACTCCAGGACATTATTGCGGCACGGCTTTGATCACTTCGAATATCTTTTCCATTCTGCCACATTTGGTAGCTGTAGTATGCGCCTCATCTTCCACTGCTGATAAGCACGTTTTCGCCCCATCCAAACACTCTCCTTGTTTATCTAATTTCACCACCATGTTGTCTACGCGGCAGGTAAAATGGTCAAGTTTCCCGTTGATTTCTTGTAGGTTTGATTGTATCGCCTTAAGGATGGTTTCCATACTGCTCTCTGCGACATTCTCTGCATCCGTTTCCGTGTCGGAGTTCGCAGCAGGACCACGCGTCGTCCGTCGCGATTCAAAGGAGAGCTTCGGTTGCTGTTTATCCGGCTTCCCCATTTTTTCGACTGAAAGAGGCACCCCAGGCCTTCGAGCTGCAGATATCATAAACAGCAACTAGCACCTTAAAGCCAAGATCAGGAGGAAACACGCAGCGGCAGCGCAGCCGTCTTGCACTGTAGGACATTTATTTTTACCATACACCACTCCCAGGTAGAGGCGCAATTGAGGAGCACAGGATTAGATAGGCGCCATTCGCACACACTGAAGAAACACCTAAGCAACACTAGAATATTGCACAATATTTTGTTTTTTAAATACACCGCCTCAGAAGTGCACCACAGTAGGGCGTCTTCACCGTCAGAACTGCAACTTGCCTTCTTTGCATTTCACATCGCTGTGTTGTAGCATAGGCCAGGAGAGACCCCTTTCTCCGCATCTAGCTGTGTCATAAAGAAAATGGCCGCCCTGTTGAATCCTCCAGCTCCTATACTCCAAGTCCCTGACTTAAACCGCTCCTCATGAGGCCCCTCAACACGGATAATACTTCACATGTCAATGGACAATCAGTTTACAGTTCAATTCACCCATTGGCCACACATCCGTTTTGCATGATCAACCCCTGAATGTCTGCAGTTAATAACAGAAACCCCTGAATTTTGTCTTGGAAAAGTCCCAGGATGCCCACCTACGAGGAGCCCATAGAAACGGGGTGTACACAGTAAACTGCTCACTGTGTCCCGGAATGCCAATCTCCTGAGCCACTTATTGCAGACGTTATCGCGTATCCTATCATTCAGATCCGGCTGCTTTTGCATTTATAAAGCACCGGCGGGCCATTTAACAGTTTTAGGCAATATTCGATCTGTGCATCTTGCTCTGGGGCAGATGTCTCGAATGCGCTGTAGGGGCGCCCTTACCCGTCCTGGCAGTCCGCTCCGTTTAACCCTGCCTGCGCCGCCATGTCAGATCAGTTGCAACACTGCTATCCACACCGCACGGGAAATTTGCTGGTTTAGCGGTGGTCCGCGATCTGTCCCAATGTCATCAAGGATGCGTTATCTCAGTCACCACCTCTCCGGTTCTTCTCGTTGACGGCGTTTCCATTGCACGTCAGTCCGATTGCCGCTCAGCACAGCAGGGCTCTCGTGGGCGCCTTTTCGTGAAGTAGCCGCCACTGTGCGCTGATGCAGGAACTCTGGCCGACTATTCATTATCCAGGCACCAACGCTCATCATAACTCCTCCAATGCCACTGTGCACATTCCGCTGATTTCTGCTGTGGTTTTACATCGTTCTTGCATCTGTTAATAGGTCAAAACCACACATGGCCGAGGTCTGCCCGGTGGAGCTGTCACTTCAGGCAGCCATTCCACAGTGCGCCCTCTAGCGCCCCCTTCTGAGAAACAAACTTAATAATAGAGCCGCTAGTTGCAGCTTTAAAGGAATACCAGATCATAACAGGAGAAGCAATCGGCGTAGAGTTGAAGGAAAAGAATTCGGAAGCAAAAGAGGTGAATTTGGTTGTAAAATTAGGATCAGATAATAAAGTATTATTGAAATGCCATCTACGTGCATGAGGAGTAAAAGGTAACAAATCAAAATCAATCTAAACTGGAGCATGGTCAGATATTAAAATGGATCCAATTTCGGAATGAGAAACTAGTTGAAATAAAGATTTGCTGAAGAAAAGACAATCTATTCGGGATTGTAAGTGGTGTGAAAGGGAGTAAAAGCTATATTCTCAAGTATCAGGGTTACATAGTCTCCAAATATCAACTAGGGATTTGCTTTGTATGGTGGAAGTAAATGGAGAATGCATTTTAGTGTTGGAAAATCTAACACAAGAATGCCTATCTAATACAGGGTCAAAAACCTGATTACAATCACCACCAAAAAATAATATATTTGTTGTCCAATAAAAGGACTTTCTCAGAGATGTGGGTCCAAAAAACATCAATAGTGACTGGTGCGTAAAGGTTAAAAAGGACTAAAGGTATCTGATTGAAAAGAAGTTTGACTATTATCCAACGACCTTCCGAATCACATTCCTGATTAGTGACCGATCCCTGGTATTTTTTATGACATAGAATTGAGACTCCATTTTTCTTACGTAGAGCTTGGGAAGAAAAACCAGTGCCTACCCAACATCATTTCAAATTCCACGCTTCAACATCAGATAAATGTGTCTCTTGAATTATTGCTATATCCCCCTTAATATAGCCAAATGGGTTAATACCGGTTGTCTTTTTATAGGGTTATGTATTCCCTTAATCAATTTAAACTGAACATTTATTATGCATACAATAAGAAAACTAAAATTTGTAATCAGTGAATGATAAAAAGTAGAGCGAAAATGCAACCAGTTAAATGTAACTTGAACAATTATGCAAACAATAAGAAAACTAAATTCATTAATGAAAGAATGATAGAAATTAGAATAACAAGGAATGAAATAGAGAGTACAGATCAGAAAAAGAAAAGAGCAAGAAATGAAGGGTATAAAAAGGAAAAAGGAAAAAGAAAGAAAGAGAAAAAGAAAAGAAAAGAAAAGAAAAAATCAGGAAGGAGGAAAGAACAAGGAAGGAGAAAACACTGAACAGGAATACAAAACAAATCAGACGACCATTGATGCATAAAAATGTCAAAAAGACATACCACAAACATACAATGGGGCTGGGGATGGAGGAACCACATAGGGGAAGGTAGCACACCGGACAAAATATTCCCAGAGGGCGCAGCAAAGGAGAATCAGCCTCCGGGCTAATAATAAAGGGGTCATAAATCAAGGGGTCACAAAACCGCACCTGAGAAAGAAAAAAGGAAAAACATTAGGAGGGTATCTCAGAACATAATAAACATTCCAGAAAGGGATAAAATACAAACAACGGCAACATTACCAGGAAGGGGAAAAATACAAACAACAGCAAACATGACTGGAACAGTCAAGACAATTATAACTGAGGAGTCTCCATGGAGTAATCTCTGCAGGAGTTCCGGAAATTTTGAAGAAGCGCAGAATCTTCATAATTCGTCGTTTTATTATTATAAGTCACTTTGAAGAAACAAGGGTGAAACAGTTCATAACGTGCATTTAAGGTACGTAGAGCAGGTCTCATATCCAGAAATTGTTTCCGACGATCAGCTTAGCTTTCATGTAGTCTTGAGAGACAAGGATATTTGAACCGTTCCAAATAAATCTTCCCTTCTGTTTGGCAGCCTGGACAACTTTATTCAGATCCATGTATTTTAGAAAATACAAGATGACACCCCTATGTTTTGCTGAAGAGGAGGAAAGGTTAGATGAGCGAGAAAGTTGACCTAAGCAATGAACCTGCTGAATGTTCAATGAAGGAGAGCTTGGAAGACCAATAGGTGTTGGCAGGTAGGATTGAAAGAAGGATATAGGATTAGGGCCTTCAAGACCTTCTGCAAGACCATAATATGTTAGGTTATTGCATCTATTTCGGTTTTCCAAATTTTCAATCTGGTGTTTAAGGTGTTGTATTTCTCTACGCAACCTGGATCTTGGGCTGATACCACCTGCACTGATGTCATTCTTCTCTCTAGGTCCGCAACCTGTTGTTCTGTATGAGACCAGTTATCTTCAAGAGGCTGAAGGCGAGCATTAGTTTCGGCCATGTATGGTTTTAGCGAACGTATTTCCTCAAGTAAAATCTCCATGGAAATGGAAGAAAAATTGGTGGGGGAAGAAGGATTTATCTTCACTTGTTTTCATTATGCAGAGGAGAGTATCTTCGAGTTAGGTTAGAGCTTGAACGAGACGTAGCAGAAGAAGAGCTTTTCATTCTAACAAAGTCATTAGAATTACCATCTATATGTTCCTGTATCACACTAAAAGGATGATTGTCCTCCAACAATGCGCAATTAGAAATAAATTGTTGTGTATTACTGCGATTAGAGCGAGCCATCATCACAGAAAATATGTGTTAGAAAAATACCTGGTGGGTGGGTCCAGACTCAGAGATAGTGTCCAAGAGAATATTGAGTAATGTTGAGTAGAGTTTGAAAAAACTACTAGTACATGCCAGAAGTAAACATACTCTTCTAATAAAGTCAATAGCTAAGAGAAACAAGGAACATTTTAGTGATTAACCCTTTCCATGCTCATGACGAGCTCAGCTCGTCATGAGGCACAGTGGAGCTGTGCTTATGACGAGCTGATCTTGTCATGAACAATGGGGTTCGACGAGGCTCAGCACAGGAGGGGAAAACCCTTAGCAGCCAAGGTGTTAAGTACCAGTGCGCATCTTCGAAAAAAACTTATGTGCTCATTCAAGAAACCAAATTGGTGTTTGGGATTTACAGTTCATTTCATTTCTGAGGGGACATGAAGAGTCGATCCAGGAAAGCCACTTAATGACTTAAATTATCCATAAAAGCTGAAGAGTTAAAGGTAGAAGAAAAACGGCTGTTAAAATGCCAATTAGCATGTAAAAATGCTTGAATAACACACCTCAGGGCAGAACATGAGGCAGATAATCGTCGGGAATTATGGGGAGCGGCAGAAGCACAAAATGGCGGACACAACCCTAAAACGAGCTGCGATCGATAACGGACCCAAGAAAACACTCTGCGCGCTCACGCAGATGTCACTGCACTGCTCCTGTTCTATGTAGAAGAGGTTCCGCTGCATGGGAAAGTTGTTTCGGGAACCCGATATCGACATTGGGAGACCAGAGGAGGCCCGTCACTCTATGCTCTCTCGGAGCTCCTCAGAGCGGCAGCCATTCCCTCAGGCTCCTAAGTCACGGCCCCCCACCTCATGCCTCTTTAATCTGCTACAAACACAACCTGCACATTTACTTCTCTGTAGCAAGTTCCTTCTTCCCCCATTTGTGATGGATTTTCCATCTTTCTATTCCTCATGCCTTCTTTTTTTCTCTTTTGCTCTCGGTCAATGGCTGATGGTGAAAAACAAATGCTGAACTTCAAACAACACGGCTCAATATAAGCACTAAGGGGTTTATTTTTTAGAGACTTGCTCCAACGGAGCATCACTTTTTTGGATGTTCTGGTGGTGCAAGCCTCTCGATTATATCTATGAGGCAACAAAAAACGACCCTGTGTGGCTTTGCATAGCCGCATAGATATTGAGCAAGACAAAGCAGTGCAAGTCGCTGCCTTGCCTTACTCTGCATCAAGGATGCATTCCATGGGCCTTGAATACTCAATTGTGTATTCCCTTTGTTTTCTCCATAGGTCTGTGCTAGACAGTTCCTTATTGTTTGGTTTCTTTTGTAGGCAAACAAACACCATTACAACATCTCACTGTCAGTTTCATTAAGAAGTGGCCATTTCTATTTATTAGGTTTTTTAATTTGTAACTCATGTTTGTAAAGTTGGTTACACAGGTTATTCTTTTGTTTTCTTTTCTACCCACAATTTTTTCTTCAAGGAAAATGTTGCTGTTATAGTAGTTTTCGAGTTTATATGCTCTCTTTATTAATTGTTTTGGGTACCCTTAATCCAACAATTTTTCTTGCAATATTTTTGCATGGATTTCAAATTTCTCTCTATTTGTTCAGTTCTGGAGCACGGAGAAATTTTGTCCTTAATAAGGTGGTGAAAAAATATTCTGTTGTCCACGGAAAAGCCACATCAACAGTTTTGTATTTTTAACTAATAAGAAGTAATTTTTTTGTATTAGTTGTTCAATGTTGTACATTATGCAATGGGCATTTCTAGGAATTGACACTCTGTTAGATGATTAAGGACTACAATTAGTTCCTTTTTTAACTTGTGGTTTCAAACACATAAGAATTACTGCTAATTGTTTTATGATAATTAACAAGAGTACACATAGATTTCGTGCATAATACTGTGTTTGTAAGGACTCACAATATATAATGTTTATACATGTCAGAAATGTAGGTGTTCTGTTCCGGTAGATGTCCACTCGCTTTTAAAACTGAGTGCCACTCTTTATTCTTTCAAGGCACATAAAAGGGAACACCAACCTTATTCTAATTATTTACTACCCTGTCCCTCTTGTCAGGTAAGGGTGACCCACCGATATTTTTGGATTATTTTATTTCTTCAATACAATAAAGGGAAGAGCGGAGAGAAGTGGTGGAGATGCAGACGCTGGACAATGCTATAATTTCTAATTGCGCTTTTGCGAATGGAGGGGAATTTTTCCCAAGATTAGAGGCTTCTATTATGCTTCTTTAGTCTTGTTTTTTTTAGATTGCAGCCGTCAAGAACTTAAAGCACTACAAGTTCCATGAGACTTAGAGAATGCTAGCCAATGGGAAAATAAAAGACAGTATGTATCACAACCAGTAGAATGACCTTAACATGTATCACCCCTCTACTTGACTGTGAACAGCCCTCTTTTCTTGTGTGCGAAGTTAATGATAATCAGAGAACATGAGTAATATCGATAACACAATACAAAACACGTAAGCACATGTAAACAGTTCTTTGCAAAAGTCCATGAGTCTGAAACCCACAGTAGAAATTGAAGAACTTGCCAGCAAGGAGCCAGAAGGTGCTGAAACATCTTTATGAAGAAGGTGGTAACGCTGGAGCTGTCAGGGTGTGAACAGAAAACACCAGATTAATGAAGGGTTGAAACAGGATAATACTCACTCCCATATTTTTAATACAATTAAGAATTTCCTTTATAAATTTCTAGGAAAATCTACATTTTGTGCAAAACGGAAGGCTTCTGTTCTGCTTGTTCAAAGCATGTTAATTACAATAAAAGATGTAGTATGAACAGGTTTACAATAAACATGTGGAAAACATTGGGGCATATTACCAAGCAATAGCTATAATTATCGCTATTGCTTGGTTAGAGACAAAAATTTACCGCTGAGCTGCAGCGATTTTTACCGCAAATAAACCTTGGTATTACCAAGGTTTAACGCAAATGCGATAAAAATCGTTGCAAAGCATGAATATCGCTGAAAAGTCAGCGATATTCATGCATTACCGAGCTAATGCTCTTAGCCATGTTATCCACCTCCCATTGGATAACATGGCTAAGAACTGCTCAGGGCAGGTGTTAGCTTTTGGAGATATTCGCGCTTAGCGCGAATATCTCCAAAAGTTGGTAATAGGAGATAGCGATGTTAGCGACTGTTTTCAGTCGCTAACATCTTGGCACGCCCACTTTGCATGTCATTAGTGATAAATATCACTGACATGCAAAGTGGGGCCCAAGATGGTCACTATCTCCTACTCGCTGTCGCTAACTGGTGTTAGCGACAGCTAGGAAATAGGGAGATAATTTTATCTCCGCTTTCTTGGCTTTTAAAGCCAAAAAAGCGGAGATAAACCACCTTGATAATATGCCCCATTATCATTTGACCAATCAGCTGATCTCAGAATGTCTTCTAGATGGGAACCTGCGCAGAAAGTTTTGGAAGCCATGGCTCCTCTGGAATGGAATAGTGTGCACCAAAAATGGAAGTTTTGATGCCTGCCTAAGACATCACCCACTTGACCCAAGCGAGCCAGGGTAGGAGAGAAAACAGGTTTGTCGGGTTTTCTAAATGAGATGAGGAGTTGGGAGTGCAAGAATGTTCTGCAAACAGATGTTTTGTGTTCCTACACTTCATGGCATTGTCCTACATACAGTTTGGGTTTATCAGGAAAAAAACAGGAAAGTTATTCAAAAGTTTAAGTTACCTTTGTAAATTTTACACATATTGTTTATCCATATCCTCTTTCATAGAATTTCATTATTTTTGAAGGTCCTGTGTTCTGTGGCTCTGTGGCTATGTGGCAACTGCCACCGTCTCCCCTTCTGCTCCAACTGGTTCCCCAAATTTAGGACTGGTTGGGGCAGTTTCAATATGAATAACCGTATTTCTCTCTTGATGCCTGGATGTGGGATCATTTTCTTATTATTTTAAACCCCTTGTTCTATGTGTAACAACTGAGAAATTGAAAGCACAAACTTATATAGCTATAATTGCTTTTCTTTTGTTACTAAATACATCCTTCAATGTTACACATTTATTGGTAAGTATATTTATGTTTCCAGTATCTTACCAAATATATCCCCATTGATTACATTTGATTAATGACATATATCTCATGCTACCTCACATTCTCTAAATCTATATCAACAAGTGCCTAATATTCACAACTTCCTCTCTGTAGTTTTGATCCAGCAGATCTATACCTTCTGTTTTTTTGTCATTTTTATTAACTTCTTTTAAATATACACTGATACTACTAGTTCTGTAAACATGGCTATTTGTTCTGTATAATTATATGGTAACAGCTTCAATGATGTAGCAGTACATGGTTTCAACAATACTTACTATTGACTATTGAACCGCCAGACCTCCCGAGGCTTCGCTGGGAGCAACAACGCTGCCAAGGCGCGGCACATCTTTACTTTTAAACAGTGCCTGGACACTTTTATTCACTTGCCTCATTGCTTCAGGGGCTGCGCTGAGGACATCGCGCACCCCTTGTCCTCTTGGGATTCCCTTGTCTGCCGCCGCCAGAGCGCCCCACGCTGAGCGTTCCCTCCCCCTCTGACGGGCAGGTCACGAGGGCGGGGACGGGCGTGGCGACCATCTTGGGCTGCTCTCTGGTTGGCGGGGCAGCTCCTCTGTCCCTCCCCCCCTGGCAATTTCTTCCCGTCGGGCGAGTCCCGCCCTAGCTCTATTGAACTGCCAGACCTCCCGAGGCTTCGCCGGGAGCAACAACGCTGCCGAGGCGCGGCGCATCTTTACTTTTAAACAGTGCCTGGACACTTTTATTCACTTGCCTCATTGCTTCAGGGGCTGCGCTGAGGACATCGTGCACCCCTTGTCCTCTTGGATTCCCTTGTCTGCCGCCGCCAGAGTGCCCTACGCTGAGCGTTCCCTCCCCCTCTGACGGGCAGGTCACAAGGGCGAGAACGGGCGTGGCGACCATCTTGGGCTGCTCTCTGGTTGGCGGGGCAGCTCCTCTGTCCCTCCCCCCCTGGCAATTTCTTCCCGTCGGGCGAGTCCCGCCCTAGCTCTATTGAACTGCCAGACCTCCCGAGGCTTCGCCGGGAGCAACAACGCTGCCGAGGCGCGGCGCATCTTTACTTTTAAACAGTGCCTGGACACTTTTATTCACTTGCCTCATTGCTTCAGGGGCTGCGCTGAGGACATCGCGCACCCCTTGTCCTCTTGGGATTCCCTTGTCTGCCGCCGCCAGAGCACCCCACGCTGAGCGTTCCCTCCCCCTCTGATGGTCAGGTCACGAGGGCGGGGACGGGCGTGGCGACCATCTTGGGCTGCTCTCTGGTTGGCGGGGCAGCTCCTCTGTCCCTCCCCCCCTGGCAATTTCTTCCCGTCGGGCGAGTCCCACCCTAGCTCTATTGAACTGCCAGGCCTCCCGAGGCTTCGCTGGGAGCAACAACGCTGCCGAGGCGCGGCGCATCTTTACTTTTAAACAGTGCCTGGATACTTTTTTTCACTTGCCTCATTGCTTCAGGGGCTGCGCTGAGGACATCGCGCACCCCTTGTCCTCCCATTCAGACCGTGTTGTGTCTCCACGCCCCACTCCTCCCTTGCCTGCGCTGGACACCGGATCTCCCCCCACTGGATCCTCATCACCCCCTCACACTGCTACTGCCTATCTCCTCAACACTCACTCGGCAGGCAAGCACCAACTTGAACTGTTTAACCTTCTTACCACAGACTCCCCAGATATTCTGTTCTTAACGGAAACTTGGTTTTCTGAGGCTTCTCTCCCCGACATTCTTGCCATCCTCCCCGACTCTTATTATGCCCTCCGGGCTGACCGCCCCGTGGGCAAGACCGGGGGGGGTGTCGCTATGATTGTTCGATCTACTATTCAATTCCAGCTTCTCTCCCAATCTTCTATAGCTGGGGTGGACTTTCTGGTCGCCCGCTCCTCTAATCTTTCCGCACCTCTCACTGTCGTCCTTGTCTATCGCCCTCCCCTGAGCATGCCCCTGTTCGTGGCCTCCCTGCAGGAACTCCTCGCTACGCTTGTAGTTAACAACTCCTCTGTTCTCCTGCTAGGTGACTTTAATTACTGGCCTGGCGACCCCAGGGAGGACTCAGCGTCCAAGGACTTCACTGCCACTCTCTTATGTCTCAACCTTAAGTCCCATGTACTGGTCCCTACCCACAATCTTGGACACATTCTGGACCAAGTCTGGTCATCCCAGGACATAGTTTCCCCCCCCAGCATCCTCCCTTGTACCTGGTCCGATCATTCTCTTATTTCCTTCACCATCAACATTGGTTCCCCTTACAAACCCCCTCGTCCCAAGAATGTTTTCTCACGCAGCTGGAACCGTGCTGACTTGTCTTCCCTCTCTCATTCCCTTGCCTCTTCTCCCCCCGACCTTACTGGCATTTCTCTTGACTCACAGGCCGCTGCAGTTGGCAACTGGCTATCTTCCGCATGCGATTTAGTAGCCCCCCTCAAGTTAGTCAAGTCCATTCGCCCTCATGAGGCTCACCGTTGGTTTAACTTGGAGCTCAAGATCCTCAAATTGGAACTTAGACACTCGGAGCGCCTTTGGCGCCGTAACTACTGCCCCGACCTCAAGGCCAAACACAAATCTCTTCTTAAAGAGTACAAGAAGGCCATTCTGGCCACAAAGACCAAGTATTTCTCCAAACAAGTAACTCTTTCGGCCAATAAATCCAAAGAAATCTTCTCCTTGGTCAACAATTTGGCCACCTCTGATCGTGCTTGCCCTCACTTTACTCCCTCCCAGGCTCTCTGCTCTTCGTTAAACAACTTCTTTATCGAGAAGATAGTTAAAATTAAATCCAACATTTCTGTTATTCCTTTTACTCCACTTCACTCTGTCCCCTCTGCGCCTAAATCTTCCTTTTCCTCTTTCCCGCCCCTTTCCTTGGACTCTTTCCTAGCTCTGCTCACTAAAACCAAGTCTGGCTCTCCCACTGATTGTGCCCCTGCCCGCATTCTTAAAACTCTCTTCTCTTCCTGTCCTGCTACCCCTCTTTCCCTCCTCAATGCCTCTCTTTCCACCGGATTGGTCCCTTCTTCATTTAAATCTGCTATTGTTTCCCCCATTCTTAAAAAACCTGGTCTTGATTCTTCTCTCCCTTCTAACTTCAGACCCATCTCTCTTCTTCCCTATCTTGCCAAAATTCTGGAACCTTACGTCACCTCCTGTCTCTCTGCTTACGTCGAACAGAACCAACTCCTTGCTTCTCACCAAGCAGGTTTCCGCTCGGGTCATTCGACCGAAACCGTGGTGCTAGCCGTCCTTGACGAGCTCAAAGCCAAGGCCGACGTCAACTCTCCCCAAGCTTTGATTCTCCTCGACTTGTCCGCTGCGTTTGACATGGTCGACCATAACATTCTTCTGGACCGTGTCAGCGCAGCGGGCATACGAGGCCCTGCCCTTTCTTGGATCACGTCCTTTCTGACAGGACGTTCTCAAGCTGTTCACCTCCCCGGCTTTTCCGCTCTCCCCCTCCCGGTGCCCTGTGGGGTTCCCCAAGGCTCCTCCCTTTCTCCCCTTCTTTTCAATCTTTACATCCATCCACTTATCTCTTCACTCCTTGAGCTGGGGGTCTCTGTGTATAACTACGCAAATGACCTCCAGCTCGTCTTTGATCTTTCTTCTTCTTCCCACTCCCTATCTTCCTTCCACTCCACCATGGTCTTTATTTCTGGATGGATGAGCGCCAACCACCTCAAGCTCAATCCAGATAAGACTGAGCTTGTCCTGACTGGCGGCTCATCCAGCCCTTGGTCCCCCGCCTTCTGGCCCCCTATTCTTGCCCCCCCCCACCCCGGTTCCCTCCGTCAAAACATTGGGCATCAAGGTCAGTCAGGACCTGTCCATGCATGGCCAGGTCAGTGCTGTGGTGTCCTCCTGCTTCCTCTCCCTCCGGATGATCCGGAAAATCTCCCGCTTCTTTTCTCTTGACTCTCTTAAAATCATTATTTCTGCCCTCATCACTTCCCGCCTTGATTATGGCAATAGCTTGTTCGCAGGCATTCCTGCCTACGAAACCCGCCGCCTTCAAGCTATCCAAAATCAGGCTGCCCGTCTCATCTTTCACTTGCCCAAAACCCATCACATCACTCCTGTCCTCAAATCCCTCCACTGGTTACCCATCCTGCAGAGATCTTTGTTCAAGCTAGGGTGCCTTGTTTATCGGGCCCTTGATCACTCTGCACCGGCTTTCATCAATTCTCTGATTTCCCTTCACACCCCTGCCCGCACTCTCCGCTCATCCTCTTCTGCCCTCCTCACTGTTCCCCGTTTCCACAAATCTCGCACTGGTGGAACTAGATTTTCTGTTCTTGCACCCCGGTTCTGGAACTCCCTTCCTCTCTCTATGCGTTCTATCCCTATTTTTTCACACTTCCGTAAAGCGTTCAAAACTTTTCTGTTTGCCCTGGCCTACCCCCGCTAAACCTCCTGGCCCTGTCTGTTCTGTTCTTTAGAGCTCTCAGCGCCAGGAAGCCGTTTTGGCCATCGTGCGCTCTACAAATAATTTCATTAATTCAATTTTTATTCATTCAGATATTAGGAGGCATCCTGCAAGCAGCAATTTAGCTATCTGCTTATAGTCCATAACGGTAGTCCATGACATTGATGGAACAAGGATTCTCACGAAAAGCGACTTGCTTGAATTCATGAACCTAGAATAACGTTAACTATGTAATCAACATGTTTGTCTTACTAATCTACCCCTTTTATATTGATATTGGGTTTCCGAGTGAAGCTCGCTTATGTGTTTACTAACCATAATACGCTTGCATTTAAAATGGCTGCTGCTACGCGGGATTTTCTACTGCGCATGTGTCTGTCATACCCACGTGACATGACGTACTCGCTTCTTTGGAGGGAAAACTGTTGCATCTACGCACTAGTGCTAATATGGTTGATCTGCGTTCTCACATGTGAGAAGCTTGCACTGGTGCTTTTGCTAAGCTGTTCTGCCTAATCATAATGCTATAGTTTATTATAAAGTTATGGGTATAGTGTAGAAATTCATGGTATACAGTGTATTCATTTATTCTGTGTTCTAAACTGTTTCTTTTCCATTTCATGTTACACTTTGAAAACTGGCCTGTCTCGTAACGCTGGCCTCCATCTTTGTTGAAACTGAGGCTGCGCGAAATTCTCAAGTCTCAAGAACAGTGACCTTTGGACTATTGCCAAGGAGCGACTGACTAGAAGATGCTCCTGGGAACTTACCCCAATGAACTCTAAATTAAAACATTGTAATCGTCAATACAACATCCATTGTAGGGGGAAATAAACCGTCATGAGAACCTGAAGTTTGATGAGCGGGAACGAAATTTGAATAGGAGACGGCAAAAGTCTAAAATTTAGGTGGTGTGATGACCTGTTCTCCTCCTTTGTCCAATCGAAATTGGGGATCATTACACTTGCAACATTGGGGGGTGGTACACTGACCTGGAGAACAGTAACTAGAGTAGGCTTAGCTAGTTAATTTGTCCGACTTGTCCAAATAGCTGACCTGTCACAGACCCAACGCATTCAATAGGTGACTAAGAGCAGAGGGCTGCGGAGCACTCTGTCGGGAGATTCGGTGACCCAATCGGGGTTTTGGGAAGTTGAAGTGCTGGCGAAGCACTTTGCTGGTGAATGCTGTAACCCAATCAAGGTTTTTGGCAGATTCCTTGCAGAGAGGGAGTAGCGCAGGATTTGCAACTGAACTGCGGGTGCTGGTCTTAACCTTTGGTGGTCTGGTCCTGATCCAAATCTGGGGATTTCTGTCCTGATTTCTGAACTGCACCTGCTGACCTACTGGCACTGCAACCTTTGGGGTACTTCTGTCCTTTTCAACTGACTTGTGGCCAGGGTTCGTCTTCACGCCATTCTAGGTAAATATAAATCTGTGTGGGTAGTTGTCAGTAGAAATTGCGTCCTTTTTTTTACCCTCCCCAATGTGCTAAAGCTTGGATTGCATGTGTTCCTTTTCTAACCCTCCCTTTGGTAAATTACAAATTCATGGTTTTGGTGTTCATTAGCGTGTTCCATTTCCTTACCCTCCTTTAGTTAAAATGCTAAACATTATTCATGATTGTATAGATGTTTCCTTTTCCTTACCCTCCCTTTAAAGTAATTAAACATGGTTAATTGATTAATAGTGTGTTCCATTTCTTACCTTCCCTATAGTTATAGGCTAAATAAGTTTTGGCATTGCATATTGTGTTCCTTTTTCCCAACTGTTGATAATTGCGAAACCTGTGTTGTTTTAGTATGTTCCTTATTCTTTACCCACCCTTAGAAAATTGTGCAAGTTGGTTTTAAAATAGCTTGTTCCTTGTTCTTACCTTCCCGTTATTCATTTTGCTAAATGATTGGCTTAATATATCTTTCGCATAGTTATACACTATTTCTGATTTTGATTATTGATAGTCTTATTGCTTTCAATCTGTGGATCATGACCTTTGATTATGATTATGATTAGATAAATAGTTTAAAACTTTCCCGAGTTTGTGGTTATTATATGAGTGCAAATGTTATTGGTTACCTAATTTTATCTAATTACCTGATCCAAGAGGTTACAGGTACCAGTGACAAGGATTGGTAAGTCAATGGTATAGGACCTAGTGGAATAAAAATAAACTGGTAGTAGAACGAAGGTTACCTGATTGAATAATCGTATAATTGAATTATGGGCCCAGGTGAGTATGGTAAATTTATAGTCGGGTGACCTGCGTGCTCTATCAGTATATTTCTTTGGTAGCGGAGTTATGGTTAGGGAATACTTAAATAAAGGTAGTTAGTTAGCTGGTTTCAAGAGTATGTTGATCGATCAAATGTGATACTATTTGAAATGTTTAGAAATGTTATTGATTCTATTGCTGCTATATGGAATTTTATGTATTAACCAAAATCGTTTGTACCTGTTATATGTTTTGTCTAGAATCCCAGAGGGCAGAACAGCGGGCGGTAAATGGATTGCCATATCGCAGTGAGTTCATTTACCTGTAGGAAGTTAGTGCATGGTTAGGTAAAACCGGAAGCACTATTTAGGGTTTTCTGTATGAATGTGTGAATAAATGAAAGCAAAGAGTTCGCTAGCAAAATCTTTGTCGTGATAACACCTAGTAAGGGTCACACGGAAGGAGTAGCAGGTTTGTCTGAGCTTGATTGATAGCAAAAGGGTTTGCTGGTGAAACTTTGGCCTCAGTATATATCCCGGAGTGGATGAGTCCAGAGGAGTAGCAGGTTCTCTAATGCTTGTGTGAAGGGTAGGCGGAAGGGATCTACTCATAGTATATGAAAAATAAACGGAAGGGATTTACTTGCAGTGAAATATATCTTTCCTTTCTAGTCTTTCCGGTACAGTGGCAAATGTTTTTACGTGTTGAATAATGAAATCTGCACTTTAAAATAAAGAATTGAGTTTTCGCATTACCTTGTGAAGCAGGGAGTCCGTTGCGGAGCTGCGCTGACGTAACTCAGAGCCGCACTGGTATTGACAGCGGGCATATAGCTGAGATAGCATTGTAAAGGAGGGGTGAGCACAGGAGCGTGGGAACTCGTCTCACGAGAAAGGCTGCGCACTCATTGGTTGAAATTATTTGAAACCGCATTGTTGATTGGTCAATAAAAGACGCACGAGTATTGGAAGCATTTAGTAAACAGTAATAAGTATTGTTATACGATTTGAATTCTTGCTAAATATATCTGGTATCCAAGTCATCCAGAAACTCAAACCAATCCAAGATACTTAGGGTTTGCTAGGGAACAGATGACAAGAGGCAGACCTTACAATATGTACGGAAGTTAGAGAAAAATGTCACTTGTTGACAGAGTTAAGAATTACTTTAAAAAAGACAAGCCAACTAAAACTAGAGAAGGGGTCATTATTCCACCACCGAATACTCCCGCATCATTTATGATGTTTGATAGGGATCACTGAAACAATGTTGATGGCAAAAATATAGAACTACAAAAATATCGAGTAAAAAATATAGAATGCCAAAATATCTACTTCCTATCTCCAAACAGGTAAGTACAAAAATATCGAATCAAAAATATTGTTGTAAAAAATATAGATAGTCAAAATATCGAATGTTTTAAATAGTTAAAAGTAATTTAAAATTAATGAAATAATAAATATAACTAACTTAAACGTACTTAAAATACTTAAATAACATAAAAAGTAATAAATAATTAATATAATTTTTTTTAATACATATATATATATATATATATATATAAACATAGTATTAATAAAAAATAAACAATATATTTACCATAGGATAGCGAGAGGGTTAAATTTACTAATACCATTCCAGTGAGTGCAACAGTAGAAAAAACATTGGATAGCGTAGCAGTAAAAATTACTATTCCCACTCCAGTGAGTGCAACAGTAGGGAAAGCGTTGGATAGCGTAGGGGTAAAAATTACTATCCCAACTCCAGTGAGTGCAACAGTAGGGAAAGCGTTGGATAGCGGAAGGATAAAAATGACTATTCCAACTCCAGAGAGTGCAACAGTAGGGAAAGCGTTGGATAGCGTAAGGGTAAACATTACTATTCCCATTCCAGAGAGTGCAACAGTAGGGAAACGTTGGATAGCGTAGGCATAACATTTACTATTCCCACTCCAGTGATTGCAACAGTAGGGAAAGCATTGGATACCGGGATGGTAAAAATGACTATTCCCACTCCAGAGAATGCAACAGTAGGGAAAGCGTTGGATTGCGTAGAGATAAAAAGTACTATTCCCACTCCAGAGAGTGCATCAGTAGGGAAAGTGCAGGATAGCGTAGGGGTAAAAATACTATTCCCACTCCAAAGAGTCCAACAGTAGGGAAAGTGTTGGATAGCATAGGGGTAAAAATTACTATTCCCACTCCAGTGAGTGCAACAGTAGGGAACACGTTGGATAGCAGGAGGGTAAAAACTACTATTCCCACTCTAGTGAGTGCAACAGTAGGGAACGTAAATACTTCATATATAAATAAATATAAAATAAATATTAATACCAATTACAAATTAATTAAAATAATTAACAAGTTTATATAATATATTAACTAATCAATTAAAAATACAAATACAAATTAATTATAAAAAATATTTACCTACTGATACAAATTATTTACCAATTAACAATAAATTAATTAACAAAGAAAAAATAAATAAAAATTAGATTACAAAAAAAAATTTTTAAAATTGAATTACTTACAATTAAATTACTTCCCACCCTATTCCCCTATAAACCCACAACCCACTACAGAAAATAAATTAATAAAATTAACATAATGCTCAATTAATAAATTAATTAAAATTAATTACCCATTATAATTACAAATAAATAAATTAACATATTTAATTATTTATAATTAAATAACTTCCCACCCTATTCCCCTATAAACCCAAAACCCGCTACAGAAAATAAATTACTAAAATTAACATATTTATCAATTAATCAAATAATTAAAATTATTTACCAATTATATGTTAATTAATTACCAATTAATAAATAATTAATAATTATTTCAAAATAAATAAATTAACATATTTAATTAATTATAACTAAATTACTTCCCACCCTATTGCCTTATGAACCAACTACCCGCTGCAGAAAATAAATTACAAAAATTAACATAATTATCAATTAAATGAAATTAATTACCAATTATATTTTAATTAATTAACAATTAATAATTAATTAACAATTAATTCAACAACAATTAATTCAAAATAAATACCAATAAATAAATTAACATATTATATTAATTATAATTAAATTTCTTTCCACCCTATTCCCCTATAAGCCCACAACCCGCTACAGAAGTATATTACGCAAAAATGAAATACCATAAAAAAAATAATTAATATAAATAATAAAATAAATATACACTTTTGAAACATATACTAACATAAAAACACTTTAAAAATTGATATTAATTTACTTACCTCAAATTCAATATTTTTGTAGTCTATATTCTGTCCATTCTATATTTTTGTAGTCTATATTCTGTCCATTCTATATTTTTGTTGTCTATATTATGTCCATTCTATATTTTTGATTCGATATTAATGCTATCCTATTCGATATTTTTGTAGTCTATATTCTGTCCAGTCGATATTGTGTCCATTCTATATTTTTTTATCGATATTATTGCAAATCGACATTAAAAACTCAATATTTTGAGTGTATACCATTTGATAGGGGTTACCACGCTTGTGTGTGGTTAGAGAACTTGCTGGAATACACTAAAGATGACAGTATTTTGGCATTTCCCTTAGAAGGCACATTTAATGGAAGAATTTTGTTCAATTTAAGGACTAGAATGAATTAACGCAGTATGAGGCACTAGAAGAATAGGAAATTGAGGCTTTTGAGAGAGACAGACCTAGAATTGACAAGGGATTGAGTAAATTCTACCCTAAAGTTCAAAGGGACTCCAAAGATAAGTAAATGAAACAATGGCGACAGAATATGCTAGTGGAAGGATTGTATCCTGTATTAACTTTAGAAGAGCCCACAGGAAGTAAAAGGACTGAAAAAAACCAAACATTTAATGACTAGTGGTGATTCAGACGATGATTATATGGAGGATTTATTAATGAAAAATCCACCACCTTATAATGAGGAACCAAGTACAGTAAATCCGAATGCCCCGTTCTTAAAACCTCCTTTAATTCCGCAACTGGTACATGAGACCTCCATTGAAAGGGTATTACAAGAAAGAGAAAGAGAAGCTTTAAATAAACAGAGAAGTGAAGTGAATTGACATTGGTAAATCTAAAGTATTGCAAAAACCATATCGAGCAGAATTCTCTGACAAGGATTTAGAAAACATGAATGTGTCAGGAAGAAAGGTGCAGATAAGAGAGCTGTTGACATTATTGCAAAAATGGGGAGATCTAGAGAAATGGAAAGCCAGATGGGCAAAGAAAAAGGAAGAGGTTTGAATAAAACAAATGACTTCAGAGTATGTTTTAAAAGAAGCAGAAAAAGGAGAAAAATTATGTCCCATGCGAGAGGTACCATGTGGAGACTTCGTAAAAAACCTGTAGAGTGGTACAGACAAGTCGAGAGATTTGTAAAGGTTTCAAAGTGTCTTTTGAAAGATTTAGATGGATTAATTGACATTGTAGTTCCAGCAGATTTATAGACAGAATGTAAAATTGCTGTTGATTGGCCTAGTGATGAGTACCCTAGAGACCCAAAGACAGGGGTGCCTTCTGAGGACGTAATGAAAAAATACAATCAGGTAATACTTTATCTTGAAGAAAAGGTGCCTGCAAAAGCAACACACTGGATGAAAATAGATAGAACCACACAGAATAAAGACGAGCCAGTGCATTCATATTATGAGCGATTATTACAAAAATTCAAGCAGTAAAGTGGATTAGACAACATTGACATGAAGGATATGACGCATTTTATTTACCGATTTGTGCTAGGATTAAGACCAGAAATTTCACAATGGATGAAAGACAATAACATTTGTTGGTAGGCTAAGCCCATAGACGAAGTCCTTAAATATGCTAAATACTGTGAAGATGAGCTAGAAAATAAGTGGAAGGAGTTAAAAGAGAAAGTCATGTGGGCACAAGTAAAATTAGCAGAGCAACAAGAACAGCAGTCAAACCAGATGACTAGCAACCAGAACTCGAGTGATGGAAGTGGAGGAAAGGGGAAAATTCATTAGAGAGGATGCAAAAAGGAATTTTCCCTGTCACGGGTGTAGCAAGTTGGGGCACTGGAAGGACGAGTGTAAGGCTGTACAGAATGGTAATGTGCCAAATAATGATTTAAATCCACAGACGCAGAATGAGGTGCCACAGAATACCCAGCAGCAGGTAATACAAAATCAGTTACCCACAACAACTATGCCAAATTACAGGAGCAAAGCACAACTGAGTGTAGATACCACAAGTTGGGAAGGAAGGGAAAAAAGAGATGCAGCAACTTCACAATTTCTTTTGAATGACACATTCTTTTGTGAAGATCGTTACTGATGGTGCCTGAGGGGGGTGGACGGGGAGTGCTTGCTTGGCGCCTCCTTGCCGGTAGAGCAGTCAGGGCCATACATTGAAGGAAAGGTTTAATGAAATATTGTCACCTTTCTGTTGGACACTGGTGCTACCCGTTCTACTGTGAGAACAGCAGACGTTCCAAACCTACCCCTCTCGGGAGAAGCGATCCAATTAGTGGGTGTTTCTAATGAACAAATTAGTACCCCATTCACAGAGCCAATGGAATTCAGAATAGGTAATTTTAAAGAAATGCATAGATGTTTTGTCTGTGATTCCAGCCCTGTAAACCTGCTGGGACGAGATTTGCTGTGCAAAATGAATTGCACCATCTTTTGCACTCTAAATGGTGTTGAAATTCAGACCCCAGACGAAGACAGAATTTGCAAATTAATGTTAGCAAGACCAGAGATAGAACTTAAAGGACTGACCATAAAGACTTACCAGAAGAACTGCAACAAACGGTAAAACCCGATGTATGGGACTTTACTGGAAAAGATGTAGGATTAATGGTCAATGTTGACCCAATAAAAGTGACCATAAAAGAAGATACAAATACACGACAGCACAAAATGAGTGCAGAAATAAAAGCAGGTGTTGCAGTAGAAATAAAGCGTTTTGGTTGAAACAGGCATTTTACAAGAAATAATGAGCAGTCCATGAAACTCACCCATAATTGGTATAAAGAAACCGAGTGGTAAGTACAGGGTCATACAAGACCTTCGCAAAATTAATAAGATTGTAGTACCTTGCTGTCCAGTTGTGCCAAATCCTACAGTGATTCTGTATCAGATACCGTGGGAGGCTGGATGGTTTACTGTCATAGACCTATGTCACGCATTTTTCTCGATTCCATTGCACCCAGATAGCAAATTTATTTTCTCATTTGAATTCAACAGTCACGTTTACGTTTGGAATCCTGTCCCTCAGGGGTACACAGAATGTCCCTCAATTTTTAATCAGATTTTGAAAAAGTGCTTTGAGTAATTGATACTGCCTGGATAATCAGTCCTAGTTCAGTATATTGATGACCTATTGGTAGCGTCTAAACCTCGCAATGACTGTGTCGTCGACACCATTGAATTACTGAATCATTTAGGTGAAAGAGGGCATAAAGTCTCACCCAAAAAATTACAATTCTGTGCCACGTCAGTGAAATATCTGTTGCACCAGATAGAAAAAGGTGTCAGAAGAGTTACCTCAGAAAGAATCAGAATAATAAGAAATATGAATTTGCCTTAGACCCAAAAAGAGATTAGGATGTTTCTTGGAGTTGTAGGATACTGCAGGCAATGGATTGTGGGATTTGCAGTCCTAGCAAAGCCATATATACAAATGACAAAGAAAAGAGCAAAGGACCCAGTAGAATGGGATGACGAGAGCATGACTGCTTTGGTAAAATTACGAGAATCCCTGTGTACAGCTCCAGCACTGGGGATGCCTTACTATTCAAAGGATTTTGCACTCTTCTGTGACACACAGGATAATTGTGCACTTTCAGTTCTGACTCAAATTCATGGTCTGGTAAGATGTCCTGTGGCATATTTTTCTTCCACCTTGGACCCAGTGGCAGCTGTATTGCCTAGATATCTGAAAGCAGTAGCTGCAACTTGCATGAGCCTTGAGCAGAGTGAATCCATTATTATGGGACATCCTGCATCTGTGTATGTTCCACATGCAGTTGTAATTTTGCTAACCAGGACAAAAATTCAGTATCTCACACCTAGTCGACTGACTAAGTACGAGAGAATTCTTATAGGTGCAGAAAATGTAACTATTGCCAGATGTAACATTCTGAATCCAGCAACACTACTACCTAATTCACACACTGCGGCAGAAGTGAAGGGAGAAGTCGGGCATGACTGTATTGATCTAACTGAGTATAGTAGAAAACCACGACCTGACATAAGAGAAGAGCCATTAATTGATTCAGACTTTGAGCTATTTGTGGATGGCTCATGTATGAGACATGAGGAAAGAGGCCTGAGCGCTGCTTATGCAGTGTGTACACTGGGAGGCCCAGTGGAAGCATCCCATTTGCCTGGAGTCAAGTCTGCACAAGTAGCCGAATTGGTTGCCCTGGCAAAGGCCTGCAAATTTGGGAAAAATGTAAAAGTAACCATATATACTGACAGCCAGTATGGTTATGGGGTTGTGCATGACTATGGCCAATTATGGATGCAAAGGGAGTTTCTGACTTCTTCAGGTACTCCAATCAGAAATGGACAATATGTAAGGGATTTACTGGAAGCAATCCTGTTGCCAAACGAAGTGGCTATGGTCAAGTGTACTGCTCACAAATCTGGCAATGACAAAGTGACAGCTGGTAATTGATATGCTGACCAGTTAGCCCAACATTGTGCAAAATATAAAATGGCTGTTAACAAGAAAGTTGAGGTGGGCGGAAACAGCTGCCAACTTATGTTGCTAGATGGTGTGGATATCTGTGAAGAAGTGAGAGATTTGCAGAATGCAGCAGAACCAAAAGAAAGGGAAGAATGGAGGAAGCTAGGTTGTCGGAGAAGGTATGAGGATGGTGTCATTGTTTACCTTGATGAAATGCCAGTGTTACCTAACTGTCTGCTTGCTCCTATGGCTAGGATGATTCACGGAGATTCTCATTTGGGAAGAGATGCTATGATACGTCTGTTCAGACAGTCATGGTTTAATACGAAATTCAGGAACATAGCAGAAGCACTCTGCCAGAGGTGTTTGGTTTGTCAACAAATGAATCCAGGGAAGAAAACAGTGGTGTTACCAGGAAAGATTGGGAAGGCAGAGGGTCCCTTTATACATTTGTAGATAGTTTTCCAGTAACAATTGAATCAGATAGAGGAAAACATTTTAATAGTGAAATAATGGGTCTAATTTGTGAAGCATTCAAGATTGATGTGCAACAGCTAGTGGAAATCAACTGGTATACCAGACGCACAGCAATGATTAAAGTATTGTTCTAAGGTACAAACTGATTATCAAATATTGTAATATAGTAAACTCAATTAATTTGCCAAAGATATCAAAGAAATCGAATCACTCAATGATGCGATTCATACTCATTTCATTGTTGAAAACATCATGAATGTTGCAAAATGCCAGATGTACAAAGAAACCACAGTAACTTATGTGTTTCTTACATGTCAATAAATCAAGAAAAAACACAAAGAATTTTAGTATATTTTCATGAACATTAATATTCAAATCTTCTTGGCAAAGCCCAATGCATTTCGGGATTAACTCCCTTCTTCAGGGGCACTGGTAATAAAACAAGAAACATGCTATAAGAACAACATCAATGCCGCTCATAGACTGCTGCCGTTCCTGAGCCAGACTCTTTGTGGATTGCGAACAGAGGACGTCGTGGGATTTCATCGCAGCTGTCACCGTTTGCTGCCTTGTGCGGGTTGTGCAAGGGGGAGAGTGTTCTGACTGCCTTAGACGCCAAGGCATTGCGAGGTCCAGCAGGCTCTCTGCTACACAGCTGCTGCCTCTTCCCTCGGCGTTCCCGCCCCCCGCCTGTAGTGACATAATCTCCTTCCCAATCCTGCGATGCGGGACGCACGCGGGACTTAGCCCGGGGCGAAGCCTGGGCAAAGGGCGGGCCGTCTAAGGCCAAACAAGGCCAAACAAGGCCGGCCTGGGCAACCCCCCTAATACTGCCATACGGCATTACTGTGCTCACTGTGCTTGCGTGGTTAATTAGCCACTATTTATCTTAGATAATACTAACTTCTTTTGGGGCGTGTATGTTTTGAAAGTATTATAGCTCTTTTATTTTCCTTGAAACAATGGCATCTAAGACGGGGAAAAAACGTAATGTTACCCTTGAAACCTCTAATACGGTAGCTATTGGTACCATTGACCAATTCTTTAAAAGAGTGTCTACTGTCTTGGAAAAAGAGATTCTTCATGTGGAAAAGCGACTCTCTCTAGACTTAATACCGGGAACGCGCTCGTCCTTGGGAGGGATAGGGTCAGCAGCCCCCCCAAAGCAGATAATTCAGTTAGGGGAGGCAATTCAACTTACAAATGCAGGGGATGGGGACGAGGAGCTGTTCAGTTCTGGCAGCGATGCGTCCTCTCAGAACCTGTCTCTAAATGCTGACATTACTAGTTTGTCTATTTCACCCAATTTATTAACTGCCTCTTCACCAGCCATAAGCCCTCACCCCACAGTTGAGGCAAAACGTAATACAAGGAAAAGAGGGGGGGGCACTAAAGAAACGCCAAGCAAAAATAACGAAGATAGATCATACTGAAGCTCTCCCATCAGTCCCACAGGTAGTAATAGATGATTCCCCACTTCCGCAGAACCGCCTTGACTTGCCCCATGGCTTAACCTCAGAGGGAAGGCTAATAGGGATGATAGAGGTCATAGTGAAGTCACTTCTGCTTCCCCTCCTTGAGAGAACTAGGACAATTAGCTCAAAGTTAGATCATCTTGTCCATCAGGTGGGGGAAAATACAATTTCTCTCGCAGAATTAGCAAGGGTACAACCACAAAAGACCCTGGAGAGTATTCCTGTTAACCCCGCCCTGCGTGCTGATAAACCCTCGACCAGCGCTATTAACCCGAAAACTGGTGTTGCTTTCGGGAAAAAAGCCCTGGCAAAAACTATTAAAAAAACACCCCCCCAAGTACAGACAAAGCCAACAGAATCAAATCCCCCGAAACAAAAGGAGACTCCCCTGCTGGAAGATAAGAGGGCCACGGGGATCCAACTAAGGCCTGCCCAAGTTAAACCAGCAAAAGCAAACTGGGAGAAGCCTCCTCAGAAATACGAGAGAAGTAATCTTCGGGTAGTAGATCTGACGCCAGAGGCCGCACCATACGCTATCATTATGTCAGGAGTTCCAGAAATTACTGAAGGCCTAAGGGAGGATCATCAAGCTTTAAAAAACAAAGTAATACACTGGTTGGTAAACAATAGACCTCTCCCTGCGCATATTAACGGAGAAATCTTAGTGGTGAGGCGCGCAATATGGGTAGGCTCAAGACCAAAGGACAAGAAGGGGGATGTAGTCATTGTTAACTTCAAAGATCATATGGTCGTGAGATTTATCGGTGACTGGTACGATGGGAGAGGAGGTGACCCTATCTCCACCCACCATGTCAGATACTTTTATCCACGGGAGCCTGTATCGCAGGTGAGGGCAAGCGCAGCAGGAAGGTACCCTCTTAAGTGGCGAGGACTGGAATGTCAACCCCCAATTCAAAATTTCTATAATTATCCCCACAGAGCACAGTTGTATCAGGGGCATTCAAATACATTTTTTCCTGTTCAACAGGGTTTTAACCTACCCACTGCAAACCATTTCTCAGTACTTTATGGACTGAATGACGTGGATTGACGCTGCCCGTTTCCTAGGGGAGGGGTAAATAAGCAGGAAACCATAGTAAACCCAGGGTTGGTCGAATCTGTTGAGGTAAAAGGGGCACCTACACAGGAGAGTGAGCTTAGTGAAAAAGCTACACCCGGTGACATAAATCATGGAGAACATACACCGACTAGGGTAGAGGAGGCAGTAATTGCCCCGATAAAGCAAGTGGTGCCTGCAGATGTAACCCATACGAGCAGAGAAGGCCCCATGGTAAAAGAAAACGACCAAATTGAAGTGGCCAATTGTTTGGAAGTAGTATTCCATCCTGAACCGGTGAAGGGGAAATCCTTGTCCTTTTTGTCCTGGAACATTGCGGGACTCCGCCCAAAGATTGAGGACGGAAGTGCCCTTAGCTTTGTCAAAAATTACGACATTATCTGCCTCCAGAAAACCTGGTCTACTGTTGAACTGCATCTGCTGGGTTACAAAACTTACTTTACCCCAGCGGTTGCAGTTACTTCTGGTAGAGCAAAGGGAGGATTATCTATATTTGTGGCAAATACCATACCAGGGCTAAAGGTCTTACCCTTGTATCTGGACTCAAATTATCAGCTACTAAACCTCTCACTTGGAAAGAAGGAGAGTATTCTGCTCATAAACTTCTATGATAACCTGTTGGAAGCTGATGCCCTCAAAACACTCGGGGCACTTCGCCAAAAACTTATAAAGTTGTTGACAAGGTCGCACCCGGACAGAATGATAAGCATTATCTGGGGTGGGGGACTTCAATCAGCACCCATGTGATAGAGGAGATAGTAATATCTGTGGGCTGGCAGGCGAGCAAGAAGAGCAGATTATTCACTTCTGGCATAATAAGGTGGGAGAGTACCATAATGAAACACTCTCTGAGCTGGGCCTGTTGGTTATAAATAAAGTTAATTCGACTACCAAGCAACTAGATCCCACTTATCTGGAGAGGGGAAGTGAGTCCACAGTGGATTACATCCTGGTCTCAGAAACACTGGTGAGCAGAGTTGAGAACTTCAGAGTGCTAGTTAACACTCTGAGCGATCACTCTGCTCTGGAGCTGACTATGGAACAGGGACAGTGCTCCTTGTATCTTACATCTAGTGCACTCGCCCAAAACAATCTCCATTTGTCCAAAATGAACGGTTATGCCCTAAAGTAGGGGAAGGTAGACGCAGGCGAGATAACTAAAAAGGTGGTAAACACTGTCTATTCAGCTATAGAGAAGTGCCTCGACCTAGATACACATGAAGAGGATGTCCTTCAAAACTTAAGGTTAATCCTAGAAAAAATTAATGAACTCCTAACCATTAAGCCGAAAGGGAACAGGGACACAAACAAAGGATGGTTTGACCACAAGTGCTCAGCAGCACACAAAAAACTAAAGACGGCCCTAGCTTAATATGTCAGAGATCATGGTGAAATAAGAACCCTGAGAAAGAGTTATAGTACTGTATGCAAGGTTAGGAAGGTGGAGCTGAAGCAAGCACTGCGGGACCAGCTGCACGAAAGCACATTGAATAAAAACAACGAGGCATTTTGGAAGGTGCTGAAAGCCCCGTTCCTGGTTGACTCAAAAAGTCAGCCATCGGTTGAGGTGGCTATTGAGGGTCCAGTTTGGGTAAGCCACTTTTCCAAAATTTTCAAAATCCCTGAGGAAGTTGAATCGTCAGTGGGAGCGCGCAGTGACATTTCATGCGCAAAAGTTTATACCATTCCTTTGGAATTCGAATTAGCCGAGGTATTTGATGCACTGAATAAGAGCATGAATGGGAAAGCCCCCGGACCAGATGGGGTACCAGTGGATTTTTTTAAGCACAACACAGAACTTTGGGCTCCCATTTTAACGAGGGTTTTTTCTTCAGTAATGAAGTGCGGGGTTTTTGAATCTTGGTCCCAATCCACTATGGTCCCGATATTTAAGAAAGGAAATAGAGAGGATGTGTCCTGCTACCGCCCAATCTCGCTGCTGGACTCGCTGGGCAAAGTTGTGGGGAGAGTAGTGCTCCAGCGACTCCAGCAGTGGGCTGATGATGGGGGGATCCTTTCCGATCTCCAATTTGGTTTTCGGGAAGGCTTTGGGACAACAAAGCAAGCACTAAACCTGGCATTAATGATGGGTAAATATGTCTCAGCAAAGCAGGTTTCCCTTTATATGGTGGTGTATGTAGATTTGTCTGCTGCTTTCGATTGCGTTTCCCATTCGAAATTATGGTCGATTCTTGCGAAGATGGGAGTAGAGTCTTCTCTCATCACAATTTTGAGAGAGTTGTACTCGAACGCCTCCGCTAGGGTGCGCTTTGGTGTAAAGGGCGAACTCTCTGAGTCGTTCGCAGTGGAGCATGGAGTCCGGCAGGGATGCGTCTTGGCCCCCTTCCTCTTCTCTCTCTATACAAACGGGCTTGAGGTTGAGATGTTGAGGGGGGCCAGGATTTTCCTCAGGTACAAAAGCGACCGATACCCGCTCTACTATATGCGGACGACGCAGTGATATTGGCCCGAACACCGCGAGAACTGCAGAATGCGCTAGTTAGGTACGCTAGATTTATGGGCTCCCTCGACCTGCGTATAAACATCAAAAAAACATATACTATGGTAGCAGGATCCAGAAGGAAAAAGAGAAACACGTTGCTGCTTGATGGGGAAAGGGTTGAATCTACTGCCCAATATCCCTATCTCGGCATTATGATCGATGAAAAAATTTCCTGGAAACCAGCTGTTGAGGCAAGAAAGCACCACTTGCTTCGAGCTATTGCAGCACTTATTAGTTTCTCCCAGAAGTTAGGAAGGAGACCCCCGGTAGAGTTATTATGTATATATAGGGCAAAATTCCAATCAACCGCACTTTATGGAGCAGGGTTATGGGGGCACATTAACACAAACTCCCTCCAGGTAGCTCAAAATACCTTTCTACGATTCCTTTTGGCGGCACCAAAACTGTTTCTACGTTTGCCTGCCATGCAGAGCTGGGAATCTCTCATTTGGAGGACTTGGCAAAAATACAACCAATTTTGCTCTGGAGGCGCATTTGGACCTCCACCGAAAATCTATTCACTAAACAGATAGTTTCAGACTGTATGTCTTTGGACAACTCTGGCAAAATCAAATGGCTTCTGTATGTGAAAAGTTTTCTGGTTGATTTGGGATTAGGAAGGTACTATCTATATCCGGAAGAAATCAGAGAAATATCTAGGAAAGATTTAAAAATGCGGGCCTTGAGCCATGTAGAAGAGCTGCCCGCTGCAAAGGAGGCAAGGAAGCAAGCAATTCTTCATTCTATGGCAATCATGACCACTCTAGAGATCGAACCCTACCTAAAGTATGTTCAGTCACAATTTGAACGTTTTCTCCTTGTTAGATTCAGATTGAACATATTTCACAGGTTGGTGGCGTTCCCAGTTAAAAACAGTTGGGAACGTGTTTTAATGCCATGTCCATGCGATGAAGTTTCAGAACAGTCAACCATTCATGCCATCCTGTTCTGCAAATTTTACTCTTCTCATCGCAAACTCTGGTTGATTCCTCTTTTAAAAACAATGGGCATCAGAAGATGCCGCCCAGCCATGTTGCGCTTGCAATTCTGAACTAGTGACTAAATGTATTGGAACGTTTTTAAAGTGTATTTTTAAACAGAGAGTAAATCTTTGATATAAAAACTCTTGGCCATTTGATGAAGAGCAGGAATGTCATTTAAACGTTCGGTTTGACTAAGGTTTTTATAGTCTCTTTATGTATGGCACCTGGTTCCAAAGTGTATTTTAGGATAAATACTTGTAGTTTTTAAAAGATAAATGAAATGTATGAATATATTGTTGAAATTCTTTTATGGTTTTTTATGTACTTTGAAAACCGAATAAAGAAAGATTTACTTTACTTTACTTTACATCAATGTAAATTGATCATGATATATGAACAAAATATTGCACCAATACAATGACCAAGGAAAAGCAATGAAACAATCATCCTGATGTGCCTGCTAATAGTCAAACCCAGAAAGTGCTCACCAAACTGTGATAACTAGACAGTAGTAAAACAAGAACTTGTGGTAATAAGTAATCCACCAAAGTAAAAGTTGCCAAGAGAAACCACTATAAACTGCAATAAGTTGAATGAGAGGTGTGTAAAACATGATATAAATTAGTATAATGTGAGGTGAATGAAAATGATTTTAAGATCACTCAAGCATGTGTAGATTATTCGCTGCGAATGAACTAAAGAAAACTCACTGCGATCCAAGACGTGAGAACACAATGTGCTGACGAACTTCAGCTATTGGTGATATCAAATCTAAATGAATTCAATGTAACTAAGTATGGGCGGAAAATCCGTTTCGCTCGTGGATTTTGCGGATTTTCGGTAAATTCGCAATCTGCGAGATTTGCGAATCTCCCGCAAAATCCGCAAATCCGCGAGCAGCGGATTTTATGGCTTGCTCGCACTGTTCGCGTGAGTTCGCGGCTTCCCAGTACAACTTCGCGCCCCGCGAATAAGTGCTAAATTGCAGAAATACGATCTTAGCAAAACTGAAACTACTTACCAGGTTCAAAAGTTCAGGCTCATCATTAGTAGCCATTTCCTGTAGTGCTTCCTGAGGGGCCCCTCCAGAGTTCAGTTGCCAGTTGCAACTATTATGTGACCCTGCTCTGAACCTCAGAATAGTTACACATATGCCACAAAGGTCCTGAATTACAGCTAAGGGAGACAAGCAGGAGCCAGGCTGGAAGTTCAAATCCATTAATCAGCCCCTAATTCATTATTGTCAGTTGGGGCAGGGCAGGTGTTGTAACTAATTTTGCAACAATGAAAGCACTTAGCAAGTGCAAAAGATCACTAATCAGGAAGCACTAAGGAAGCAGGTGCCAGCTAAAAAAATGTTCTGTGACACATTAATCAGCCCCAAATTAATTCAGGTCACTTGAGGCAGGGAAGGTGTGCTTTGCTTTGCCACAATAATGTACACTGACTGGACAACCAGAGGGTGCTGTGATGAAACAGAGGGTGGCATGGGTGGGCCAGAGGGTGGCATGAGTAGTCAGAGAGTGGCAGTGGTGACAGAGAGTGGCAAACACAAAAAAAAAAAATCCGCAAATTCGCGAGAATTCGCGGATTTTGCGGATTGCAAATTCGCAAATCCGCAAAATTCACGAACGCGAGATTCGCCAAATTCGCCCATGCTTAAATGTAACCCAGGCATCAGTCTCCATGACAAATAACCTGTTGTCTCACCAGAATATAATAGAGAGTGGAGTACTCACAAGATTGACTATGTCAATGCTGCCACACACAGGTGAAAGGGCGAAAGTGAATCTGTAAAATTAAACAAAAGTCTTGTGACTCTCAAGAGCAAACAATGCAGAGTCTGGGAAAACCTTTTGTATAAAAGGTGCTTAAGAACCTCAAATCCAATGATCCTAGGTGTTCAAATTGAAGAACTGTACACGGATGTCAAGCACAGGAAACCCTCCACTGTGGCCGGCGGGAATAATCTGAAAAAAAAACACAGGCGTGTTCTAAACAAAGAAGAAACGAAAGCGCACTTTAAGCATGTGGCCAAGCCACCTGCCACCAGACCATATCAGTATTGTACTGCACAACAGTTACCGCAAAAACTGTACTGTCCACTGGTATAATCACACGAGAGGGGAAGTCATTGGTGTTTGCAAACGAACACCGCTATGTCAGGGAGTAAATAGACGTGCGTGACGCTGTGATCAGTGTCGAAATAGGACTTGTACGCGCAGACATCTTGGAATGGTGTAATCTGCTAAAATCATCAAGTGTTAAATGCAGGAGATACCACACCGTAAAATCAAGCAATGAATGGCCATGGAATGAGGTTTGTTAAGAACAACAACAATAAACAAGGAGAACACCGAACTCTCTACGCATATATTCTATCAGAAACACATAATGCTGAAAGCAAAATGACATGAAGTTAATTAAGGATGTGGAAAGCCACATTGCAATGGTGTGTCTTTCTGATTCTGAAATAAATCACGAGAATATAACTAGTGAAACTGATGGCAGGAGATGAAGTGAATGACACATCAAGGGGTGAAGGCACGTAATGAGTTTTAAAAACAATCAGAAAAAATGTGGTTAATTGAAATACAAACAGCCACCACCAAGGAGGTGGAATATTAGAATCACAAGGTGGAGTATTGAAAAAAATGAAGTACGAAAAAATAGAGTATTGAAAAAAATAAAAAGATACACCGAAAGGAACAGAATAGTCGTGCTAAACTAAACACTACAATGTCATCAATTAACTGAGGAGCACGAGAAGTGAAGTGCAATGTTTGGCTTAATGGAAGGCACATGTACAAAGCTACAGTAAAGTACCACAGAGTCATCAGACAAAGAATAGATTTTGAACATTAGAGAAAGCATTGTAGTTCAATTCTATCATTGAGACCTCCTGGAACTAGCGTCTGAAGATACTTTATCCACCATGCTTCCCTTTGGGCTAACAGAATGTGTGGATTCTGACCAACTGTGAACACCAAAGATTCTAGAATAGTGAACTGCAATTGTGCATTTGTATGTCGTTGTTCTGACCAATGGGAGGCAAAATATAATTTGATGGATTTGGTAGGGATAGTACTTTTGTGCTCTGTGATTCTCACTTTTATTTTGCGTGATGTTTTGTCTACATATAACAGCCCACATGGACATTTGATAGTGTAAATGACATTAAGAGAGTTACAATCTCCATTGTGTTTTAAGGTAATGGGTTTGCCTGAGTATGGATGATGGATGATGTTGCCAGTCATGACATTATTACAATGGACACAGTTGTAGCATTTACACATACCATGGTAGATCTTTTCTTCTATTTTCTTCGTAGAGAGAATATCTTTGATATTTTTACTCCGAGTGTAGGTAAAAAGAGGTTCTTCATTGAATAATCCATTGAAATCAGGTTCCTGTTTGAGGAGATCCCACCTGGATTTGATGATTTTTTTGATAGAATGTGATTGCGTTGAGAACTTAGACACAAATACTAAGCAACTGGATTCACTCTTGGCCTGCGACACAAGCAGACTCTCACGGTCTTTAAGAGATGTTTTATTGACCGCTTCAGTCAGGATGGAATTGGGATAACCACAGTCAAGGAATTTGTCTTGTTGTTTTTGAAGAGTGTCCTTTAGTATATTGACATTTGAAGTTATGCGTTTAACTCTCAACATTTGTGAAAATGAAAGATTCTTAATTAGCGAAGATTTGAATAGTAATGTTCATGAAAATATACAAAAAAATCTTTTTGTTTTTTTCTTGATTTATTGACATGTAAGAAACACATAAGATACTGTGCTTTCTTTGTACACCTACCATTTTGCAACATTCATGATGTTTTCAACAATAAAATAAATATGAATTGCATCATTGAGTGATTCGATTTCTTTGATCTCTTTGACAAATTGTTTGAGTTTACTATATTACAATATTTGATAATCAGTTTGTACCTAAGAACAATACTTTAATCATTGCTGTGCATCTGGTATACCAGTGGATTTCCACTAGCTGTTGCACATTGATTCGGGATGGCCGCCCACCCACCAGGCAGCAGGCGACCTTTGATCTAATTTTGACATACTTTCATGGTTTACATTGCATAAATAGGGTGTGCACTAACTATACTGACTGCATTCAAGTTTGAACAACAATTACACTGTGCATATCGCCCAGAGGCTTCTGGAGTGGTAGAACAAATGAATGGCACAATCAAATCAAGATTGGGAAAAATGTATGAGTCTACTTGATTGGAGTGGCCAGATGCTTTGCCACTTGTTCTGATGGGACTTAGAAGTATTCCAGACCGGAACACAGGCTTAAGTCCCCATGACATACTGATGGGAAGAGCAATGAGGTAAGCATGGGTGCCAGGACACAAGCTGCTAAATATATCTGATGATTTAGTACTGGAGTACTGCAAAGAACTGGCTGACCAAGTGTGTTCTATCTCTCACCAGGTTGGGGAAGATGCTGTCGCCAGACCAGCAACACCATCTCATGACCTGAACCCAGGTGATTGGGTAGTGCTTAAGAAACATTCTCGAAAAACTTGCCTTGCACCAAGGCGGGGAAAACCACGACAAGTGATTTTGGTTACCACCACAGCTGTGAAGTGTGCAGGAGTTCCACACTGGATCAATGCCAGTCATACGAAAAAGGTGACTGAACCTGATGAAACTGAGGCTGAAGGTTGCGCAGCTGAGGGGTCTCAAGATATCGATCCTGAAGTAGCTGAAGAAGAACAACTGAGCACCAGTCAAGATGATTGGATTCCAGTAATCGACATCCCTGCAGAATATGTGAAAACGAGAAGTCAAACATATCAAGATAGACAAAGTGATAGTGAGGACGAGACAGGTGTAGAAGAAGGTACTCAGATAATAGAAATACAAGTCAAAGGTGATTCTGAGGAGGACCAGATAGGGAAAGATCAGATAATCGACACTCCACCAAGAACTTCAGAGTCTGAAAAGAGACATATGGAAATTGATATTGATATTGATATTGAAATGTATTTGTAAAGCGCTCGTACGCCCGGAGGCTTCATGGCGCTATAGACGGGGACACAACACATCAGTCAGAGGAAGCAAAAAGGAGCTCATCAGAACGCTTGGGAAAAGAGCCATGTTTTGAGGGAGTGTCTAAAACTGAGAATGTTTCCACAAGTTTTAAGGTGAAAAGGGAGGGAGTTCCAGAAGGCCGCCGCAAGATGGTCAAAGCAACAACCTCCAAGACGCTTCCTTTTGTAAGTAGGAACAATCAGAAGATGTTTATGCATAGAGCGAAGATTCCTGGAGGGGTCATATTTTTTGAACAGATCTCTGATGAATATGGGGCCGGATTGGTGTAAGGACTTAAATAAAATACAACCAGTCTTGAAAGCCACCCGTTGCTCAACAGGCAGCCAGTGTAGTTGTTTTAGGCCCAGTCTAACAGACTGCCTCCTAGGTAGATTCAGAATGAGTCTAGCTGCCTGGTTCTGAATTAGCTGGAGGCGTTTTAACTCGCCAACCTGGAGCCCAAGGTAAAGACTATTAGAGAAATCCAATCTAGACAGAACCAGGGAGATGACAATCTGTGTGAGCGCTTCCAGAGAGAAGAAACAAGCAATTTTCTTAATTTTCTTCAGCTGAAAAAGGCTGGAAGACACCACTGCACTGACCTGCCTTTTCAGAGAGAGATCTTCGCTAAGAAAAATTCCTAGGCTCTTAACTGAGGGCGATTTAGAGGGTGGGGCTCCCATGCTGGCAGGCCAAAAGCCAGAGTTCCAGCTGAGTATACTCTGCCAAGGCAAGACCAACTCAGTCTTGCCTGGGTTGAGCTTCAGGTGACTGCAGCTCATCCAACTCAGGATGTGAGACATGGTGTTTTGAAACACTACCACTGAGTCCTCGGTGTTTAGGGGAAAGATGAGCTGCAGATCATCTGCATAGTTGAAAATGGTAACTCTAGTGTCCCTAAGGGAATACAGCAGGGGGCGTAAATATAAATTAAAAAGTAGCGGTGACAAGGACGAACCCTGAGGAACTCCGCAAGTAGTAGGAATAGTGGGGGCCGTGAAGGGGCCCAACCTCACGGATTGGGTACGGCCAGTAATGAATGAGCGAATCCAGCTCAGCGCAGGGCCCCTGAGACCGGCCTGTTCGACACGGTTGACCAAGATGGTATAGTCAACCGTGTCGAATGCCGCAGATAGATCCAATAGTACCAGAGCCTGGTGGATCCCCTCATCGGCATTCCGCCTCAAGGTGTTCTGAACTGAGACGATGACAGCTTCAGTAGAATGAAGAGGGCGGAAGCCAGCCTGGTTGGGCGCAAGGTACTGTGATTCTTCCAAAAATTTGGACATGCTATCACAAACATGGGCCTCCAATATTTTGGCACAGTACGGCAGCAAGGAAATGGGCCTGTAATTGAGAGGATCCGATGGATTAGCCCCAGCCTTTTTCAGCAAAGGGATGAGAAGAGCTTTTTTAAAACTGGCAGGGACCAAACCCTGTGAGAGGGATCCATTCATCATGGAGAGCATGCTCTCAGGGATGGCGGCTCCCACTTCCCGCAAGATGTAGGGAGGGCATATGTCATCAGGAGAACCAGATTTAACTTTGAGGAGGAGTTTAGATAAACAGGCAGCATCAATGGAGGGGAAAGATTCTAGAGTGGAAGGATTGTAAAAAATATCAGCCGGGGAAAGAGGGGATGAGGTAGTGACAATGCTTTGCTTTATGGTGCAAATCTTATTAAAAAAGAAGGTATTTAGTGTGTTGCAGAGATCCTGAGTGGGAGCCGCAGCTAGGGAAGTTCTATTACTGCCACTAAGGCTCTCCACAATGTTGAATAAATCTCTAGATTTATTGCGAGATTGAAGAATTTGCTCAGAGAAGTAGTCGGTTTTATGCTTCTGAATGAGTTTCTGGTACTCCTTTCGTGCCTTGCAATAATCAGCCTTGTCAGAATCTGAGTACGCCGACCGCCACTTACGCTCCTTCTGACGAACTAGCAGCTTTAAGGCTTTAAGGCTTTAAAATTAGGGCGGAGGCTCAAGCAGAAGAAAATCAAGGGTTCAAAGAGCTTCAGCAGGAACAGACAAGAGTAGACCATTGTGTTCAGGACAAAGAAGGTGAAACAAACAAAAGTCAAATTCAGTAGATTTCTGAACAAGGCAAGATTAGTGACCAGGCAGAAGAAACAGAAATAAGATCTGGATCTAGTCAGATAGAGAGGGAAACGGACGACAGCATTGAAATCGATGTGCCACAACTGAATGAAAATAAAAGAGCATTCGAAGAGTACCAAAGCACAGTGCCAACTAAAAGACTCAGAAAAGGAGACAAGTGGCCTAGATTTGTCAAAAGACTGAGACTGCATTTAAAGACAATTAATGAAGAACCTGAACAAGTAAACAAAGTTACAAGTCAAACTGATCAACCTGTAATACAACCAAGAAGGAGAAGTCCACGACTAAAGAGACTGAATAATGAATACAAAGGCCCCTGAGTGGACCTACATTGTTTTGGAAGATTTTGAAAACCTGGAAATAAGTGACAAAAGTGATGAAGAATTGATTACTGATCAAACTGACGAAGAAGTGAGACACACCTAAAATTTGCATAGGGTAAAAGCTGTGTAAAAGTTACGAAGAGGGGTTGAATCTCCTTTAGTCAGAAATGGCTGATCATACTGTTAATGGAAGACCGAAAATAAATTGTTTAAAAACATGTTGATGAGTAAAGAGACAAAGAATGACATTAATGGACAGTTACCAATAGATACAGAAGAAGTACAGACATTAGATACACCAAAAAGAGTAGATATACATGAGAAAGCACTTAGCATTAAACAACGAAAAGTAGACTTAAAAGCACCAGATCAGGAAGGACTGCATTATAATAGAATCAAAAACAGAACTCATTTAAATGTTTTTGCATACCTATTAGTACATTATGTAGAAGCAATGGAAATAGAAGACTGCTATGTCTGTATGAAGCTGCCTACTTTGGTAGCTGAGGGTGTGACGTACCACCATTTGCCGCTAACATATGGAATTTCATGTAGTTTTTTAGCCAACCAAAACGCTACAATGCATCATTTTGATTGGTCTGAGTGCCATAGATCGGAGCTCAGATAGGACTAGGGGCCTAGTAATGTTTCCCACCAGGCTGTGCAATGTAGCCTGGTGGGGAACACGCAAAGTAAATATGATTATTTGGCCGGCCCAAGAAGGCTTGCCAAGAAAGTCCTGCACACTTGGAGTGTGCAAAACACTCCTCACCCTGTGCCTCAAGTCCTGCCCCGCCCCGCTCTAACCCAGCCCGAACCTAGAAAAAATAGAATGATAATAACAATGGGGGTCATTACGATGGCAGGTGGACTAGAGTCCGCCCGTCATAGTGGTGGGGATCGGGACCGCCCGCAATGCATACGGCGGTCCCGCACTTCAAATCAGGATGCGACTGCCACCATGGCGGTTGCATCTTGCAATTTAACATTGCGGCGGGTGCTGCTGACTGCAGCACCTGCCACAATGTTAAAAAAGCAGGTTGTATATTTCACTGGGCAGGCAGCACACAGTGCTTAGTGCAGTTAAAAGTATGGGGTTACCATGGGTACCCTCCAGTGCACCCACACCTCCCCCAACACAAATGGGACCTGCAACAGGCCCCCGAAACCAATCCCTGCCAGCCTGTGTATGGCAGTTCCATCGCCATACACCGACTGGCGGGGATGCAGCATTGTAATTTGGCAGACAGTGCCTGCTAGGCACTGCCACCATTTTACGGATGCTGACTGCACCGCCAGGCAATCGGACTGATTGCCTGTTGCAGATCCATGGTGGGCGGTCTTTGCGCCCGCCAAGATTGTGGTCCTCCCACCATCCTAATTTGGCGGGGGAAAATCGCAGTCCGACGGTGGAAGGCCTGCCACAGCACGACTGGCGGTGGCCAGCCTTCCACCATCATAATGACCCCCTATTTATTATCATTTTATTTTTCCTGCTCATAGAGCAGTGGAGCACTGCTCCTCTGCCTTAGTGGAGGAGCTGCCCCTAGTAGCAGGGTGTATAATTGAAGGCCCCTTTGTTGTAGATGCCTATTGTCTGAAGTAGGAGATGGCATGAGGCTCCAATGACAGAGGGACCTAACACTGGGACATAACTGAAGGTACATCTTCTGGCCTAGGAGGAGCCCATTGCTTGAGTCTTCATGGCATATCGTATTGAGTGTGCCATCTCCTCGTGGGCTTCACAGCTTCTGTTTACATTCTTTTTGATTGAAAGTGAGTGACACTCTGGCTGAGTGGAGTCTACCTACTGGTGAATTTCCCTCATCCTCAGTGGTGCTGATGGAGTCTTTGGGCTCAATTAGCGAAGGGAGTTGTAACATAATCTCTGTATTCTGGGTGGAATTTCCACACGGTGTGCTCTCTGCATGTGTTGTGCGGAAAATCCACCCCTAATGCGGCGATTCCACCACAATTGAGGAGACTCCAACACGAGTGCTGAGACTCCACACTCGTAACTTTAGTACACATAAGACCCTTTGTGAATAAGGCCCTTTTTTGTACACCTAGTGGCAAAGGTCCTTTTTTGTCTTCACACCTGTCAGAACCCCTATCTGAGGGCCATGGGGCAAGCAGGAGCTACTGGGCTCAACCGTGAAGGCTAGTGTATTTTTCTCCTGATGTCCTGGGGATTGACCTTCTATGGATCCTGAGAACCTGGGACAAGTATCCTTTCAGTACTTTCAATAGTCGTGCAGGTCGAGCAGTCCAAGGCTTCTCTGGTGAGGGATTGGTAGATACGGGTGGTGAACATCGGCTCACAACTCAAAGTAGGTACAATGGCAACAATAAATGATTATCAAGTCAAATATTTCCTTTAATAACAAAGAAAGTATTTATATACAAACACAAACTGAAATTCTGCTCGTACAAACAATACACACAGGTCTGTGAGCTCTGGTCTCTAGTGTTCAATAGGCAGGCCCTTGAGTCGTTCTTATCGCTCTCTAGCGATATTCGTTATTTCCCTTTCACTATAGGCAACAGTCAGATTAGGCTCCACTAACATTCCTATGCTCAGGAGACCAACTCATACACTTTTAGAATGCCAAAAGTATTCCAGTGCCGAAGCACTATCAGGGGAGAAGTTCCCTTGGAGCCTTCGAGCCCTTCAAGCTGTCTACCCCGCACCAGCAGGGATTGCATGTCTTACTCAGAGGCGTAGAGGCAGCAGTGTCTGACTTTGCTGAGTAACACTCGTGGCTCTACAGGGGCAGGAGCTGGTTGTCCTTGGCTCTGCACCTGTGCGATGGTAACTTCCCATTGATCCTTCCCATAGGTGGGGGGATTTGCCAGCTTCTGGTTCTGATCCTCAGTCAGAGTTCGAGCCGGCATGGGTACCCACAGCAAACTCTCAACGATGGCATCAACCTGGCTATGATCCTTGACGTTCCTGGTGGGTCCCTCTAGCATACATTCTTATTCTGCACTTTTTGAAACTGCCCAATCAGCATGATAGCAAGTTCCTCTTCACAGCAGCCACCTCTGGCATATGGGCTAACTCTCCAACCACACATGGACAATGGGATGATTGGCATGGCTAACGTCACAGTAGACCACTCTAACATACGTTGTTGCTGACTTTCACACAGCACATTAACAACAGCCCGATTGGAATGGTTAACTTTATGGTGGCCCTGACTGGCATACAGATTCTCTGACTTTCAACCACCACATAAGCAAATACCGATTGACATGACAGCCTTCTCCTCACACCTCACTATAGGGATCTACATTCCAAGATCCCCCACTCGATCTTGCTCCCTCCAGTTAACTCTTCTTCATCACAGGGCACACTGGTCTAGTCAAGCAGTCAGGCTCTGTTGCTTTGTTGGAAGGTGGATTTTCCCTCAGCAATGTACCCTCACCAAGCTGGGAGACTGACATGCCTTAACACCCTGTCCCAGCCAAAGGCAGGGTCTCTCAGAGCTTCTCATCCTCACACTGCCCAACTAGCTTTTTGGGGGGCCACAAGCTCCCTTTTCTATTGTCTGTTTGCAAACATTAAATGTGATTTGGAGTCTGAGCTTTGGAAGTTTGTGTTGGAAGTCTGCTTCATTTTGAAGTGCCCATTCCTGTGCCTTGGATTCCCTCCAGTGAGCAGTCTGTCACATCAGAAGTGACTCCAAATCTGATAGCCCCACAACACTGGGCATTGGGGTGACTAGAGGGCCACACTTAGATGTCAGCCACAGTGATATGTGTATCAACAGATAACACCAGGGTCCCAACCTTACTCTTTATGGTTGTCTTATCAGCCCCATCTCCTTCCTTTACAGTGACCTATCCCTGATTCAAATAGCACCATTTAAAGTGTACTTTAGAGCTTGACTCTTCTTACTCCACTGTGTGCCCCCCAGTTCACTGGGATACAGCAATCCACAAAAATGTCTGCAAGAGTCCTCTACTTTCTCATGCTCCTCCAGTCAGCCCTGGATCTCACAAAAGTGAAACCAGAAACGTCCATGTATTGTACCATTCAAAGGCACATAAACCCTGTATTCCCAAACAACACATATGCACTGCACTGCACTACATACTAACTTGATGTAGACCAAGGGTAAGTTAAGCAAACAGCAGCAAAGCCTTACATGAGTGAACCTGTATGTCTTACTCCAGTGACACTGGCAAAAAAATAATTTCCATTTCTACTGATCATCACACAATATTCTGCCACCATTGTGACAGTACTACGTAAATCCTGTCAAGTGTGGTAACCTTACACCACTATGAGGGTAGTGCTTTGGGTTCTTATCCCGGTCCAACTAAACTGCAATCCCTAAGACATGCCTGTGTGATCATGCACATGCATGATCTGTGATTGCCCATGTCAACAAAAATCAGCACCAGGGACCAAGACATGGTTGCAGCCAGGGTACTCAGGTTTCGGGATACCTGTACATAACCATGCAAGGGACCTTTCAGTCTGAACGACCCCTTGTACCAATGTTCCCTTGTTTCACCTTCATTGCCGGTTGGTACTCTGAAAATGAATAGCAGCAAAAGAAAGACAGGATAAGTGCATATGTCCACTACTTCAAGGACATTTAATTGCTTTTTTCCTTATAACAACAGTAAATGTGACAAAGAGTGATACTGTCAAGCACACCATGCTCCTTTAACATGCAAGGCTGTTATTTCCATATCCCACTTTTGATAGTGGTTGTCTATGGTTGACAATCTGCATCCGAAGCACATTACTTCATCCTCAAACATTATCTTTTGTCTGTATTCCACAAGGCCAAACATAACCCTAACAAATTTGATACCTTGAATTACTTGTGCAATGTCATGCTAACATTCACTTAAGATGGATAGCAGGATCATAGATATGAATCAGTATTCATGTGATGATGACTAGTAGGTGGAGCATGCATGGCTATATTTTGGGCATGTTTTGAAATACTTAAAATGAACATAGTATGTACATAACTTTACAGTGGCCATTTTGGGCATGTAAATATATCAGTGTGGCTTGTATATGTTTCAAACGTTTTGAATGTGACCAGATATGAAAATATTCCTTCTTAAGAGTTATTTATATGGCATAATGTACAGTCACTCATCTTTCACATAAAGTCAAATGATAACTGTGAAAATATCCTACTACTTACCGGTAATCTTCATTGCTCCTGTTCCCGTTGTCCTCCTCCCCTTCATTAATAACAGGTGAGATAATCGTATCTCACCAACAGAAAAAAAGGACACTGAAATTCTAGTACTTCCCCTCCCCCTCCCACTTGGGGTACATAATCGTACCCTATCCCAGCATTCCTCCTGAACCACCAAGCCCCAGATGAGGGCCAGTAAGTCCGGGAGGGAGGTAGGGACGTAATGAAGGGGACAAGGACAACAGAACCAGGAGTAATGAAGATTACTGGTAAGTAATAGGCCATTACCCTCAGGTCCCTCCTGTCCTCGTCCCCTTCATTAATGACAAGTGAGAATACCCAAGCAGCAACCTACCATCATCCCACAACAAAGCACCAGGACACAGAACCAACAGAAAACCCAGTGATTTATTGAAAACAGCACAGAAAGAAGGAAATCAGGAGCATACATCCTGAAGAACCCCAAAACCAAAATTTGCAACATCCCCCAGAACATTCTGAATATGATAATGTCTCACAAAGGTATTAGAAGAAGCCCAGGTAGCTGCCCAACAGATCTCAGACAGGGACACACCCTGGATCTCAGCCCAAGAGGTAGCCCGCCCCCTAGTAGAATGCCCCTGAACCCCAGCCGGCGGAGGGGAGCCACAAAGAGAGTAGGCCAACACGATAACCTGCATCAAACAGCGACCAATGGGTGAAGAAGAAGCCCTGCACCCACAAGAGGAAACTCCAGAAGACACAAAAAGGGTGTCAGACTTCTGAAAAGGACCGGTGCATTCCAAAGAGATCCGCAATGCCCTGCAAACGTCAAGAAAATCCCAAGGGAGTTCCCAATCCGCCACCTGCCCTGAGCCCAAAGAGGGCAGCGTCAGCTCCTGGGAGTGATGGAACTGAGACGGAACCTTTGGAACAAAGGAAGAATCCAACCTCAGGATGACCCCATCGTCAGAAAGGACAAAAAAGGCTCCTGAGCCATCTAGGCCCCCAGTTCCCCACGGCGCCTGGCCGAAGTAATGGCCACTAAAACGACAACCTTAAAAGTCACAAAGTTCATATCCACATCTGACAAAAGCACAAAGGGAGAAGCTACCAAAGCACATAACACCAAAGGGAGGTCCCAAAGAGGAAAAGAAGGTCTCACCACAGGACGGGATAAGGACAAACGGTGCAGCTATTGAGAAACCAAATCATCCACATCAGACAAATTTCCCCAAGGAGAACAGAAAGCTCTGATAGCAGCCCACTGAGCACGTAAAGTGGATACAGCCAAACCTTTCTCAAACCCCTCCCAAAGAAACTGAAGGACATCAGGCAGGGGACAAACCAGAGGAGATATAGCCAGAGCCGGACACAATGCTGGAAATTACCCCAATGTCGACCGTAGGATTTGAGAGTAAAAGGCTTCCTGGACTGCTGAATGGATGCAGCTAAATGCTGGGGGAGACCAAAACTCCTCCAACCCTGCATTTCAACTTTCAAACTGACAGACAAAGCTGCTAAAGGGACAACATCGGAGAGGACTGCAGGGGAGACGGAGGAATGGGAACACCCAAGGACCCTAAACAGCCAACAACCAAAGAGTGGGAAACGACGTCCGCCAGGGCCAAAATGGCACGACAACCACCACCTCTCGATCCTCCAACAACAGATGAGACAGAAATCCGAGGATCAGTGCAAGAGGAGGAAAGGTGTACAGCAGGCAAGAAGGCCACTGGAGGGTCAAGGCATCCACCCCCCCAAGCCCTCTCCTGATGGAGCAGAAGCAGGGAAGCTGAGCATTGTGCCGGGAAGCAAAGAGGTCGAGCAAAGGAATACCAAACCGTACTCACACCAGACAAAAAGCAAATTGAGTTAGAGACAACTCCTGGGTGGTGGGAAAATAATGACTGAGGGCATCCCCCACCCCATTTTTTTCCACTCCCAGGATATGAACAGCCGACAGAGGCAATACGTGCCCTTCCCCCCAACAAAACAACGGGATCACCACTGCATTCAGGGACCTGGACAGTATACCCCCTGATGATTGAGGTTGGCCACTGTCACCATGTTGTCTGAACGAACCACCACATTGTGATCCAACAACTGATCAAGCAATCCCACGACAGCCTGGAGCACAGCTGACAACTACCGCCAATTCAAACACCTCCTCCCTTCTAGAAGAGACCAACAACCCTGAAGGGACACCGACCCCAACGTAGCCCCCCAACCTAATGCACTGGCATTCGTTGTATGGACAACCAGAGGAGAGGGTTGAGAGGTAGACCCCTGGCGAGATTGTCCAACATTGTCGACCAGCGCAAGGCAGGGAGGACAGACAAAGACACCGGAATCAGGAGGGACAAATTGCGAGACAAAGGATCCCAAGGAGACAACAGGTGCGACCAAAGAGGTCTTCGAGGAAACCGGTCCCAAGGCACCATGAACACTGTTGCAGCCCTTAGACGCAGAAGCCTCAACCAGAGATGGACTGGGAAGGACCACCCCACCTGAAATTTATGAGCCAGGGAACACAAGGTCACCAACCGAGACATAGGAAGAAAAACCTGATTAAGATCAGTGTGGGAATAATCCCCCATGAACGTCAAGTCCTGGGAAGGCCCAGCTGACATTTGGGGAGATTCAGCAGAAACCCATGGTCCCTCAATGCTGAACACACCAACTCCTGATCCTTCAACAACAGGTCCCAGGGGGGAGCATGGATCAACCTATCCTCCAGGTAAGGATAAATTAGGACCCCCTGAAGATGAAACAAAGCCACCAAAGGTGCCATAACCTTGGGGAATACCCTCTGAGTTTATCTCAGGCCCAAAGGTAACATCTAAAACTGATAATTTGGCTTTCCTATTTTCACTTTCTATTTTTGGTAAATTCTGGTGGGGTTTTTTCCAGTGTTTTCCAGTGATTTCAATACCTTTGAAAAACAGTTATTTTCAGTGGTTACTCATTTTTGCGCCATAAAAACAGCAGAAACACTGTTTTACCAGTGTTTATGGAACCTTTTGCTTTCATTATTGCTTGCTTTCATCGCTGATGCATGGGATATAGACAGGTAACCTCCTTGGTTTATGCTCTAATATATAATATATGTGTTCCAGTGCCAAGAACAGGAACATGTGGTTTCGATATATAGCAATAAAGATGTGCCATGTCATCCCCATACAAAAACTAGTAGTAACATTAATACCAGGCAGTTCACGCCACCGTTTTTTGCAAAGTCACATCCTGCCAACGCAAAAGAAATAATTTCTAAAATCCGTTCTCAGTTCAAATGTGAGGTGCTCTGGCCAGCGTGGAAGCAAGACATGGCTGTTTCACGACCCCCTAAGCACAAAAAATCTAGCCAGGTTTAGTACACATTTTCATGTTAGTCAGGGCATAACGCTGATCAATCTGGTAGAAAATAAACGGCCATGTATAAAGGCACGATCTGGGAATGCGGGCCATTTTTTCCGGAGTGCCCAGACCTAACTGTGATCCCAATACAACCCATACCCCATCTCTGCATTTGCCATTGCAGCCAGCTAAGATGTTGCTGCAGGTTGAGCCACCTTTGCACATCGAAAAAAACAAGAAAACCGCATTGGGCCTAACAGCCAAATGAGAGTTCCACTTCAGTTTACATGAGAAATGGAGCCCTAAGTTTTTATGCTGAGACACCTGCTCCAATTTTTTCCTGCCTAACCACCATGAATAATTGGGAGACCGTGAAGCAAAATGTTATGTTATTGGTTAATATTTACGAAACAATAACTTATCTTAAACACATTACTTATGCGAACGAAAAAGTGTATAGCATATGCCGAATGAAGTGCTATTCATAAGCATAAGGCCATAGGCATACAGTGAGCAGGCAAGATGGACTGTCCCAGTGTTAGGAGAAAATGACAGAATATTCTGGGGGATATGAGCCCCGAAGAAGCCAAAAAAGCGAAGGGAAGGGACAAAACACAGCTTTGCTTCAGTGCATTAAAAATTGGCATACGCTGGAACAGTCGACCTTCAATTTCAATTTTGGCCTGAGTCCTGTTGTCATTGAATACAAGTTTTAACATGCAAAGCAACCCAAGAGGAATGAAGCAAATTTGTAGCTCTGTCCATAAAGTGACTCAGTCAACGTGTTCGAAAGTCGTCAGAAAACCAACGAAGCAGCAACATAAAGCATGCTCAAAAAGTACATAAATGCTCTACTGCCTTTCAGGGCATTTGGCGGCAGATACTTCCCTCCCTATAGGGGGCCCTCTGCAGATTTGGGAGCAGAGGGGACGTGTAGAGTGAGGGTTGGAGTGAAGGTTTACTTAAGATTGCTTTTAACAGTACAGTTCTGTTTTGAACTGCTTTGGCTCCCTCAAGTGGTCACACTGTGCAATAAATGTGAAAAATCAGCGACACTCGGTTTAAACAGTGTCAGCTGATTTTCTGTCGGTAGAGTATTGTCGGGCACAGTCGGATTTAACCGAATTCCGGACAGCCTACTGATAATGATGCCCCCGTAGACAAAACCTCAGGAACCTGCAAGAGCAGAGGTGACCAGGGACATGATACTTAGTGTACTGAAGATCCAGGGTGCAAATGAAATGACCCTGGAAAACCAGGGGAATCACCCGTTGGAGGGTCTCCATCTTGAAGGACAGATGCAACACAAATTTGGTCAGCGCATGCAATCCAGGACTATACGGAAACCCCTATCACTTTGGACACCAGGAAAATTGGGGAATGAAACCCCTCTCCCCTTCTCCCCCTCTCCAGAAGAGGAACCTCCTGTTCAGCCCCCTTGTCCAATAGAGCCTGGATCCATAAACAAAGCTCCAACCTCTTGGTCAGACAAGACGGCCAGGGAGTCCGGCGGACACCAGATTCCAGAGGATGGTCTGAGAATTCGATGAGATAAACCAGTCTCACAATGTCCAGGACCCACATATCAGAACAGGAATGCACCCAAGCTGGGAGAAAGTGCTGAAGCCCACCTCCGATCAATAATCCAGCGTTGGCTGCGAGATAGTCAGGAATGAGTCTTTGCAGGTGGAGACTTAGCCTTCTTGTCCCGGCCCCTACTAGAAGAAAACCTCCCTTGGTCATGAGAAAACTGCCTCTTAGAGGGGGGATGGAAGAAAGACCGGGGCTTTGAAGGAGCTGCCATAGAGGATGAAGTTTTAAAGAAAGAGGAATGCTTCTTTTCCTTAAAAAGCCTATACATCTTGCCCTCCAATTCCTCACCAAACATCATGGCACCCTGAAAGGGCAACCGAAGGGCTGAGGACTTCTGGGCAGAATCTGTCTTCCAGTCCTTTAGAACTAAAATACGGAAGGCCTCCACACAAGCCCACCCCAAAAGGGCCAAAGCTCTCACTATATCGAAAGAAACATCAGAGAGGAACTTCACCTGCCTCTCAATATGCTCCAAAAGTCCCAAACAGTTTGAAGAGTCATCCATAGACCCATAAAGAGCCTTAATATCTGAAATAAGTGACTGAGCAACATAAGTCCCATAAATGCCTGCCCTGAGAGCCAGATGGGAATCAGAATAAACCTTTCAACGGGAAGCATCCACATTTTTGTCTACAGGATCTCTGACCACCGCATCGTCAGCCAAAGAAGTATGACCCACCAGACTCGCCACAAAAGAATCAATAAGAATGGAGTCTGGTGAATCTTTGAACATATATTTCAGGGGGTAGAGCTTAGCCATAAACTTGGGCAGCATAATTTGATCAGAATCCTTCCTATCCAGTTTAAGAACCTCATGGATGCAGAGATGGACTGGAACATCTGCTACCGCAGTGCTCTGAAACTGTTGCAGCAATGAAACACCAGAAGTACCAGGGGCATCATTGCAAGGAAACTCCATATTAGACTTGACATGCTTCAGCAAGTCCGGCAACATATCTTCTTCAATGTACTTGCCTTTATGTTTTCACCCCCCATCCAATCCCCCTCCGAGTCAGAGGAATGAGAAAGTGGAAAACGCCCAGAGCTTCTGGGGACCACTACCCATCTCCTGCAGTGTTCTTTAAACAAACGCTTTATCCTGACATCTTCGCGTCTTTTGGAGCACGCAGGGGAGGGAGAGGAAGAAGACTCCGTTGAGGAAGAGGAGGAATAGTCCACATGCCTGCTCTTTTTGGTATGTTTACCCACATCCACAGGCACAGGAGTAGCAGGCAGAATGACCAGAAATCGAAGAACCTCAACCCCCTTCAGACAAGACACATTGTACACAACCATCAACAACAATGGGTACCAAAGCACCAGAAAAGGTGCAGATATGACTACCCGTACCCACCTAGGCAAAGGAATCCCACAGGCTCCCAAACCGGAACAGCAGCAAAAGTAGCCTCACACTGAGCCCAGGATCTTACAGTAACACAAGAAAGCACACAAGAGAAGCTTTCAAATAAAGCAACAAAAACATTATACGGTACTTACAGCAGGCCCTCTTTTTCAATTCCAATTCAACCGACTATCGCACCGCTCTGTAATGCCTGACTTCCTGCCCCAACTTTGCGAAATCAGGCAATGCTGACCCTGAAGCACCCCAACAGCAGAGGGCCGCCAAGTCAACTGAAACCAAATACTGAAACTCTGCTCCCCGACGTCCCTGGCAAACCGTGAAGCACAGTGCAGACCCCACATAGGCATGTCCCGGCAGCCGCAGAAACCAAAGCGCCAACAACCATGCGATCCCAGCGTAGCAGGAGGGGTCAGCAGGACTCACCTCCAAGCCTGGCAGGAAGGGAGTCCAGGAACCAGCATCGTTCCTACCGCCCAGCAGCAGAGAAATGGTAAGAATGCAGGAGCCTACCAAGCTCCTGCTCATCCTTCACATTGTTGGTAGACAGAAAAAAAGAACAGGAGGAATGCAGTGATAGGGTACAATTATGTACATCCAGTGGCAGGGGCAGGGGTAGTGCCAGCATTCCTTCGTTCTTTTTTTCTCTCCTGTGAGTGACCTCAAACGTCACATAAAATATGAGAAGTGCAAAGACAACACCTTCAAGCCGTGTACACAAATATGTATTCTCATGATGATCAGATTTACAGCCCTGCTGTTGCTCATATGCCTCCAGCTGAGTATGAAGGGTAGGCTAGACTGAATTAAGAATCTCCTTTTCAAAGAGGAAACCTGGTGTACTACATATGTAGGCAAGAAAACATCTCAGCACACCCTGTGCCGTCACCAGAGATCCTCCCCAGGCCTGTGGCACTCCATAACTATGCTTAACTTGAGCCAGTGGTTTCTGGTGATCTGCACTGGCACTTAATTGGCAGCACCAGCATGTATGACAGTCTGGCACATTGTGGTGCTGTTTGTCTGATTTACAGTGAGCACAACAACAGTTGTTTACTAATTCATTATACGTTAAAAATGCTAATACCTGCCGCCCATGCTAATCTTACAGCTTTGGAGGCCTGGTATAGCCCTAATTCCTTCAATTGTAGGACTGTGACGTTTAGTAGCTGGTTCGGTACCGTCATTGGTAGCACTACCAGGGGCAATGGGTGGTACAGACTACATTGACCTCATGATGAGGGCCCTGGCATTTCATTTTTTACAACTTAAGCACGGGTGTGAACACCCACTGCAATGCAGCGCTTGGTGAGGTCCTGACAAATTTGTAATGCATTCCACCGCTGGGCAATAAGTTACTCATAAAGCTGAGGATACTTTCGCAAAACTCCCTCCTTAATGAGTTCTACTTTTCTGGGCCCTCTCCTCTTGATCCTCAGCCATTTCGGGGAAGGTATAACAAAACAGGCAGCAGGATGGAGGAAGACTATGATGTGGTCAATAGACGGCTCAGTAATGGTCTGCTTCCTGCTCCTGCATTTCCGTTCTTGCTTTTTGCAGTTGACAAAGATCACTCGAACAGAGGAGCTTTGCACCTACATAAATGAGTGATATCAATGGAAATAGAACGGCAAATACATGTTTGTATGAACAATACTATTAGTAGAAAAGAATTGAAAGTAAAATATTTTTGTGGCTTTTAGAAAAACATGAACGTGTTCATGAAACTGTATGTAAACTATTTACAGTTGGCTTAACCACTTTAATGCTGTGGGCAACCCATTAACTTCCACTGTAGTGAAGTGAACATGAACAGTTTCACGATCACACAAAATAAGAAAATTGTTCGGCTGTATCATGAAAAGGATTTTCTATTCAAACACAAGGTCAACTCACGAGAGAGAAGCACCCGTCACATCACTGTGTTTGGGGTACAGGCCATATCTTAGCTTCCCGAGCACCAATCAAAGTGAGACAGGTATCACTGGAAGGGGAACAATATCACCTTTCCAACAGTATCTCTCCCTACTGGCTCTCTGCTAGAGAATCACTACAGGAGGGTGATCCCCAAGCAGGAATCCACCCCCTAGGCACCAGGGATGCTGTGCGGATGAGAGTAGCCCCCCGGGCATCATCAAGTTTTCACCTGTAAAATTAAAACTCAGTTTTCTGCCCCTCTGGTGGGGGTTATTGGGTGTTTACCTCAATATTGCTGTTGTGAGAAGCCAACAGCCCACTAGACCACCAGATAATTATTAACTAAAAAGGGATGGTGGTGGCTCACTCTAAAAAAAGGGCACACCAGTCTTTCTACCACAAGCAGGGCAGATCGGGGAGTTAACATCCAATATGTCATCCTGGGGAGAGGGGAAGGAAAGCACAGAATTTAGTTTTTGGGGAAGATAACCCTCCTAGACATAAATGGGGAAGTAAAGGTTTAACACAGTAGTAATTCAGGCTTTACAACCACTAAATCACATTGTTCATCAGGTCATTTGTGAATTCTAAGCCGGTAAGTAAGCTGAGTGAATAATACTGTGCAGTAAATAATATATGATAGAAGAGTGAAAAAGTATGTTCTGGGTACTTCGCTCTTCTTTTAACGTGCGTCACATTCGATTTTGTTATTTCTTTCATTTTGGAACATTTTTTATCCAGCTATACTTATCCGTGCTGCTATATTTGAAATCAGCAGTACTGTATGTTAATATTTTCAGAACATTTCTGACGTGATGTCAACAATGCTGTCACTAATACTGTTGAATCTGAACATATGCACAAATACCTGCCCCAAGCCTTTGTATTATTTTACCATAGCTTGTCAAATCATTATTTTAAGAACCAACCGCTGTCCAAAGTAGAAAACAACACATTTCCATGGAATTTAAATACATTTGTCCTTTACTTCTCCCGGATTAGAACTTGAAGAATGCTTAAAAGGAGAGATGTTTTAAATTCATATACGGGAGGTGGTGCATGGGACAGTATGAGTGAAATAAAAAGACCAAGCTTTACCCAAAAATACGTCATGTATATACGCCAAGAGTCTTAAAGTTAGGATTTTTCTCAGTTTTGGAGTAGTAAAGTTAGGACTCCTAACTTTAGGGCTCCTAAACTGAGAAAATTCCTAACTTTAAGAGTTTCAGAATTCACATAAGGCATTTAGGAGTCCTAAATTAGGAGTCCTAACTTTACTACTCCTAAATTGAGAAAAATCCTAACTTTAAGACTTTCAGTATTTATAGAAGGCATTTAGGAGTCCTAAAGTTAGCGCTCCTAACGTCTGTGAATACAAAAATGAGTAAGTGCCGTCTGTGAATACCAAAATGAGTAAGTGTCTTCTGTGAATACCAAAATGGCAGTAATTTTTGGATTTTGTCTTAGGTTAGTTCTGTGAATCGGGCCCTCTGTTGCTATAAGGCTATATTCAGTAGTCAACAAGAGAGCCTTTTACTTGCGTTTTCCAGTGGTCTTTACTTAAATATAGAGCAAAAAATATTGTGGGCCGAAATATTTTGGCCAGAATATTGTGAAGTTAAAAATATTTTGAAACTTACCATTGAAGGCAAGACTGTCATTTTTTTAGGTATTCTTTATAGTTCTTTTTAAGTAATACCAGCCAAAATATCATTTTATTTAATAAAGTAGTGAAGAATATTGTTTAAATTACTTTGATACTAGTAGCTATTTTAGCATTGGAAGTTATTTGTATTTTAATATTTCTGTTTGATTTGTTTTAGTATAGTTTGTAAGTATTTTGTATGGAATTAATTTATTATTTCAAATTAATTAGAAATTGTTAATTTAGTAGCAGTTGGTTGGGTTGTAGAGAAGAAGGATGGGAAGTGTTGTAATATATAACTTTTGTTTATATTGTGTACATAATTTTCATCTAATTTAAAATATTAATTAATTATGTAAATATCTAATTGTTTTTTAATTATATATTTATTTTTAGTTTAGTGCTAGATGGTTGACAAGTTCATAAAATTATTACATGGTGTTAAATTAATATTTATTATCTGCATTGCTTATAATTGTTTTATTTATTAATTAATTTAATGTTAGTACATTTGCATTTTTACAATAGTATTTCCTTATTATTAATTTTAATTGTTTGTCAGTTTTTTTTAGAGTGGCAGAGAGGGAAGTGATTTGTTATCTAAGATTGTTTATTTGGAAATCTAGTTTTCTTTGTTGTATATTCATTTAAAATGATTTTGTTTGATATGGTTCAAGTTGTTTTTATTTGAAATAGATAATCTGACCTCTCAATAGCCCAATATGTCCCCTAAAGTTGTTGAGATTGGAGTGGGTATAGTAAATCTGATTCCTCCAAAGTCCAAAACGTTTCCTACTTTTCCACACACTTGGGTAGAGATAGTAAATCTAACTCATCAATCCTTGAGATTTGAGTAGGACTTGTAAATCTGACCCCTCTCAAATCCAATACTTTCGTCACTATTGATTTGTCAGGAGTGGTCATATTTATATAAGTTTGTTTATATAATTTTTTTAACTCCTTAACTGCGGCGCAAATTCCGCCGCGGTGCGGGAGTTCTAAAGAGTGGGCGGCGCCGCGTCGGACAACGGATGTGTGCAGCACTACCAAGGTAGTGCTCGCCACGGCCGTTGACCAAAGCGCGCACACAACGGGTTAATCATGTTAAATGATTTACCTAATTAAATAATTTGTCATTTAATATTTTAACTTTCTGAGTTATCCTTACTTTTTTTATTTTTGGTACAAAATGTGCTGCATACTTTTATTATCAAAGAATATTTATTGATTGTCTCTTGCTATGATTCTTAAAGCATTATGGGCCTCATTATGATGTAGGGTGAACTTGTGTCCGCCTGACACCGTAGCAGAAACGGGACCGACCAACCTCCAGTCTTCGGTCCCGACTACTTACAATGCAACCGCACATAGAGTAGTTGCATTCTCCCATTTCTCAATGGGAGCTTGTGTTATGGCTGTAATTTGGCTGCAATACAATCTCCCACTGAGATATGGGAGTCTGTGTTTATCCCTGCACCCAGTGGCAGGCAACAAGGTACAGGGATCAAGGCCGGCATGGAAACCCAACCAGAAACCGTGAATCATAATCCAGAAGGCAGGAAACGCCTTCTATTTGGATTACTGGCCGGTCTCCAAGTGGCAGACGGACTCCTGGAGCCTGTTGAAAGACAGCCGGAATGACCGGCTGGTTCCAATTCCGGTCGGCGTATCATAATCAGTCGGTCAGATTGGAAACCGATGATGTAGTTCATAAGAGTTCTGACCTAAGGTCTGAAGTCTTTCAATCGATAATAAGGCCCTAGATCTAATTTATTTTATTTATTGTTAAAATAATGTTCTAGTTTTGTGAAGCATATATTCTTATTGTTTTTTAAATGTATTTTATATATTTTAAAAATATTTTATTTATCTATTTTTAATTGTATAATTTTTTTTAAACATTAGGCTCTACATTAATTAAAATATGCTGCTCCATATAGTAAAAGCAATATAATTGCCTTTTTCAATGATATTCTGGTCCACAATATTTTGTCTCAGTACTTTTCTTGTATATATACAAACTAGGTAAATATTATATTTTGGTTCCCAGTATTTTCTTGTGAGAGTTGTGTTTAACAATATTTGTGTTCTTGATATTATGCCATTCACCCATTTCCAGTATCAAAACCTTAGCTTGGATAAAATACATTAGTCAGACATTTCTGATAAGGACTGCTGAAAGTTCTCAACAGGAGAAATTTAGCATGTGATCCATCAGTATCCACATTTCGATTGAATTCTCATTTGCAGAGATGAAGCCAACACCATTCCCTATCTTCTGGATGTTTTTGTCATCCATATCAGAATAAACTCACCATTATTATTTTCTATCTTTCCAGATAATCCTATCTGAAGCAATGGAGACACATATGCATAAAAAGCTATAAATGTTTTTTTAGACTATAACAAATGCACAATGACAGATCTTTTCTGATACTTGAGGAAACATTTATCTAAAACACTAAAGGGCATATTTATGGGTATTGTGGTGCAGGCAGCGCTGCAAATCACCTTGCTTCACTGCCCTCACAGGAAAAGGGCAGGAAGTTGTCATATTTATCCAATATGGTATATTCCTGTTCTTTTCCCTTGCAGTGGTGCCATTTTGGGAGCCTAGTGCCAACGCAGGCACTATTGCACCACAGTGCAAGAGTGACTGTGTTGTAGGTTGGATTGTTTTGTGCAGAAAGGCCCAACAAAAATCCTGAGAGGCTTTTTCTCTTTCTATATGTGCTGCAGAATTCAGCATGCATAGAATGGGGAAACAACGAGGAGAAATAAACGTATTTCTCCTTGTTATGCCTCACCTGGGATGGAGTGTGTTTTTGGAGCATCCCCACGTTTACAAGTTATTGTATATCTGATGAATTTGTCAAAATCCTTGGATTTTGCGTGGGAACGCCCATGCAACTCCCATATAAATACCTCTCTGGCGCAGAGTAATGAAAAAAAAACGATTTGCCCTGCATTGCATTACTCAAGATTTATGAAGCAGTGCTGGGCCACACTACCTTGAGTGGCTTCATAAATCTCATTTTTCATTAGCGTTGCTTTTACACAATGTAGAGCAATGCAAAGAGGATCAAAAATACGCCCCTAATTCTTAATGCTTTTTTGTGAAAGATGATCATCCATCAGCACTTATCTAAAAAAGTATAAGGCAAAAGAAAAATACTGAACCACGATCAATTCAGAAAACCTAGAAAGGTATAATTTGCAATATCCACAGTGTTTCCATATCACAGGGCTGCCAGCATACAAGCATTTATTGCTTAAAACATACAAACTTTAATATTGCATGCTTCTAAATGGTGCACAACATATGAATAACATTTAAAACACATCATTAGCACAATTTATGTTACACAAAGAACCTGTAACATAACACATCACTTTACATGCCTGCCAGATTTCATCATCTACATATTACAATGCCACTAGCAAGACTTTAAAAACAATATAACCAGCAACAAGTAAATTATCTCCTTACAGGAATCAGGATTCACAAATCAACAATAAAAACTTTGACCACTATGGGTCTAAATATTTTTTAACACCATACGTGCTGAGGCTTCCCTCTCCCCTGTGCAGACCCATTTTTTGATATCAGGGGTAGTTCATGCTTAAGCTATTACACATTTTTTCAACACATAGGGGCCCATTTGGATGGCCGGTGGATCGCCCCCAGCAGGCCGGCGGTAGCCACTGCCGGCCCGGCGGGGGCAATCCGCCCACCATCCTTAACAGAATGACCCCCCGCCACATTAGGATGGCTGGGGGGTCCGCGGCGGACGTAAAGTCCGTCTGCCACATTTCCGCCGGTCGCAAAGTCGACCGGCGGTAAAAGTGCTTGTCTACGGTGGTGGTGTCTGCGAGACACCGCCAACCATATTAGGATGTGTGCGGTCAGATGCTTCGCCGCCGTGGAGAAGCATGCGGTCTTCGCTTTGGGGGCCCATTGCAGGCCCGCATGGTGAAGGCGAGGTGGGGGTGCACATGGGGGGTACCTGTGGTACCCCCCTGCATTTGCATATACAATGCGGCAAGCACCACGCGGTGCCTGCCACTTTGTGTATGCAAATGCACAACATGCATTTGTCACATTGCACAAATGCATGATGCGCCCGCCAGTGGGGTGGGCACATCATAATTTGCATGGCGGGACCGCCGCTCAGGTCGCGGGCGGTCCCATTTTCCACAAAGTCTGCACGCCATCCTAGTGTGCCCCATGGTATCCAAACGACATTGCATCCTTTTTTGTTTCACATTTTGGGAGTTCACAAAGTTTACCAGGGTTTGTGAATTTCCCTGAAGAGAACTCAAAAAATATACAAATTGCAGCAAATTGTTTAGCTTTTCAGGATAAATGTGATATCCAATGATGTACGTGCTTTTTGTAAGAATGGCATCAACAAAACGTTAACTGTGATAAGCTCACCCCCTTCCCAACTTTTGGGAAAAAGCAGAGTAGTTTTTGTAGTTTTCTAAGTTGATGTCACGGTTTCCATTTTTTGTAGTTTGTACCTAATAGCACTTTGTAGCAGAAACAGACACACAACTAAAAGATTAACCCGGAAAGCTTTTAATTACTGAAAATTAGATAAAAATCTGATTTCAATAAGGGATTGTTTATTTAGATTGCTGGAGGCTAGCCCAAAGAAAGTTAGCATTAAAATAAGAAACTAATAAAAATAAGTAGGAAAAAATAGACGCCAATTATTTTGCCTCTAATTTTTAACCAAATGAGCATTTACAAACATAATGTACTCTTATGTCTGTCGGAACAACCTGGTCACAGAGATATATAGCAATTGTTGGTTGTCCAAAAATACTTGGTACCCAGAGCCTTCAACTGAGCTGCAGGTTATAATAATATTTCATTGTGTCGCAACAATGCATCAATTCATGTGGTAAAAAGTTATGAATGAAAAATCGGCAATAGAAATGGGGTCTCAAGCTGGCAATGGTTTGCAACCTTTCCAAGTAGGAACCCTCACTTTAGTCAGAGTAAGGGATCCACACAGCTAAGGTAACCTCTACGCACCCCCTTGGTAGCTTGGCACGACCATTCTTGCTTATCACAGAGGTAATGTGTAAAGTATTTTTACAAACACATTGTAGCATAGTAAAAAAACGACATACGAAGTCTGCACCAGTTTAGGAAAATAGCCAATATTTATCTGTATAAAAACCAGACCAGAACAAACAAAAATCCAAAATAAACTAGTTAAAATATCACTTTAAATGATTTAGCAAATTTTCAGCCTGATTCATGAAGCGAAATAGCGCCCGCAATGGCTGCGATAACGCAATTGCGGGCGCAAAAGACGGAATCGGCATTCAAGTACGAAATAGCGAAATCGCAAAAAAATAATTGCGACTGGAATAGCGATTACGCAGTAATAGTCGCAGACTCCGGGAAGTCGAGCATTAGCGATACGGAAATAGCGACCAACCACGGAATCTGCGAAATGATTAGCGAAACGCAATATTGTCGCAATCGGCATTCATGCAAGAAATACATTAGCGAAAAAGCGCAAAATCGCACGTTTGCGCGGCGCAATTTAAGGACAGCTCAAAGCAGGTGGTAACCATACAAGCCATGATGAAGGCAAATTTGAAAAACTGTTAGCCAATCACCAACAGGTCCAGGCCTGACCAATCACACATAAGGACATTCAGCAGCAGCATTAGGCGTTCCACAATGCCTGGGATGTACATGGTGGTGAGGCGGCGAAGGCTACAGCGAGCAGCACGGAGGAGACGCATGAGGCAGGCAAGGATTTACCGGCAGCGGGTCACCTTGCTGGGCCAAACCAGAGAACAGATATATGCAAAATACAGGCTGAATGGGGAAATGATCACCTGGCTGATACAAGAACTCGACCCCATCATGCAGCACCCAACAAGGCGAAACAATTCTGTGCCCACACATGTGCAGGTATTGTGCAGCCTGCACCTCCTGGCCTCCGGCAGTTTCCAGGGCATAGTAGCCGCTGCTGGGGGGATATCCCAGCCCACCATGTCACGCTGCCTCCACACTTTTGTTGACGCCATGCTCAGCCAGCTCCACCGGCACATCACATTTCCCACGAGCCAACAGGAATTGGACCTCACTAAACTACAATTTTATAATGTTGCCCATTTTCCCCATGTCCTCGGCTGCATAGACTGTACCCACGTCGCCATCTGCCCACCAGCTGGCACGGAGTATATGTACCGCAACAGAAAGTCCTACCACTCCCTCAACATACAGATGGTCTGCAATGCCAAGAGCATCATCACTGACATTGTGGCCCAGTACCCAGGGAGTACCCATGACTCCTTCATCTTCAGGCACAGCGGACTCCACACACGACTGATCAGGGGAGAGTTTGGGGAAGAACACCTACTTGGTAAGTACACTTTGTCGACAATGTCACATTGCTATGAAGTAACTGCGCTGCACAGGCAATCAACATCTGCTCCTCTCATTCAGGTGACAGTGGCTACGCCCTACGGGAATACCTCCTGACCCCTTACCTCAACCCTGCCACACCTCAGCAACGGCGCTACAATGTTGCGCACATCCGGACAAGGAACTGTATTGAAAGGACATTTGGCCTGCTCAAGAGCAGGTTCCGTATACTGCACAAGACAGGTGGGGCCATGTATTACAGTCCTGCAGCGTGCTGCCGCATTGTGGCTGTCTGTGCAATGCTTCATAACATTGCAACCAAGCGCCGGATACCAGTTGACATCTCAGGCAGTGAATCTGAGGGGGACGACCGGCCACCAGCAAATGCGCACCATGCACGCGGGGAGAACCCAGCTGGAGGCCACAGACGTCGCAACCACATCACAGCTAACAATTTCTAGCCCACCCCCTTCCCCCACCCCACATATCACAATTGCATGCAAAATGTAATGATAACACAAGGCGAATGTGTGCTGCAAAATAAATGTATTTGTTTGAATCACAACAGAAAAGGGTCATGGTATGAACTATTTACAAAAAAATACAGTATTCCAGCATACTGCATGTAAATGTCCATGGCAGGCTTATCTTCAGCCTGCGCCTGTGTCCCTGACACAATGTCATTGGTGCTTCCTGCGCACATTTCCCAGGCGCCTTTGAGGCTCATCCTCATCCTGGGCAGATGGACCAGGCGTAGCCCTGGTGCTGCGCCTAGGTGGGGGGGCCTGCGTGGCAGAGTTGCTGCTCACGCTGGAGGCAGCCTCACTGGCATCATCTCCCCCTACGATGGCCGGTAGCACAGGTGTGAGCAGTGGGATCACGGCGGTGGTCAAGTGCTCCAGCACCCGGGTAATCTCCTCGCAGCACTGGACCAGCTGGTGCTGCTGGGTCATAGAGCGCCGTGACAGCTGGGTGGTGGCATTTGCTGCCACATAATTGGAGCGACTATAGGTCGCCATCTGGCTCAGCAGCTGGTGGTGGCGCCTGCGTGCAACACTGCGCTGCTTCCCCAGCGCAGCAGTATTGGCCTCCATTGCCGCCGTCATGCGCTCAATGGCCGCCGTCATGCGGTCCACCCGCTGGCCGACTCCCGCCACATTGCGGCCGATCTTCTGCAGCTGGAGCTGGATGGCTCCTTGCTGCTGCGACTGCCTCTGGTGTAGACGGAGCATTCGCCGCTCCACGCTCATGCAGGCATGGAGATGCCCTTTGCCCCTCCTGCTGTTCTGCCGCTGTGTAGCGGATGTGGCTGGCCCAGATCGTGGAGGACGAGCTGCAGGTGTTGTAGCAGCTGGTGTCGCAGGTGCGGCAGGCACTGGAGGCACATTGGTGGGGGGCCTGGCCTTGGCAGCCGGTGGGCCTGCAGATGTTGCAGCAGGTAAGGTGGGAGGCCTGGCCTTGGTAACCGGTGGGCCTGCAGATGGTGCAGCAGGTAAGGTGGGGGGCCTGACTGCTGGTGTTGGCGCAGCGGCAGGGGATGGTGGCTGGGTAGCGGGTAGGGATTCCTCCTCCTGGGCCTCCTCGACGATCACCAGCCTCTCACTGTCACTGCTATCATCTGCACCTGTGAGGGTAAGTGGATACTCATTAGGTGCATGTGACTGTCAGACGTGCAGATGTGACATGCATGCTGGGTGACATTCCCTGGATGGCTGTGGATTTGTGCGCTTAGGAACCTTTCTGGCCGCATTGTGGTACTACTACATTGTGGACATACTACGTCTCCCACAATGCCTCAGGGCATTTCCTGATGCACAACATAGGCATGATTAAGGGCCAATGAGTGAGCCTATTCGGGCAGGGACGGTCATAGGGGACAGGGTCGCAGTCGCATGCCACTTACCTTGGGTGTTGTGGGTTGGGCGGGAGGAGTCCAGAGTGGTCACGCCAACACACGCCTCCCTCTCCAAGGTGTCCTCTACCTGGTCCTCCAGGGGGGTGTTGGGTGGGACAGTCGGTCCACCACCTCCAGTGCCTGATGACTCACCGAGACGCGCCGCCACCCTCTCCTTGGCACGCCCTCGGAGGTCGTACCAGCGCTTCTTAAGCTCCTCCACCGACCTGTCAGCAACGCCAACAGAGTTCACGCTGGAGGCAATCCCCACCCAGATCCTCCGCTTCTCCTGTTCTGGGACCCTCCTGGAGTTGGCACCAAAGAGCTGGTCGTGTTGGGCCACCACCCCTTCTATGAGGTTCTCCAGCTCCGACTCGGAGAACTTCAGTTTGCGCTTGCGGCTAGCGCTGTTGCTGGGGCCAGGCAGAGGTTCTTCAGACATGGCGGTCGCTATTTCTGCCGGGTCGGGAGTCGCTAACGGCGGTTTAGCGGCAGCTTTCCGTCGTGTAGAGTCGGATGATTGCGTCACTGTGGTGTTTGGGGGTGGGATTTGGCTGCTTCCTGGTTGTGATGTCATCACGGTGCTCGGAATGCGTCTTCCCGTATTTCCGGATCCCGCGATAATGCGACTCGCAATCTCGATCGCACGGGATTGCGAGTCGCAATCCCGTGCGATCGGGATTGCGAGTCGCTATCCCGTGCGATCGGGATTGCGAGTCGCAATCCCGATCGCTGGTGCCCGGAAATAGCGATTTTTCTGCGTTTTTTGTAGGTCGCTAACGGCTTTAGCGCCCGCGTGCGAGTCGCTATTTTTTCCCCGAAAAATACATGAATGCCGTTTTGCGTTTTCTCAATAGCGAGTCGCTATTATTCGCTATTAGGGACACGCAAAACGGCATGTACATGAATCAGGCTGTTAGTCCGTAGAAATCAATGGATATGTTTGTTTAGAAAAAAGTACCTTAGATGCGTCAAAAATCAAAGATGAGGCAAGGTGCAGGAGAGGTGAGGCGTCAGAAGAGCTAATTGATGTGTCAGTTTCTTACTATACAGAGGAGGTGATATGTCGGTTCTGTTCTTCTACAGGGGAGAGGAGGCAGTGGTTCCTTACTGCCAGACAGGGGGGTGATGCATCAGTTCCGTACTGACAGGGTAGGTGATGCATCAGTTCCTTCCTAGCAGGGTAGGTGAATCATCAGTGTCCGGCCACGGGTCCTCGAATCCTTACTGACATGTGGTGTCTATGAAGAATCAACACCCAGGGACGATGTGTCAGAAATCCAGATGCACTGCACCAATTCACCTGCGGTCAAAGCAAGCACTATGTTGATTCCACAGTAGTGAACCAGGTGCTGTGTCAGATCAGAGGGGGCATTATGGACTTTGCTGATGTCTTTTCCGAGACTCACACAGCAGCAATTCTTATTACGTGCTGTGATGGCAAGCTGAGTACTGCAGTGAAGGCCAAAGTCGATGCAGCAAGCTGGATATGAGCTGTGGTCCAGGCAGCAGCGATGAAGTGATCTTTACAGCCTTTCATCGATTCGGACAGATGCTGGGACTCGATGCATGGATTTTCCACTTAAGATAACCAGATTTCATTTCCAAGGGCCCAGGAACTGGATTTGGCGCTATTTGCCAAGTCAGGACTCCAAGCAGAAAATCCCAGGCACTGGCAGGTGAAGTCCTTGATGGACTAGGGAGGCAAGCTCATATCAAGCCCTTGAAGAACCTTGGAAGTCCCTCCTGACAGCTTATCCAGGTCTTCTTCCTAGCACAATGTCCTCAACCCAGACGTGTTATGAGTATGGGATGTCAGAGGTCCTGTAGTTATACCTATTTCAGCCTCTGAAGTAGACAAACTTCAGAGGGCAGTGTTTGTAGTGTACAAGACCCTGCCTTTCCCTGCCTTGCTCCAGACACACTACAGGGTGGTGGAGGTGGTTTTGTGTGAGGACAGGCACAGGATATTCAGCTGTCAGTATCAACTCCTCCCACCACTGTAGCTCTGGAAGACCCATGAACCTGGTCATGGGCCATCAGTATATGCAGTACCCACCTCACCTCCCTTTGTGTTACTGTCTATAGTTAATGTGAAAACAGCCTAACTGTCAGCCTAACCCAGGCGTCTATTTAGCAGACAGGCAAAGGCACAGAATTGTTAAGAAAGAAAATGCCCACTTTCTAAAAGTGGATTTTTCAGACAAACAGTTTAAAAAGACCTTCACCAAAAGATGTTTTTTCACATTGTGATGACATAGACACCAAACTCCAAGTCTCTATCTATTCCCAATTAGAAGATAAACTTGTAAGATGTTACAAGGCAGCTCCAAGGCTAACCTGTGGGAAAGATAGGACTTGCTGTAGTAAAAAACAAAATTACCTGTATTTCACTTCCAGGACATGTAAAACACAACAGTACATGTCTTAACTTTTTAATGCATTGCACTCTGTCTATGGGGCTAGCTTGATCCTACCTTTGTGGTGCTTTACATTTAATAAAAGGTTTGGGCCTGGCAAGTGGGTGCACTTGCCAGGTTGACATGACAGTGTTAAAGCTGCTCAAACAGACACTGCAGTGGCAGGTCTGAGACATGTTTGCAGAGCTACTAATTGGGGTGGCACAATCAGTGCTGCAGGCCCACTAGTAGCATTAGGCGTATGGGCCCTGGGGCCACATGGTGCATTTTGCTAGGGACCTACTAGTAAATCAAATATGCCAATAATGGATATGCCCAGAGTCCTAAAGCCAACAAAAAGAAGGTCAGAAAAACCGGAGGAAGGAGGCAAAAACTTTGGTGATATCCCTGCAAAAAGGGACTGGTGCAACAGGGCATAAGCAAAACCAATGCATTTCCCAGATGTACATAAGATAATGAGTTAGAAATAGTGATTATTTATACAAATCTGGATTTGATGTTACCCATACTATTATGTAAGTCAGAAAACATTTTGCTAAATGTTTTCTTTCTTGCCTTACTTTTTAAGTTTGGAAGCCACAAACAGAGAATTTCAGTTGATAATAAAAATAATCTGCTTTCTGTGTTTCCACACTTCTCCAATATAAAGAGTATCCCACATGTGTACATGGGCCTATCACCTGGCACAGAAAAGGCCCTAAAACACAAAGACATACATTTTTCATCATTAAAATGCATCAATTTTCATGATGTGGGTAGCAGTGTTATCTGGACCTGGGCTCAACTGCTGCCTAGGAAAACCTACAAGACCAATACATATCTGAAAACCAGACACCCTGGAAATTCCAGGGTGATATAATTTACATGAATCCCACTATCTTTCTTATCCATAATGCCCTGCAAACCTCATATTTTGACATAAATGTTTCATTTTCCACATATTTCTGAGGGATAGTTCTGGAATCTGTGGGGTTCAACATTCTTGTCATTCAATGTTCTCACACTTTTCCAGTATTCTACTTGTGCTGCAGGGTCTAGCACCTGTGACAGAAAAGGCCCCAAAATGCAACATGGAGACATCACATTTTCTACTTCAAAATCAACCCATTTAAGCACAGTCGGTAGCAGTGGTATTTGGTCCAGGTGTCTACGGTGAGCCAGGTAAACCTACTTAATCCAGACAATTTTGAAAATTAGATATGCAAAGTGAGTTGAGAGTGGTGTGACTTGTGAGGATCCCACTACCTTTTGCTACGCAGAATGCCCTGCAAACCTCAAATTTCAGCCCAAACCTATTTTTCTCATATTTCTGTGAAGGAAATCTCAGGAATCTGTGGAGATCACCAACATTTCTACCACATATCCCAATAAAAATGGTACTCCTCTTGTTTAGGAGGGACAATTGCTATGACAGGAAAGGAACCAAAATGCAGCAAGCAAATATCAAGATTTCCACTATCAAATTCACTCATTCTGTCTATTAGGCAGCTGTGGCATTTGGGCCCAGGCTCAGCCAGCACCAAGGATATCATACAGGCTCTAGACAAATATGTAAACTAAACAGCCATAGAAATTAAGGGTGACATGGCTTACATGAACTCAAAACGAAGGGGGGCTTGGAGCCAATAAAAGTCCCAAACCTAGGCTCTGAAAGCAGTAATCAAATCATCTGGGAAGGTATTGTTCCTATCAAAAGAGATAGAAGAGGAGACAAAAAGATGAATGAATCTAAGGAGGGAAATCATACGGACCATTTCTTGTTGCCTTCAAACACCCCTCTGGACATCACGCTTCACAATTGACTGTTGCTCCTTGTCTGTCCGGCTATGCAAAGCCCTATGGGCCCCACAAAGGGCTGCTTAAGCAGAGATATTTTGCTGTTTATGCCTTATGACAAAGAGTGTAAGTATGAGGGCGTTCTAAAAGATCCAGGCAAGCAGGAGGGTAGGTCCTTCGCACTCCATGCGGAGGAACCATGCACACATTCCTATTGCCCAGCAATCCCCACCTTGTTTTGACAAAGACACTGTCCTTCTTGTATAGGTGGAATGGTATGGAATGGAATGGAAAGATATTTGTAAAGCGCATGGCTACCAAGAGGCCTCCCAGCACTGGTGAACAGATCGATAAGTGCCTGCTTTAGCTGTATGGAAATAGCAGTGTATTCAGCCGCTTGTGGAAGACCAAATGGTTATCTTCCAGACGAATCTGGTCCGGGAGGGTGTTCCATTTTTTGAAAGGCCACATAAGAGAATCGTTGTCCTCCAGTCCTGGTTTTACGGATTCTCAGAATGGTTGCCAGACGTTTGTTTCCAGACCGAAGTGTTCTGTTGGGAAGATAAGGGGTAATGATTGAATCAAGTATTTGCGGGGCCTAGCATCCACAACAGGAAAAGCCCCTAAACGTAATGGGGAGATGTCGACATTTCCTGTCAAAAATCAACCTGATTTGTCAATAGTGGTGGATGCATCAACTGGGCCTGGGCATTGTTGCAACCTAATAGATCATATCAAACTCACAAATTTCTGAAAACCATCCTCCTGGGAAGTCTAGGATGCTGTACTTTACATGGATCATTTGGCCTTTTTTCCACAATACCCGGCAAACCTCAAACTTTGCCTAAAATCCCAAATTGGCCTTGCATTTCTGTGACAGAATCATATGGAATCCACAGGGATCCTGAATAGTCCTACCAACCAGTGTGCTTCACTTGTCCTGACAAAAATGCTACCACACTTGTGCGGCTGGGCTTAGTGACTGTGGCAGGAACGATCAAACCAGGGTCAATAGGAGTCACACAGCGTTTTTATTGAGAGAAGTGGGAGAACTCTGGATGGTGGGATTTCTGTGTATTCCTCCAGATTCTGAAAGTTTACATTACAGTAGTTTAAGGAAATATTTGATTATAGACGAAGTTTAAGGTTGGAGGTGTTTTTTGGGAAGGAACCTCTTGGGATTCATGCAAGGCACACCACTGTGAAATCTTCTGGGTATCTAGTTTTCATAAATGTCTGAGGTTGGTAGGTTTCCATGGGTGGTGGCCCAACATGGCACCAAAAATCGCAGCTTCACTTGTTGCTGATTTCTCCATGTAGCGGTCCAGGGCCTTTTGTGTTGCAATCTCATGGCCCACCCACACATATGGGAAACCATGATTATTGGGAGACAAGTAGAAACTCTGAGTTGTATGAAATGTGTGGATCCCTGCAAATTCCAGAACTTTCCTGCATAGATAAGTGAGTCGAATATGTGTTTTTTGCCAAAGTTAGAGGTTTGCAAGGGCTTCTGGGTAAGAAAACCTGATGAGAGCTATACAAGTCATTCTACCCAGTGTCTAGTTCTAAAGAATGCACAGGTTTTCTAGGTTTCCCTCAGTGCCGGGTGAGCTATGGCCCAAAAACCACAGCTACCAATATTGCACAAATAGTATCAGTTTTCAGCGGAAAAATTTGATTTTTCCATGTTGCGTTTTGGGTCATTTACTGTTGTAGACACTAGGCCTACAAACACGAGTGAGGTACCAATTTTATTGGGAGACATAAAGGAATGCTAACCAGTAGCAAATTTGTGGCTCTCAACAGTTTTCAGACATTTTCCTCATAAAAGTGTTAGGAAAATGTGTGTTTGTAGACACGGTTTAAGGTTAGCAAAGGATTATGGGTAAGGAAATCTGATGGGAGCCACGCAAGGCACTTCACCCTGGAATAACTATGGGGTTTATTTTTTAAAAATGTACAGGTTGCTAGGTTTCCGTAGCTGTCAGCTTAGCTACGGCCTGAAATCCACAGCTGCTGACATTGGAAAGAAAGGGTCAGTTTTCAATGGAAAAATGTGATGTGTCCATGTTTTGTTTTTGGTCCATGGCCTATTACAGGCATTAGGTTGAACTACACAAGTGAGGTACAATTTTTATTGGGAAACTTGGGGGAATGCTGGATGCAAGGAATTTTATGGCCCTTCACAGTTTCCTGAACTTTCTGTCACAGAACTATGAGGAACATTAACTTTTTCAACCAATGTGGGTTTTCCACAAACTCTAGATACCTTTAGAATCCCTAGGATGTTGGAAAAAAAGATGCAAATTTGTCTTGAATACCTTATTGGGAAATAGTTTATAGAGGCCTAAGTGTGAAACACCCCAAATAGCCCAAAAAGTCAGGACTGTGGTGAAAAAACCTCAGAAATTAAGAAGTTAATAAACATTTTATTCATGAAAGGTAAGCATTTTATCATGAAAGGTAAACAGAACCTGAGAATTCTAATTCCAATCAAAGTCATCATTTGTTTTGTAAAAACGCTAAAGAAAAAATGTGGGAATCCGCTTTTTGAGCAGATTCACACATTTCTCTCTATAGCATTTTTACAAAGCAAATTATTTTCTCTTAAGCACATAATTAGGTATTTTCACTGATTTGTCCTTATTTCTACAGCCCACCAGACAATATAGTCCAGTACTTCACTTGATTTTGATAAACATTGTCTACTTGAACAAAGCGTGTTTTTCAAGTTAACTGGACCAAAAGGAAATTCCAACAGATCAAATGCATTGTGCAATCAGGGTATTGTGTAAGATGATCTAATGTGTCCATCTAAGTATCCTGATGACATTTACAAACCACTCAGCCTTCAGCTTTGTAGTTTAGGATGTAATCAAAACATATTAACTGGACTCCATAAGTAGATTAGCCGATTTTCTTAAAGGACGGTTAGACCTGAAATACTTGGTGTGGTATTCCCCAAAACCATTTTGCCTTCACTTCTCCTGCTTGGCTGAATGTATTTGTGTTGGCTTCAGAACTCCTTGCACTTTAACACAGCTAACCAGTGCTAAAGTGCTTGTACTCTCTCCTTCAAACATGGTAAAATTGTCTTAGACCTAATTGGCACTGTTGTACCAAAAATAATAACCTATAGAGCTATACTTACCAATAGCCCCCCTAATATCAATTACCAATAATCAGTCAGTTGGCAGTGAAGAAGGTTCAATCATTTATTAACAAAGACTCTGACAGAGGAGCCTCTCCTGACCTCACCCCTCGAGGACCACAGAGAAGACTGCTTGCTTACAGTCAAAACCAGGCAGTTACAAGTTGGTTCAGGGGGCCTTAAGGAAGGACCATATATGGCACACATAATTAGTTCAAAGCTTTAGCTATTTATTACTGGGGATGTCAGGAAGGGTGACTCCCTTTTGTCTTGGTGCTTTGGGAGTGCAGGCATGTCGCCTCCCGGAATGTGCTTATCGTGTTCAAAACCAGATGTAACCTTGAGTGTATCTGGGGAAAGGAAAAGACAGTCTACCTTCAGCAGCTCTTCTTTAACTCAAATAAAGGGATCCTGTTTGCTGAGCAGAAGAACACGTGACTACAGCTCAGAATAGGACATAGCCAACAAAATGGCGTCTACATGGTTTTTGGCCTAGTTCACTAATACAAAGGAGAAATACTAAAATGCTCTTACTTAACTGAAAGGAAATACACGAATAAATGCTATATATATAATATATGAAAGGACATATAGGTATAGCATGTTAACAAATATATAGATATGTATACGGGCCCCTAATGAGGGGGAAAGTCGGACATTTATCCTTCAGCACGTTTAGCTTACTCGTAAGTCCTCAGTAAATGGCACTCCATGTCCTCTTGCATTAGGTGCTATTTTCTTAGTGCAAAATGCGTCCTCTGGGCCTTTGTGGGCGCAATTGTGCATTTTACACTAAGAATCTAGCACAAAATGATGGATTATGTCTCAATTATTCATAACTATAATTACTTTAGCATTAGTTGTGAGTAATTATACTGGAGAGAATTACACCACTTATGCCCAGTCCTACCTGTAACATGAATGGGGGAGGTTTTTTTCGTGCTAGTTTTGGCCTTTACTTGAAAGGACATTAATGTCTAGAACTGTAGCTGTAGCAATGGAGGCAAAAGATTCTTAGTATTACATTTCTGGATGTTATTCTGATAATGCTGACCATGCTGCTATATGGACTTTAAGAGATGAATAAGAATGTTTTTTGCAGGTACATTGAGGCAGTTGTGAAAGTGTTTATTGTAAAATTATCAAAAGAAGTGGGGGCATTGCTGCCTCTGACAAAGCTAGTGTTACAGTACCTGCAATGCAATATTTTACTTAGGGCATGCTACATTCTAGGACTGGACAACAAGGTTGTTGACACACTGCCTAATTGACAGTGGTTGAAAGTCTGTGGACCGGCACCATAGGTAAATCAACAAGACACACCAATTTTAGATGACATCTGGGCCATAGGTTTGTTAGGGCATTGAGGCTAACTAAAGAACGTTATCAAAATCCACAAAGAATGGCATATCAACAAACATGGGGTGCACTGCTGTCAGGATTTTTTCAGCAGGTGCAAAACGCATTTCAGCATTAGTGTATAAATGTGATTTATATGCTATTGGTATGGTGTGAACTTCATTGAATGTGATATATGTGTATCCTATTGTTCCCGCGATGACAGGGATCACCAGGTTCATTGTGTTCACATGTATGTGCAAATGTTCAGAAGCTATCATGTCTGATTACATGGAACGTAAAATATTTGTGTGTTCCAGTGCCAATGTGTACTTGAGAAATCTAGACGTATCAAGGCGTAGAATGGTATAACCCATTCCATGTAATCTTGAATGTAGGTTCTGCCAAAAAGTAGGAATCCCAATATGAATTGTATTCTTTTCAATCAATGTCATTGGAGATTGAAGCAACTCTTATTTGTCTAGAAAGTTTGTCGCAAGGCTTTTGCTTTCACTTAACAGCTTATATCCTAGAAAAAGGAGACTGAGGTGAGCAATTTTTGATTTTTTAATTTCACACTTCTAGCCCATGTGAGCAAATCCTAAACTTATGTGATCTAATCTTGTCAAGTGTTCCATGAGGTAATTATCCCTCAGATATATGTCATCGACATAGGAAAATGCCTGTCATCAAAATTTCGTAGTAGCTCTGTTACTCTGGCCGAAAAGAGCCCGGGCTATAGTATACCCTTGGGGCAGTTGACAGAATTGCCTCTGAGAGCTTAGCACCGAACTTGTGATCAGGTGTCTGCTTCCAGGCACTATATTCTGGCTTAAAGATCCATTTGAGATGTCATGTGTAGTTTTGTATTTTCTCTGCACAATGCTGTTCATTAGGGCTACACTGTGTGCAATCTGTACTGCAAATGTGCTGGTAGCCGTGTTTAAGTGTCTGTATCCTTATACTAGACAATATGAATGGTCTGGCCGATTACTGGAAAGAAGGGAGTATTCATAGATTAGGTGCAACTTTCTATTACACCCTGGTATTAGAGTTGTTCCGGGATTTCCCTAACTTGTTTTTCAGCTTCATGTTTAGTTGGATATTGTCATTAAGGTTGTGGGTCGCCCTCAATGGGATCTGTTGGCAAGGAGAATAGGCATCCCACACCACATGGTTGTAGTATAATGCAGGAGCCCGTGCTAACACCCACTCCTTGGCATTTGAATGTTTTACTGATTTTGGAACAAGACCAGAGAAAGCAGGTAAAATTACAATTTTCCCATTTTGACACTAAAAGAATGTCTTACCGGTACTTTAAATCCTCCCAAAAGAGAACATTGATGTTTTTGGGTATGTCCCCCTCCAATTGGAGTTGTGTTTTGTATAAACAATGCATCTGTTTCCATTGAAAAATTATTACTCAGCACTATTCCCTCCTGTTAGACCTGGCACCATTGGCGTGGTTCTCCCTTCCATTTTTGCTGTTGCCTCGTGTTTTTGCTGGTATTAGATGCTTTGGGCACTGTGCCACTCCTATCCAGTGCCACAGTGCAAGTGCTCCCTATTGTAAAGTGATGTATAGATTAGTGATTCCATGTTTGGCTATTTTGGTTTACTTGTCAGACCCTATTCTAGTTCACTGAGTGTGCAAAGGCGTGTAATCCAAATGCTGCTGGTGGGCCTGAAGCACTGGTTGTGCCACACACAGAAGCAGCCTTGTAAAATGTGTCTAAGGTCTGCCATTGCAGAGCCTGCGTGCAGTCTGGTACTGTCTTGCTGACTGGGCAAGTGCACCCACCTACCAGTCCCTAAACCTTCCCTTTTCTTCATATCAGTCACCCCTATGGTAGGCCCAAGGGCAGGGTGTATTATAAGTATAAGGTAGGACAAGCCCTGATGTGTCTGGCATGTCCTACCAGTGAATCACAGCCATTTTCGTTTTTCACTATTGCAAGGCTACCTGTTCTCCATAGACCCGGATGGGCCGTTAGAATTGTTACATTTTATAATCCTAACTGTCTCAGAGAACATGGTAGAAATTCGAGTTTAGTAAGCCTGAACTCAGAATTATAAAATACATCTTTTAGTAAAGTTTCTTTTAATATTCTGTGTTTGCAAATACCACTTTTACAAAGTAGGTATTTGCTTGTCTAACCATTCAAACCTGCCTCTGCTAGTTTGTGTATTCCTATGTCTGGTTTCTGTGAGTAACAGGGCTGGGGAATTCCAGGAGACAGGCTGAGTCACCCAGTGGTGAATAGAGAAATCTGCTTCTAGATGGGAGGGAGGAGTGTACCTGAACTCTGAATAGGGCTGTTCCTGCCTTCCACAATGCTGGCTCCATCCCCTGGGGAGCAGCTGATGTCTCTGCCCTGCACTCTGAAAGAAGAGAAGGAGTCCTGTCAACAAAGTGCTCCAGGACTGTACTTGCCTTCCACATTGCTGGCTCCACCTGCTGTGGGGCATCTAATGTCTCTGCCCTGCACTCTGAAAGGAAAGGAGAAATCTGGTAAACAAAGTGCTCAGGAACTGGTTTGTACTAGGCACAGGCCCCTCTCTCCTCAGAGAACAAAGGATTTTGGGGTATAAATATTGGGACCCTGCTCCCAAGAAATTAGATCACATTGGACTACAAGAAGAAACCTTTACTGAGGAGAGGAACCTGAAGAAACTGAGGAGAGACTATCCCCAAGCTGAAGTGCTGCTTTTGGGATTGGCCTGCAGTGGTTGCCTTACTGCCAAAGGAAGGAGAAAGGAACTTTGTGTACTTTTCTTTCAACTTGTGAAGGATCTCCAAGGGCTTGCAAAACAGCTTGTCTCCTGCTGAAGTCTCACGTACAACAGACTTCACCCCTCAGCTCCCCAGAGTTCTTTTGGAAGTGCCTGCTGCTGTTTTGGGCCTTCTGAGGAACTGCGTGTCGGCAGGAGCTGGAAGCGCGAATCAATGAGAAGAAGCGTGTCGCCACCACTGTGCCTGCCGTCGCAACTCCAAAGGAGGGTATCGCCGCTGGAGCTGTCGCACTGCACCGCATCAGGAGAAGAAACTCGTAACGAGGTTGGAGCGTTTCGCCGTCGCAACTCCGAAGGAGGGTAGCGCCGCTGGAACTATCGCATTGCAGCGCATCTACCAATAGCACCTCGCATCCCTGAGGAGCGCGCCCCCGTCGGAGCTGCTGCGGTCGCATCTTGGATGTCGCCGCTGTAGTTGTTGCATTGAGTGGAAGCTTCACGCATCGTGGAGAAGAGCGTTGCTGCTCGAGTTGTTGACGTCGCATCGTAAGGGTGTCGCCGCTGCAGTCCAGGCATCGAACCGAGAAGTTCTCACATCCCCGAGAAGCGTGCTGCATCTGGAAGATCTTCACGTCTTTATTTCTTTGCACTTGACTTTGAGATTAGCACATTATTCATTTCTTCCACCCTCGATACCCGATTAATGCCGCAATAGTTTAACATAGATCTTAAACCCTACGCTGCTGTCAATAACATGCTGAGTTACTTCAAGTGTCTGGGAATGCATCCTGCATTTAGGCAACTCATTCTAGCCCTTCACTTTCATGCTCACCCTGCACTCACACTGATCACCATGCACTCACACCATTCACCCTGCACTCACAGTGATCACAATGCACTCACACTGATCACCATGCACTCACACCATTCACCCGCTCACCCTGCGCTCACAGTGATCACTCTGCACTTACAATGCACTTGCGCTGTTCACCCTATACCTCACCCTGCAGTATCACGAGTAAACTACACATCCTTCACTCATGTGACACTTCACTCACCAGTCACCCTCACTGCTCAATATGCAACTCACGCAAACAAGCCCATCAGTAATCATACATTCATTCGTCTCATTTTGAACTTGCATCCTCACCCAAATTCACCACCTCACTCACCCTGCAGTCACTCCTCTTACCCCACTCTCGCACTGTTGCATCGCTCACCGTGCACTTACATGGGCACTCTTATCACCAACACAGTGTGCAGAGGGTTAATGTGCCTGCTACAAAGAACGCGTACCATGCAGATCACAGAACTGACTGGGAGTAAACTATGAGTAGCGCTATCAAAAAATGAAATTTTTGTCAGAAAGGTGTTATAGAGAGATGAGGTGCATTGTTGGTGAGTGGCAGTGAAGGAATTCATGGGGAAGGAGGAAACCGGGGTGGGGCACTAAAAAAGACTGTTGCACCGTGTGCGACCAGTGTTAGGACCAGCCCTGGCTGGGAGTGTTAGTCCCTCCGAATTTCTGGTCTATTGACTCCCCTGCTTCTGGCTATTATTATTATTTACATGTGTAGTGCGCTACTGTTACCAAAAGATGTCCTGGGTCTAATAACCATCTGCTACCTGTAGGCAAATGAGAAACACACAGAAGGAGAAGGAGAACCAGCCAAATGGGGTAACCTACAGAGAATTAAGAAAGGTTTTTATATCTTCCTAAAGGATAATAGATTCTTGGTGGAGCAAAGCAAAGGAGGGTGCAAGTTCCATAACTACGCGGCCTGCATCAAAACAGTGAGACAGACAACTCATGCCTTCTTGAATTAGGGAACAATAAGCAGAGTGGCACAGGCCGAAAGGAGCATATGGGTCCAACCCGTATGCTTGGTGATGAGAGGATGAAAGAGTGTGGACACGCAAGAAGAAAGTGTGAGCCAAAGGTGAGGGCTTCTGTTAAAACAAAGGGGAGATGTGAAAGTAGAATGGGGGGACTGGATAGGTGTAAGATACAAATAGACAAAAATTTGAATGGAGAGACAAGGTGAATGAGAAGTGCTGAGGGGCATGGAGGTGACGGGACCAGAGAGGCCATGAGATAAATAAGAGAGACTGTTAGAGATGAGGGCAGTGAAAAGACAGAATGGCAAGAGGTGATTAAAGGTTAAGGGCCATATGTATGAAGCGTTTTTCTTGTCGCAAACGCTGCGAATCGGAAATTCGCAGCGTTTGCGACAAGAAAAACGTGAAATGCGATGTATGAAATTATCGCATCGCAAATGTTAAGGAATCGCAAATGTTGCGATTCCTTAACATTGCACAAGCATTTAGGAAATCGCAAAATGCGATTTCCTAAATGATATGTATGAAATATTTTAAAATTGCGATTTTGGAATAAGATCTCGCAAATTACCACCAACTTTTAGTTGATGGTAAATTGCGAATTCTTTTAAAAAAGCATTTTTTTTAAAAACAAAAGGTGCCATGTGACGCTCATACATGCCCTTTGGGCATGTATGTGCGCCATATGCGCACACATGTCATTTTCAGGGGTGCAGCAGGGTGTTCTTGAGACACCCCTGCACCCTGGAAAATTCGCAAAATTTGCGATTAGCAAATTGCTAATCGCAATTTTGCCTTTCATTTCTATGGACCAAGAGGCCCTTAGAAATGAATGGGATGTATTCCTTATTTGCGAATTCGCAACTTGCGAATTCGCAAATAAGGAATTATTGGAAATCGCTAAAAAATAGCGATTATTTACATACATACCGTTTTGCGATTTCCAAATAGCGATTCCTTAAAATTCGCTATTTGGGATTCGCAAAACAATAGTATGATACATATGGCCCTAAGTGAGAGGTTGAATGGGAGAGTTCAGATGTTGTAAAAAGGGGTGAAAGAAAATGGCCTGCAAAGTGAGAGAAGGATCCAGGGTTAGGAGAGGAGAGAGGGATGGAAGGGAGGGGGTGAAAGGAAAGGTGCATGGGTAAACTGCCTAACTCTGCACAAAACCGCCAGGTTTTTAAGGGACCCCTGCCTCTCCTGGCCAGGGCCTGGTGAGCTTCAAATGTGGCAGCACGTATTCCTGCGGAGTGGAGGGCCCTTCTCAAAGGTTGACTAGAAATCTTTCTGATGTTAATTGCTGTATTTTGGTTATAAACGGGTACTGATGGTATGAAATCTCTCCTCAGTGTTAATGTGTGTAAAAAATGTCAAAATAATGAAGCAATGCTATCCCAAAATACGCGGCATCACATAACATTACTTAAATTCTCTTCCACCACAATTTAGTCAAGCCTGTCTCGTAATTTGGTCCTCACTTGCCTCATAAATCTAGTAGCCCTGCCTACAGGTTTAGACATCTTTGTCAGGAGGGGGTCATTACGCCTCAAAATGTTGACAGGGGGGGTCTCGGCATCCAAAAGTTTGAAGACCTCTGCCTTACAGTGACAACTACTCAAGCACTATTTTCACTGTGGCAGGGTTAGCTGTTCCATAGGAAACCATTACGAGTTAATATTAAAATTAAATGTTATCATCCTGTATGAACCAGTAAAAAAGGTAATACTCTGACTTTTAAAAATATTTATTACTAAACCAATTCATAGGTAAAGTCAGGTTTATGCTAAACATTTTTTTAAATGTTTTTTAAAGTCATAGTTTACATGCAGAAAGCCTCCTGGAACCTGTTTCATAATCTTCCAAATGAATAGCTCCGTAATGAGGTATGAATTTGGTTCTAGAGCTGGGCCAAAGGATATTCTAAGGTAAGGAATCTGCAGCTAGGTCTCAATCAGATAGAGGAATATTAGTTGGGGTGGATGGTAGTTCACCACAAGTAATAACATCACTATTCTTGTTAGGTCCAGTAAAGGTTTCAGTAATTTTAACCTGAGCTCAAACCCTGGTAGTGATTCTCACCACTATCCGTCCATGCCCAGGAACTCAGCCTTCCTCTCCCAGCATCCCACCCCTGAGAGCTTAGTAGCCCGCACCTCAACCTCCAGGATAAATTACCAGGACGTTCCCTATCACACCACCTGAATAGAAAATCCAAGTGGCTGGATACCTTTGGAAAGAGGATTTTCACTCTCATCAGTCTGAAACGGCGTGGTTTTTGGGTCATTATTCTCACACTGTGCGGGATACAGTTGTGCAAGAGCTGCTATGGTAACAGTAGAAGCCTGAGCCAAAATGTCCTAAGCTTGTGCTCACAGGCGAGATGTGTCAAAGTTCACAATCAGATGTGGATTTGATATTACCAACTAGCTAGGCAGAGCCATTGCTTCCATGGTGGCACTTTGATGTCACATATGGGTAAGGGCACTGGGTATTCAGGGGATGTCCAGGCACTTACGGAGACTAGACAGTTTTGGCACTTAAGCATTGTCAACAAAGTAGGGCCAACTGTAGGCCGTTCAGCACAGCTCAACAATGTGGCAGGAAGTACCAGCTCTTCTGGCCAAAGGAGCTATTAGAAGGATACCAGCATCAGAAGTATGTCATGGTTGCCTCTCCCACTACTTTCCGGTGCTGAAAAAGATTGGAGGCCTCTACCTTATCCACTTTAGACTTACGCCCTCTCCACTATTTTCTGAAGAAGGGAAAGTTCAAAATACTCACTTTGGCTCAGGTACTCTCTCCCCTCAATCCTAGAGACAGGATGGTAAACCTGGACTTGCATGACTACTACATCCATTTCCTGATCTTGCCTGTCCACAGATGTTACCTGTGGTTCATGGTAAACCATGGTAAGCCAACAGCACTTTCTATTCACTGTATTACCCTTCCACCTTACCAGAGCTCCTCAAGTTTGCAATAGTTGCAGCACGTCTGCAAAGGTCAGGGGTTTCAGTATTCCCCTAACTGGATGACTGGCTGTTGAAGATGTAATCGCTAGGCAATTGGTTTTCACCTTAGGACTACAGCTGAACTTTTGAATTTGCTCGGTTTCACTATCAACTTGCCAATGTCACACCTGACTCCCTCTCAGACACTCCCTTTCAGTTCAATTTCAAGCTTATCCTCCAGAACTGCTACTCCAGTATAGTTGGGCTATGATTCCAATGATTCAGCCTATGTTGTGGATTTTGATGAGACTGATTCTAAGGCTGCTGGATTTCATGGCCTCCTGCAGTCTGCTGATAAAATATGCCTGCTGGCATATGCAGGCTCTGCACTGTGATCTGGAGTCCTAGTGGGCACAGTATCAGGTGAAATTCTCCAACCTGGTTCAGATATCAGAGGGCACTGCAAAAGCAGTGGTGGCTCATGAATAACAAATGGGCCAGCGGCAGACTCCTCTCTCTTCCCCGTCCAGTGTTCACAGTAGTGAGAGGTGCATCACATCTGGGTTGGGGCGGCCATCTGGGAGAGGTGGAGATCAGAGGACTCTGGTCTCTGGTGGAGTCTCAGCTCCATATCAACATGTTGGATCTGAGCGAGATTTACCTGGCATTGAAAGCTTTTATTCCTTCCATCAAGGTAAGGCTGTTTCAGATGTTCAAGGACAAAACCACCACCATGTGGCATTGAAAGAGGCAGGTTGGAGTGGAGACCATGGACTTTGTGTCAAGTGGCCCTGTGCCTCTAAACATGCACGGACATTAGGAAATTGTCCTAGTGGTTCAACATCTGGCAGGCTCTCTAAATGCCAGAGCTGACAAATTCAGCTGTCGATGCCATACAGATCATGGATGGCTTCTCCATCTACAGGTGGTGTAAGTTCTCTTCAGAGAAGGGGGAGACCTTGGTTAGATGTATTCAATAGCATCTAGAACATGCAATGTTAGCGCTTCTCTGCACTGAAGTTTCCAAAGCGGCTCTTGCTGGGAGATGCATTTTCTTACAAGTGGAGCTCAGGACTACTGTACGCTTTTCCGCGGATATCACGACTGTCCAGAGTCCTCAATATAAGGAACAACCAGGCCCAAGTCATCTCAGTGACTGGACAAGGAGAGCATTACATCACTGAGTTCCTGAGCATGCACATCTGTCCTCTGATTAGGTTAAACCTTTAGGAGTAGGATCTCCTGTTGCAGCAACAGGGCAGAGTCCTCCACCCGAACATGTAAACTCTCCATCTAAATGAGTTGGGATTGAGCAGCAACAGTTGAGGGCATTTCACCTTCCTCCCGAAGTCCACTTCATTAAAATCTGCTATGCAATGGCTAAGAGGCAGCCCCAAGAGGATTTAAGGCTCTTTCCTCCAGAGTAAACTGTGACAGTTGACTGGCTACAGGAGTCCCAGTTCTAGACATCTGTCAGGCAGCTACGTTGACATCGCTGCCAAAAACGACTGCCTAGGCAGACAGGTCCGGCGTGATGGGCATTTCAATCTTTCGGTCCTCCAGGGCTTCTTAGTGTAACACAGTTCGCAGACCCACCAATGGAGAGAGATTGCTTTGGTATCTATTTTAAGGTAAGAAATCTGCATCTAGAAGTCGATTTACTTACCATTAGTAACAGCTAGCACAGATTCCTTACCAACCCTCCCATTCTCCACATTCTGAAAACTGTATACCTTACATTGAAGAGATCCTTCATGACCTCACCCTACCACAATGGTAATTCCATTTCAGTTTGGCTCTGTGCTTCTGGTGCTTGAAAACAGTTAAGAACTGAGTTTAGCGCACTAGGGTGGTGCCTAAATGGGCATTGTGCTTGTCAAATCCAGCGCAGATGATGCCAACAACGCCGACGATGCCTTGCGTAGCCGAACAACTCCACCTATGGGAGCACAAGGTGAGTGCTCAATTATTCTAAGGGAGGGAATCTGTGGCTAGATAAATTCTGTACCACATAAGGTGTTATACCTATCTGGGGGAATAGTCTAAGGTAATGAATATACAACTAGATAAAGCTCTACCAGATAAGGGGTTACCAAAGGTAAGTAACTTGTTTTTCTCACAATCATCATAATCACACATTTTCACTGCAGGGACTTTAGGATGCCGATACTCACACACTATCTCTATGGGGACCAGAGCATCAATCTAATCACAAACTATCTAGAGTGAATTTTACCTGATTATCACCACACACTACCTTTGTGGGGCATGGATAGGACTATAATCACACACTATCTCTGTGGTTACATGGGCATCACTATCAACACTTATTGTCTCTGTTGAGTCCCTAGGCATCACTCTCATCAGACACTGTGTGATATGGACATGGCTGACATCAATGATAATATCTGAGAACTCTAATCACCCACTACCTCTGTGTGGACCTAGGCATTACTACCATATCAGACTATCTCTAGTGACTTGAACATTTTTATAATCAAACTTTATCTCTGTGGGGACTTGAGTTTCACTATCATCACACACTATCTATGTGGGGAATGGACATGACTTACATCACACACAATCTCTATAGAATTGAACTTGGCTATAATCACATACTATTGCTACGGATGCTAGAATATGATTATCATGACATGCCATCGCTGTGGGGAACCGGCATCACTCTAATCACAAACTATCTCTGTGGGGACCTGAGGATAACTCTATCCACATACTATCTCTGAGGAGACCAGGGCATTAATCTAATCCTACATTATCTCTGTGGGACACAGAGAGTTTTTTACATTAAGCTTGGCTTCTATGTGTCATAGCTATTAGGGATTGAGCGTAGGTTTAAAGTACTGAAACCTTTACTGGACCAAACACGATTAGTGACATTATTACTTGTGATGGACTAGCATCCACCCCAACTAATAATTCACTTCCCACAATTATAATCACACATCATCACTGCAGGGACTGGAGGATGCCTACCATCTCACAGTATCTCTGTAACACCCAGGGCATCACTCTAATCACACACTATCTCTAGTGAGTTCACCATGATTATCATTACACTCTAGCTCTGTGGGACCTGGATGTGACTATAATCACACAATAGTTCTGTGGGGTTTTGGGCACCACTATCATCACACACTATCGCTGTGAGGCCCCAGCATCACTATTATCAGACATTAGCTCTGTGGGACATAAACACAACAGACATCACAAACAATCTTAAAGGAGGCTTAAATAAGTCTATATTCACATTCTATCTCAGTGGGGACTTGAACATGATTGTATTCATACACGATCTCTGTGGGGACCTAGGCATTACTAACATCACACACTATCTCTGTGCGGGCACAGCATCACTATTATCAGACACTAGCTCTGTGAGACATAGACACAACAGACAATACACACAATCTTAAAGGAGGCTTGAATAAGTCTATAATCACATTATATCTCAGTGGGGAATTGAACATGATTGTATTCATACACAATCTCTATGGGTACCTAGGCATTACTAACATCACTCACCATCGCTGGTTACTTCAACATGATTATCATCACACACTATCTCTATGGGGACTTGAATATGATAATAATCACACAGGATCCCTGTGTGGACCTGGGTATTGCTATCAATACACACTAACTTTGGGGATCTTCAATCAATCAATCAGCAGATTTGTAAAGCACGCTACTCACCCGCTAGGGTCTCAAGGCGCTTGGGGGGGGGGGTGGTGAGGGTACTGCTATTGCTGGAAGAGCCAGGTCTTGGGTTGCTTCCTGAAGGAGAGGTGGTCCTGGGTCAGCCGAAGGAGTGCGGGTAGGGAGTTCCATGTCTTGGCCGCTAGGTAGGGGAAGGATCTTCCCCCGGTGGTGGTTCTGCGAATCCGTGGGACAGTGGCGAGGGTGAGGCTGGCAGATCGGAGCTGGCAGGTGGGAGTGTAGAACATGAGGCGGTTGTTGAGGTATGTGGGGCTCTTGTCATGGAGGGCTTTGTGTGCGTGGGTGAGGAGCCTGAACGTGATCCTCTTGTTGACCGGGAGCCAGTGCGAGTCTCTCAGGTGGGCGGAGATGTGGCTGTGGCGGGGGATGTCCAGGATGAGTCGTGCAGAGGCGTTTTGTATGCGCTGGAGTCTTTTCTGTCGTTTGTCTGTGGTTCCGGTGTAGAGGGCGTTCCCATAGTCCAGTATCACTATCATCACACACTATCTCTGTGGGACATGGACATGACTGACATCACACATGATCTCTGCAGAGACTTGAACATGATTATAATCACAAACAATCTCTGTGGGGGCCTAGGCATCACTATTATCAAACACTATTGTTATGGCTTCAATATGATTATCATCACACATCCCTATCACCACACTATCTCTGTAGGGACTTGAACATGATTATAATTACATACTCTCTCTGTGGGGACTTGGGAAATGCTATCATCACACACTGTCTTGGGGACCTGGCATCATTATCATTACACACTATCTCTGTGGGACATGGGCATGACTGACCTCACACATGATCTCTACAAGGAAATCAACATGACTATAATCTCAAACTATCACTGTGGGAACATAAGCATCACTATCATCAAACACTTTCTCTAGAAACTTCAACATAATTATCATCACACATTAACTCTGTGGGGACTTGGGTATTGCTAACATCACGCACTATCTTTGGGGACCTTGGCATCACTATCATCGTACACTCTCTCTAGGACTTGGAAATGACTTACATCACATATGATCTCTGCAGAGAAATCAACATCACTATAATCACACGCTATCTCTGTGGGACATAGACAAGACTCAAATCGCACAAGATTTTTAAGGAGACTTGAACAGGTCTATAATAATAATCTATCTCAGCGGGGAAATTAACATGAATATATTCACTCAGTATCTCTGTGGGGACCTAGGCATCACTATCATCACACATCATATCTAGTGACTTCAAAATCATTATCATCACACACTATGTCTGTGGGGACTTGATTATGATTATAATCACACATCTGGGGGGACTTGGGTATTGCTATCATCACACACTATCTTTGGGTATATTGGCATCACTATCATCATACACTATCTATGTGGGACATGGACATGGCAGACATCACATATGATCTCTACAGAGACTTGAACATGGCTATAATCACACGCTATCTCTGTGGGGACTTCAACAAGAATATCTTCACACACTATTTCTGTGGGGACTTGAACATGATGATATTCACACACTATCTCTGTTGGGACATAGGCATCCATACCATTACACATCTCTAGTGACTTCAACATGAATATCATCACACAATATCAATGTGGGGACTTGGGTATTGCTAACATCACACACTATCTTTGGGGACCTTGGCATCACTACATCAAACACGATCTCTGTGGGACATGGACATGACTGACATCCCACATGATCTCTGCAGAGAAATCAGCATCACCATAATCACACACTATTGCAGTGGGAACATAGGCATCACTATTGTCAAGGCCTATCTCCAGCGACATGATTATCATCACACACTATCTCTGTTGGGATTTGAACATGACTATAATCACACACTATCCACTTGGGGACCTAGGCATCACAATTATTAAACACTATCTTGAGTGACTTCAACATGATTATCGTCACACAGTACCTCTGTGGGGACTTAAACATGATTATAACTACACACTATGTGGCTCATTAGGATTGCGGATTTTCCACATCCTCTGGGCCGGCTGAAGCCACCGCCGGCCCGGATGATGTGGAAAATCCGCTGCAAACCCACCAAAGACCCACTGCCACATTAAGATGGCTGGTGGGTCCTGGTTTCAGTCCGCTGCTTTTCCGCCGCGGTTGGCTTACAACCACGGCGGGAAAGCTCTAATATGGTGGCGGTGTCTCTCAGACCCCGCCAGCCATATTAGGATGTGTTTAAAAAAATGCTTTTCCGCAGCGGGTTTTCCGCCGTGGAAAAGCATGAGGAACTTCACTGCGAGGGCCCGTTGCGGGCCCCCTCGGTGAAGGGGGGGTGCGGGGTGCACATGGGGGGTACCTATGGTACTCCCCTGTATTTGTATGCATTTTTACCAGTGCGGCAGGTGCAGCTTGAAGCCGAACCCGTCTCAATGGTAAAAATAGAGGATGTGACCGCCAGGGTTGCGGTCACATCCTAATTTCACAGGAAGCAACTCCGCAGGCCATGCATAGGTTCACTCCTACTCAGGGTTCGCGGACGGACGCAAGTCCGTCCGCGATCCTAATGGGCCCCTTAGTTTGTGGAGACTTGGGTATTGATATGATCACACATTAACTTTGGGGACCTTGGCATCACTGTCATCACACACTATCTCTGTAGGACAATAAAAAATCAAACACATTGGCAAAATAGGCTGAGACATTGTGTTTGATTTTTCATTATATAATTAAGGCACATTGGCAAAATAGGTTGAGACATTGTGTTTGATTTTTCATTGCACAATTAAGGGTTTCAAAGATAGATTTTTTCCCTTTTTTCCTTGTTCAAACTTTATTGATTATTTCAAGGAAACTGATATCTGAAATGATCACTGTTGTTGTTTATTGACAATATTTATTCACAATTATTATTTGTATGCTTTGTGATATTGTCTTGTATAGCACTATTATTATTAATATTAGATTATTTTTTCAAAATACACAATGAAATGTTTTGAGATGTTGTGAACCATTGATGATTTTTTATTCTCTGTACACCAATGTATGAAATTTGAAATGAAGAGATAAGTCGAAAGGGTATAATTAAATGTACCAGGATAAACAGAAGAAAAGTGTTTGTCTTTTAGCATAAAGAAACTACGCTTTTGAAATCAGTTTGAAGTGCAGGCTACTTTTCCAGAGATAATAAGTCAGGATTTTAGCAGATGTTAGATTTTGGCGAAAACTGCAGTTTTCAACAAAATCTAATGTGTGCTAAAATCATGTGGGCTGCCTTGTAAATATTGCGATGTAAACATCAGCGATATTTGCAAGGTAGTCCCTCTGGGGTACGCCCAGTAACGCCCACTCTGCATCTCATTGGAGATGCAAAGGGAGGTGTTGGGAAAAAGAGTGCTAACATGCGATTATGCATGTTAGCACCCTCTTGTAAATAGGGTGCTGGTTTTATCTCCGCTTTTTTGGCTTTGTAAGATACTCGCAGCAATGGTACTTTTCCCACACCTGAGCGATGCGATGAATTCCGCAAGTGAAGGATGCATCTGTTCTTGCAGCGGCAACAGGCGCTGCGACAATCGCAATCTTCGCGGCACCGGGAATTTCATCGCACTGACGGGGATGTGCTCCGAAAGCGAGCGATGCATGAAAATTTGCAGATAGTCTTAGTTTCTTGTTCTCCAGCTTTCCAAACAGCAGGTCACAACTTCCAGATGCCCCTCAGTCGGATTCAGCACTCAGGAAGAGCAAAACTCTCTCAGCAGAGTTCAGGGAAAGCTGAGGGTGAAGTCCTTTTGTTCCTGTACTTTTAACAGGAGGCCAGCTCACAACAAGCCCTTGGAGATCTCTTCAAGCAAGGGGACAAAGCAACAACAAAGTCCTTCCCCTCTCCTTGGCAGCAAAGTAACTGCAGGCCAGTCCAGCAAAGCAACAGCAGGACAGTCTTCCTTCTTCAGTCTTCCAGCTTTCTCTTTGGCAGAGGTTCCTTCTTGATTCCAGGATGATCTAATTTTCTGTAGACAGGGGCCCTGTACTTATACCCCTAAAAGTGTTTGTTCCCTTAGTGCAGAAGGGTTCTGAGCCCGGTCTGATCCAGTTCTGGGTGTTCCTTGAGCACTTTGTTTTCCTGGTCTCTCCTTTTTTTTCAGAGAGAGGGGCAGAGTCGTCAGACACCCAGCAGGAGGTGGAGCCAGCATTGTGGAAGGCAGGCACAGCCCTATTCAAGCCCAGGTGCTACCCCCTCCTACCACTCTAGATGCATATGGAGCTATTCAGCCGAGGCATGGCCCACTCAGCCTCTGGGAGCCACCCAGCCCCTGTCACTCACAAACCAGACAGTCAATTCACAAACAGGCCAAGGCACACAGAAAGGTCAGACAAGAGAACAGCAACTTTCTAAAAGTGCTGTTCTCAAACACAGGATTTAAAAACAACCTTTCCTAAAAGATATTTTATTAGATTTTGAGTTCAGGGATTCCAGACTTTAATGTCCTGCCTTGCTCCTATGGGAAGATATGCTGGTAGCCACTGTAGCCAGCGTTCCCCATGACAGCCTATGGGCAAGGTAGCCTTACAGTAGTGAAAACGAAAATGGCTGTTATTACTACCAGAGCATGTCACCTGCACTAGTACAAGCTCTACCTTCCACATACACTGCACCCTGCCCAAGGGTGTACCTTAGGCCTTCCATAGGGATGACCAATGTGCACAGAAAGCGAAGGTTTAGGCCTGGTCAGAGGGGACACTGACCAGGAAGGCATAGCAGTTCACAGACTGCACACAGGCACTGCGGTGGCAGGCCTGTGACACCATTTTAGGGCTACTCATGTGGGTGGCACAATTAGTGCTGCAGGCCCACTAGTAGCATTTGTTAATACCAGCCCTGGCACACTCAATGCACTTTACTAGGGACTTCTTGGTGACACAAATATGCCAATCATTGATAACCAATTACCATCATAATTTACACAGGGAGCACTTACACTTTGACACTGATCAGCAGTGGCAAAGTGCCCAAAGCATCTAAACGAGCAAAAACAAAATCCAGCACAGCATCAAAAATACAGGAGGTAGAGGTAAAAAGAGAGGGGAAACCACACCAAGGATGCCAGGTCTAACAATGCTGCAAATCATATAGAAATAGATTATGATGTTATATGTGTCTATTGCTGATAAAATAAATATTTATGCATTTTCCTTCGACTGTATTCAATCACAGATGGCAATTATTCAGTAGATCCTCACAAGGATGGTAGCATCAGTTCAAGTCCCCAAATTGATGGTTCTGTGCGTGCGATTAAATAACAATATATTTGCAAATTTACAGCAGAAGCCTTTATCTTTTTTTTCTAAATATTTTTTTTAATATTTTCCTAATATTAATATAGTTTGAAAACATTGGTAAAGATTAGTCCCCAACAGGCAAGTGTCCGCACATTGGGCCAGATGATTCAAAGGCATTTTCCCATTCTGTGTCTATGAGAAAATGTGTTTATGCATATGTCCCAATGTCTCTACAAGGATGGTAACGTGTGTGTGGGGAGGGGGTGGTGAATGTGTGTGTGCGCATGTGTACATGTATGTGTCTATGAGGCACAGTTTCTAAGGGAAATTAATAGGTTAGTGTGCATAAACGTGCAGTGTGTTTAGTCAGAGCTTTTTCGTTTAATGTGTTTCAGTAATTCAAGGAGGACTACTCCTAAATAATAGATGGCCATTGAATACATTCAAACCGCCTAAAATGCGCTTTTTAGCATCCAGTTCTTCTTGGCATGCAATGTCTCAATTTGTTTTTTTCTTTTCTTTGGGTCTGCTCATTTTGATGTCAGCTTATTCGACTGAATGCTGCATCATGAAAGAAGAGGGAAGAAAGACCCAGCAGGCCACTCACGCTTTCAAACTTTCCCCTCTGGCAAATCATTTTTGTGCCTCGGTTTAGAAAAAAAGGACACTTTGTTCTCTGCTTCCATGAAGTTTACCTGCCTGTTGCAGTGCAACCTGTTCCCAGGAGGGTAGCTGAGTAACTCATAACGTAAAGAAGACCGAGGAAAAGGCCAGTTTGTGGTGCAGTTGCCTCAAGGAATATGGACAAAGGAGAGGCGGGACTCAAACGGCGCAAACTGAGACCTAACGGGGGCGCCGCGCTACTTCTTTTCATGTCTGCAGTTGTGCATTTAACTCTGAGGGATGTTTGGGGCGTTGCAAACAGCAAAACATACATAAAAAGGAGAGCAAATAGAAATATGCTGTGGCAAGAAGAGAGAAGTGAGTTGAAAGGCTACTGGCGGCAATTTCAGAAATGATGAAATTGTTAGTATAGTAGGCCGACAATGAAAAACTAGCTTTCAATGTACATTTTTATCAGCTTTTTCCACAACACAAAGCCATTAGACATACCTCTGTAAACACCCACATTCACAACTGTAAATCTTGCATTGATTCTCAATAAATAAACTTAGTGACTCTCACATCTTTTTGTTAGACTTCCATGATATGAAATCACAAAATGTACTGTTAAGTGACCAGTTGACAAAAAACAGCACATTCCATTATATATATTTATGCCTAGGACTTTCATAGATTTACTCTGTTTTGTTATTCACGAAAATTAAACGAAATATGATTCGATCTACAAAAATCACAGATGTTTTACTTCCACTATCCCCACTCCTGGTTTGTTTGAATGTAGAAAATGTGTTGTTTTACGATTTGGGGAAATGTCCTTTTGTTTACTCTCTTGGTGCTGGTAACTGTCTATATATCTGTTTCTGTCTCATGCTTGTTGCAGCGCACGTATTTTATACTAGATTGACGCTGGTTCAATCAATGCTTATTGAAACGTCACCATGTTTTATTCTATATATCTCTCTTTGAACAAGTGAGCCCGAGTGACATAGCAAAAAGTACTGTACTGTTTCCACGACCCCTGAGGGGTCAGGGTTGTCATGTTCAACAGTTGCCAGACATTTTTCGCTCCTTGGTAAGGTTGTGGGGCTTGTAGTGGCACTGTGAGCTAGCTGGTCTACAGACTAACATACCCTTGGAGGTGTCTGGAATCAGTTTGGACACCAATCCCTTAGTTTATGTTGTCTAAAATGTGCAGATCCTGTATAGATTTGTAGGAACTGCACAGCAATATTTTCCCTGATTTCTCTCAGCATAGCAACATTGGTCCATGTGGTGACAGCCCTTCTCCTACGCTTCCAGAAGAGAAGGTGTTTGGGGTATTTTCAGTCGTAGGCACATTTATTATAACCCTTTTATTGAGTACTTCCAGATGCCCACTAAAGCATGGCTTTTTGGGTACTCACAAAAGAAAAAGCATGTATGACTGAAAAACAGCAATTTCAAATTTTCAGCATATGCTTGTTCTCCAACTTTTACACCTAAAAGACTGCCCCTCGGTGAGCAATCAGATCTTAGGCGTTTTGGGGAATTCTCTTACTGAGTGCCAGTAATTTTCCACTGTGGACACATGCATTAACCTGCTACTTTCCAGAGCATAGTTCCGTGTGCATTTTCAGAGCATCATCTCAACTTTATCTTTCCAGATGTTTGGGGACTTCTATAAACTTCTCAGATTGGCTCCTCTGATCTGCTAGCTCTCACTCTTGTCTCGTCCTTTCTAACCAGGGCAGTTACGAACGTTAATTCTGGCATTTTCCCATTTAGTCCTATTCATAAACATAATCCATCATAAAGAACAACTTTAAGGTATCTATCAGAGCCGGACTGGGACAGTAACCAGCCCTGGCAGATTGCTGCCTGACCGGCCCTGGGTGGGGTGTCAGGGGTGCTGCTCCCACTTTTGTTACAGCTGGCTCGATATTGCAGCTTTGCCGCAAAACCGGACCCCAGTAACAAAACTGACCCCAACAGGCACAAAACTAGCCCCCACGCCTCAGGCCTACTGGGCATTTCCCCTCAGGCCTACCGGGGAAATGCCCAGTGCCTGCTACGGCCAGTCCGGCCCTGGTATCTAATAATGTAAATGGAGTGATCGGTGATGCAACACAAAGTAGATTAGTAGTCCAGCTCATAATCTCACAAGGACTCTGTTATGAAAGGTTCCACAGAAATGGAAAGGTTCTTGCCATGTTCTGAGCACGGATTTAGGGCCTACAACAATAGTGGAGCGATGATCTGAGAGCATACCATTGGGACTGAGCAGCGTTATCTCTTATGCTGGGTCACCCCACTCCCCTCTATTCTGTGTCAATAACAATAGTGGAACATTCTACTTAACCTCTCACAGTCTCACCTGGCCCAGTGGCGTAGCGAGGGTGCTATGTGCTCTTCTGCAAGTAAGAAATATGCATCTGGTTGAGTTGTGAAAGGCAGCCACAATTTGAGGGCCTTGGACTATGCACACAATTGGGGCCCCAGTGTCGCTGAACACGTTGCTTTAATGACAGATGCTACACAGCTTTACTTTCTCCTAAATTGTTTTACTGAGGTAGAAAACACATTTAATCAGACCACTCCTTCTGTGCAAAACCCAGAGATATCTTTTCCGATGAATCCTTGCCGAGTTGTCCTTTTTTAAGCAAGAATAAATGTGGCAGGTTTGCGATTAACAAGACGATAACACAAAATGTGACACATGGTAGCGTCACTCAGCAGACATAATTCACATACACTATGACAAAGCATTAGAGTGCCCATCGCTAATGTGGATGCCAGCTGAGTTAATTATTTCTTACAGCACGAAATGGGATCAAAGAGCGGAAATGAAATGGTGCATCCTTCCTGCGTGCTCCAGATGTTCAAATCCTGTTGTTTTGTAGTCCAGGAGAATGCATCACGAATACAGAAACAGGTGCTAAATTGAGGCGTATTTTGAGCTTTATTGAAGAAAGACCAACGCTTGGCATCCTCACACTAATACAATAATCTGTTCACACACATTTTCAGATAAACATAATAGAATTAGCAAACATATCCATCTGAAAAGCGTTGGGTGCATATGTTGCTATTATGATTTGTTTTATAGCAATATCACTAGAATATTAATATAGATTGGATTATGAACCTCAGAAATATCCAGACCCTTTTTAACAATTAGAGCTTATTTATAATCCCCTTGCGCCACCTGTACGTCACTTTCCCCTATATTGATAGTGATGCAACGGTGGCACAAGGGCCTTGTAAATAAACTCCTTGTGTTTTTATGACGTGCCTGTCACTAGAAGGCCAATGAAGAGTGTTGCCTTTAATGTCATGTATGACATTGGCAACTTACATATGTTAGACTGCGACGTACAATACTGACTGTCAGCAGGGCCAAAAGCAGTGCTTAATTTGTAAAATATTAAGTGCCAGGGCTCTGACAAGGAGGCCACTGCAGCTTGCACCACCCATCGCGCTTGTCACTGCTGCCAAAACAACTAGTAACCATCTCTTTCGCATGTGAATGCGACACTTCAGATTATTCCAGGTCCCCAAAGCTAAAGGAATGGCTGGGAAGGCAGGTATGACCAATTATAATGTATATTGTATCTCTAAATAACCATTGTTCTGCTCATCTCTAAATTAGATGAGCAGCGCCACCATGTGGTAGACTATCCTAAGTATGGTGTTGACAATTAGGTGCTGGTGCTGAGCACCGGAAAACACCAGCTCAAATTAAGCACTGGCCAAAAGCCACAAAATAGACGTTTAAATACATTGTTTAACCTTATAATAAAAAAATATCACGGCCGGATGGAGAAAGGTGTCTCGAGAGCATGCAAACCATAATTTCTGTAGATTGTTGATCACTCCCCTATGCACACCTGAAAATCATGCATGTGCACTTAAACAGTCTAGAGCTCCTACTACTGCCTGTGCATGGTCTTCTGACCAAGCAAGGACCTTTCAGACAACGTTCCTGTGCGTGTGAGGCTGCCACCTCGAATCCAGCTGCTCTCCAATTTTGCTCTCTCACCCTCTCTCACTCTTTGGTCCACTCTCTGTTGAGTTTTGTTTGATTTCTTTGTTTTTGCTACTGGTTCGTTGCTTGCCTGTTTCTTGTTGCCTTGTCGGCTGACTCTGACTCTACTATCCCACCGCATTGTTTGCTGTCTTTTCTGCATCTTTCTCTTGATCACATATCCCACTCTCACTCTTACCTCTTTTCTCTCAGCACTGATTAATTTCTTAGCTGTTTTTGATCTTTCTGCCCTCGTTTTCTATTACTTTTCACATCTTGATCACTTCTGCTTTTGAACTTTTGCCCTTTTCTTTCGTGTTCCTTCACTTTTTTCCACATATTGCTCGTTTTTCCCTTTCTTTCTATTTTCAGCTTGACTTTCTATTTACACTTTGCTTGTTGTTCACCCTTTTCTTTGTTCTCTCCCTTTGCCTTCCCACATGATCCTTACCACTTTTTGCTCCCACCTTGTTGCACTCTCACGCTCTCAAAGCTTCCCAGTTCCCTTGCCATCCCAGCCCAACCAATTGCCTCCTGGTCGCCCTATGAATATTATGGACCTTATTACAATGTCGGGTGGACTTGATTTCGCCCAACATCATTTCGGTGCTGGAACCATTCCAGCATTGGCGGTTCCGACCACCAAATTACAATGCGACCACCCTTGGTGGGGTCGCTGCAACACAAGCTCCCGTAGAGAAATTGTAGTTTGTATAAATCCCTGCACTGTGTGGCAGGCACCTCGTGGTGCATGCCATATGGTGCAGGGATTTACAGGGGGGCACTATAGGTGTCCCCTCGGCCCCCAACTGGAGGCCATATGGAGTAAGGGGCACTGCTGGAAACCACCAAAGTCACTTTCCGACAGGCTTTTCATGTCGGAAAGACCAACATGAAAAGTCTGTGGAAAACTGACATCGTAATCCCGATGGTTGAAACGCTGTCTTTAAGGGATTACGTGCTGGTTTCTCCTGGCCAACGGGCTCCTTCAGCCCATCTAAAGCCAGCTGGAATGATCGGCCAGTTTCACTTCTGACCGCCATCATTGTAATACTGCGGTTGAAAGTGAAACCGAAGATGTTGATTGGAAAGTCTCCAACCACAGGTCAAAGGCTTTCCGACCAACATAAAAATTAAGCTCCTAATGGTGCCCACAGAGCAGAGGCTGGCTAGTGCAAATGCAAGTCTGCCTGAGCCCCACTCTCAAACAGTGTCATGAATTCTGGTCCTCCCCACAAACACTAACCTGCTGCAACCTTCCAAGGCCTCAAGGCTGTTCACCGCTGACCACCTTGCTACTGCGCCACACCTCACTAATCAGAAGAAGCATTCTCCTGCACCGTCTAGAAGCTCTCCACTACTCTCCCTTACCCACTGCTCATAACTCATGCATCCACAGCACTCATTACTCGACTCATTCACAACCACACTGACTATTCACTGACCACACCAAACTCTCCACTCTCCTCCACACCTGCATAGTCCTCCACTCTCTCTCTCTCTCTCTCTCTCTCTCTCTATCACCAAAAGTGCCAGAGATCTGAGACCTGTTACACAACCACGCACCAAACGTGTTGTTTCTCACAGCAAAGTGGTTAAATCCATCATCTACCCCCTACATCACCAAAGCCATCCCCACCGATTAGAATATCATCAGACAAGACAGACTACACAATTCCAACAGCATAATAGGCATCATGTTCAAGGACTCCATCAGCTACATCATCCCCTCAACAATTTAGAACATCAGTCTTTCAAGTTACACATCATAAATAATTTCACCCTGAGCAGTGCCATCATCTACAGTTCTCCGGGATGATGGACCACTCTCACCAACTCCATTGCAGACATTGTCGCACCATTCATTCTCAACTCATGTTGCTTTTATTTGCCTCAGAGACATACATTTCCACCTCGAAGACTGCACCAACTTTAAATCAACTGCAGTACTCAAAAACCTGGACAACCTTGGCCTCACCCACACTGTTAGAAATGGGGGTCTCCAGTTGACAGCGGCTTGCACACCGTCCAAGTAGGGCCCCTTCCTTCTAGTCAGGGTAAGGGAGTTACACACCCAAGATAACCACTGCTCAGCCCCTTGGTAGCTTGGCATGAGAAGACAGGCTTATCTCAGAGGCAATGTACATAACTCACACAGCAACACAGTGAAAAAATCTCAATGGACACCAAACCAGTTTAGAAAAATAAACTATCTTTATCTAAACCAAACAAGTCCAAGGAAGCTATGGATGCAGTGATTTTACACCAAGCACATTCAGATGCATCACAATTCACAAAGCAAAACAGCTGCAGAGGACGGAAGAGTTGGAAAAAACAGTGATACGTCAGTTTTTGAGTACTTGGGGCAGCGATGCATCAGTTCTGCTGCATGCAGGAGAAGTCTTGGGTTGAACACAGATTGATGGGGGAAGCAATGCATTGAAATCCCATGACGGTTCTGGTCTGTGGGCGATGCATCAGAAATATTGTTGCACAGGTGTGATGTGTGGGAATCTGGATGCGCTGGATATCGATGTGAAAGTGGCAAACAGGCACTGCATCTGTTTATTTCAGCTGCAGAGCAGTGCCTGCGTCAGATTCAGTGCGGGGTCTCTGACTTTGGATACACGCTGTGTTGAACAAAATCTGCAGTGTTTCCTTTGGATGCTGACAGGTGCTGCATTGATTTTTCGGCCACTCAGTGGCGGTGCCTGGAGATTTGCTCAAACGCTCTGTCCATTATCCCCTTTTGTATTGCTTTGGAAATTTCTCCAGCACAGCAGTGCAAAAGACTGGAAGGGCGATACATTGATTTTGATGGTTTCAAGCAGCAGAACATTCTCCAAGGCCCCAGAACTGGAATTGGTACCACAAGGCAGGTCAGAAGTCCCAACAGTGGAGGTCAGGGATGCTGCAGTTGAAGTCTTTGATAGCCCTGAGACTTCTAATAGGAAGCAATCACACATCAGCCCTTGGAGAAACTTCACAAGCAGGATATGCAGCAAAGACCCAGTCCTTTTTCTCTCCAAAGCAGAAGCAGCTACTGCAGGCCAACCAAACAAAGCAACACACAGCAATTGGGCAGTACTCCACCTAACAGCTCTTCAGCTCTTCTCCTTGGCAGATGTTCCTCTTGATCCAGAAGTGTTTTAACACTCTCAGGTTTCATGACCAATACTCATACCCCTTTAGGCCTTTGAAGCCTTTTAGTTTACAACTTCCTGCCTTGCCTGAACTAGGCTCCAGACACACTCCAGGGGGGTGGAAACAGCATTGTGATCAGACAGGCACAGCCCTTTTCAGGTGCAGGTGCAGGTAACAGCTCCTCCCACCAATCTAGCTCAGGAAGGACCATCAGCCTGGTGATAGGCCATCAGCATATGCAGGGCAAACCCCAGCTCCCTTTGTGTGACTGTCTAAATTGAATGCACAAACATACTCCTGTCAGTCTAAACCAGACATTGATTCGACAGGTAGGCAAAGGCACAAGGATGGTTAAACAAGAAAATTCCCACTTTCTAAAAGTGCAATTTTCAAACACACAATTTAAAAACCACCTTTACTAAAAGATGTATTTTAAACCATGAGCTCAGGGAGTCTTAACTACTAATCCCTAGCTGTTCCCATAGAAATTTAAACTTGTAAAAGGTTACAAGGCAGCTCCAATGCTGGCCTATGGGTGACCTTGCCTTACAATAGTGAAATTCAAAATTGGCAGTATTTCACTATTAGGACATGTAAAGCACACCAGTACATGTCCTACCTTGCACATACACTGCACCCTGCCCATGGAGGTGCCTGGGACCTACCTTAGAGGTGCCGTACATGTAGCAAAATGGAAGGTTTGGGCCTGGCAAATAGTTGTAATTGCCAGGCCAACATGGCAGTTTAGAACTGCACTTACAGACATTGCAGTAGCAGTCCTGAGATATGTTTATGGGAAGACTCATATGGATGGCACAAACAGTGCTGCAGGCCCACTAATAGCATTTGATTTACAGGCCCTGGGCCAACACAGGTCACTTCACTAGTGACTTACCAGTAAATCAAAAATGCCAATCAGAATTACAATTTACACTGAGAGCATATGCACTTTAGGACTGTTTAGCAGTGGTAAATTGGCCAGAGTTCTAAGGCCAACAAAACAGGGTCAGTAAATAGGAGGCAAAGGAAAAAGGTTTGGGGATAAACCTGCAAAAAGGACCAGGTCCAACACTGTCTACACCATCAGAATATCAATATATGACAATAGGGTATTGTGTAGCCATGGAAAAATACTGAAAGTAATTGCAACTGCTGGACTCAATCTGGTACGCCTCTGGAATAACACAGAGGGGCATATTTATAAGCACCTTTGCGTCACTCTTGTAACAGGCAACGTGGTGAAAGAGCGACGCAAATGAAAAATGAGGTTTTGTACGCCAAGCAGGCCATCTTGCGTAGCCCTGCATGACTTCATAAATCTCAAGTAATGTAATGCAGAGCAAATTGCTGCATTGCATTACTCTGCGCCAAGGAGGTGTTTCCATGGGTGATCCATGGATGTTCCCATGCAACATCTATGGATTTTGATGCATTCCCAGATTTACAAGAACAGATATACCTAGGAATGTGCCAAACAGATACACCTTCTAAGGATAGGTGTAACAAGGAGAAATATCATTATTTATCTTCGTATTTTCTTCTTTCTATGTGTGCTACATTCTGCAGCACACATAGAAAGAGGACAAAGCCTCTCAGAATTGGTTTTGTTTAGGAAGGTCCCCCTTCTTGCACAAAAACAATCTTGCATGCAGCACAGACACCCATGCACCATAGTGAAAGGGTGCCTACATTGGAACTGGGCTGCCGATTGCGCACCAGGAGAGGAGAAAGAATGGAAATGTGTCATAATGCCTTGAATATTGCACATTCATTCCTTTTCCCAGTGTCACAGTGCAGTAAGGTGGCTTGCTGTGCTGTGCCACTTTTTCATAAATATAGCCCGTAATGTTCTTAATTTCCCCTAGGAACAGTCTAGGCATTTTTTCTGTAAACATTGAGTATTGCAAGAACAACCAAAATATCTATGCACTGCTGAAATACTATAGCCAGTATTAAAGCTGTGTGTTGTAATCAAATGTCTTCTTTTTCAAAGACTAAGTATTAGCTGGACATAGAATAAGGCACTTATACGTGTTGCTTTGTTGAGTCTCTAACACCAAAAAACCTGCTCAACTTCTTTACCCTGAGGGTCAAGTGCTAATGGGTGTACTTGGTGCTCCGCTGTGGGCTCAGTAGCAGCAGTGGATCCTCCGCAATGGAGGAGGAGCATTGCCCCACTGGCTCAGAACCAGCAAATGGAAAATAAAACAATATACCATCATTCCTTTATTTTTTATTTACCGGTTTTGAGCAAGCTTGTGCAGGGAGGAGCAGGGCAGGGGGAGGAGTGCTATGTGCACTTCTAAGTTTGCATGTTTGCTTGGCTGGCCTGAAACTGCCAGCCAGACACACATGTGCACTTAGGTTTCTCCAACCCATCTGTATTGTATATAGCCACGGCCCGTGAAAGTAAGAGTGGTGGGGCCGGGTTGGGGGGGCGATTCGACAGATGACCATGAGAGAAGATTAAATAAATAATTCATTTTCCCTCATTGTCATCTGTTGATATCCCTCCCCCACGGGCCCCACTGCTTTTACCTGCACGGGCTGCAGCTTAAGAACAGCGCAGGGACTGCACATGAAGTCTGAAGATGCCCCAGTGCCTGTTGGGACCAGGAAGCAGCACAGCAGAACAGTGAGCTGCGAGGAGCAATGTGGCTGACAGCTTCAGGTAAGTGTTTTTAAACATTTAATATTACCCTGCGCTCCCTAAAACCCTCCTCCCGCCCTACACATCTTTATTGTGTCAGTCGCCACAGGACAGTAGAAAGATTAAACCCCAGGACAAGGTGTTAAAATGCCCTGATTGACACAGCATTAGCCAAGCAACACCTTTCTGTCCTCGGACTCCTGAAAAAGGTCACATATATCATAAAAATGTTCATGTTTCCATTTGTATTAAGAGGCGTGGCTTGGACGCCGATCGGGATGGCGGCGTGAGCTCGCAGCTCCGCGCGGAATCCCGCTAATTCTCCTGATTCCTGCACCCTGGGCGACCCGGGGTCTATACTGCTGCCCTACGAAGTGTAGGGGAACCACTGGGCAGTGGCAGAAAGTTGCTGGGGGACCGCTGGCCCCGAAGAGACATCGATGAACGACGGCCGAGGTGTCGCCGAGGGTGAGAAGAAAATGGCGGCGGAGCGAACCGGCGGCTCCGGACATCGACATTGAGCAGCCTTGGCGCCAACTGGTGGGGGGTCCTACTGTTGTGAGATCGATGCTGTGGGGGCTGAGGCGACAGTCCTGAAGATCGGGGGACCGGGACCCGGCACTGCTCGGACATCGGGGACGACTGCTGGCCGCTATCCCTCCTCCTTCCCTTCCTCCCCTCGACCCTGAAGGGGGCAGGTCGGACGGTGCTAGCCCATTTGGCCCTTGGAGTTGCAGGCATTGGCGGTGGCACTTGATCCTGCACATTATTGGGAAGTTTACCCCGTCCCACGAGTGCCGGGACCAGGCGAGTTTCCTAGCCTGTGACGCAGCACCCTAAGATGGCGGCTACTGGAGGACCGGCGGCCATGGAGCATGGACAAGAGGACCTAGCTGCGCAGTCCCAGGTGGGCGAGACCCCCCCGCCGATGTTGGAACAGGAGCAGCGACTGAATCGGCGCTTGGATGCCATACTGGGTGCTATCACCTCGACCAAGGAGGCGTTGCAGCAGGACATAGCGCAAGTCGCCACGGGGCTGGGGCTATTGCGAGCGGACCATGCGAAGCTGGCGGATAAGGTCAAGGACCATGATCAACTGCTATTGGACCTGAAACCGTCGGTGGTGACCGCTGAACATAAGATTACAGACATCCTGGCCCGGTTGGATTCGCTGGAACGACGAGCGGAGGATGCCGAAAGCCGCAATAGGAGAAACAACGTGCGGGTCGTAGGCCTGCCGGAACGGATTGAGGGGGAGGATGCGGTGGCCTACATGGAGGACTGGTTTCGAACTGTGGTGGCACCAGAGGGGCTTACTCCTTTCTTTACTCTGGAACGCCCCACAGGGTGCCGGCTCGCCCGCCAGGGCTTGGCCGCCCTCCCCGACCGATGGTGGTGCGGCTCCTCCATTATAAGGACCGGGACCTCCACATCCAGAGGGCTCGGGCATCGGGCCCGTTTGAGGTGGAGAACAGCAGGGTTACGATTTTTCCGGACTACACCCAGGCGGTCCAGAAGAATAGGGCATCGTTTCTGGCGGTGAAGAAGGAACTGCGAGAGGAGGGCATCCAATACTCCTTGCTCTTTCCGGCCAAGCTGCGGGTAATTCTGGATGAGACCACGCACTTCTTTCAGACCCTGGACGAAGCATGGCAGTGGCTGGAGTCATACAGAGCGGGGACGGATAGGTCTCACAAAAGTAGACGAGATCGGCCTAAACCTCCTCAGGTCAGACAATCACAACGAATCCGGTCCCGCAATAGGCGCCAGCGGGAGAAACGGGAGGCCCAAATGGCTGCGGACAAGAGAGAGGCGCTTGCAGCGACGGCGGCCATCACGAGGTCGCAGCAGGAAAGTGAACTAGCGGAGACGGACTCTGGCGGCGAGGTCAGCAGGACGGGAGAGGACCTTTCGGAGGCGGAGAGTTCGAAGGGGCCGGTGGTAACCCCTCAGACATCTGATGGGATTTTTCACGGTTGAGGCTGCATTGGGACTTGGACACGATCTTTTGGTAGGGTGGTTTCCTGTTGGAGATGGGTGGGCTGCTGGGTAGGGTGCCGCGTTGGCAGGATGGGATGGGGAGCGCGGGGCGTGGGCTCCGCTAGCTGGGGTCGGCGATAACTCACCCCCAGGGCCCTTAAGGCCTTCTGTGGTGGCGACCACAGGTTAGATGGATGTGTGTTTGGTTTGAGGTTTGGATCGGGGCTGACACTGGGTTTGTAGGCTCTGTCCTGGGGAGTGGGGTTTGGGGTGTTTTCCTTTTCAGAGTTTGTTTCGGGGGGGGCAACTGCTATGGTGGGGGTACGAACTGGCAATGTTTGACTTGGATTGTTCACTGCTGGTATGGGGACGTTACCTAACTTAAAATGCCTAACGTGGAATGTCCGGGGGCTGCGAACCATGGTCAAGCGCCACAAGGTACATGCGTATTTGGTGCGAAGGGGGGTACAGGTTGCCATGCTACAGGAGACCCATTTGACGAAAAAGGAATGTGCTGCATTGCAAAAAAGATGGCGGGGTCAGGTGTTTGGCACCACTTATTCAGCGTATGCTAGGGGGGTGTTGATATGGGTGAGAGCGGGGATTCCGTTTTGGGTGCTGAACCAAGTGGTGGATCCTGAGGGCAGGTTTGTGGCGGTGGAGGGACGGTTGTATGGTCGGGATGTGGTTCTCTGTTGTGTGTATGCGCCAAATGCTGATCAGGCCCAATTCTTCGATGGCCTTTCCGGGTCCTTGGCCTCTTTCCTAGCGGGCCCGGTGATACTGGGGGGGGATTTTAACTCGATTACGGATGTGGTCTTGGACAGGTCTCACCCTCCCCTTGTTGATTCCCCGGTACGCAAGTTAGCCATGCACAGGAAGGATTGGCAGGATAGGTGGGGGTTGCTGGATATGTGGCGGGAACAGCACAGGGATACCAGGGATTATTCCTTTTACTCAGCCCTCCATGCACTACACGTGAGAATTGATTTGGTGCTCTGTGGCAGGGCCCTGGCCCCATTGATCTCACACACGGAATACTTGGCCAGAACCATATCGGATCATAATCCCCTATTGGTGCATGTCCAGTGGCAACGGGAGTGCTCGGCGATTCCAACATGGCGGCTCCGGCCAGACACGTTGGAGGACTCAGTGTTCAGGGAAGCGGTCCAGCAGGGCATCGATCATTATTTCAGTGAGAACGAGGGTACTGCTACGTGTAGGTCCACTGAGTGGGATGCGATGAAAGTGGTGGTGAGAGGGGTATGCCTGGGTCGGTTTTCGAATGCTCGTACGACTGTGTTGAATGCACTTGCGAATGCGGAAGAGAAACTGAGAGATCTGGAGCGGCGCAGGCCGGATAGACCGGACTTGCAAGCCCGGTTTCTGGAAGAGAAGGAGGTGGTCGCTACCGAAACGGAGCGGTTGAGGAGCTACGACTATAGGCAATACGCCATCAGAGCGCATGCTGAACGGGATACGGTGGGCACGCTCCTGGCCAGACTTGCTAATCCTGAAATTAGGGGCTGCCCGGTCCTTAGCATCAATAACGCACTGGGGGAAACGGTGTATTCTCAGGCAGCGGTGTTGGAGTGCTTTTGTGTGTATTATGAGGAATTGCACCAGAGTCAGTTGGGAGTGGAGGCCCAGGAAATAGCAGAGTACCTAGAGGCGAGGCAGCTTCCGGTCCTTGACGATGAGGACGCGAAGGAGCTGGGCGGGCCGATCACGCTAGCTGAAATAAGGGCGGCCATTAAAAATATGGCGCGGAATAAAACACCCGGAGTGGATGGGTTGCCAATAGAGTTCTACCAGCAGTTTGTAGATAGCTTGGCACCCAGACTGCTGGTGGTGTACACGGAGGCTTATGAGTCAGGGGGTTTGCCCGGATCCATGAGGGAAGCATTGATAGTGCTGCTGCTGAAACCCGGCAGGGATGCGACGGATGTGCGGTCCTATCGCCCGTTGTCCATGTTAACTGTGGACTATAAGATACTGAGCCGGATCCTGGCCACCAGGCTGGCTCCACATATGACTAGCCTGGTCCACAGGGATCAGGCGGGGTTTATCCCCACGAGGAATACGGCGTTTAATATCCGTCGACTGGTTGGGATAATGGACGCTGTATTGGATGAGAACGGGACCCAGGCGGTCCTGTCAGTGGACATTGAGAAGGCTTTCGATAGTTTGGAGTGGGTTTTTCTAGATGGCGTGCTGGGGAGGTTTGGTATTGGTGAGGGGTTCCGCCGATGGACGAAGGTGCTGTATTCCTCGGCGACGGCGCGGGTACGTTTGGGTGGCTTGGTGTCTGCGGCTTATCCGGTCGGCAGAGGCACACGGCAGGGGTGCTCCCTTTCCCCCCTCCTGTTCGCCCTGGCGATGGAACCCTTGGCGGTCCATGCTAGGTCGGGAGACAGATATGCGGGGATAGACAGCGGCGGGCGGCTACATCACATCTCGCTGTATGCGGATGATCTGTTGCTGTATTTAGACGACACAGAGCGGGCTCTGGAAGGGGCGATGGACCTGTTGTCGGAGTTTGGCCAGTTGTCGGGCCTCAAGGTCAATTGGGCGAAGACCTGTGTGTTTCCGCTGAGAGCGGAGTCGCCCTGCCCTGCTCGTGACTTAGGGGTGGTCTGGGAGCCATCTTGCTTCACTTATTTGGGAGTCCGTATCTACCACGTGACCGCGGACCTACTGGAAGGCAATATTGGACGGTGCGTACGGGCGCTGAGAGGTAGTATGTCTTTTTGGTCAACCCTTCCGCTGACGGTACTGGGTAGGATTGCTCTCTTGAAAATGGTAGCGCTCCCCCGGCTCCTGTACTACTTTCGGACGTTGCCCATTTGGATTCCTCAGAGGATCTTTAGGGACCTGAGGACGATGGTTATTGGTTTCCTGTGGGGAAATGGCCGCCGTAGAGTGGCGTTGAGCACGTTGCTACGCCCCAAGATTGAGGGGGGGATGGCCGTCCCCGATTTTGAACTGTATTACTTGGCGGCGCAACTCCAGGTTCTCACGCAGCATGTGGCTCGGGTGTTTAGGGGACCGGAGTGTAATCGAGAGTTGGGGATACAGCGCCATGTACTGGCCTATATCGTTATGCAGCAGAAGCTGGAGTTGCGGGGCCTCACTATGGAGGAACGGACGCTCAGGTTATGCTGGCAGAGGAGTCTCAGGAGGGCGAAGGCGACTCGACCATATGCGCCGGAGATACCGATTGGCATGCTGACAGCCCTACCACATGGAGGCGATTGGTCCCCATTGCTGGAATGGGAAGAGGCGGGACTTCAGATGATGGGAGACCTGTATGTCGATGGGACTTTGGTGCCCTTCGGAGTACTCCAGGAACAGTTCGGGCTACCTGACGGGGGTTTCCTCTTACACGCGGCGGTGGTAGCGGCTATACAGAAGCATTGGAAGGGAGGGCTCATCGAACCGGACACGACTATGGCATGCCAGTATGTGGTAATGGCAGCGGGCACCTTTAAGGCTGTGACCTGCCTCCATAACAGGATGTTGAACGAGGGACTGGAACCGCTCCTGGGGCTCAAGGCGAAATGGGAGGAGAGCGTGGGTAGGCCCATTCCGGACCCGGCATGGAGCCATATTTTACGGCGTACGTGGAAAGGCACGAGGAATGCACGTTTCCAGCAAGTGCACTTCTTTGTGCTACATAGGGCATATCTGACTCCCGAAAAAATAAGGCGGTACTTCCAGGTGCAGGATGCACGGTGCCCGAGGTGTTTATCACCGGAGGCGGACATGGATCACTTGTTCTGGGGTTGCCCGCATTTGGAGGCCTATTGGGCAGAGGTGGGGGACCTTCTAAACGACGTGACTGACAGGGAGGTGGAATTTGACATGGCGGCGTGTCTGTTGCTCTGGTTCCCGCACACCAAGCACACTAAGGTGACGAGCAAATTCATTGACCTGGGATTGATACTGGCACAAAGGGAGATTTCGTGGCATTGGAAGTCCAGGGGAGGGCCCTCAGTAAGGAGGTGGAAGAATGACTTGCTGCGGTGGTCTGAATGTGAGAGTGTGCTCCGAATGAGGCAGGCTGTCAAGCTTGGTAATGAGAAAGCCCTGGATACAGCGCGTGCATGGGAATTGGTGGTGCAGGCCTTGTGTGACTCATTAGTAGAGGATGAGGACTGAGTGGATGGGACCTGAGGACGCCGCGAGGCATACTAGTTCAGAGTTATCATTGACACTGTGGCGGGACCCATACTACAGTTAGGAACATGACACACACCATTAGCGGTTGCCGGGGAGGGGGCACTGGGGGGTTGTTCAGCGGGCGTTCGGGGTGGGTTGGGAGCCAGGGGGTTGACTGACCGCGGTGGCGATTCTGGGACTGAGAAGGGCCTGTGGGGCATAGATGGCTAGCGGGAGGTAGTAGAGGGGTGTGGGACAGGTATAGTGGGCCCCACAGAGCACGGGGGGGTACGGCAGCGGCTCGTAGCACTGACCTGCACAAGTAGGATGGCTGAGGTTGTTATTGTTGTGGGTGGGGGGGTAAAATGCAGATACGAAAAACGTTCTTTTCGACCATTGTCCCATAGGGACACTCACCATGATGTCTTCCTGTTATTTAGGACACTGCGCCGCCCGGCCTCCGGGATGCGGGCTGAATGGCTGTGTATGGTACACGCTCTTACAATTGATGCGGGGGGGGCACCATGAGTGGACTGGTTGAGCAATTGTAAGCTGTGGTTCCTAATTCTGCAATAAAAACAAATTAAAAAAAAAAAATGTTTCCATTGTATTCACATGCATGATATTTTTAAACCTTTATGGCCCTTGCTTACGTTTGTAGAATGGAGGTAAAATTCACCCACCAAATAAGTAGCAAACTAAAACATTTTACTCCCTCTACTGAGACTAATCCTCTCTGGCAACATCATAAATTGAGTAGCAGTTACACAGGACTCAAAGATTCAAAGATTCAAAAATACTTTATTCGGTTAAAAAGCAAGATAACCATGAAAGTAGCATGACAAATGCAGTTTACAAGAGGTGGAGTATGCTTATTTTAAAAAAAAAAAAAAAACACAAAAGGAAAAGAAAGCATCAAAATTTAGTTCATATATACAATAAAAGTAATCAGTCCGTTTGAATTGATTTACGGCACTTAAAAACCAATTTTAAAAATTCTGCAATTGAGGCAACCATAAAAACAGTTTCCATTTTCTGGCACTCTGTAAACGCTAGGCGGCATCTATATACATTTAGATCCTTGAGGATAGGGATGATAAGATTCTTTCGAGGAAGGGTGTAAAATTTACAAAAGAATAATATGTGTATATCGGATTGATGGGATACTTCATCACATGGACAAGGACATAAATCCTTCGACCAACAATTCATCAAGGGGAACGATAATGTCCTAAAAACAATATTCAGTCTAAAACGGGTCAAGAGGTAGCGTTCATGGTTGGACATATACAATGAAAGATATGGCTGCAATCTCTCTCCACATAGAATGTCCTGGTGGGCGGAAACAGTCTTTTTTCTCGCCTCTTCTATATGTCTCATTTCCTTGAGGTACACCGTACATAGATTTTTCAAATCCCTTCTAGATATATATTCCATGGATTGCGGGTCCTCGAAGTATTGGGGGCAATTTATTTTTTCAAGAAAGTTTTTGACATAGCCTATCCATTTAAAGTCACTGATATTGTCCAATACCATGATGTCCTTTAAAATAGCCCGATTGACAACACATTCATCGTTTGTCCAAACCCTATGCCAAAGAAGGACTGGCTGAATTTTAATAGTATCTGTAATATAGGGTGTACCCAGTTCAGCATGGCATATCATCGTTGCAGTACTTTGGGGTACGGACAGAATGTGACATAAGAACTTGTTTTCCATGATTTGAATCGCATTAACATTTGAGTACCCCCATAATCCGGCACCATAGGTGGCTACAGATATACAGGTCGCATTATACACAGTTAAAATCTCCTTTATGGGTTTTTTACCTAATTTTTTCATAAAGCATTTTAGGGCCATAATAGTCTTAGAAAATAACATAGATCTCGCATGAATTGCTGTAGTCCATGAGCCACTTTCATGAAACAATATGCCCAGATACGGGAAGGTAGGGGTCCTTTCTAGGGGATCGTTATTTATAAAGATTGGCTTCAAATGCTTGCTTGTTCTGGGCCCACAGAACATAGATAAAGTTTTAGAACAATTGATTTTCAAATCTAAGCCAAGCATAAAGGTGTTAAAGGCTGTAACCAGAGTTTGTAAAGCCATTGGTGTGCGTGCCATCAGGACGGCATCGTCAGCGTACATCAGTGCAGGGACAGGCCTACCTCTCACCATAGGCATGTCTCTGCCCTCCTGCACGAGATGCTTCTCCATTCCATTTATATATAATAAAAATAAAAAGGGGGCTAAAACGCACCCTTGGCGCACACCCCGACCAATCCCGAATTGTCTACTGCATTCACCATTATTCCCGTATCTGACACTAGCAGTGGCCCCAGAATAAAGCTCTCTCAGAAAACATATAATGGCATTGTCTACCCCCAATTCGGCCATAATTGACCATAATTTAATGTGTGACACACAGTCAAAAGCTGATGTTAAATCAACAAAAGTGAGGTATAGACGTTGTTTTTTAACCTTTATATATTTCTGTAGCAAGGTGAAAAGATTCAAACCTTGCTCTATGGTCCCCAAGCCCTTTTGGAACCCAAATTGAAAATCACTTAGCACCCCATTATCCTCAGCCCAGCTCTGCAATTTTGCTAAAATCACTCTCCCCAAAATTTTTATAGAAGAGTCCAATAATGAAATTGGCCTATAGCAAGTACAGCTTAGCCTGTCACCTTTCTTGAAGATTGGGACTATTACCGATGTAAACCAGGTAGGGATTGGGCTATTTACCAGGGCGGCATTAAAAAGCTGAACTAGCAGTGGCCCCCATAATTCGATGTTAGCTTTATAGAGGTCAGCTGGTATGCCGTCTGGCCCTGCTGCCTTGCCCCCCTTAGTCGCCTTCAAACTTGCTATAACTTCTGGAAGGGTTACAGTCAGAGTTCTGGTAGTATCTAGATTTAACAACCCCTCGTCCTGGCCTGTGTCAGGGGTTAGTTCCACAGCCTTATAAAGGGAGGAAAAATGAGCCACCCACTCATCTTCTGAGATAGCAATTTCCAAGCGTGCTTTTTGTTCATGTAAAAGGGGGGTATTAATAACCCTCCAAAAAGCAGCCGGATCCTTTGATTTTGAGGCAGCGCATAGATTGTACCAAGCCTCCCTTTTTATCGAGGCCTTTCTGTCCTTCAGTGCTAAATTGTAGTCCTTCCTAGCAATTCTAATTAGGATTACATCCCGTGGTCTTTTATGAATTGCAAGTCTAAGCTTTGTTAAGGCTCTAGTGCAGTTCCTATCGAACCATTTCCTATTGGACTTTAAAAAGTTTTTCCTTTCAACCCACAAAGCTTCCTTAATAGTACTAGAGATGATATTAAAATGGGTTATTATATCACAATGCTCTGCGTAATCATCTAAACAGATCGAGAAACTATTCGTGCATTTACTCAATATTTTATACAGGAAATCATCCGGGACCAGTCTGCTCCATTTAAGGTTGTAACCATTTTGAGCACCCAACCTCACGTCCTGGACCATTTGGTCCGGACCATCTCTAGTATCAGCTACAGCAAATAGGTTCTCCATTTTTAATACCTGTGGCAGGTGATCACTCAATGGTAAGTCCATGATATTTGCTTTGATCAATCTGCTCGCAGAGCTGAGTGTACATAAATTAAAATCAATGGTAGATGAGGCACCCCGACCAACAAATGTTGGTGCAAATGGCGTTGTATAATGTGCTAACTCATTTGAAAACCCAAAATTGAAGTTAAAAATTATCTCATTTAGTGAGTCGCCTAATAGGGTATGTTCAAAATGCGTTAAATTGACATCTTGTTCCAGCATTAAACCACAAATACCCTTTTGGCCCTTTTTGCAGAGAGTACAATTAAAATCACCCCCCCATAATAGCATAACTTCAGCCCTCTTGCTCTTATCAAATTCGTTTTGCATTTCAGTAGTTAATGTGTCAAGTACATCCTTAATCATGCCATCTGGACAATTAGTGAAGTAGTGTGGCTCACTGGTTAGAGGCGGCAGACCCGAGAGCAGAGGACGGCCCGGGACCAGGGTTCGATTCCCGGCGCGGCAGGTTTCTGGACCAGGGTCAGCGGACTCGATAATTCTCTCGCCTCGGTGCCCACTCTGATCAGCGATCACACTCGGCAACTCTGGGAATTAGCTTGCCTCATCTTCACTAACGGCCCCACCAGACCGCCGGGGATGCCTGGTCTCATCCTGGAGATTCCCAGTAAGGGACCATCTCTCAGGGAAGCCAGGAAGGGTTTCGCAGCGGTCTAAGCGCCAGGACGCCCACGGGTAGCAGTGCGCTATATAAATGCCTACACATTTACACATTTACACATTATTGTAAAAATTAAAAAGAACCATCTTTGGACCCTTCCTTGTGTAAATTACAATTTTTTGATAGTAGCTGGATCCAGGGGAGAAAGAAATGTTATCGTATACTAGGAGATTAGATATGTATACAATCAACCCCCCCTTAGGTCTTCCATGTATTCCACCCACCGCCGGGGTAAAGTATGTTTTGTAGCCATTAAGATGTATCGGGGTGGTAGCCCAAGTTTCTTGGAGGGCTAGTATTCCCACGTCGGTAATGGCCTCATCCCAGGTTGGATTGGTAATCTTTTGTTTTAGCCCAGCCACATTCCAAAAAAGCACCTTACAATAATCTTTTTCTGCAGTTGAAATATCTATACTGTCCCCTGGTCTGCTGACCAGGCTCCCTTGTATAGACTGATCCCCCGTCTGTATTTCTAAGGTTTCATCAGGCCCTGGACAGCTTATCGAACCCAAGGCCAAAGAGTTGTTAGGCAGCAGGACATCTTCCTTGGTCTCGGGGAGTCAATCCACACTTTCCAAGCAATCATACCGGTTGTAACATGGGAAGAACGGGGGGAACTGCGGGATGCCTGTGTACCCTAGGTCATAGCCTTGAGGATAAGAGTAAGGGGGCCTCCCTTTGTGTTTTACAGTGTTCCAGCCATCTTCATGCCTCCCATTCCACTGTGTGTTGTGGTAATTATTATCAAAAGCCTGACCAGTATTACCACCATTGTATCGTTTGTCCCTGGTCCAGCTCCACCTATTATCCGGTTGTTCACCCTCAGGATAAAAGAAGGATAAAGGCCTAGCCACAATAGACAAACCATAATTTCTTGGGGGCCTCGATGTAATAAATTCTGCGGTGCGGGGATTCTCAAATGTTATCACCACGCAGTCACCGTGTGTCCTTTTTTTATTGTTATTATTATACCCCACCCAAGGAGCCCTTTCAACCATGAGGATATTGCTTTTAAAGGCTGGTGGCAAAGGGTAATTATCGTTTAGCCAGTGTATTGTTTTATTTATAAGTCCCCCATTATTTTCATATGATTTATTATCAGGTTGTGGGACTCCAGTAAGGACCACCACGTATGGAGAGGCTTCTGGTGGTAAATGTATGTTTCTACGTGACTCCCTTTTTTCAACATTAGCTTTATCCTTGGGAGTTTGTATGGGTGGTGCTGCTTTATCAGTTGTAGTTGAATTTTTAGGTATTGGTGTAGGTTTTGGAAGTGGATTATTGGTGGGTTTTGGAGGTGGATTGGTGGTAGGGTTTGATGGTGGATTAATAGTGGCACCATTTTTTGCAACTGTGGGTGGTCTATTCATAGTTGGTTTTTTTGGTGGAACTTTATTGTTCACATTAAAGCTAGGGGCACTAATATCTTTATGGATGTTAGTCAATATTGTTTCCAGACATCGTAGCCTAACCTCAATAGGTTCTAAAAGAATTTTTAGCATTGCAAAGATGTTATTATTAACCATGCTTAGGCTACTACTGTCCTCTCCCCCTCCCACTTGGTTGTCAACTACCCCACTTAGTTCCAAAATTCCCTCCAAGCTACTATCCAAGATGGTTTCATCTGGCAGGCTTAGTGTTATGCCCACGCTGACCCGGGGCCCCCCTGCGGTGTCATTAATATTGGCGTGAGCATCTAAGTTGGTGCTCACGTTCGACTGTATTGGATCCAGCTGAACTGGGTCATGGATTTTGCTAGTCTGGGGTTTTTTCCCTTTTCGAGTGGTCGTTTTAATGGACTTTTGTTTAATACTCTTTTGTTTAGGGATTGCCCCCTCCTTCCTCCCCCTTTCAATTAGGGTACTAGCTGAAGTTTCATTTTCAATTACCGCTGGGCCATTTTCCAGCAACAAGGAGAGATTTGGGGTTGCCTCCAGGCCTTCCTGCGAGGCTGGTAGATCAGAACCCTGATCCTTATGTACCATTACAAGTGTTTTCGGAGCAGATACATTATTGGGTGTGCAAGCTTGAGCAATATGACCCAGAGAAGAACGTTTTGCCATGGCTAAGTCTTGGGACACCCTTCTGTCCATCAGTATGATCCCTTCATCAATGAGGGCGTGTGTGCGTACTATAAAGTCATCTAAGGTACCTGTTAATTTCTTTGCCCCAGCAGCTGCCATGCTTCTGGTCTCTGGGTGATTCATGGCAAACCCAACAAATAACCCCCTATACAGCAGGAAAAAACTTGAGGCCAAAGACCAGTACCTATTTCAGTACAACAGGATCTCAGGGACTCACACTAATATATGGCAGCAAGTTTTTGGCCAACTTACAGTTTTGCAGTCTCGATGTCCTTTGGCTACTTGCAAACGGGCAGGGTGTCTGGCCCAGGCCAGGCTCCTCGGGCCTCTGAGGGCCTAAGAGGGCCCGCCCTTTGCCCGGGCTTCGCCCCGGGCGTCCCGCTCTGCCGGGTTTGCCGGTCTTTAAACCCTCGTTGGCGCTCTCTGGGCGCGAGGCGCGTCACTCCGCACGCGCCGCCGCGTTGCCTGCCGGGATTTGTGGTCTCCCGGAGCGGCGGCGCGGAGTCCGGTGCCTTGGGACTCTTGGCGGTGGCGGCGATGGCTGTTGGAGCTCCCTGGTGCTCCCTGCTGCTGATTCTGACTGACTCTCGGCGGTGGCGGCAAAGGTTAGTGTTTCCCCCCGCTCTGCCGGGTTTGCCGGTCTTTAAACCCTCGTTGGCGCTCTCTGGGCGCGAGGCGCGTCACTCCGCACGCGCCGCCGCGTTGCCTGCCGGGATTTGTGGTCTCCCGGAGCGGCGGCGCGGAGTCCGGTGCCTTGGGACTCTTGGCGGTGGCGGCGATGGCTGTTGGAGCTCCCTGGTGCTCCCTGCTGCTGATTCTGACTGACTCTCGGCGGTGGCGGCAAAGGTTAGTGTTTCCCCCCGCTCTGCCGGGTTTGCCGGTCTTTAAACCCTCGTTGGCGCTCTCTGGGCGCGAGGCGCGTCACTCCGCACGCGCCGCCGCGTTGCCTGCCGGGATTTGTGGTCTCCCGGAGCGGCGGCGCGGAGTCCGGTGCCTTGGGACTCTTGGCGGTGGCGGCGATGGCTGTTGGAGCTCCCTGGTGCTCCCTGCTGCTGATTCTGACTGACTCTCGGCGGTGGCGGCAAAGGTTAGTGTTTCCCCCCGCTCTGCCGGGTTTGCCGGTCTTTAAACCCTCGTTGGCGCTCTCTGGGCGCGAGGCGCGTCACTCCGCACGCGCCGCCGCGTTGCCTGCCGGGATTTGTGGTCTCCCGGAGCGGCGGCGCGGAGTCTGGTGCCTTGGGACTCTTGGCGGTGGCGGCGATGGCTGTTGGAGCTCCCTGGTGCTCCCTGCTGCTGATTCTGACTGACTCTCGGCGGTGGCGGCAAAGGTTAGTGTTTCCCCCCGCTCTGCCGGGTTTGCCGGTCTTTAAACCCTCGTTGGCGCTCTCTGGGCGCGAGGCGCGTCACTCCGCACGCGCCGCCGCGTTGCCTGCCGGGATTTGTGGTCTCCCGGAGCGGCGGCGCGGAGTCCGGTGCCTTGGGACTCTTGGCGGTGGCGGCGATGGCTGTTGGAGCTCCCTGGTGCTCCCTGCTGCTGATTCTGACTGACTCTCGGCGGTGGCGGCAAAGGTTAGTGTTTCCCCCCGCTCTGCCGGGTTTGCCGGTCTTTAAACCCTCGTTGGCGCTCTCTGGGCGTGAGGCGCGTCACTCCGCACGCGCCGCCGCGTTGCCTGCCGGGATTTGTGGTCTCCCGGAGCGGCGGCGCGGAGTCCGGTGCCTTGGGACTCTTGGCGGTGGCGGCGATGGCTGTTGGAGCTCCCTGGTGCTCCCTGCTGCTGATTCTGACTGACTCTCGGCGGTGGCGGCAAAGGTTAGTGTTTCCCCCCGCTCTGCCGGGTTTGCCGGTCTTTAAACCCTCGTTGGCGCTCTCTGGGCGCGAGGCGCGTCACTCCGCACGCGCCGCCGCGTTGCCTGCCGGGATTTGTGGTCTCCCGGAGCGGCGGCGCGGAGTCCGGTGCCTTGGGACTCTTGGCGGTGGCGGCGATGGCTGTTGGAGCTCCCTGGTGCTCCCTGCTGCTGATTCTGACTGACTCTCGGCGGTGGCGGCAAAGGTTAGTGTTTCCCAGGACTCAACACAATGTTCCAAACAATGCCATAATAGTATGTTTATATGAGTGATATCAGCGGAGGACCTCCTCAAGAAAGCACTCTTTGTGCCTGGCCTTAAGGGGGGATGCATGGTGAAAACTGCATATTTTCAGCTCTTACCTTAAAAACATTTATATTACTTCTTAAGTTCATTAACATTTGATTTCCTAATTTCAAAATCTGATATGGATATCTGGGTGTAGCATTTCCTGAGGAGGTATAGAGCAAAAAATATGATCTAATTGTAAAATGACAATAAACAAATTTCATCTTTAATACAAATCACTGGTGTACATACGTGTAGACAGATACCAGGATACCAGTCCTGAAAGCAAAATGGTTTATAAACCGTTAAGAGCAAAAAGTGAATAAAGAGCAAAAGCAATGTTGAGCGAGGCCTGGCATTTAAACTACGCTCACTCATCATCAGGTGCCAGTCCCCAAGAATTGCCTTACAATGAATACCTACCACTTTGTTTCAGCACAATATTGTTGAAATCACTAGTTTGTCTTTGTACATCATTTATGTTCTAGTTTCTTAGGTCTCTTCTACTCTGGAATACCTAAGGAAACAGAAAGTTGAAAAAGCAACAACCAGGATAGTGTAGCCCTTGGCAGGGGCCTACCTTGCTCTAGATCCTGCTCTGAGGAAAGAATGATAGCTTTGTTTCCTTTTCTTTAATAAAAAACGTTTTTAACATCTCAATCTGCAAAAAGAAAGATAAATCTTGAGCCCTAATTAAGATAACTCCAGTGTGATAACTCTGTTGCAACACATTTCTGAATTATGCATTTCACTTTTTATTTTATTGGACTTGGTACATGCCAGTCGCAAAACAAACATGCAGCCCTCATAAAATTCAACTTGTCAATTATGCAGGAATTTAAAGGAATTAGACCGCCCAGTACTTACCTTGACATGCAGATATTGGTGCAATAAGTACCAAAATAAGGATGTTATATCTCATTCAAGGGGCTAAACTCATAAAGCACAAATTATGACATCCAATTACCTCCAAACATCTAAGGCCCAGATTTTCAAAAAAGTCATGGATCGCAGTGCAGCAGCCAAAAAGTTTGTGCTGCGTTGCGTGACAGGGAGGGAGCAGGAGAGCGCCACATTTACAGAAATATTACTCTCTAATCCGCTGTTCCTATCGCTGGTGCAGATTTTAGCTGCTGTGCGCCAGGCACACACCTAAGTGGCATAATGGTAATGTGTGTGCATGAGTCTACCATAGGTTTTGCACTGGTAGGATACCCTTCCAGTAAAAAATGTTATGCTTAGACACACTTTAAAACGTTTCCTACTTTTTATGTGTGCTGCACCGTGCAGTATGCATGCAAAGCTGGAAAAGAGAGGAGAAATAAAAAAAAATCTCCTTTTAACTCCTCTTTTCAAATGGTGTTAACCTTCGGGGCTAAACCGGTCCACAATTGATTGAAGATTTGCATCAAAAGGCATGTGTGGTTGCACTGGAAAGTACATTAGGAAAAGAAACGTGGTGACCCTAACCCAGAACAAACGCTTGTAAGTCTACCCCCCACCCCCCCAGGTGTCCAAATTTATTAGTGCAATAGTTAGCGCATCAAAAACTAGGCCAACTTGTAATGAGTGCAAAACATCTAAAGTGGGCACTGGTGAACTCGGACCAATTGTATGATAAGATTAATAATACGTGTGTTGCTGAGTTGTCACTTTGTATGTCCCCAGTACCCTCAGCCCAGGAGATTCTTTCAGCTTTTGATGGCATTGTCACGAAAGTTGGGGCAATGTTAACTGTACACTCTCCAGGTGAGGTTCGTAGCGACCCAAAGTGGTTTGATCACTCTTGCTCTAAAGCAAGTCCTGATTTAAAGGCGGCTCTAAAGGCCAGACCCAGGGATCTGTCACGAATCCGGGTACCACTCCTTAGCTATAAAAAGGCTTTGGCTAAGCGAAAAACAGAAGTAAAAGCCACCATCTGGGAAAGCCTGTTAGACCCCAAAATTATTGGAAATAACGTGAGGTTTGGGGAAATTATAAATAAACCCCTGTTTGAATCATCAGGTGATTCTACTGTGGTTACCAACATAACAGAAGAAGAGTGGGTTTCTCACTTTAAATCTATTTTTAATAGTAACATGCCACAGCCAGTATCTAAAAAAAGATGTTTTAGGAGTTAACCCTCCGTGCTTTTCCATTTATGAGGTTGAAAAGGGAATTAAGGGCTTATCAAGTAACAAAGCTCCAGGGCGCGACGGCCTGCCCCCTTTTTAAATCACGGGCATCACTGTGGGTGCCTGTCCTTACTGCTGTGCTTAACACAGCCGCTGATCACGGATGCCCAAGGTCGTGGGGGGTTTCCACGATAGTTCCAGTTTTTAAAAAAGGGGACTGTAATAGCACGTCCTGTTACAGACCAATATCGTTAATCGACTCTGTGGTCAAAGTAGCGGGTGGTGTAATCCTGAATAGATTAACAGCCTGGGCGGAAGACCACAATATAATCTCCCCGATTCAATATGGCTTCTGGCCAGGCCACTTCACCATTTCACAGTGCCTCAATTTGTATATGGTTCTGGGGAAATATACTTTGGCACGTCAGGGTACAATTCACATGGCCTTTATGGACCTCTCTTCAGCCTTCGACTGTGTTAATCGGGCTAAAGTTTCGGAGGCCATGGGCAACATGGGCGTGGACCAAAATCTTGTTAATTTATTGGTGGACTTACAGAAAGACACCCGGGCTAATGTACGGTACTCTCAGGATTTAAAGGTAACTAGGGACTTTGGAGTTCACCAGGGTGTCAGACAGGGCTGTATTTTGGCCCCGTTTCTTTTTAATTTATATATTAACAACCTGGAGGAGAGTCTCTTAAATACAGGTGCAGATTACCCCTATGTTGGGCGCAAAGGGTTACCTGCTTTACTTTACACGGATGACGCCATTTTGATGGCTAGGACCTCGAAAGGGCTTCAATCTCTACTTGACACCTTTTATAGCTTTATGAAACCCCGAGATCTTGCTATTAATAATACAGAATATTTTGTAATGAATGTGGGGAAAGGTCACAAGAAGTTGTTCTCATTTCATGTTAACGGGGAGAAGATCCCTACAACAAAGATTTTTTTCATATCTGGGTGTCTTGTTTGACAATCAGTTGTAATTGGGCCCTGCAGTCAAGAGGAAAAGGGGAAGATGACTCGGGAAAATGCGGCCATTTTGAACTTTGCCAGGCAAATGGGCAAACTCCCAATTGCTGCGCTGATAAAAATTTATCAGGCCAAGAGCGTGGCAATAGGCTGTTATGGAAGTGAGGTATGGGGGCATACGGCAGTCAATGACCTTGTAGTGGCAGAAAATAACTTTCTGAAACAATGGCTGGGGGTTCCCAGGGGAACAGCCAGCTTTATAGTGCATGAAGAATTAGGTATTCCCTTTCTAAGCAATACCATTGCACTAAGACCACTAATTTGCTGGCTGAAATGTTGGCTAAACAAAGACCTGCCTTTAAATCACCAACTCCTGAGAGAAGCCTTATGTTGGGATAATATGTTTAAAATTCCGTGGTTAAAATATTTAAAAGTTTGCTTCTCCAGACTGGGCCACCCAGAGCTCTTTCTAAACCGCGACTCTATCATTACAGCTGATGTAGAGTTCGTAAGGAAACATTTTTTCATCTCACAGCACTTGTATCGTGAGGAGGTGGAAATAAATAAATGCAGTGTCTGGAATTACGTTGTTCTGAAATACACAGCAAGTATAGAACCCTATCTGTCCTGGCCGATGGCGGGCTATGACCATTTTTCGTTTACTAGGTTCTGTCTGGACCTTTTCCACCTGTTGTTAGCTGTTCCAAAAGGCAGCCACCGAGGTCAAGTGCTACCACCCTGCGGCTGTGACAATGTGTCTCCGCAGGATCTGGTGCACTTTTTATTTATTTGTCCCTTATGATATACATTCGAGATTTTATCTTAAGCCTCTTCTTAAAAAATTGAATTTTAACCAGGTTAGACTAGCACTTTGTTATCTACAGCTGCTAACTCACGAATGCACTTTATTTGTAATAGGTTTTTTAAAAATGGCCATAAAATTTAGAAATAGCATGGAGGGTTAAATACTTAGAACTGTTGTCATTGCTGTATTTGAATAATTGGTGATTATAAATTCTGTATATGTGGGTTTTAGATATCTGTTTTTATTCGTGTTTTTATTAAATTGTGCTTTTATGGTTGTTTCTGTATGAATAACCGAATAAAGATTTTGACTATTACTATGAGTGCAAAACAGAAAGATAATGATTATTCTGGAAACCAATCCAACATGGAAATGAAAGAACTCCTGACATAGCAAATATTAAAAGAACATTTTGTGATAAGAAATAGTATTGTGTACAAACCAAAAGCGACAGTCCACTTAATAATATATGATTTAAAAACAAGGTTAACAAATTATGTTGAATATGCTTTGGCCCTGTAATGTTAAACAAACCAAAAGGGCGTCCACTCCTTACTGAGTCCCTAGTAACATTGGAGAGCAACTACGGGGTATAGTTACAATAAAATGCCGGAGCACAGTGCTGCGCCAAATTAGGCAGCACTGCGCTTGGACATTTTCAAAATTCAGGGATGCAACTTATTCACGAGAATATGGTGCACCCCTGTGTTTCCCCTAGTGCTGATGCAAAAAAAGCTGCCTAGCGCAGGAGCCCTTCTGCGATGTTGAAAGGGTGCCAGCCCTGCAGGGACAATTGTTTATGTGCAGGAAGGGACACCTTCCTGCCCATAAACAAAAAATAATGGCAAGTTGCACATTCTAAGTGTGCTGCAGAATGCAGCACACATGTAATGAGCCACAAACGAGAAGAAATTAATAATTTATCTTCGTTTCTCCATTCTAAATCCTGCTATTCCATGGCAATCATTTTTGGAGCTGTCTCAGCCTTGTAAAACTGGGACAGCGTCAAAATCAACTGGTGTTGCTGTGGGCCCACAGCAACACCCATTGCACACCCCTTTGCCGCTGAGAAAAGAAAGTGGCTTAGCGCCACCTTGTAAATATGGAAAATGGTGCTGTGCCACCGAAGTGCAGAAAAAGGTAATGCTCCAGAGGTGGTTAGGGTGTGTAATTATGTCCCTAAGTGTCATGCCCCTGATTCCAGACCTTACCCTGTGCATCATAAGGTCACTGAAATCGTAAGGTGAAGTATCTTTCTTGCTTACAGATTCGGGTCATACGTAAAGTTACGTCAAGCCAGACAAACAAGCCACTCAGTACTGGGTAGTACCTGAATATTTTGGGAAGATGAATTAAGTTGAAGTGCATCTTACTTCAGGTACAGTGCAGATGAGAGAACTGAACATTCCCTTGGAAACCATCTCAGTCAAGGTTGTTCATCGTGCACTTGTTGACCTCTCATGAATTGTCTAGATTCACCGAGGTAAATACAAAGGGGCAGATTTATGAGGCCCTTGCGCCACGTTTACGCCGCTGTTGCGTCACGCAAGGCGGCGTAAACGTGGCGCATTCCTACGAACGATTTACAACGTGACGCATCTAGGCAGATGCGTCACGTTGTAAAGCCCTGCGCCGCTTGTGGGCGTTCCGGCGCAGGGTGGGCGTTCCGGGGCAGGTGCGCCTCGCAAAAGTGGCTGAGTGAAATCTATGAGATTTCACTCAGTCACTTTTAAGCCAATGCTGCGTCAAAAGCCTGCGCCTGCTTGAAGCAGGCGTCGGTCTTGACGCAGCATTGTTAAAATGGGGCACCCCCGAGCCTTGCTGGAGCTGCGTCGCGCTTGCGACGCAACTCCAGCAATGCGACACATTTCCGGCACAGATGCGTCACGCATCTGTGCCGTTTTTGCACCATGGTGCGCCGCATTATAAATGCGGCGCACCATGGCTGGCGGAGCTATGGCGCACTGTGGCCCATGTTAACTGGCGCATCCCTGGGGATGCGCCAGTTAACATAAATCTGCCCCCAAGAATTTCTTTCTCGGCTCCATTGAAGATGTGCCTTGCTGATATGACACAGAACCTAGGTTACAATAACCTGCACAGGGAGTGTTGAGCGAAATAGGCAGATCAGGACCAATCATGAGGAAAAAGGGGAGACAATTACAGCAACACACACTAAAGGTGTGCGCACTCCTTGAATAAATGCAAGCATGCGAGGCACACACACATCATGCTGAGACAGTGTGAATGGTTTCAGTCATGACGGAGAGTGGGCCTGATTTACCTTCACCATCCTGAGGACTACCAACTGTCATATTTAGAGATGACTGCTGACACATCGAAAGGAACTGCAATTCCAGTGGTTTCTTTCAACGTACAATGAGTGTGGTGTACAGAGCTGTTCATTTTGATGATTGTCCATCAATTTTTCGAACAATTTCCGAAACCGGAATTTGTTTTCATAAACACAAATAAACAGTGACCCCCACATCCTGAGCATTTACTCCCAGGGTGTAGGGGTCACTATTTTTATTTCCTGTCCCTCACTACCAGTTTTCTTCTGGCAGGGATTGACAGAAAACAAAAAGCAATAACACTGTTTCCCAAAATGAGGCAGGCGGTGTAATATCCGTCCAATGCCAGCCCCTAATCTGTTGGGCCATTGGAGGAGGTTTTCCATTGACAGATCCAATCAGTGGGTCCGTCGACTGAAAACCTAAGGCTTGCCTGTCTCTAAAAGAGGTGGGCAGACGGAGGGATGGAGAACCCTACACTCCAAACTCTAAATCAGGTGACTAGGCAGTCTCCTCAAACTGGGGTGTAAGTAAAAATGCAGTGTAAGAGATATTTCTGATTAAAATAATAATGTGTTTTTATTGTCCTAGATGTTTTGCACTGAAAACGAATACGCAACCATATTTTTTTACAATATTAGCTAAAAAAAGCTCTAAACTAGGCCCCAACTCCATCCTGAATTCAAATTATAACAGTGTTCTCATCTATTCTTTCTCTACATGCAGCAAAATGTTCAGTACTGAAATTCTTTGAGATGATGTGTTGTTCTCAGCGAAGTCTTGAGGAAGCGTTCCATCAAAACGTAACTGTTCAAGGTCCTTCCTGCCTGTAACTTAGTGGGTCTATTCATTTCATAAGTCTGTGATTGTTTTGAGTGTAACTAAGTTTGTACTGTCGCATCTGATAACAGTAGGTCAAAAGGGACTAACTATTATTTGTTTCGTTTCGTTTTGTTTCAAATAGCTTTATTGGACAGCATGTATCATAAAAGCATCAAATAGCATATATACAATAAAATAGAATCTGTGCAATAAAAAGAGAAAGTAGATCATGTAATACAGAGGGTTGTTTAAAGGTCTCATGAGATAAAATTAATAGCAGCATATTCGGTGAAAAACATTAAACAAGTATCATAAAAGAGATTTCATTCTAGGACACTATCTACATGTAGGGTAAAAATTAGTTATAGTGAACAGTGTATAACAATGTTTAAGGTGCTATTGCTATCTATATCATAATTAATATTTTGAGAGTTAAATGGCAGACCAGTATAGTATATGGTTTTAAACACATATGATAAGTCGTAAGTGCCTACATTGGGGTCACACATTATATGGCTCTGATTCTCATTAGCTCAGGCTCGGCCTAAAAATGTGGCCACTGCGCATGAAAATATGACACTGGGATCAGATTTTAGAATGCGCAGAACAGACCGGAAGTCAGTGGTGCCCATGTCGCTGCATATTGGTTTTAATCACTTGCTCCTAGCTGTAGCATATGCAAGGAAAGCAAAGAGGACATGGGCAATACACTCCGCTGACGCTCCGCAATAGGGACAGTGCAATGTCATGTTCTTGGCTGTATGCCACTTTGACATATGGGTATTAACAGGGAGCGTGCTGAACCTAAACTGAATGTACAGGGTTCTATCTCCTGGGACCTTGATCACATCTAGGTAAGACGCCACACATCTAGCTTGCTTAAACAAGAGGAACTCTTCTGTCAATCTACCCAACATTGACTTGCATAGTTCTTGACTGTCAAACCAGTCCCAATAGTATCTCTAATTAATATTCATTTAAGGGATTGTGTCTAGGATAGTGTTAGGTATTGTTGCATTATATTCTGCATTGTGATTCGCTTAGCCTACATAACATTTGGGTCAATTCATGCTAACTGTGTACGTTTTACGGTGTATGTCGCTACACAAAGGGTTCCTTTTGGAGGTGATCCAGAGTAAGTCTCTTGATTCTTAGTGTAGACCCATGTTAGTCTGAATGATGCATAGATCTCTGAATAATTTTGGTATTTTCTCTGAGGCTGGATGTTGTGTTAAACCTTCTGCTGTATGTGACTGATCTTAATGCTAATTCCTTACATATATTTTATCATGCATTTTGCTTTCTTATGAGATTGCTCATATTTTAGCACAAAATATTTCCTTGAGTCTATTTTGTGAGACAAGAACGCATTTTGTGCTTAAAAAATAGAGAAAAAAAGCATATGAGTTGAAAATAACAATTGCACAATCTGTTGTTCCTGTACATTGGTCGTAAATTTTTGCACAATGGCACATTCCATGAATGGCGCGTGAAGTGGCAAAATCATGCAATTTTGTCAATTTTTAATAACAAGCATAATGTGAAATTCCCAAAATGATACAAACTACCCTGGCAAAAAATATATATTGCGCTGGCCTATTAAAAAGAAATGTGCTCAACTAATATCAGTCAACTGTCAATTATGCTATGCGGTGGACATGGGTTTTTTCCTATACTAGTCACCCATTCAATGAAGCTTATTTTTCGGTTGTCCCCTATCTCCAGCATATCGAGTACAGTACCTGGAGAAACTTGTCTAAATCATTTTAATCAGATTCCTCAGGCTTGCTGCAGGAGAAACCGTATAAAGTGAGTGGGAAATGTAATCAGGAACATTGAGGCACTTTGTTACCATACAAGGGACTTTCTAACCTTACAGCCGGACGTAATAAAACACGTTTATGACATAACCATGATACTTATTATCCAGTATTGCCTACATGATGTAGGTGTAGCTATTGCCAGGTGACCCTTAAGACCAAATAGAGTCTGGAAGCAGTAAGTAATGGTATTCCTTCTTGTGGGGAAACTGCCCAGCAGTAACCCCTCCAGATTCTTGTAGTGGATGGACAGGAAGAACAATCTTGTTCCATCAGTCATTACCTACACAAATACTGCTTTATCTTCTTCCAACATCAAAAGCAATGGCAACATTTTGTGTAAAGATCTTGCTGTGGATGGGTGTGAGCCAACCAGATGTAGGCAGCATTTTGTCCACCTGAATCTCTGATGTGTTCTGAAGTGGCACATGTGTATCTCAAAGTAATGCTCTAGTTAGTGGGGGATCTTAGTGAACCCTAGGTGTTGGTGTCTTATAGGCTCCAACCTTGTGGTAGACACAGAGACCCTTTCAACAGCTAGACACATAATGGTTATGAAAAGGACGATGCCCTTCAAAAGTCACTTTGCTCAACCTTATAGATTACGAACATACGAAATTAGGTGTATTAAGAAAGATGTCTCCCACTGGAGGGAAAGCCCATTGACAAAAATATCCTCTAGGCTCAGATCAGGAAGATAGGAATGAGGTCGATAGTGCAGACAACAGGAAGACAGATGAAGAAGGCAGGCTCCAAGGGTGCAGGCTTTCATATCTCTAAAGAACATGCAAGCTGCAGAGAACACAGACAGCTGAACTACTGGAACAGAGCAGGAGCGTATAACCGGCGAAGATCTCCAACTGCCAAACTCTGACTCAGTATCATTTTATAGCGTGGAACTGAACCGGAAGAGGAAACTTATGTCAGGAAATATTCCTACCATCTTGGATTGGGGAATAAAATTAATCTTGCAGACCTACAACCAGAAAAGGAACGCGTCAAGCAAACTTCGTGGCATAGGAATTCAGAGGACATGGTCTGCTAGGAAACACAGGTAAAGCACTGGCATAGAATTCCCTAAACATTGTGGAGCAAGGCCTGGCTGCTGTAGAGACATCCAATTGTGTAATTGCTCGGACCCGTAGGCAACAGGGCTGCGCCATACAGCTCTGGGACTCTGCACCCAATAATCACCAATTCAGAGTGCACTATGATGATGCGCTTGGCAGAGGCGCTCCAGTCTTCTCATCAGCATCCCAGGCTTTCCTGCAAGCAGACATTTAACATCCATACCGTGAGTGGAGACAATTCCATCCTGCAGTTGAGTTGAGTACAAAGAGGTTAAAATACCCTCTCTTTTTATATTCTAAAGATCAAGAATTAATAACTGGCCCATAAATAAAACCTTTTATGGAGGCAAAGGAAAACACACTCTCATGTTAATGCCTCCATATCCTAACCTAGATGTGCATTTGTATTTATTTTAAAAGAACTCTAACTACCCAAGATTATTAGTGGCATGCTTCATCATCAAGTCCTCTACCAGATGCCATCTGTATCTGGGTGGTCCCTACCCTGACCATCTAGGGGGCGATTCCGAGGCAATTGAGATCTAAGACTTAAGACTGCCTAGGGGAAGTCCCTATTATTACGTTTCCCTTTATTTAGGGTTCCACTTTCAAGATTATAAGTACATGTGATGCTTGTAGAGAGTCGTAATCACTCCAGAATCTGCATGTCTATATGTTTCAGCCAAGGCAACGGTCCATGCGGATTGTGTGGTTTTCTTCAGAACCGACCAAAGATTCTCTCACACTTTTATAAATTGTATTAGCTAGAATACCCCACTCGTCTATTGTGTTTTTATTGTGCGGTTCACAGACTTTCACTCATGGGGTGTATGAGAGAGGCATAGATGGTTGAACCACATGTGCCTCTACCACGTAGCCCGAACCACAAATGCATCTCAACAATGCATTCCTTTACCACTCATGCCTTATTCACACATGCCTTTAACTTGTAATTTCGTGTGAAGGCATGTTTGGTAAAAAGATGTGTGGTAAAGTTCACACCCCTTTCCCTTCACCATGAGTACTAAAATCCTGCCCCTGCCCTATAATCTGCCCCAGCCCTAAAAACGACCCCACCCCTGAATCCTTGAGCCAACCTTACCCCCTCTGCTCTAAATACTGCCCCCTTGCCCTGAAAACTGTCACTTCGCCCTGCCCTGAGCCCTAAAACTCTGCCTCCTACTTGAAACTGACCCTGAACCTCCTCCTTGCTTTGAGCCCTAAAAACTGCCCCTTGCCCTGGAAACTGCCCCTACCCCTACCCCCGGCCCTGAGACCTAAAACTCTGCCCCTACCTTAAACCCTACCCCAACCCCCGCCCCGCACTGAGCCCTAAAATTGGCCCCCTGACTTAAAACCTACCCCCAGCCCAACTTACCTCATCGCGTCCCCGCCCTTCATGCAGGTCGTCCTCTTTGGTTCCTCTCCTTGTCAGCCAGCAGCTAGAACGTCGACTGCCTTAACCATGCATATGAGTGGTTCAACCATGTGCATGGCTGAGGCAAGCAGTGTCCAGCTTGCGATTAAACGGAACACATGCTTGAAACTGTGTTATAAAGTCTGTTTCCCACACTCATGTCATACACACTGACCAGTCGGATACTTTTCTGCTAGTTTTAAGAATGGTGTCCATCCTGTGCACCCTGGACTTCTACAGTCAGGTAGAGTTTTCAGTAAAACATTCTTGAGCTAGAATGCATGTAGGAGCTAAAGTCCACAGGTAGGTGTTACGAGGGTGGAGTCCTCTGATGAAAAGCGCAAAAAAGAAAAAATACAAAGCAACACGCCTTAAAATTCATGCACACAAGATCTGAGGCAACATCCATGCATCCATCAGGACTGCCTCAACTCTTCTCTAATGTTAGAAATGGGATCCCTGGCTGGCCAGGGCTTGCGCCAAAGTCAGTCAGAGATCACCACTCAGGGCAAGGGGGTTACACGCCAAGATAACCCCTGCTCACCCTCTAGGTAACGTGGCGCGAACAGCAAGGCTAAACTCGGAGGCTATGTAGGTTAAGTATTTGCGCGCGCACCCACCAGCAACAACATCCAGGGCCCCCCACAAAAGGAACTCCACACAAGGTATATATGAAAATAGTCTTTGTATTAAAAAGGATACATTAGATAGGAACACACACTTTACAAGGTGCCAGAGGCACGGGCAGGATTTATAAGGGACTATATACAGGGCAGTGCCAAGGGACCACTGCTAGGAATATGCACTTGATGGAATTGGCATTAGAACATATAACAACTGGGAGCTTCATAGAACTAGCATTAGAACTCACTCTAACCAGCAGAAACCTACATGACACATCGGATATTCAGGAGGGAAGGAATGACAGGGCACATACCACATCAGAGGCACCTTCAGAGGTGCAACACATAATAACTCTCAGGAATCACATAAAATGAGCTCAGCACTTCAACAGGCCCTCTGGCCTCCCTGGGCTGGGACGCCCAAAGTCACAATGTCAGGACAGGCTGCAGGTAGCCAACAATAAACCTAAACGTGGCAGCTGCCCACGAAGTGCTGGGCAGCTGTAAATGATAGGGCCAACATAGGAGCCTCTCTAGGCTCAAGAACAATATGGGCGATGAGCCTCTCTGCACTCTTCAAAAAGGACTGGCCCTCGAGCCTCTCTGTGCTCGACAGCGAAGATGCTGGGGCCGAGCCTCGCAGGCTCGGCAGGGAAACGGTAGGCGGAGTCCCTCTCGGGGGACTCGATATCAAAGAGGCCCCACGGGCCTAGATGCACAACGAGCAATTCACTGGAGGGGAGGGGCGGGCACCGGCAATGTGCCTGATGCCACCTCCCCTTCTCTGCACTCACCGGGTCGGCGTGCCGGTCTTCTATGCCCCGCCGCCCTCCTCTTGCTTTCCGGGGCTCTCCCTCACTCTCGGGAGCCCCGGGGGGTCGGCGGCATCTCGGGGCAACGCAGGAGCGCCGAGTAGGCACCCGCCGCTACCTGCTTCTTTGTACTTTCGGGGGGCCGGCCTTCAGAGTCCTTGGGCTGGCAGCCAATCACGGCGCGGCCCGGGGACATCATCACTAGGGAATCCCGAGCCGGCAGCCAATCACGGCGCGGCCCCGGGGAAAGCATCATCCAGAGACCCGGGCCAGCAGCCAATCCCAGCACGGCCCGGTGGACACATCACGAGGGGTCCCGGGCCAGCGGCGGTGAACTCAGGGGGATAGCGAGGGGTAGGCTCCCTCGAGAATCAATGACATAAGCGAGGTAGGGACTCGCTGGGGGCCGAGGGCCCTTTCCACAATCGGGGCAAATGCCGGGTGGGCACCGGCTTGGTAAGAACAGCGCTCCCAAGCGCTAGGCACACAGGTTGCGCTCTCAAGCACCAGGGGTCAATGAAAAGCGCTCTCAGGCGCTAGGGCAATAGCAAGCAGTAAAGTTCTTCGGGGGATGCAGCAAAGTCCAGAGTAAAGTCCCCCAATCAGCCCAGCACGGCAGAGGGGTTCCTCCAGAAGTCTTCCAGGCATCCATCAGGGATTCAGGGGCTGGGCAGGGCTCAGGGAGGCAAGCCTTCCCCTAAGCCCAAGCAGCAGCAGCACGCCCCTGGCAGGATTCAAGTCAGAAACAAGAAAATTTTTAGAGTGTCACAGTGCCCTTTTTATACCCAACATCCTTTGTCTAAAGGGGCAGGCAGTAGGAGAGCCATCTAGAACTGGTTATGGGGGATTCCTTTCACTGGCCAGGCTAGGGACATCAGACGCACCCCAGGGGGTGGATCCAGCATTGTGTGGGGAAAACCCAGCCTCATTCAGGACCCTCAAACCAGACAGTCAATCCACAAGCATGCCCAGGCTCACTCCTCCCCTCACATCAGCATGCTAAACACTCCATTCACCACCAGGGCAGACCCTCCCATACTCTTCGAGCCAGGCTCACCAGCCAGCCTCAGCCAATCACACGCCAGACATAAATTACACAAATATGCCAAGTTCTGAAAGTAGAGCTTCTACACTATACACAATCATACCGCATATACCATTGCGCAGCATTTAATCTCACGAGTTTGCACATACCAGACTCGACCCTGCACACCCCACGCCTCAGGAACTACCAGGGACACATACATTCCCCATGCATTCCTATGGGAGGGCAGGCCTCTCTCACCACACGCACTCAGAGTGGGAATCACCATCCCCAGGTTACATATAACAAGCAAAAACTTCAGGGGTGAACCTGCCAGAAGTCCAACATCTAATTTAGAAAAAAGCTGAAAGCAAACCTCTTCAAAGAACACTACATCACAATGAAGTAACAGTCCACCTGCACTGTCAGAACCAAGCTTCAACTCCAATCACTGGTTGACTGTATGTTTACCTTTGACACTGTGCAGCGCTCTGCTAACTTTTACTACATGTCCAAGTCCACAAGGAGACTTAAACACACTACATGACGAATGTGAAGCACAGGGTGACTTACACACACTATATGACCATTACATAACATGTCCAACGTGAAGCACAAGGTGACTTTCACACACTATATGACAAACATGAAGCACAGGGTGACTTACACACAATGGGGACATGAGTACGTTGCGATAAATGGGACTACAACCCATAAACTGTGAAAGAGAGAGAAACACCCCTTAAACCATCCCTCGTGTAAGGGAGTATTGGCGAGTAGCTGGCGTCTCTGGCGCTGCTCTTTCTGATGGATTTCAGAACCCCTGAAGCCTGGAGGGGTTGGCTGTAAGCAGCTCGCATGTCACCAGTGCGCAGCGCTTTTTCTTCAGTTCTATATTAGCGGAAAGCTGATAAGCGGTGAGTTTGTGCCAATTTCGTACCGATATTGTGCTGACGTGCTTGTTGCTTATTTTATAGCCCTTCAGACCAGCGGACCTGCAGTGAGAGACGCGGACTCACAGATTAACAAGTTGGCTCCATGCTCCTGTAGAGCTTATTGGGGCCTTAAAAGACGGGAGAGACAAACCTAAAATTTGCTCCCTGAGATCACAATATAAAGAAACATTGAACCATGCCAGGAAGGAGTGGGACATGGAGAAATGGTCTAACTTCTCCTCCGCACTGGATATGAGGGACGCGCGTAGATTTTGGGCAATTGCCAGCACTGGTTCAGGAAAGCCTAGATCCTCAACTGAACCTAACATTGAGGCAGGGGTCTGGGAGCTACACTTTAAGACCATATATGCCGACACAGATCTGGAAAACCTACCGGCATATATACCTAGTCTGGGGGAACAACAAGACGACCAGGAGTTTACAGTGGAGGAGGTTTATACTGCCATAGGGAAGTTGGCCATGGCAAGGCTCCTGGCCTAGATAGACTCCCCGGTGACCTAATCAAGGATCAACCGGCGATCTGGGCCGCTTACCTATGTGCCCTTTTCAACGCTATTTTTTTAGGAGGCATGGAGGTACCGGGAACTTGGTTGGGAGCAGAGATCGTCCCGATCTTCAAGAAGGGCTCTCTTCTGCTCCCAACCAACTACAGGCCTATTAGCCTCATTGACGTCCCTCAAAAAATCTTCTCCCGCTTAATCCTGGACCTCTTACAGGAGTGGATCGTGGAGCGTAACATCCTCATCCCTTATCAGGCTGGTTTTAGGAAGAACACGTCGACTGTGGACCAGATCTTCCATCTAATAATGCTATTCTGGAAGACGGCGACATTAGAGGGTGGCAGCCTCTATATGGTCTTCGTGGACCTTCGGTCCGCGTTCGACCTTGTACTCAGGGGCAAATTGTGGGTTGTGCTTTTGGGATTGGGAGTCCCAAATGCATTACTGGCGATGCTGATGAGGCTGCATGCACAAAACTATGCACAGGTCAGATGCGGGAGGGATGGGGCGCTGTCGTCTCGGTTTCCAGTTGGCAGGGGGGGTCAGGCAGGGGTGCGTCCTGGTACCAACCCTGTTCTGCCTCTACGTGAATGGTGTTATATCGCACCTGGATGCGGCCCCCAACAACGACGCACCCAGATTGGCAGGCAGGAGGGTGCCAGCGATAATGTTTGCCGATGACACCCTCCTGCTGTCCAAGTCCCCTATGCGGATTCAACGAGTCCTGGACGGCTTCACAGACTTTTTCCGCTGTCGAGGACTGGAAATCAATGCTGATAAGACCAAATTTATGATTTTCAGTCCACCAGCACGGACCCGTCCAACGATTAACGAAAATCTTTCCTGGGGCCTCCAACAATCGAAATCCCAATTGAAACTCTCCCAACTAGTGGGTGGTATCCTTAAAATGTCAAATTCATCCACATTCAAGCCAGTGATCCCTGCATTGGAGATTTACAAAGTAAAGACGAGGGCATTGGCTCTTTGCGGTGGGGAACTCTGGGGGTACTCCCGTAGGCCCGAAATCCCCAGGAAGGAGAATAAGTTTATGAGGCAGTTACTTGCACACCTCTCTTGCTGTTGAGATTGGACTTAAGGCTGAGTTTTATCCACTGACTATGAGTGTGGTGTGTTGTTTTGGTCCTGAGGCGGAAGCTGGGACATTGTCTTAAACTTTGCCGCTTGATTAAAAAAGCTTACTATCGTTTTAAATCTCGCTCCAAGAGATCGTCCACTTGGAGAAACTGCATTTTTAAAATATTAATTTCAAATTGCCACTTACATTCAGTTCGCCGCTGAGTGAGAGCGGATCCTACCCCCCCTCGAGAACTCAATTGAGCCTCGGCTCACCTGCCAAACTAGTATTTCCGGGCCCGCCATCTTGGGTGAGGAATATGAGCTAATTGACCAGGGCTAGGCCCCTCCCACCCTCAGGCCCTCGCCACTATAAAGAACAGCTGAATTCACCACATCTTCACTGACTACGAGTGAGTGTGGTGTGTTGTTTTGGTCCTGAGGCGGAAGCCGGGACATTGTTTTAAACTTTGCCGCTTGATTAAAAAAAGCTTACTATCGTTTTAAAACTCGCTCCAAAAGATCGTCTACTTGGAGAAACTGTATTTTTAAAATAATAATTTCAATTGCCACTTACATTCAGTATGCCGCTGAGTGAGAGCGGATCCTGCCCCCCCTCGAGAACTCGATTGAGCCTCGGCTCACCTGCCAAACTAGTATTTCCGGGCCCGCCATCTTGGGTGAGGAATACAAGCTAATTGACCAGGGCTAGGCCCCCCCCACCCTCACGCCCTCGCCACTATAAAGAACACCTGAATTCACCACATCTTCACTGACTACGAGTGAGTGTGGTGTGTTGTTTTGGTCCTGAGGCGGAAGCTGGGACATTGTTTTAAACTTTGGCGCTTGATTAAAAAAGCTTACTATCGTTTTAAAACTCGCTCCAAAAGATTGTCTACTTGGAGAAACTGCATTTTTAAAATATTAATTTCAATTGCCACTTACATTCAGTTCGCCGCTGAGTGAGAGCGGATCCTGCCCCCCCCTCGAGAACTCGATTGAGCCTCGGCTCACCTGCCGAACTAGTATTTCCAGGCCCGCCATCTTGGGTGAGGAATACCAGCTAATTGACCAGGGTTAGGCCCCTCCCAGCCTCACGCCCTCGCCACTATAAAATTATCCCCCTTCCCAGGAGGCGCAGCGGAGGCGCGCAGCGGACGCGCGCAGCGGCGGCGCCGGCGGGGCGCCTAAGGCGTGCCAAAGGCAAGCCCGTCTGCGCCCGTCCGCGACCGGCCGGGACCACGGGCCACGACCACTGGCCAAAATAAATCCATCCATTATTCTTCCAGCACTTTACATCAACTACGAGGCCCCATCAACGACCAATGCCTTGCGTCCTGGAATCCCACCTCAAAACTCTTCTGCTGCCCACAGTGCACGTATCACAGTTGCCCAAAAACACCCCCCCCTCATACCTCATGTTCCTGCTGAACTGCAGGTCTCTCCCTAAACATGCTGCAGAAATATCTCTGTTAATCTCCGACAAAGAACCCTATGCAATTTTTCTCACGGAAACATGGCTACAATCAGAATCTGACCCCGATGTCATTCAAGCTCTCCCCGCAGGATACCAAATACTTCAGGTCGACCGTTAATCTGGAAAAGGCGGTGGCATAGCTATCATCTACAAGAATTGCTACACCTGCCACTCCTCTACAACTATCTTATCCAGCTGCGAACACCTTACTTTCTCGCTGGACTTCTCCCCCACATGTACATTCTCAGGGACTCTTATCTATCGGCCAGCGGGTACTCCGACTAACTTTATAAACCAACTCGCATGAGAGGTAGCCAATAGTGTCTGCTCCTCACCTAATTACACCTTATTAGGTGACCTGAATGTGCACCTAGATGACCCCCTAGACTCGGCTGCCGCCGAACTACGCAACAATCTGGAGGCACTAGAACTCTCCCAGCGAGTGCTGCAACCCACCCTCAATAAAGGTCACCTACTGGACCCAATCTTTACTAACTGTACCCATTTCACAGTTAGTCCATCCATTCCCCTCCCATGGACGGACCATTTTTTGATCCCATTTATCTGGGCGCCATCCGGATCACGTCCTAAACCTTCCCCCGCCTCCTGCAGGGACCGCAAATGGTCACAACTTAACACCAGCCTGTGGACAACCACTCTGGAAGCCTCTGTCCCAGTAAACAACCCTGATCCGATTATCAATAATGACAACTTCATCAACTGGATTACCACCTCCTTAGATCTTACTATCCCATTTAAGGACATCAAACCCAAACATAGACCAAAAAATGCTCCTTGGTACTCACAGGACCTGCGCATTCTTAAAAAAGAATGCAAAAGATTGGAACGGAAATGGCGCATCGATTATTCACAAACCAGCAAAGATGAATATCGGGCCGCCATAAAAATCTATAAAAATGACATAAAAAAAGCTCAAGCTACCTTCTACGAAAACAAAATAAACGAAGCAGCATCTAAACCCAAGGAAATATATCACATCGCGAAGAGCCTGCTCAAACTTCCCGATAAGCCACCAGATCCTCTAACTGCTCAAACTCGCTGCAATGAACAGGCCGACTACTTCTTCAACAAAATAGCCACTATCTACTCATCCTTCTCCCTACCCCCTCACCCCAAAATAGAACAGAAGGACACCAGTCCACCCCCACTTACCTAGAAAACGTTCCACCACTGGAGCCTACCAGCCTGGAAACCATAATACTTCAGGTAAAGTCCGGATCTTCCAGCGACCCTGCCCCAGCTCATTTTCTCAGAACAATCACCCCTACCATCCTGCCCACCATTCTGAACTTAACTAACAATTCCCTTTCCTCAGGACTTGCCCCCCCAAAATGGAAGCAGGCAACAGTCAAGGCCCTCCTGAAAAAAACCAATTTAGATCAGATGAACCCAGGAAATTACCGCCCGATCTCCCTGCTACCTTGGATATCCAAAATCGCGGAAAAGGATGTTAATCAACCCCTCACAGAATTCCTGGAAGCAAATAAATTACTGGACTCATCTCAAATTGGGTTCCGCCCCATGCACGGAACAGAAACCGCTTTACTAGCTGTAACAGAAGGAGCAAGAATGATTGTGGATCAGGGCGGCACTGCAGCCTTTATCTTATTGGACCTCAGTGCCGCCTTCGACACTGTGAATCATGACATCTTGCTTCACAGAATCTCAGAACTAGGGATAACATCTACAGCAGCGGCCTGGCTACAATCATTTCTTTCAGAGCGCTCATTCCGAGTCTGCGAAGGCAATACCACCTCGCCCAGTAAACCACTCAGTTGTGGGGTTCTCCAGGGTTCGTCCCTAAGCCCCACACTGTTTAACATATACATGCACCCCCTCGCAGTAATAATTCGCCCTTTCGGCGTCCAAGTCGTGTCCTACGCGGATGACACGCAACTGATGGTTACCCTCAATCATCCCTCTTCATGTCCTAATGATCTCAGAGGTTGCATGGAAGCAGTAAGTACCTGGATGAGCCAGTCTTACCCTGAAACTAAACGGAGACAAAACAGCTAATGGTACTGGGTAACTCCCCTCAAAAATCCATTGAGTCTCTGTGGCCACCAGATCTAGGCCCAGCCAGGAACACCATCAAGAGCTTAGGAATATGGTTAGACAGCACATTATCCTTCGGACACCAGGCAACCAAATTATCTGCCACCTGCATGGGCATTATAAGACTCATCCGAAAAATCCTGCTGCTCCTCCCTTTCAAGGCCAAACAGATCATGGTCCAGGGCCTAATCCTCTCCCGACTGGACTTCGGAAACTCCCTTTATCTAGGTGCTCCCGAATAAACCCTGAAAAAACTCCAGGTGATTCATAACTGCACTGCCCGCACACTTCTGCGCATTCCCCGCCACCAATCAGTGAAATCTGAACTAAAAGCCCTCCACTGGCTGCCAGTAAAAGACAGAATCAATTTTAAAAGCATGTGCATTGCCCACTGTGCCTACTGGAGGAAAGGAGCAATCCTGAACCACATCTTGATTATCCCCTACCACCCCACCAGACAGCTCAGGTCGACTCATACCTTTCAAGTCATCAGACCCAGGTTCAGAAGAGAAAGGAGTGGAGGAAGAATGTTCTCAACAAACGCGGCAAGGCTCTGGAACTCACTCCCAATCTCTATTCGTTCAGAACCCAACCTTCTGCACTTTCGAAAAAAACTAAAAACCTTTTTCTTCAGCAGATAAATTGACCCGCCCCACACACCTGTATTTGGCTAAGCGCTAGGATGCTTGCGGGTAGCTATTGCGCTATACAAAAACCATATCCTATCCTATCCTATCCTATCCAGGACGAGCTAGCCCTGAAACCTCTCAGGTTTTGGCGCAGGCTATGGATAACTCCAGAACTGTCCAATTATAGGCTCGAATTGAAGGATGTGCTGAGCCACGGTAGCGCTGCAAAAATTCCCTGGCTTGTATTTGTGAAAAATGAACTCGGGAAAATGGGACTACCTGACCTCTGGTATGATCCAGAAAGGGCATGCAGGGGGGTTTCAGGCAAAACGCTTGCGAAGTCCTTTATGGATCAAAAACAAAACATATGGTTGCATGACTCCAAAGCTGGCTCTTTCACCATCACCTTTCTAACTCTCAAACATTCATTTGGTTTTGAGGAGTTTATGAATGTCATATATTCTGTAGGAGCGAGGAAGCTATACATCCAATGGAGGCATGGAACACTACCACTAAGGGCACACACAAGCATGTGGTCTAATCCCACGAGTAACTTCTGCCCTGGATGTGGTGCGATCAAGGAGGATGAAGTACACATACTCTTTTTTTGCCCCGCCTATAGTAAAGCCAGAAAGTACTGGTTGGTGCCCTTATGTAAGAACATGGGATTTGACAAATGTTTTGTTGCAATGAGAGTCCTTAAGACTGACACGTCAGCACAAATAGTCTTTGCACTCTCCAAGTTCCTCTTAGCCATGTGGTCCAAGAGATGTTCCCTCATCATAGCGGCACCCAGGGGTGATTGTATATTATGAAATTATGACATTATACACTGAATGAAATTTGATCTTATGAATTGATTATCCTGTGATCTACATTCTGATTGGTAATCTGATTCTATGATTTATTTTATGTCAATTGGTTTTACACATGTTTCAACTGCAATCTTTTATGACTGAAAAATGTCGAAATAAAGATCAAATGGATGGAATGGCTTACAGCGTGTGAGTGGGACTAAAACCCATTACCATCCCGCAAAAAAGGATACCACCTTGAAAAAAAGGCAAGAGCACCTGAAACATTACCTCAAAAGAATTAGACACAACTGAAAACCCGAATGAGTGACAACCACCCATGAACCAAAACGAACAACCTCCTGTACGATCCAACAGAACACACAAAAAGAAACACCTTAGGCACAGCACACATTCCACTCATCTCCATCACACCAACGTTCCAAACAGAACAATCATGCTAGCTGACGCTGCGGCCGATTTTGAACTGCATTACCCACCTCCTGTTTTCGCACAGTGTCCACAACGCTTGCTGGTAGAACGTGCACTCTGCAACAGTGACTGCCTGTGAAGAGTCTCCATGACAAAACAGGCGATGATCCAAGGCTGCGGCAGCTGGAAAACAAGGCGAAATACTAATGAAGGTTGCAAATCTACTTGACTGAGAATAAATAACAGTGGGAAAATGCTAGCGTGAAGAGCGGCGACAGGCTTAGGATGCTGCGAAGCTTGTAGAGTACTGCCACCAAACCCAAGACGTACTTTGCTATATATCCAACTGCACAAAGTCCAATAGGAACAAAAGAAACACTTTAATTCCCAGAGACTATTATGATTACAGTGGATAGTTTGAAATATTTCATCTTTATGTATACACGTTGTGTCACCTGTAACTGTCAGTCACAAATCATGATCTAATCCTTGTGTATTCACTGTATATGTGTTTTTTGTACATTGGACAGCATACCTAATGCGTTGTTGAATTAGGATCTATGTGAAAGTTGAATACTAAAGATTTACTTTCTCCTCATTTGGGTCAGTGTTCATTTATTTGTTTATTTCATATGTATCCTTCATGGGATATATACGTACATTGATGTATTAAATACTATCTTCAATTGAAATGTTTCTCCCGACAGAACCATTATTGTTTGTTTAATTAACCAAACCCAAGATGGCAGCACGCAGCAATGACACTCATCCGGTGGCTCAAGGCACCTCTGTGCAGCAAAGCGCCCCACAGTAGCTGGCAGAGCTGCATAGCAACAACACATACTTCATAGGAGAGTCTCAGCGCGACTCCATGGAATAGGTAAGCCTATGCGCACTCAGCTCAGCTCGTGTCTCCATTTTCAAACCACAGCGCATCGGTTTAAAAACCCACTCTCCAAATAGGCATCATGTAAAACAAATATATATATAGGTCCAAAACTATCTCACCTCTGATGACTTGCTCACGCTGCTGGTACCAAGGCTGATGTTCAAATAAGTTTCTTACCATTTCATGTATATGTTACACACATTTCCTAGACGGCATATCTAAGTATGCATAAATGTCGCAAATCCTGTTGCCAAATGAAGGGCAGAAAAGGAGATGCCAGCCACAGTGGTTGGTGAAAAGGATGAATGCTTGAGTTGATGATCTTGTTAATGGTTGAGCAGTGTCACATGGCAAAACATTGCAGCCATAGACGAGAATTACCCCTAGACAGCAAATCTGAAAAATGCTCAGGGTGACACCAACAATTTGCATTTCGGTCAGCCTGATGTTGTGAGATGAAGGTGAGCACAGCAGGCCAGTGCTGGGGCTGTCTGGTGTGAAGGACACTGGTGGGGCTGCTAGGCGTGCTGCTCCATTTTCTCTTTTTTCCTGTGGGTCTTGAGTCTTTTCTTTCAATACTTCCTCCTGGATGTATACTATCGCTGCATGTGTGGTCATTTGTGAACCGCTACCTTTCAGAACTGTTCTTTGTGCTGTCTGCGTTTGTAGTTTCTGTAGGTTCCTTCCAACATAAAGGCTTCCTTGACATGTCATCTTCAACTTCCTTAAGACAACTTAAGGAACTTGAGTTGGTCTCCAGATCATCGCCAAAATGTAATAATGATGTTCCATGCGTCGAGGTGATGAAGTAGACTCACACCAGGAACCCACGCATTCCACTCATCTCCATAGCACCAACATTTCAAACAGAACACTAACACTGGCTGAGCAGTTAGGAACTAGGTAACAGGGAACATTATAAACACAACATGAAGATACTCCAGTGTGGTTCTGGATTATTACAGCTGTCAGTAGCCTCTGCTGGTTGCTGGCCTTCGTGGTACTTGGCATGGGAGGAGGCAGACCCATGGCCAAATGTTGGGCCCACTGATCCTGCTGGTCATGGTGGGGTCGCTCAAGTGTTGAGTCGGCTCTGTGGGAAACATAGGTGTTGCCCTAGCAAAGTTAGGGTTAGACGTCCCATAGTGGCGCAATATGTTTTTAGGCACTAGAAAGGGTTTATTCTTCAAAGATTCATATCTCCAATTCCCTACATAGTTTTAGTGTCTATTTGTTCATAAAAGTATACTCTATTTTTAGAGTTGGATTTTTATTATGTGTTGTGTCTTACTTATTCAATGTATTGGTGTTTATAAATGCTTTACACACTCCTAAGTTTAGCCTGCCTGCTCGTTGCTAGCTACCAACGGTTGAGCAAAGGATTCATTTATCGAGACCCTAATTGAACCTTTTATTCCATTTGTTGTCTTATAACTAGTGGAACGTCATTACTTATCACTACTAATAATTCCCTTTGCAACAGTAGATCTGTCCCTAGGTGTAAAACCTCTCATGGAAGATAGTTGCCATTTCCATGCAGAGATCTCCAACCACATGTAGGCTTACAGGTCTTCTCCCCCATTTTTTAAATTAATATTCTAATTAAAACAACATTGATTTGCATGTTAATTTTCGTTTCCCTACCCCTTAAAGTATCATCTTTGTTGAATGCGACACAATTATGAAGGTAAATAGTGTAATGTTATATTTGTGATTTCAATTTGTAAAAAGAACTGTTATTAATTACAACATATTTTGAAATGGTATTATGTCAATAAAAAATTAACATTTCAAAACGTTTTTGTTTATAATCATAATAATAAAATGATTTAAATTAAGTTTAAACTAAAATGTATTTAATTGTACGTGTACTGTATTCTTTCCTATACATTAGTGGTATTAGTGTTATTTCCTGCCTTCACTGATTTAAATATGAGGATGTTTCAGTACCAGCAATAGGTCATGTATGGTGTTTGATGTACTCCAAGACAGAGCTGGCGTATTTAAGCCTGTTTTGTCAGTTTTACAAATAACATAATCTAAATTGTGAATTACAATATTCTGTCACTTATGTGGGTGTGTCATCATCATCATCATCATCAGACTTTATTTGCATTTTTCAATGCACAAACGTTTTAACACATAACCTAAATAAGTAAACATACATTGTGCTACCAAATCCTGTTAAAATATAATGTAAAATGGTACAAAAACAAAGCTCGTCTAAATCAACATACTACAACCCTTCATGATAAAGGTCTATCATCAATCGCAATAGAACCACTTAAATAGAATTTGATTCCGCAATTCATAAAATCAAATAGGACCTTCACATTCATTAACTCTTCATAAATCACGTACATCTTAATACATAAAGACAAAACTAGACTTAAAAAGAGATCATGTTTAAAATATCTTTAACCCCCCCACCACACATATACTTTAGCAACTGCCTACGTTTCTATGTGGCCCACAAAAATTATGCTAGCGCAAGGCACACATAATGGTCAGCTAACTGTTGAATATATTAAAGTGCTGAACAACATTGTATAAAAATGTATTTTTCAGAGCAGGGGCACAATATAGGTTTTCCTTTGAGGAAAATAAAAACAAAAAACAATAAAAGATGCAAATTAGTCTGTACAGACCTACCGTCGCAGGGGCAAGGGGGCAGAGCACTTACTACTACTGGAAAATCAAGCATGAGGGAAATCCTATTTAAACAGAACTGTATCAAGACTAAGCTATGTTGAGATTTTAATACAAAGTCTAATAAGACTGAGGGCCAGGTTTAACAGGGGGTGTCATATGATATAACATTTCAGAACTTTTGTTTTTGTGCATGCCCACCTGTTGCCAGCAACTTTATCTAAAATACACCTTTTTAAGCTTTGTCCTGGGAAAGCTGGCGCAAGCAGAAAGGGATTCAAATAAATCTGTAGGTCCCAATGTTGCAAACATAGAACTGATATAATTCAGCCAGGAAAGGAATTTTGGTAGCAAAATCCAATTGCAAACAATCCCTCAGCTCAGCTTGATTTAAATTGATATTGTCTCATTTCCATATCGAATGCCATGAAAGCAATGGTGCCAATCGGATAGTGTCCTCAATATATGGGAAACTCAGCTCGTTGTGACAAATAAAATTAACACAGATTGAGGGCAGTAGTAGAGTTCTTTTAAGAAAAGAGTCCTCCACACATTGCAGCTGAGTGATTTCCGTCATTCCCCAAACTCCTGGGCCATTTGTCACAAAAGTCTTAGCCTTGGCAGAATAAATACTCAATATTTCTGGAATTTGCCCAGCTTCTTTGCAAAATTAAAGATTGCAACAATACTTTTTTCAACAGGGCAGTGCAATTAAGGACCATTTTGTTCCATAGGATTTTCACGTCAAATAAAACCCCCAAATATGAGAAGGTCTCCAACACCTCTATCTTTCGTTTGGCTATATAAAAACTGAGATGTGTTCTTAGAGTAATCCCTGCAAAAAGCACAACGGATTTGGATTAATTCACTTGTAGTTCCAAACTTGACTTAAACTTGGTATACTCCGGTATACAGTCAAAATATCGAGTTTTTATTATCGATTTGCATTAATATTGATTAAAAAATATAGAATGGACAGAATATCGACTGGACAGAATATAGACTACAAAAATATCGAATAGGATAGCATTAATATCGAATTAAAAAATTATAGAATTGACATAATATCGAATGGACAGAATATAGACTACAAAAATATAGAATGGACAGAATATATACTACAAAAATATAGAATGGACAGAATATAGACTACAAAAATATAGAATGGACAGAATATAGACTACTGTTTTTTATGTTAGTATATGTTTGAAAAGTGTATATTTATTTTATTATTTATACTAATTAATTATTTTTATGGTATTTAATTTTTGCGTAATAGAACTCTGTAGCGGGTTGTGGGTTTATAGGGGAATAGGTTGGGAAGTAATTTAATTATAATTAATTAAATATGTTAATTTATTTATTGGTATGTATTTTTAATTAATTGGTAATTAATTAAATTATAATTGGTAATTATTTTTAATTAATTGATTAATCGATAATTATGTTAATTTTAGTAATTTATTTTCTGTAGCGGGTTGTGGGTTTATAGGGGAATAGGGTGGGAAGTAATTTAATTATAATTAATTAAATATGTTAATTTATTTATTGGTATTTATTTAGAATTACTTGTTAATTAATTATTAATTGGTATTTAATTAAAATATAATTGGTAATTATTTTTAATTAATTGATTAATTGATAATTGTGTTAATTTTAGTGATTTATTATCTGTAGCGGGTTGTGGGTTAATAGGGGAATAGGGTGGGAAGTAATATAATTATAATTAATTAAATATGTTAATTTATTTATTGGTATTTATTTTGAATTGATTATTAATTAATTATTAATTGGTAATTAATTAAAATATAATTGGTAATTAATTAAAATTAATAGATTAATTGATAAATATGTTAATTTTAGTAATTTATTTTCAGTAGCAGGTTGTGGGTTTATAGGGAAATAGGGTGGGAAGTTATTTAATTATAAATAATTAAATATGGTAATTTATTAATTTGTATTTATTGTGAAATATTAGTTAATTAATTATTAATTGGTAATTAATTAAAATATAATGGGTAATTAATTTTAATTAATTTATTATTGATAAATATGTTAATTTTATTAATTTAGTTTATGTAGTGGGTTGTGGGTTTATAGGGGAATAGGGTGGGGAGTAATTTAATTGTAAGTAATTCTATTTATTTTTTATTTTTTATTTTATCAAATTTTTAATTATTTTCTAATTGTTAATTAATGTATTGTTAATTGGTAAATAATCTGTATTTGTAGGTAATTATTTGTATTAATTAGTTTGTATTTGCATTTTTAATTGATTAATTAATATATTATATAGTATTTACTTTCCCTACTGTTGCACTCACTGGAGTGGAAATAGTAATATTTACCCTCCTGCTATCCAATGCTTTCCCTACTGTTGCACTCACTGGAGTGGGAATAGTAATTTTTACACCTACGCTATCCAACGCTTTCCCTACTGTTGCACTCTCTGGAGTGGGAATAGTAATTTTTATCCTTACGCTATCCAATGCTTTCCCTACTGTTGCACTGTCTGGAGTGGGAATAGTAATTTTTACCCCTACGCTATCCAACGCTTTCTCTACTGTTGCACTCTCTGGACTGGGAATAGTAATTTTTATCCCTACGCTATCCAATGCTTTCCCTACTGTTGCACTTTCTGGAGTGGGAATTGTAATTTTTACACCTACGCTGTCCATCGCTTTTCCTACTGTTGCACTCTGTTGGGTGGGTATAGTAATTTTTACCCCTACGCTGTCCAACGCTTTCCCTACTGTTACACTCTCTAGAGTGGGAATAGTAATTTTTACCTCTACGCTATCCAACACTTTCCCTACTGTTGCACTCTCTGGAGTGGGAATAGTAATTTTTACCCCTACGCTGTGTAACACTTTCTCTACTGTTGCACTCTCTGGAGTGGGAATAGTAATTTTTACCCCTACGTTATCCAACGCTTTCCCTACTGTTGCACTCTCTGGAGTGGAAATAGTAATATTTACCCTCCTGCTATCCAATGCTTTCCCTACTGTTGCACTCACTGGAGTGGGAATAGTAATTTTTAAACCTACGCTATCCAACGCTTTCCCTACTGTTGTACTCTGTGGAGTGGTAATAGTAATTTTTACCCCTACACTATCCAGCGCTTTCCCTACTGTTGCACTCACTGGAGTGGAAATAGTAATATTTACCCTCCTGCTATCCAATGCTTTCCCTACTGTTGCACTCACTGGAGTGGGAATAGTAATTTTTAAACCTACGCTATCCAACGCTTTCCCTACTGTTGCACTCTCTGGAGTGGGAATAGTAATTTTTATCCTTACGCTATCCAATGCTTTCCCTACTGTTGCACTGTCTGGAGTGGGAATAGTAATTTTTACCCCTACGCTATCCAACGCTTTCCCTACTGTTGCACTCTCTGGAGTGGGAATAGTAATATTTATCCCTACGCTATCCAACGCTTTCCCTACTGTTGCACTTTCTGGAGTGGGAATTGTAATTTTTACACCTACGCTGTCCATCGCTTTTACTACTGTTGCACTCTGTTGGGTGGGTATAGTAATTTTTACCCCTACGCTGTCCAACGCTTTCCCTACTGTTGCACTCTCTAGAGTGGGAATAGTAATTTTTACCTCTACGCTATCCAACACTTTCCCTACTGTTGCACTCTCTGGAGTGGGAATAGTAATTTTTACCCCTACGCTGTGTAACGCTTTCTCTACTGTTGCACTCTCTGGAGTGGGAATAGTAATTTTTACCCCTACGTTATCCAACGCATTCCCTACTGTTGCACTCTCTGGAGTGGAAATAGTGATTTTTACCCCTACGCTATCCAACGCTTTCCCTACTGTTGTACTCTGTGGAGTGGTAATAGTAATTTTTACCCCTACACTATCCAGCGCTTTCCCTACTGTTGCACTCTCTGGAGTTGGAATAGTAATTTTTACACCTAAGCTATCCAACACTTTCCCTACTGTTGCACTCTCTGGAGTGGGAATAGTAATTTTTACCTCTACGCTATCCAACACTTTCCTACTGTTGCACTCTCTGGAGTGGGAATAGTAATTTTTACCCCTACGTTATCCAACGCTTTCCCTACTGTTGCACTCTCTGGAGTGGAAATAGTGATTTTTACCCCTACGCTATCCAACGCTTTCCCTACTGTTGTACTCTGTGGAGTGGTAATAGTAATGTTTACCCCTACACTATCCAGCGCTTTCCCTACTGTTGCACTCTCTGGAGTTGGAATAGTAATTTTTACACCTACGCTATCCAACGCTTTCCCTACTGTTGCACTCTCTGGAGTGGGAATAGTAATTTTTACCTCTACGCTATCCAACACTTTCCCTACTGTTGCACTCTCTGGAGTGGGAATAGTAATTTTTACCCCTACGCTATCCAACGCTTTCCCTAGTGTTGCACACTGTGGAGTGGGAATAGTTATTTTTACCCCTACACTATCCAGCGCTTTCCCTACTGTTGCACTCTCTGAAGTTGGAATAGTAATTTTTACCCCTACGCTATCCAACGCTTTCCCTACTGTTGCTCTCTCTGGAGTGGGAATAGTCATTTTTACCCCCACGCTATCCAACGCTTTCCCTGCTGTTGCACTTTCTGGAGTGGGAATAATAATTTTTACACCTACGCTGTCCAACGCTTTCCCTACTGTTGCACTCTGTGGAGTGGAAATAGTAATTTTTACCCCTACGCTATCCAGCGCTTTCCCTACTGTTGCACTCTCTGGAGTTGGAATAGTAATTCTTACCCCTCCGCTATCCAACGCTTTCCCTACTGTTGCACTCTCTGGAGTGGGAATAGTAATTTTTACCTCTACGCTATCCAACGCTTTCCCTACTGTTGCACTATTTGGAGTGGGAATAGTAACTTTTACCCCTACGCTATCCAGCGCTTTCCCTACTGTTGCACTCTCTGGAGTTGGAATAGTAATTTTTACCCCTACGCTATCCAATGCTTTCCCTACTGTTGCACTGTCTGGAGTTGGATTAGTAATTTTTACCCCTACGCTATCCAACGCTTTCCCTACTGTTGCACTCTCTGGAGTGGGAATAGTAATTTTTACCTCTACGCTATCCAACGCTTTCCCTACTGTTGCACTCTCTGGAGTGGGAATAGTAATTTTTACCCCTACGCTGTCCAACGCTTTCTCTACTGTTGCACTCTCTGGAGTGGAAATAGTAATTTTAACCCCTACGCTATCCAACGCTTTCCCTACTGTTGCACTCTCTGGAGTGGGAATAGTAATTTTTACCCCTACGCTATCCAAAGCTTTCCCTACTGTTAGACTCTGTGGAGTGGGAATAGTAATTTTTACCCGTACACTATCCAGCGCTTTCCCTACTGTTGCACTCTCTGGAGTTGGAATAGTAATTTTTACACCTACGCTATCCAACGCTTTCCCTACTGTTGCACTCTCTGGAGTGGGAATAGTAATTTTTACCTCTAAGCTATCCAACACTTTCCCTACTGTTGCACTCTCTGGAGTGGGAATAGTAATGTTTACCCCTACGCTATCCAACGCTTTCCATACTGTTGCACTCTCTGGAGTGGGAATAGTAATTTTTACCCCTACGCTATCCAGCGCTTTCCCTACTGTTGCACTCTCTGGAGTTGGAATAGTAGTTTTTTACCCCTACTCTATCCAACGCTTTCCCTACTGTTGCACTGTCTGGAGTTGGAATAGTAATTTTTACCCCTACGCTATCCAACGCTTTCCCTACTGTTGCACTCTCTGAAGTTGGAATAGTAATTTTTACACCTACACTAACTAACACTTTCCCTACTGTTGCACTCTGTGGAGTGGGAATAGTAATTTTTACCTCTACGCTATCCAACGCTTTCCCTACTGTTGCACTCTCTGGAGTGGGAATAGTAATTTTTACCCCTACGCTGTGTAACGCTTTCTCTACTGTTGCACTCTCTGAAGTTGGAATAGTAATTTTTACACCTACGCTATCCAACACTTTCCCTACTGTTTCACTCTGTGGAGTGGGAATAGTAATTTTTACCTCTACGCTATCCAACACTTTCCCTACTGTTGCACTCTCTGGAGTGGGAATAGTAATTTTTACCCCTACCCTATCCAACGCTTTCCATACTGTTGCACTCTCTGGAGTGGGAATAGTAAGTTTTTACCCCCACGCTAACCAACGCTTTCCCTACTGTTGCACTCACTGGAGTGGTAATAGTCAATTTTACCCTTTTCACTATCCTACGGTAAAAATATTGTATTTTTTTAATTAATATTACGTTTATATATATATATGGATTAACAAATCAATTTGTATGGTTCTTTTTTTACTTACATTAATTATTTAATAATTTTAAGGTTATTTAAGTATTTTAAGTATGTTTAAGTTCATTATATTTATTATTTCATTAATTTTAATTAATTTAAAGCATTTAAAAAAATTCGATATTTTGACTAACTATATTTTTTACATCGATATTTTTGATTCAATATTTTTGTACTTACCTGTTTGGAGATAGGAGGATGATATTTTGGCATTCTATATTTTTACCTCGATATTTTGGTAGGTCGGTGTTTTGGCATTATTTATTATGTCAGTGATCCGTATATTCCTCTATGAGACTCTGAGGCGCCCTAGGAGTCCTAGCTAAGAATACTGCATCGTCTGTATAGAGGAGCATGGGAAGGGGAGAATCTTCAATGTAAGGCACATCTTTAAAACACTCTGCCAATACCATGGGGATCGTGTTGGTGTATAGAGCAAACAGGAAGGGTGCGAGAACACACTCCTGACTCACACCCTTCTGGATGAAAAAGGGTTTAGGGCACTCGCCCTCCCTGCCATAGAGGACAAATTAGGGTGTCCCAGTATAACCTTGCCTTATAACGATGATAATGAGGGGATCAATGCCCATTTGCTCCATTATTAAAAAGCTGGCTATGGACCATCCAATCAAAAGTGGCAGACGTCCATAAAGGCCATATATAAATGTCCTTTTTTGCCACAGTATACTTAGCCATTACCCCCAGATCCCTAAGTCCTCGTCCCATTCATTGAAAATGTGGAGATAATCATCTCCCCAACAGAAAAAAAGACCAGAGGAATGCTGGGACCCTAATACTGCCCCTCCCACTGGGAGTACATAAGCAGTACTTACCCAACATCCCGCCTGTTCTTTTTTCTGTCTGTCGACAGAATGGACTTGGATGTGCCTGTGCTGCTCTTGCTGGGCAGGGGTGGCGGTTCTTCTCTCCTCCCCCCACCCGGCTTCCTGGCTGTGCATATGGGGGTTGTTTCTTGGTCTGCCTCCTGGCCTGTCAGACTTGCTGGGGGGCAGGACTGTTTATGGCCGGCTCTGCCCCTTGCCACTCAGCCCTTTGCGGCTGGTGCGCGGCCTCTTGGTTGCTTCTGGGTCTCATGCTCGTCTTCATTTGGCCTGGCCGAGCGGGATATGCGCTGTGCTAGCTGGTTTCCTGGCATTCCTGGCTCTGATGGGACCGCCGGCTTGGATTCTTTGGGTGGGCTGTTGGGAGGGGGGCTGTGTTCTTGGTGGTGTCTCGGCCCGCTCCGGGTGAGTACCATGTAGCGGTCTTTTTCTCCCCTTCCTCCGCTCCCTGTTGTGCATACTTCGTGCCCTCCTTCCTATCCCTTCCTTTGTTTGGGGGGTGTGGTGTTGGGAGTAAGCATGGGCGAATTTTGCGAATCTCGCGTTTGCGAATTTTGCGGATTCGCGAACTCGCAATCCGCAAAATCTGCGAATTCTCGCGAATTTGCGGATTTTTTTTGTGTGTTCGCGTGGGTTTCTGCCAGTTCGCAAGGGTTTTGTACAATTTCGCAAACGCGAACTTACCTGTCGGGTCGCAAGTTTTGCGAACTTGTTGTTTCTACGTGTCCAGCCTGTTTGGGACACTCTTCTTCATCACTGCCACCCTCTGTCACCACTGCCACTCTCTGACTACTCATGCCACCCTCTGGCCCACCCATGCCACCCTCTGTTTCATCACAGCACCCTCTGGTTGTCCAGTGTACATTATTGTGGCAAAGCAAAGCACACCTTCCCTGCCTCAAGTGACCTGAATTAATTTGGGGCTGATTAATGTGTCACAGAATATTTTTTTAGCTGGCACCTGCTTCCTTAGTGCTTCCTGATTAGTGATCTTTTGCACTTGCTAAGTGCTTTGATTGTTGCAAAATTAGTTACAACACCTGCCCTGCCCCAACTGGCAATAATGAATTAGGGGCTGATTAATGTGTCACTGGATTTGAACTTCCAGCCTGGCTCCTGCTTGTCTCCCTTAGCTGTAATTCAGGACCTTTGTGGCATATGTGTAACTATTCTGAGGGTCAGAGCAGGGTCACATAATAGTTGCAAGTAGGCAACTGAACTCTGGAGGGGCCCCTCAGGAAGCACTACAGGAAATAGCTACTAATGATGAGCTTGAACTTTTGAACCTGGTAAGTAGTTTCAGTTTTGCTAAGATCGTATTTCTGCAATTTAGCGCTTATTCGCGGGGCGCGAAGTTGAACTGGGAAGCCGCGAACTCACGCGAACAGTGCGAGCAAGCCATGAAATCCGCTGCTCCCGGATTTCGGGATTTTGCGGGAAATTCGCGAATCTCGCGGATTGCGAATTTACTGAAAATCCGCAAAATCCGCGAGCAGAACGGATTTTCCGCCCATACTTAGTTGGGAGGCGGTAAGTGGACTTCTGCTGTAACCAAGTTGCTCATGCTGTTGCCATTGATGCAACTGACATGAGCTTGTGCATTTGGTGTGCTGTTCATGTATGGTTTCACTGTGGTGACCATCCCCATGCACTGATTACGTGATTGGTGTTTGGCTTTTTTCGTATTCCTGTGTCGTGCACACTAGTTGTTGTGGTCCCTCAGAGGCCTCTCAGGATCAGCTCATTGCTCAATGGGGTCCACTTATTGACAAACTCAATTCTGAATTGCCGTGATGGCACGGAAGATTAAGGAGGTCAATTGGGGGAAAGAAAGTATGGGAACAGCGAGGAGGGAGACCTGTGAATAGAAAAGGTTATTTAGACACACTGCGCTAACAACTTTAATGGTCAATTAAAGCTATATCATTTTGCCAAAGCAAGTCTACCTGTAAAGAAAAAGAAATCAGTTCTGGTAGCTATAAGAAGAAGGCCGATTTGGCAGTCATCGAGACCTTCTATTGGCTACCCTATATTGGTTTAGTCCTATGGCAGACACATGTGATGGCAGGCTGAGCACTGGAAATAAATGAACAAGGAAACATAAACAGTGCACCACTGGAACATAAACAGTGCACCTCGGTAATCGGTACAAACTTCATACACCTATGGATGTTTACAGTACCCACCAATCAGTGTATGGGTGCGGGCCTCACAAGGGAAGAAGGTTACGTTTAATGGCAGCTACCTCTCTACGTCCCCTGCTAGAAGGTAAGAACAAACACACACACACACTTATTTCACATGGAACTTCTTTGCCATTAAAATAAACATAAATTTGACACGTAGTACACACTGCAACTAGCTAAAGTGCTCTACCACGTAGTAGCCATCAAGAAAATACCACCTGGTATAAGTACCAGTAAAAATGTTCAAGTTTGTCCAAGAATTGTTTAGCCCCTAAAATGGGTGCAACCCAATTGTTATTGTGTTGGCTTAATAAAGTTTTCTTTTCCACAAACGCAAAATTCAGGAGAATGCTAGCACTCGCTAGCACAAACAAAGTAATCACAGAAGATTGACTCTTGGCAGTGTCACCGACACCCTTACCCCACCGAGACAGATAGTAGCCCAAAATCCTTCTGTATGCTCCTCACAGCAAAGCCGGAATAATCTGTGAGCTTCCTTCATCCGGCTTCGGGTTACAAGCTCAGTGACGTGTCACTTCCTGGGCGCGTTCCTCTTCTCCTGCACAGGTAGCTGGGTATTTTGGTCTGGGAGCTCTGGCCCTCGAGAGCTATAGCATTTCGCTGAGAATGACGGTGGCCCTTTCCCATAGGTTCTCTCTTTCTGTTTGGCCTGGAAGTTGTGCAGCGGTGTAGGCTGTGCAACACTATTGTCAGTACGGGTGGTATTTGCCTCACATCACATTCCCATTTGTTGGGTTTGTGTGGCTCCTGCGGACTGTTTCCTCCGCAGTGTGTGCTCAGCACTGAGTTGTGCCCTTGGAGCTCGGTGGCTTCGATTCTGGACTTGGCGTCCCCGCTTGGCTTCCTACATCCTCCTGCTGGGTCTAGTGCCTTAGTGGACTCCTGCAGGGGCTTGTTGTTGGTCTCATGGTCACAGGTTCGACTCCCAGTGTGCTCACTCAGCCTTTCATCCTCCTGATGTTGGTAAGATGAGGTCCATTGAGTTGGGAATCTATAATCATCTGTTTGAAACCCTTCATGCCTTGCTGCACCTGCTCTAGTCTGGTCTCTTGCATGGTGCTGTGTTCGTCTGTGTTGCTACTGGTGCTCCTGTGTGGGTTGTGCACATGTTTGTGTTGTGCCAGTCCTTGTGCTGCAGTCTGTCATGTAGTTCCTGCACAGCGTGCTCTACTTTAGCAGTTATGGAACGTCGGGCCTGGTTCATGCCTGGATGGGTGGTTGCCCTGCATTACCGGGTGCTGTGGGCTTCCACTGCCCTGGTTTTTGGTTCCTGGGCTGGTGTCTTTGACCGGCTGGTTCTTTGCGCCTCTGGTCGTATCCTTCATGGTTACCTGGCTCTGGCCCGGTTGCCTTCTGGGGCTGTTCCTCCTCCCTTTTGCTGTGGCCTGGGTGCCGGGGTGTTGCACCCTGCTGGGTGCTGACTTGGGGCTGGCCTCCATGGCTCTTTTTGTCTCCTCAGGCTCTGCAGCCAGTGGTTGCTGGTTGACTGATTTCTGTTGCAGCCCTCTTGGCTGTCTGGGTTCCTTCTGCCGGCTGATGGTGGGGTTGCGCTGCTTCTGCATGTTCCTTCTCTGCCACCCTCCGTGCCACCCTGCCTGCTCCTGCTCTCTTCTGGTCTTGGTAGTTTGGTGTGGGTTGCTTCCTGGTGGTGTGGTTGCTAGGTGCTGTCAACCTTTGGGTTGGGTGTGGGTTGCCTGTGGCTGGCATGGGGGCCTGTCGCCCTTCCGCCCCCTCGTCGGGTGCAATCCGTTTTTTGCGTCTTGGTCTTCTCGGCTGCTGTTCTGCAATGCTCCCACATTGGCCTGTGGCTTTGCCACCCTGTGGGTTCCTGCTCTCTGGGTTTACTGGGACTCCTTTCTTCTGGAGTGGGTTTCTCATGCATGCTGTGGTTTGCGTGTTTCTGGTCTGGTACCCTGCTCCTGGGTCCTTCAGCTTCGGCCCTCCTGTTCGTGCTCTGATGATCCCGGGCCTGATCTTCGGTTGCGGTGACCCTGTTGTCTTGGTCCTGTGTTTGTCACGCTGTCGGCCCCAGTCCTTCTGTGGCTCTGTGCCCGCTGGGCATGCCTTGGCCTGGTCAGTCTCCTCTTGGGGGGGGGGGGCTGGCTTTCCTTTCTTGTCCCCTCCTGCTGCGCTGGCTTCTATGTGCTCTTGTTCTTGGGAGCACTGTGTGGCCTGGGGGTGCCGGGGTTTGTGCCCGGGGCCCCCTGCATGTGCGGTGCTCTTTTCTTCTGCCCTGGCTTTAGGAGGCCTGGGTTGTTTGTCCTCTGCCTTTGGGCTGTTTCATGAGGTCTGGCTGGCTGCCGCCGTGTCCAGATGCTTGTTTCTTCTGGGCTGGGGGAGGATGTCTCTTGTGGCTGCACGGTTTCTGGTTTCCGGGGGATCCTTGGCTTGGTCCTCGTGTTCCCCTTCTGTTGTGCTCCGCTTGCTTCTCGGCGGTTGCTCTGGTTCGTCCTCCTGGCATTCTGGTTGCTCCGCTGTTTACATGCTTGTGTTTGTTGGCTGGGGCTTGCTGCGGTGGCCTCTGCCTTCTCTTTGGGTCGGGATTCTCCTGTCTCCATATTCCGCCGGTGGTGCTGCGGCCTCTTTCTGCAGAGTGCTTTTGCCTGGTGCATGTGTTCTTCTGTTTCGCCGCTGATGCTGGTGTTTGGTCCCTGTAGTTTTTGGGGACAATTTCCTCTGTGTGCTCTTCCTTTTGGTGGTTGGGCGGTGCGGGGGTCTGCTTCTGGCTTTCCATTGAGGACCTTGGGGACCCTTTCCCCCTTGCTGCCTGGCTGTTGGCTGTGGTTTGGCTTTTCTTTCCTTGGGTGCCGGCACCCAGGGTGTGTGCCCCTTCCTCCCTGGGCGTTTTTGGCTGGTGATGCGCCTTGGGCTGGTTGGGGGTGGGGGGGGGGGCGTTGTTCTTGCTCCGGTTCCCCTCCCCCGGTGGTGTGTTCCATGTGGTGGTTTACCTGTGTTTGCTCCCTTTTCAGGGGGTCCCTAGGGGTCCGGGCTCCCTGTCCCTGTTGTTTGGGCCGGGCTGTTTTTTGCGGGTGCTTTTTTCCTGGTCCTTGGCTCCTCGTTTTCAGGCTCCTCTGTTGTTCTCCCTGTTGGGGGTCTGCCTTGGTTTCTGATTTGGTTGCTTGGCCTTGTGCCTGTTTCCCCCTCAGTCCTTTCCTCCCTGGGGGCCTTCTTTTGGGTGTCCTGGCCTGACACATCGGGGTTTCGGTTGTGCCCTTGTGTGCCCTCCTGGGCCTTGTCCTGCCAGCTGTTCTTCACGGGTTTGGTTCGTTGGGCTTGTGTTGGCCTCCAGTTTCTTCCATTGCCCCATCTCTCCTCCTTGGTTTGGCCCTTCTTGTGGCTGGAGGTGTTTCCACTCTGTTTGCCCCAGGGTTGCGTCTGGTCTTGTTCAGGTTTGTGGGGGCCTGGTGTTCTGTGGTCCCTTCTGGCTCCCACTGGCTCTGCTGGGTGCGTTGCCTTTACCTCATCCTCCGGCTAGAGTTGTTGGTGCTGATTCATGTCCTTCACTTTCCTTCTGGGTTGTCGGGTCCGGGGTTGCCTCCTGTTCCTCCTGGTCTGCCGGCTGTGGGCTGGTTCGGCTTGGCCTCTGGCTGTGCCTCCTGAGTTTTGGCTGCCTGTGCTATGGATTCCGTGCTGCCTCTGGGGTGTGTTTCCTGATTTCCCCGGTCTCTTCCTGGTGGTTGGTGTCCTTGCTCGCTCCTGTCTTCCCTGCTGGCTCCCCCGGTTTCTGCTCCCGGTGTGGGGTGCCTTTTGGCGTGACCCCCCTCCCATGTTGGAGTGGTATTGGGTGGTGTTGTCTTGCCCACTCCGGGGGTGTGGTCTCCTGGTGGCTGGTTGTACGGTGTCTGGTGCTCCTTGTGCCTCTGTGTTGGACTTGGCCCATTTTTCCAAAATGTGTCACTATTCACCCCCCCCCTTGTTTGAGGACGTCTCCACCATGGTAGAAAGTTGGATAGACCATGTGTGGTGTGAGACGCCATGTTTAATGTGAAGCAATGGTGTGTGCACTTGTTAACCCCCCATTGTAGAAATGTACCCTGGTAACATGTTGAATTTAAAATGGATGCCATGGCTGTGTGTGATGCCACCTGGCTGCAGTAGGTTAGCAGTCTAGATGTTCCGTTCCCAGCCATCCCAGCTTTTGGAGGGAAAGCCTGGCACCCAGGGTGCCCTACTCCTCCCCCTGAGCCAGTTAGAGCCAGTCCCTCAGAGGCTTCTAGAAGCTTCTGGCACTACCTGGAAGGTGGGGTGAGGGGTGTATAAGTAAGGGGGCTGTGACACCATGTGCTCAGATGGAGCAAGGACATGAAAGTGAGGGGATCTGCTGCCAGGGGGTACCGCCACTTGGGCCTGTGTGCTGTACCCTGCACCCAACTAAAACCCATTTACTGTCCACAGGGCTAGTGGAAGCCCCACTACAGGAGTACAGGCTGCTGTACAGGAAGAGTGCCACGCTACAGTGGAGGATGATGAAAGCCTACCGCCCTGTCCTGATGAGTACCCACGGACTGCTGACCTTGCCCAGTAGTGCCCGCTGCTGTGCTACCTGGCCCCTGAAGAAGGAGCACCATCCTAGGTCCCTGAGGCAGGTGGGACCTTGCTCCACTTGAGCGCTACACCTAACAGCGCCTGGAGAAGAAGAGCGCTTACCTGCCTGCCAAGGCGCACCTTTGACTGCAGCCAGGAAGACTTGAGGAGCTGATTTCTGCAGCGCGCCACATTGATTCTGCCCCAGAAGAAGCATGGACCCAACAGCACTGTATGGCCCTGAAGTACTGTGTGAGTTAAAAGTGCTGTGGGGACAGGAAGAACTGTTGGCTTAAAAGCGGCAGTGTGGGGGACTCACCGCTGCAGCCCGGGGATCTCCAGAGAAACACCGCGAGTGATCTGCGGGGCCCCCTGGTGGAAGGGAGAGCCCCGCAATGAAGGCTGTGAATTCCCGCCCCCTCGGAGCGGGACCCGGGTGAAGAAGAGTACCGCCATCCAGACTGAGGAGGATGAGAGCCTACCCCACCTCCGTGTGAAGCGCTGTGGTCAAGAGTCACTGCCGCAGCCCCAGGAGTGAAGGGAGAGCTGCCGCGGTAGTGGGAGGGCCCGCATTGGGCCTGAGAAGCCGCAGTAGGCCCAGAGCGTCCCTCCAGGCAGCGTCATCGGTCCCGTCTGGTGGTAGGCGTGGCCCCATTGGATCCTGCAGTTGCGCCCACCGGAAGGCCGCCATCTGATTGGCTCCTGCGCCCGGCCCCTGGGAAGCGACACAGCCATTGGTGGAGGCTGCTGCACCCCGAAGGAGCCGCACAAGGATTGGCTGCTGGCCCGGAAGGCAGCCAGAAGACCCAGAGCAACTCAGACAGCGCTGAGGGGAGCTCCAGGAGAGCGAGAGCCCCCTTGATCTGCCACCGATCCGAACGAGGACCGGAAGCGCGGCCCGCATCGAGGAAGGTCGCCTGGAGGATGCTGCTGCTGGCGGGGCTCCCAGGTGGGAACAGGAAGGCCCCGCTCCTGCTGCCAGCCAGTAGGAAAAGGGGAGACCAGAGAGGAGCCGAGTCATCCAGAGGAGCCCGGAGAGCGGGGCTCAGCTGTGTGGTGGTTGGAGGTGTGTGTTGGGGCACAGCCGGTGCCCGCCCCCGGCATTAGAGTCCTTGGTGGGGTGCCACTGTGAGCTGTGCTGCCTGGCCTGATTTATTGATCACAGCTGCCCCGCTGGACAGTGGGCAGCTGCAAGAGAAGAGGCCCAGAGTGTTGGGGCCACTGTTTTGAGGGGACATTGAGTCTGGAGTACAAGAGAAGGGGCTCCCCTGTGACAGTGTCAGGCCAGGACTGCTTCTACACGACTGCACCGCTGGACAGAGGGCAGCCGCCATCATTGGGGGCATTGTTAATTTGAGGGCCTCCTTATGCAAGAAGCCTGTTATGTTTGGAAGTGGTGTTTATGCCCCATGCTACACGTGAAACCCCTGTCCTGCCAAGGTGATTGAGGCTGCCATAGTCTGCCCTCAGGGGAAATGTGTTCATGCTAATGTTAGGCAAATGTTGGGATATTTCTTTGAACTCTGATACCCATGCCCAGGAGGTATTGTAAGGTTGAACCCACACCTAGGAAATGTACAGTCCCTGAGCCTACTGCATACCTGGGTTGGATATGTCCTCATGATGCCCAGACTACCAGTGTGTTTATGCTAATGGTATATGCCCCCATGTTACATGTGTTCATGCTACTGGTTTAGGCCCCCAAGTTGAAGGTGCTCATGCTAGGGAAGGGGTTTAGGCCCTGTGTTCTGCCTATACTATTGTGCCTCATGTCCGGTGAGTAGGTCCAATGCTAATGGGCTTGCTTAAGGTGATGAAACTTTATTTGTAGGCCTAATGTTCTTCTTGCAGGGGGTGCTGATGCCTGTGCTCAGGGGGTTATGCTAATGCTTCTCCTCATATGGATACTGATACTGGTTACTAAGGTTATGCCCATTGTTAATGGAGTTTCTGCCTAATGTGGCGCATAATGAGTTTTCATGTCAAATGATAATGCTTTATGTTTTTCTATTCCAGCATTGCAGCTGATGGACTTATCTTTTTCCTTCATCTATTATCCTTTCCCAATGGTTCTGGCAGCGGCCCGATTGGCCCTGCCCTGTAAATAATCCCCATTGTAAATATCGCCCTGGCGCCAGTTGGTGCAGTATAGTGATAATTGTGATTACCTTTGTAGGTTTGGTACAATGCAAAAGTTATTATTTTTCCCCAAAACTGGTGTTGTGTCACTTTTTGTAGTGTGCCTTGTGTGTTGTCTGTGTGTACTGCGTGGATGCTTCACACATGTCCTCTGGAGTTTGGCCTGCCCGCTTTGCACCATGCTACCCATTTCTAACACTCTGGCTTCTCTGCTTCCTCCGGGTTCCGCTTTGGCTGTTGCCTCTGCTGCCTCCCTGCCCTTTACTTCGGTTTGTGCGTGGGAGTTTATTTTCTGACATTTATAAAGCGCGAACAATTACCCTTGGGTGTCTCGGCGCTGGACTGCAGTAATGTCATTCCCTAGAGGTAAGGATGCGGCTGGTGTGCTACTTTTATTGGTTAAATAACCACGTCTTCAGCTTTTTTCTAAACTGTTATTAGGAGCGATGGACTGGTTTTAATGTAATATGGTAAGGTGTTCCAGATCTTGGGGGCCGCAACCAGAAAACGGCGGTCACCCCAAGTCACAGTTCTGGTACGTGGGACCACTAATTGGTTAAGTGCTGAGGATCGTAGCTTTCTAGCCGGACTGTAGGGTATTAGGTGATCTTTAAGGAAGCGAGGCCCCTGATCCTGCATTACTTTGTAAATTATGCACATCGCTTTAAACTTTATCCTGTTTTGAATGGACAACCAGTGGTAGGACCTTAGAGTATCTGAGATGGGTGCGAATTTTGGTTTTTTGGACAGCAAGCGTGCTGCCGCATTTTGTACCATCTGCAACTTCTTTGTGACTCTAGATTGTACATTCAGAAAGAGTCCGTTGCAGTAGTCTAGTGAACTTAGAACCAATGACGTGACCAGGGTCTTGGCGGCTGTGTCAGGCAGAAAAGGCAAGATTTTCCTAATTATTCTAAGTTTAAAGTGGGCCGTGGACGCTACCTTATTGGCATGAGCCATGAAGTTCAGCTGATTGTCAAAGGTGACTCCCAGATTCCTCACCTTGGGGGTCGGGCAAGGTGGGGTGCCAGATGTTGATGGCCACCAGATATCGGGCCACGGTGGCAAGAGACTGCCGAAGATCACGACCTCCGTTTTCTCGGAGTTGAGCTTCAGGCAGTTTCCTGCCATCCACTCACCGATAGCTTTCATGCCACTTTGGAACCTTTCTGCCACCTCCTGTCCGTCACCCTTAATGGCCAACACCAACTGTGTGTCGTCTGCGTACGAGGTTAGGCTCATCCCATGTGCCTTGATGACACTGGCAAGGTCCGACACATAGATGTTAAAAAGTGTCGGACTAAGGGATGAGCCTTGCGGAACCCCACACGGCAGCGACAATTTGGCAGATCGAAATGGTCCAAGGGTTACCGCCTGAGTTCTATTGGCCAGGAAGGAGGCAAGCAGGTCTCTCGCTGCGGAGTGGATCCCCATTTTTTCGACACGGTCGACCAAGGTCTTATGGTCAACCGTGTCGAAAGCTGCCGAGAGGTCCAAGAGCACCAGCAAAGCTGTCCCTCCTTGGTCCCGGATGAGTCTAATATCATCCGCTGCCTTGATGAGGGCAGTTTCGGTTCCATGATATTTACGGAACCCAAACTGGGTATCATCAAGCAGATTATTTCTCTCAATATATTCTGACAGCTGCTGGTTCATGGCTTTCTCTGTCAGTTTGGCCAGAAATGGAAGATTTGCTATGGGCCGGTAATTTTTCAAATCATTCCTGTCAAGATTTGGTTTTTTAAGCAAAGGCTTAATCAATGTGTTTTTTAAAGAGTCCGGATAGGTCCCAGAACTCAATATTATATTGCAAACGTGGGTAATAATGGGATTAACTGTGTCTGAAACCATGGCTAACACCGAAGTGGGGCATGGGTCCAGGGCAGAGCCTGATTTAATGGACTTCAGTATGGATTTAGTTTGATCGGTCGTTAGAGGTTTAAAACTCGTCATGGTGTTACTCGGAACTATCCGCGAAGATGGAACAACAGTAGTATTGGGTTCCGAGGTGAACGCTTGATATATATTGTTCACCTTTGTGAAGAAGAACTCAGACAAGGCATCACATAGTAATTGTGATGGGGGCGGGTTTAGGTCTGGTGTGTTACCCGATAGGGTTTTAGCTAAGTTATACAGCTGTTTGGTAGAATTTTTAGCTTGCTCTATATGTAGAGTAAAGAAGTGCTTCTTTGCTGTTGTGATCATGGTTTTATAAGTGGCTAGCGCTTCTTTATATCTAATCTTGCTTTCGCTGTCGTAAGTTCGTCGCCAGTACCTTTCCCTGTTTCTCGTTAATTGTTTCTGTAATTTTAGTTCTTCTGTGTACCATTGAGCAGTCGGCATACTTCTGTTCCTTGAGTGGGACTTAGTGGGTGCCAATTGAGAAGTGGCATCACTCAGCCATTCATGAAATTGGGAAGTAGCCATACAGGGATCATTAGATAGTTCAGGCTTAGTATTATTTAAAAGTATATTTAGGTTGTTGTTGTTTATGTCCTTCCACGCCTTGAAGGTGCCTGGCTTGGGACGGGGAGTATTCTTCCTACACGGATCTTTAATAGTCAGCCTGCTGAAAATGGCCGAGTGGTCGGTCCATGTCATGGGAAGGATTTTAGTCACCTGAAGGTCTTCCACGTTCGTGAACATGCCATCTAGCGTATGTCCTGCCTGATGGGTTGGGGCCGTAACCAATTGTTTGAGTCCTATAATTTCTAAATCAGATGTGAGAGTCAAGGTGTCTCTATCATTATTTTGCTCAAGATAAAAATTAAAATCGCCCATTACCGTAGTGGACTCATCTGTGGCTAATGATTCCATTAAGATGGTTAAGTTTGTTAGGAAAGCTGCTCTGGCCCCGGGAGGTCGATAGAGGAGCACTCCGTTAAAGAGTTGGCCCTGTCCCCATCCTGGCTGTGCCTGTTCGGTTGCCTTTGTTGGGTTTGCAGTTTTTTGCTGGCCTCTTTGTTGCTTGGTCCACTGCCTGCTGTTGTTTTTGGGGTTGGCCTCCTCTGCCCCTGTTGCTCTGTGGTTTTGTGTCAGGTCCTGGTGCGGTTTTCTGCCTTCTTCCCTGTTTGGCTTTTCGTTTCTGCTGCTCCTGGGCTCTCGCTGTGGCTCCTTCCTTGTTGGCTGGGTGCTTGTGCCTGCGCCCGGTTGCCTGGCCTTGGCTTCTTTCTTTGGCCTTCTCTGGGGTGGCCGGGGTTTGCTCTGTGTCTGTGTGGCTGCCGGGCTGTGTTCCTTCCTGGGGGTTCTGGGGTGGTCGGCCTTGTCCGGTGGTTTCCCTTGGCTCTGTCTTTTTGGGGTTTTGGGCATGGTTGCTCTGTCTCCGGCTTCTCTGGTTGGCTTCCTCCTTGTGTTGGCTCTGGCCTTTTGTTTGTTTCTTGGTTGTTTCCGGTCCTTGTTTATGTCCCTGCTGTCCTGTTCTGGGTTGCCATCCGGGTGATTCCTGCCAGTCCCTCTTTCTGTGCTGCCTTTGGTCTCTGTATTTGATGTGGTTACTGGGTGCGCTTGGGGGGTCGGAAGGCCATTTCTTCTGCTTTGATATTCTCCACATTGCTAATGAATGAGACGAGGACTTAGGGACCTGGGGGTAATGCTCTATTACTTATGGAAATCTTCATTACTCCGGGTGCTGTTGTCTTTGTCCCATTCATAAGCCACTCTCTCCCTCCCGGATGGCCGGCCTTCCTGTATGGGCTTGGTTGTACAGGCGGGATGCTGGGTAAGTATTGCTTATGTACTCCTGGTGGGAGAGGCAGTGGCGGTGTGTCCATTGTGTGCGTTGGGGCATATCCCCACCAATTCCACGGCCCCATTTAGAAATCATTCTGATTCTGATGCTAATTGCAGCAATCAGGACTCCTGATTGGAATTAGAATCCGAAGTAGAACTTGGACGCTGAAGGGGGTGGGGCTGCGGCAGCACTCTCAGGGTTGAGTGACAGGGCAATAGTGCGCATGATTGTTTTTGGACTGGTAATTGTTTACGAACAGCCCGAACATGAGCACTACCTTCCCCTTAGGAGACCAAGGGTTGCTTCATGCGCAGCCCCCGGTCTCCTAATGGAACCAAATCCTGGTGCTGATGGAGCAGCGTCCGGATTGGCTGAGAGGGGTTGCAGCCACTCACGCAGAAGAAAAAGGTGCCAACGCACCGGACCCCGGCCCAGGAGCAGACAGCAGAGGCGGCGTGGAACCGCCCTGTCAGGTAGGTTTGAGGTTTTTTTCTACTTTATTTGTAACCCCTCCGACACCCACCCCAACGCAACTCCCCTCACGAGTATCGTCCGGCCCCCGCTGTTCTGTTGCACTTTCCCCCATAATGCAGTTTTCAGTCTGCTAACGGTGGCCGTATTCAGGGCCCGCCTGCTGCAGTCTCTACTCTATCAGTTTACTTCATTGAAGCCACGTAAGATAGTCCTCTGGCCTCATTTTGACATAAGGGACGGGGAGTAGATCTGTATGAGTATTTTGTAGTGCATGTTGCGGGGAGTGGGGCTGCGCGTGTGTGTGTTTTGGATGTCTCCATTGAAGGTGTTGTTTCTGCAGGTTCTTGTGTACAGTGTTGCAGGAGGTTCTTGTGCTGGATGTAATGAGGCAGATGTTTCTATTTCTGGATTATGTTGGTGTATGATACAGATGTCACTGATACATGGTTGTGTGTATTATAGTGGCGGCAGTTGTTGGCTGCTCTGTGTGTTGCAGAGCTCTCTACTACCATGTGTTTTTGTTATGGGAGCTGTTACTGCCAACTGGCATGTGCTGCAGGGGTTGTCTGTTCAAGCATGTGTTTTTTTGCTTTGGCTTCTATGCTGTGTTTACGCTGCACTTGTCCTACTCACTGTGCTGCAGTTTCTCAGAGACGTGGATTGCAGATGGCCATTTGGGGTTAGGGTGGATGGATGGGGTGTCAATGCTGTTTGGCGTTTGTTCCGTTTTTCTTTTAGTTTGATTATCTTATTTGTATACCAGTGGTTATTGTATAGCCTGGACTATGAGCAGCATGATGTGACATATTTTTATGCTAATGAAAAATGCCCAGCGCCACGGATTGATGGCCTTGCACCAGACGTGAAAGGTAGCAGAGGGTTCCTGCATTCTGCTTATGTGGCGTGACATCTGAGATAGCGTTACGTTAGTGAGTGAGTACAATCACCCATAGCGCTCAGTGTAAACCACCTTGGAGGGCAGAAGCAGGTGCAATTTAGAAAAAAAACTCTAGGGCTAGATTGATGCTGGTAAAGAGCAACAGCATCTCGCTATATTGCCATTATCCACCTAGCGGTATGATTGAAGTTCGTCTACCTTTGCCCGCTTGCCTTCGGGAATCCATCATAGAGTCTAGTGTTTGATTAGATCATCAGTGGTGTATGCGTGGTTAATATGCTTTATTGGTGTGTATGTTTGCTTGTATGTGTGTGTGAACCTGATAGTACGTTTCAGTGTTTCTTCGGAGGTCGGTACCAGTCGAGTGTGCCATCTAGGAGGATTTGCATACTTTTGTCTAATTGATCAGCACGAGCCGGGAAAAACACAAACCTTTTCCAGGTCTTTGCAGTTGCATGGAATCAGTGTGTGCTCAAGCAGGCAGCGTTTGACCAGGTAATCAGCAAAAAGCAGAACATTAAAATGTGCTTGTTTGGTTTAATGTGCATTGTTATTGGACCAATTAATGTTATTGTCCAATGTACTGCAATGAATTATTTGCTGATTTGAACGAAAATACCAATTTTACACCCTGTGGAACTACTGCGCAAAAGTGTATTGGGCACAGGACAGATGTTTTTACATCTCTATGCTGCCACATGACGAATAGTAACGTGTAAGTGAGCAGCAGGTACCAGAATGGTTAGGAACAGTTTTCATACATTACTCGAGCATGTTTAGGTTAGGAACAGTCTTCAAATTCTTTTTACATTTAAATGGCAGTGAAGGCTTTCTCTTTCACGGTTGCAAAGAAAATCTCAGCCACAATCTCCACCTCAGAGAGTTTGATGCAGTTTTAGAGGTGGCAGACATGGAGGCAGCGTATTCACAGCACTTGTAAATGTGTGTTAGCAGCACTTCAATCTACATCTGCTACCTTCCCATCCCACTTCTGTGTTTCTGTCCAGTGGCTCATGATGTGAAGGTCCAATTTACTTTCATTCCTGTCACTCTTCTTTCTTCTTTTTTTTTAATTTTTAGCCCAGGGCATTGCCTGGCACCAGTCTACTTTGTCACTTGATGAGTGGCAAAAGGATTGATAGGGAGTGACAAAATTGGCTTGGCGTAAGCACAACAGCACTGTTGAGTGCACTAATGAAAAAGTGCTTCTTACACTGGCAACTGAATGCTCAGCCAGGCTCCATCACATGATGATCACATTTACTCTATATGATATGCCATGCTATATTTCTTAGATGTATGGAGAATGGTAGCGCAAAAGGTTATGTCACTAACTAGTGAGGATTTGAACTGGGTTATGCTAAATAAGCATCTACCTACATCCTTATGAACAAGCTACCTCGCTATCACGCTGCTGCGCTGACCGCTGTTGCGCTCGCGCATACTTTTAAAATACCCTGTTTTGCTATTTGTTTTTTTCTTATTTTAGAGTCTTTTACCCTGCTTTTATTGGGAGCCCACTTACTGCACATAATTTTGTTGTTTCACCGCCATTTGGGCAGGTCCGGTTCCCGGGGCTGGTGTTTTGCGGGCGCCATCTTGGATCAGGACAAGGATCTTACTTCGGCGAGCGCCATTTTGAGCGTTCTAGCGCTCTGACAACAGCGTGGGACGCCTACTTAAGGCGATCTTAGTTTCTTTGGTAGCCTGAACAAGCTACCTCGCTACCACGCTGCTGCGCTGACCGCTGTTGCGCTCGCGCATACTTTTAAAATACCCTGTTTTGCTATTTGTTTTTTTCTTATTTTAGAGTCTTTTACCCTGCTTTTATTGGGAGCCCACTTACTGCACATAATTTTGTTATTTCACCGCCATTTGGGCGGGTCCGGTTCCCGGGGCTGGTGTTTTGCGGGCGCCATCTTGGATCAGGACAAGGATCTTACTTCGGCGAGCGCCATTTTGAGCATTCTAGCGCTCTGACAACAGCGCGGGATGCCTACTTAAGGCAATCTTAGTTTCTTTGGTAGCCTGAACAAGCTACCTCGCTACCACGCTGCTGCGCTGACCGCTGTTGCGCTCGCGCATACTTTTAAAATACCCTGTTTTGCTATTTGTTTTTTTCTTATTTTAGAGTTTTTTACCCTGCTTTTATTGGGAGCCCACTTACTGCACATAATTTTGTTGTTTCACCGCCATTTGGGCGGGTCCGGTTCCCGGGGCTGGTGTTTTGCGGGCGCCATCTTGGATCAGGACAAGGATCTTACTTCGGCGAGCGCCATTTTGAGCGTTCTAGCGCTCTGACAACAGCGCAGGACGCCTACTTAAGGCGATCTTAGTTTCTTTGGTAGCCTGAACAAGCTACCTCGCTACCACGCTGCTGCGCTGACCGCTGTTGCGCACGTGCATACTTTTAAAATACCCTGTTTTGCTATTTGTTTTTTTCTTATTTTTGAGTGTTTTACCCTGCTTTTATTGGTAGCCCACCTACTGCACATAATTTTGTTGTTTCACCGCCATTTGGGCGGGTCCGGTTCCCGGGGCTGGTGTTTTGCTGGCGCCATCTTGGATCAGGACAAGGATCTTACTTTGGCGAGCGCCATTTTGAGCGTTCTAGCGCTCTGACAACAGCGCGGGACGCCTACTTAAAGTCGCTCCTCCCCGCGCAGCGGGGACGCGCAGTAGTGACGCCGTCGCGCTGCTGGAGTCGTGCCAGAGTCCTGCCCGTCTGCGCCCATCAGCGACGAGGAAGCGCGAGTCGCGGCAGGGCTCTGGGCACAAGTTTGGTCTACCATTATGCCTGCTATACCTTCAATCAGCTATACTCGGGCTGAACTGCTATGCATTAGGAATAGGGTCGATGCTGGTTCATGCGATCCTGTAGACCCCTTATCCGGTCCATTTACTTGTGGCTGCAGGGGCTGGTCCCTTGACAGACCGGTCAGGATTCGATCTTTGGAAGGGAGTAATCCGGTCACGAGCAATAACATCGCGGCCCGTGTACTTCGGATCTGTAACCTGAACGTGAGGTCACTGGTCTAACATCACCAGTTTATACATGACCTCATTGAAAAGGACTCCCTCGATCTACTTCTTCTTACCGAAACCTGGCTCCAGGACTCGGATGCCACTATTCTCAATCTTACCTTTCCTCCGGAATATACGGTTTTCACACTGAATCGTGCCACAAGAGGAGGCGGCATAGCTATGGCGGTAAAATCGTGCTTCCCCGCGGAATGGAAAGCCCTTGGGTTGCCTGCCTGTGAAAGCGCTCTCTTTAAAGTGTCCTTTAGTCATCATTTCACGTTGAGTGGCATTCTTATCTATCGCCCTCCAGGCAATGACACAGCCTTCAAGACCGCCCTTGCTGACATGGTTAGTTCTTTAGCACCCAGCTGTGCGAACTTCAATATCACTGGCGACCTTAACATTCACTTTGATCGCGTGCCATCCATAGCCATAGACACTTTGCTTGCAGATCTTGAAGCACTGCAACTTGTCCAACTTGTTACGCTTCCTACTCACACTGGGGGACACATCCTCGATCCCTTCTTCTCCACTTTGGAGAGGATGAAGGTATCCAACCCGATCCCGGTTGGCTGGACCGACCACCTTCTGGTGGAAGTCTTTTGTCCCATTGATAACTTGCCATTTAAACCTGTGGACAGGCTGATCCTCAAAAGACATTAGCACAAGCTCAAACTTGATGAATTTTATAAGATATTGGAGCGGAAACCCTTAAGCCCTACTTTGGATGTGGAGCAAGGGTACGACCTGTTCTGCAAATGGATTTCGGATGCCCTAGATTCCCTTATACCTATGCGCTGGTCCAAATGTCATTCCAAGGCACCCAGTCCGTGGTATAATGATTCTCTTGCCGAGCTTAAAAAACTCTGCCTGAAAGCTGAGAGGGAATGGAGGAAGTCCTATGACCTCAACCTGAAATCCTCTTATTTTGCCAAATTGAAGACCTATCACAGGGCAATCTGCAGAACTCGGGCCGCATTCTATGCCCATGAATTCCAAACTAGCACCAACCCCTCTAAATTAATTTTCAAGGTCCTTAAAGACCTTATGAATAAAAGAGCCACTTCGGTAGAAATCTGCACCGACTCTCATTGTGAGAGTTTAGCCTCCTTCTTTTTGGAGAAAGTGCAGGCTATCTACTGAGGATTTGACCTGTCTCTGTCTGATCCTGAGCCAACGGGCCCGAGTGTCTCAGACTATGAGACTCTGACTTCCATCCCTGATTTGTCTATGGAGGCCTTTGACAAACTGAGTCTCAGGATTAAATCGGGCTCCCCTCTGGATCCGCTGAAGCCAGCTCAAATTAAGCTGCTCTCCCCCTTGTGTCGTGTCCCGATTCTCACTCTGATCAACCTGTCGTTGTCTACAGGAACGGTCTCCTCCGCATGGAAGCGGGCGGTAGTCACCCCAGTTTTAAAGAAGGCAAATGCAGACCCGCTTCTGCCTGAGAACTATCGCCCCATATCTCTTCTCCCCTGGACGGCCAAAGTCACCGAGGCTCATGTCAATTCCAACTTGACTGACCATCTTGCTCATAACCATATCTTAGATCCGAGTCAGAATGGCTTTCGACCGGGACACAGCACCCAGACCGCCCTGCTCTACATGATCGAGCATTTGCGTCTGGTGCTTGACTCTGGGCGGACGGCGGCGCTCTTTTTATTAGACCTGAGCGCCGCATTCGATATGGTGTCTCACCGTATTCTGATTCAGCGCCTAGAGGAAGCTGGAGTAGCAGGGACTGCTCTTCAGTGGTTCCGCTCGTTCCTTACTGATCGTTTCTTTAAGGTGGCTATACCACCCTGCCAGTCCACCTTCCATCCACTGAACCTGGGGGTCCCACAGGGCTCCTCATTAAGTCCAACTTTGTTCAATCTCTACGTGAAACCGCTAGCTGCGATCGTCAAACAGTGGGGTTTCACGATGACCTCATATGGAGACGATACGCAGCTGGCGGTGACACTTAGTGGAGACCCTGAAGTGGATGCCCCCAGATTCCGAGCAGGACTTGTGGCAGTGGCAAATTGGTTAAAAACCAATTGTTTACAACTAAATGCCAAAAAAACGAAGTTATGGTTTTGAGGAAACATGCGGAGCTTTGGGGAGATCAGTGGTGGCCTCCAGAACTGGGTGTCACCCCCATTCCTACTTCAGAAGTAAAGAACTTAGGAGTATGGCTGGATCCGACTCTTACCTTTACCGGTCACACGAAGAAGGTTGCTGTCACCTGCTACGGTATCCTGCGAGGATTAAGGCCAATCCTCAAATTTTTTTACACCCCCACCCGGCAGCTCGTGGTACAAGCCTCAATCCTGTCTCGGCTGGACTACGGTAGCGCGCTGATGTTGGGGGTAAACCAGGCTGAGGCATCTAGGCTACAAAGGGTACAGAATGCTGCGGCGCGGGCCATTGTTGGCCTTCCCAGGCACTGCTCGGCCTCCAGCACTATCTCTGCTCTTCACTGGCTACTGGTTAGGCAGAGAATTACGTTTAAGGCGCTCTGTCTGGCCTTTAAAATTTTGAAGCTCTCCTCGCCGCCTGCACTGGCTAACTTACTCATCCCCTATGTTCCTTCGAGGTCTTTGAGATTGGAGGCCCTTCATCTCGCCGTCTGCCCCCGCTTTAAACTCAGCAGGATGGGTGGCCGCTCTTACCAAGTACTTGCCGCTGGGTTATGGAATTCTCTCCCGGTGCACATTCGAGCTCTGAACAATCTGTCCGCCTTCAGGCGTGCTATTAAAACTTTCTTGTTTCCTGTACTTGCTTAGCTGTCTGTTTTCTTCCCTTTGTGTGTTATGTTTCGGTACTTGTTCAAGCGCCAGGACGCCCCTTTGCTGGGGCAGCTGCGCGCTGCATAAATCATATTAACATAACATAACATAACATTATCATATGAAATCTCATTATTGATGTCATAATTACAGTTTCCAAATTGCCTTATAAACCTTCTTGCTTTCTCAAATTTTCATCATTTGCGCACTCTTTTTTAAAAATGTTCTTGAGGGAGAACCCTCCTGAACCTTCCTTCTAACGGTCGGGCTCGCAGCTAGCCTCGCTCGCCATAGTGCCTTCATCAGAAAACTTTATGCCTCACCACTTACAAATGTCACCAGCCTTCACTGGGGAGGGGCAGTATTACTGTCCCAGCATTCCTCTGGTCTTTTTCTCTGTTGGGGAGATGGTTATATCCACATTGTCAATAATTAGGACAAGGACAACGGGACCAGGAGTAATGAAGATTACCGGTAAGTAATAGAGCATTACCATGGCCAAATTTAGACTTATCCATAGTTCCTTTGCCATTTCTAAAGCCATATTGAGCTTCAGAAATGGCTTTCTGTTCCCATAGCCAATCTTCGATTCTATTTAATAACAAACGTCTCATCAGTTTAGCAGTGCTATCAATTAATGAAATAGGACGATAATTGATTGAAATTGATCGGTCCCCTTTTTGATAAACAGTAATAATAACTGAGTGCTTCCAAGATTTAGGAGGGCCCAGCTTAGCTATGGCATTAACAACTTTAGTTAGTATGGGTACCCAAAGGGCTTTGTTAGCCAGAAAGATGTCAACAGGCACCTTGTCGAGACCAGGGGTCTTCAATGGGTACATTGGTCACTAGCCCTCTCCACTTCTGTGGGTGTGTCCTTTGTACTAGCATGTCCACCCCAACCCCTCTTTTAATTTGCCTTAACCCCACCCTTGTATGAGTAAGTAGCCCTCATTTTCCAAACACACCCCCTTGTTCCCCTCCCTGTTTACTACTAAATTATATATGTACGTGTACACAGAAATCCGCCACCGTAGTGGAGAACTATATGTAGAAAAGGTAGGCATGGAAGAGATGGAGGTTTGAGAATTGCATGTTAAGTATGTAAAGTAGTACCCTAAAACGGTCTTTGTAATACAAGGATAACACAATATAGAGCTACAGACCATGCTTTCTCCTAATATTTGTGGTAGATAAATAAAAAGATTTTAACGAAAACTGGAATATTTTATAACTGTCGCAAATGTAATAACTGGTTGAATAGGGAGAAAGGGGGGCGGTTCCCCCAGAATAGTAGATTTTCAATGCTTTTGAAATTATAAATGTAAAAAATTTAGGAGACACAATCCCATGCTTCCCCAACAGCTGGAAATATTCGGAAATTAACTGTATATGTTTTAATGTGCAGAATAAAACAATGTAAGAATTTGCAGGTTTATGTTGTAAATCTATACCAGTCTGCTTTAAATATTTACTTAGGCAACATTTTCTATCCAGCACTATATCAGCGGCAAATATGCAGCAGAAACAAATGTATCTGGCTGAAATCTTGCTCTTATACATCTCACTTTAAATGTAACTACTCAAAGAAAGGTGTCATGACAGGCATCAGTGTGGTCCTTGTATAACAGCTGTGTGCAGTGTGCCTAAAACAATTTTAATAACTAGACTGCACCTGCTCCTGAGACATTTACCATCATGCAGAACTAGAGGTGCAAAATGTTAATTCCTAGGGGGAAACACATAAATAATTTCTTTAGTACGTGGTCTTTTTCCCACCGCGCAGGCTTAGGTGGTTAAATCGCAGCCAAAGGCGTTCAGAATGAGCCGTAGTTTGGGCCTCACCTGCAGCCTTGACAACGTAATCTGAGGCATGGCAACAGAAATGAGCATTGCACGCAAAATGGTTTCAAAGAGCTCCAGAGAGAGCGCTACTGTAAATGCAGAAAAAAAACACCTTTAGGGCCTTTTTGTGAAATTGTTCTGGACAGGTTTTCTGAGCGCGTCAGTGTAAATGCAGAAACCAAAATACCTCCCCCGTTGACAGGCTGTATTCAAGAGCTCCGCGTGAGAAACACAATGTGACAGGGGCCATATTGAGTCAGCTAGTACTCATTTGCAGTTCTTTTGCAGTGCACTGTATTGATAGTGTCACATTTGTTGCTCTTTTTGTGTGTGTAAAAGATGAGGAGAAGCGCCCCACAGGTATTTAGATCATTTAAATAACCTGCACACGAAATTTCTTCATCATTAATACATTAAAATGCCTATTTGTAAGTATAAGCATGTTTATCTTTGGAAGCATTACTAATATAACGTTTAACGTCCAAAACACATACTTGTTTACCTAGGAAAATTGAAGTTATCATCTACTGTTATGTAGTGAATTAAGGGGCATATTAACAAGGGCTTTATCTCTCCTTTTTTGGCATTAAAAGCCAAAAAAGCAGAGATAAAACTAGCGCCCAATCAGCAACAGGGTGCTAATATGCAAATTTGCATATTAGCACACTTTTACTCTACGCTTTCCCTTGCATCTCTAATGAGATGCAAAGGGGGCGTTCCAGAGTAAAATAATAGGAGAAATGTCGCTTAGCGACATTTCTCCTATTATCAAGGAAATCGCTAACCCTGTTAGCGATAAAAAAAAAGCAGCGCTAACCGCGGTTAACACTGCTTTTTTACGTCTGGCATTTTTCTGACTTAGCCATGATATCCTATGTAAGGTGAATATCAAAGCTAAGTATGTCTATTCCTATCTGCAAGCTATCGCCAAACCTTGTGGAATTATCGCTGTATTTCCAGCGATAATCTCACAATTGGCAGCTTGCGCTCTGAATTGGGCTTGATAATATGCCCTTGAGAATTCCAATAGAAAGAAGTCCATGTTCTGGTGCAGCTTTAGAGGCAGTTTTCTGCCGCTAAAGCGATGATAATTGTAATGCCGTCCTTGATAATATGCCCCTGAGCATCTTCAAAAGGGTACTTTTGTGCGCTATGGGGAGGTAAAAAGAACGAGCAAAAATCACTTCCCATATCATTAGGTAAACATACAGGAGAATGTGTGTGTCTTCTGGCAGTGGGGGATAAAAAACGCAGTGAAATGATTTGTGAGCAAAGCAGAAATAGTACCTACTCATCACTACCTTGTCTCATTCCTTACGTCTTGGGGTGTGTCTGCACCTTTGAGACACGCAGCCCGCTGTCTAGCTAAAAGGAAAAAAAAATTAAAAAACTCTTTCCATCTAGGTGTGTCTGTAAAGGACTACCTTTTCCCACAGACCTCTTGTTTTGTCTGTCTCATTTGGAAGGTACTCTACCTCAGTTTTTTTGTGTCTGTCAGTTTTCCTGCTTACATTATGGGACTTGTTTGTGCTTTTCCTGACTTCCTTGGTCAACACAGTACTTAAGACCTGCTTCATACTGGATTTGCTTGCACCAACTCCCCCTTTCTTAGCATGTTTGGTGGCTCTGTGGTACTGGTGCCTGTGTTTAACCTGGCCTTCACTATGTCCCTGTTGGGTTGTTGCTAGGGTTTCAAGTTTTTGGTCAGCACTCAATGGATGTAGATTCCTCCTCCTTTCCCTCGATGGTGAGGGGGGAGGGACTGGTGCTCCTGTATTCAAGCTCCCTGCTGGACATGGTACTAGAGAGTATTTGTTTGCTGTGAGGTTCACCTTCTCTCCAAGGGGCACAGACTGGGCATTGGCTTCCCATGTGTCTCTTGTTAGGCTATTGTGTGCCCAGGTGCCCATGCTGTGCTTATACAGCGTAGTGTAGATGCCTACCTATTAACCCTTGGACTGGAGGGGTAATCCTGAGCCTTACCCCATGTACTCCCTGTTGGGTTTGGGGATGACGTTTTCTTGAGCTGTGTCCAGCACTGTATTCCCTACACTGATGGACAGCTCAGCCACATGCCACCACCCCCCTCCCCCCGTCCAAGCTCCCTGCAGGGCTTTGGGATTGCGGAATGTTTAGCCAGCTCGCTATTCCAAGGCGGAAACAGCCATGAGTGGTTCCGACCGCGCTGTAATGGCTGTATCCATCTATAGTCAGCCTTCTTTTTCCAGTCTATGTTTCCTCTTTATGGTCACCTAGTTTGTGTTGTATTTGACTATCGCTGCTTCCTAGATGCTTGCATTGACAACCCATCACTAAACTCCTACAAGCAGTACATCTAAATCGGCACTTTACCTGAAAGAACGTTGAAACCAGCTTCTGCGACTCTCCGTCATGGAAAGCCACCCGGCTTTAATTACGTCAAACAATGCATTCTCCATCGCTGCAGTCACAAAGCCACATTCTCCAAGTTGTTTTGCCTCTGGTTGTGGTAACGATGGATGGAAGAAGGGTGGGAGGGATGGTGCAGGCCTGAGACAACAGCAGAAGGAGAGTGGAGGAATGAGTGCAAGAAAGAGCAGGCAACACCAGGACAGCAGGCCAAAAGAAAGTGAAATAGGAGGTGTGGGGAGTCGATGACCAATGAGAAGAAAAGAAATGAGTGATGTTGAAGCCCAACAATGGTAAGTAAGGGTGGCATGGTTGTGTGTGGTCAGCTGTGAGTGATTGCATCGGATTGTGTTAATTTTTACGACTCATATGTCTTTACCAACAATGCCTTTACAATGAAAATATCATGTTAAAGGCATGCGTGGTAAAGCCATAAGTGTTTTAAAATTTGTAACTGTAAGTAGTGCATGCGTGCTGATAAAGGATGTATTGTACTGACTACGAAGTAAAGGCATGTGCAGTAGTTGCATGCATTGTTCCATCATACACCCATTTCAAGGCTGTTTATATCACTGTCTCCCGAATGGGATTTTCGTGGCTTAATCTTCTTGGGGTCCAGCTGTAGTATTGTACTTCTTTTTACTTGGTCATGGGGCTAGCAGCTCACATGAGACAAACCTGTGTGCTTTGCTGGCTGGCCTAGTGCTTGTGGTAAGGGGGTTGCCTCTTTGTTTCACCCTGATGCCCAGAAAGCCCACACGTTTCTTTGGTTTGTAGGTTGTTGGGGGGATGACCTAGTCATCCTGTTCTGTGTTTGACTCTGGTATATGCTGTGCCTCTGATCCTTTCCTTGCTTTGGCTTTCAGCCTTTTTTGCAACAAGGCACTCTTCTCTATATGGGATTGTTTCTTCCATTTTGCACATGTGCTCCTGGGTGGTTTTTGGCATTGGTTTGTTCTTTCTGGCTTATGCTGTTACACACCCTGGATCAAGAGATGAGCACTTGCATCCTGGTTGACATAGGGAACGGATTGACAGTCTGGCAAGGTCTAACTCATTTCTAGTCTTGGTGCTGTTGATTATTCTCTGGTTTCCCCTGGTGGTTCTTTTTTGTGTTGGCTACTACTTTATCTGCAGAAGGATATGTTTGGTTTTCTTGCTTAGGCTTCTGCCACCACCCCCTCCCATTTTGACATGGATTTTTGGGAGTGGTTATCCCTACTATCCTCACCTACCTTTGTGGCTCTGTTGTGCTTGGCCCTTTCAGCAGGGCCACCTCCTAACGTTTTGCCTTCAACTATTCTATTTTTGCTGAATTCATTTTTGTTGGCCTTAGGACTCTGTGCACTTTTGCACTGATAACCACTAAAAGTCTTGTGCTCTCTCTTTTAAACATTGAAATATTGGCTTACACCTGATCGGCATATTTAGTTTAATCATAAATCCCTTGTAGAGTGGTATACAATAGACCCAGGGAGTGTTAATTAAATGCTACTAGTGGTTCAGCAGTACTTGTTGTGCCACCCACTTATGTAGCCCCTAATGTAGCCCCTAAAAACATGTCCTATGCCTTCCATTACAACCCGAATGCAGTTGTAAACTGCCAATTCGACTTGGCAATACAACCCCCCTGCTGAGCATTAAAAAACCCTTTTATTACAGATAATTCAACACAATCGTGGGCCAAGGTTGTCCATATGGCAAGGTGCATTGTAATTAAAAAGGAGGTCATGTACTTTTAAGTTATAGATGTCTTGTTAGTGAAAAACTCCTAAATTAATTTGTTACTACTGTGAGCACTACCTATCCCATAGGATAACATTGGAGCGACTTATTACATTTAATAAGTGTTACAGTTTGATCAGGAACAGTTGAGCTTTTCACATTTTGTGTCTTTGAAGTTATTAGAAATCCTCTTTAATGGTAAAGCCCTATGTTGAATTATAATTTTCAAAATGACACTTTAAGAAAGTTGGCATTTTCTGCCCTCACTATCTGATGCCTGCATGTCCTAGGCCACATGACTGAGTGTAGTTGGCATTTGGACTTTGTTTATTCCTCCCAGACGGTCACACAATAGAGGGATTAGTTGTGCCTGAACGGGTCATCAACTGGCAGGTTGAGGTGGTCGGAGCTGTGCACATCTCCACTTACAACTAAATAGGCTATGCCCAATGGACTTGTTGCCACTGCATTGTTCACACAGCCAGCTTGAAGCCAGGGCAGTGTAGTCAGGAAACTTCAAGGTCTTCAAAAAGAATCCTCTAGAAACTTCTCCTACTTCAAAGAAGGCACAATGTATAAAAAGGGGACCCGGAGACCCACTCTTCAGTTCACATCCTGGACCTGCGTAAAGACTCTCAGAGGACTGCCTGCTGTGCACTCCACAAAACTGCTTTGCTGTACCTGGAAGGATTACTTTGCTGCCTGGAGCCTGCCTTAATCCCTCCAAGGCCTGCCCTGCTGCTTGAACCCAGCATTACCAGAATGACTCTAAGGGCTAGTTTGTTGGCCTCCTGTGCAGAGCCACAGGGACATAATAGGTTCCCACCATCTTGAACCCGCACCTGAAGCCAGCCTGAGTGAGTCCTAAACCCCCAAGTGGTATTCCTCCAGTCTTGGTCCCTTTGTTGTTTTGTTAAAGGTGGACAGATAACCAAAATCCTAACCTTTGGAGTTTAAAATTATTTGACTAAGAACTGCTCTGATAACAGAGGGAAGACCAAGACCAACTTGCTTGCCTATCTGCCCAAGGTGCTACGCTGGTTGGCTAGACTTAGCAGTAGCTCCCGCTACATTCTTCTCCACAGCAGCAAATGCTGTTCATTGGTCCTTCACCAATGGAGCATTCTCCCCCCTGGATCTCTTGTCATCCCCAACCTCCTGCCTTATCCCACCAGAAGTCTTTGACTTCCAAAAAAGTGACTAAGCCCAAATGCAGAAATATTCAACACAATATTGTCCAATAGCTCTTGAACAATAACGTCTCCTCCTCAAACATGGCCTGCAACCTTGCCCTCCTCAACTTTACCCTCTCAGAACTTTTTTTTCAAACTTTCTTCCAAGTTCAAAGGAAACTGCCAACCAACTCACCTCTTGTATCTGTCCATCACTTCATTGTGGTTGGTCACATTTTTCAACTTTGACCCAGTCTTGCGCGACTAGATGTCCTTGGATGGCGCTTTGATCTTTTAAGTGATATTTTTTACAAAAAAACGTTAACAATTCTTAACTCCGGTTCCATTGGCTATTTTTTTGTTGTTTTGGTGGGAAATAATTTGCACAATTTGACTCTATTTTTAAAAAAATGGTGTTGGATTTTTCTTGTATTGTGTTTTCACTTTATTAATGTTTGTGTGCTGCCTAAATGTTTTACACAGTGCCTCTAAATTAAGCCTGACTGCTTTTGGGCCAAGGTACCAGAGCGTTAAGATCTGGTCAATTTTCTGAATTTGGTGTCTCACTGTGGTAGAATTGTGGCTGTTGCTTGAACACAGTTCACCCCACCCTTCAACAAACCAATTTCTCCAATAGTTGTTCAGCTCTGTGGATCAACACTTGTGTTGCCATAAAGTGTTTTGTGTAACGCAAAACCTTATTTAAATAATTTGACATCAGAATTTAACTCTTTCAAAATTATTTTTACTTTCCATTATTTGTTTTTCTAAATGTAAGTACCCTACCTTCCTTTTTTACCATGGAAAGGGATCTGTTCAACTTAGGCACTGTCAGCAGGGCTGAGCTGCGTAAGCTTTGCAAGCAGAAGGGGCTGACGGAAGGCAAGAAGGCTTCCAAAATGGATCTCCAAGCAGCCCTCAGAGCCTCTGAGGCAGTTGAGAGGTGGCAGTCCACCTTAGGAGTGGATAATGATAATGACGATAAGAAGAAGGAGGACCCAGACCTGGGTCCTGATTATGGGTGGGTGGTAAACCCCTGCTCTTCCTGTGGAGTATGCAGAGTTTTGCCCACTCCACACTCCGCTTGGAATACGGAGTTTCAGAAAAACTCCACTAACTCCCACTTGGTGGAGTTTTTTCTTGCTCCCAGCTTGCTAACAATAAGATAGTAGGTGTGGGCAGGAAAATCAAGCAGTACACCACCTCCTGGTGAGCTTTGTCAACTCGGGCTGTTGTGGCAGGTCACTACAACTCGCTTTGAGAAAGCTGCCGCTCGTGCTGGGAAATCTGCCACTCAAGTAGAAAATCTGTTCAAGTGGCAGAAAGTAGCAGTGCCCTTTGGCACACCTTGTGTTGCCATTTGTGCTGATTTTACAAAAACAGGACAAGTTCCCCGCTGTAAAAATCAGCATGAGCTTCTTGACATACCAACACCATGCCAGTGGCAGAACTCCCAGGAATCTTGTGGAGTTTTGGGAAACTCTGCGAGTTTCACCCAGGCCTCATCCTGAGCTGCAACGAGAGTCCATCTCGTGCCCAGCAGATGCCAAAAATGACCAGAATGGGGCAGGGAGCAATGTGTTTGCCAGGGATCTGTCCCCAGAGGAGCTGGATGACAGGAAGGCAAAGAGAGAGCTCAAATTGCTGCTGATCAAAATTAAGCAGGAAGCTGAAGAGATGATGTCCAAAGAGATAATGGCCCTCAAGCTCAGTCTCAGGTAGCTGGACAGCAGAGCCAAGCAGGCAGAGTCCAGCAACAGCATTACCACAGTACCAATTGGAGACAAGAAGGTCCCCATCCCAAAGGATCTGGTGACTAACTTAGTTGTTAGTGATAACATAGACAACTGGTTTGCGCCCTATGAGGTTGTTCTAGAGATGATTGGGGTCCCTTAAGAAGATTTGGGAAGCAACCTCTGGAGGCACATTCCCAATGAAAGGAGAGATGCTCTGTTAGATCTAGGGAAAGGGGACAGAATGAAGTAGCCCTTCATGAAGGAGGCCCTGATCAGAAAATATTGGCTCACCTCAGAAAAGTATAGGCAGACGTTTAGGGACAATCAGAAGCTTCCCCAACAGACCTTGGTGGATTGTATGGCTCATTTTTGCAAGACACTGGTTGGTTAGGTGAATGGCAGTGAAGTGAGTGATTACAAAGGGCTTTATAACTTGATTGCTAGAGAGCACATGTGATTGCTAGAGAGCACATGGTTGGTCTTTGTTTTACAGAGCTATGCCAACACCTTCTGGATAGTAAGCTCAGTGACCCCATGGAGTTGACTAAGGAGGCAAACCACTGGATCAGCAACAGGGTCTACAAGAAGGTACATATGATTGACCCTAATAAGGATTGTTCGGCATCCCCACAGTAGAGGTAGGGGGAGGTTAAGGGAGACAAAGACAAATCCCAGATGAGGGGGAGAAAAGGGTTCCCGAGGCACTTCTGAAAAACAAAGGGGAGGCTATGGTGATGGGTGACCCAGGGCACACCATTTCCAGCTAGAACATAAGCAGGGGGAGTCAGTCTGTCCTAAGAAACCATGCAGGGGCGGCTATGTGGCCTTAGGAATGAGTAGTCCCAAGGGGCATGCAGTAGACCATGCATTAATCTCCCTTAGATGGTAAGTAAACTCAGAGAGGAGACTTGTGATCCCTGAGGGTAGAAGTCATCACTTCCACCAGGTCAATGGTAGTAGACAGGCTGATTTCCAAAGAGCAGTAAACCAGTCAGGTATGTACAGTAACTCGAGCCCAGGGGCAGGACTTTTTCTGCCCATATCATTGTTATCCCCGGAGTAGGGTGGGGAAATGATTCAGAGGAGGGTCATAGATAGTCCCTAGATGCCCAATGAATTCATTCTGGGGGAAAAGTTGACCATGGTTGCAGGGGGGCAGATAGGAACGGCCACCCAGTGTGCCCTGGGAGCTCAGATTTCTGGGAGTACTACTGAAGGAAAAGAGGCCTAGATGGAGAGATCGCGGAAGGAAGGACTCCCCCTGACCCTTGCTCAGGGTCAGGGTCCAGACTCTGAGCTGAGTGACAAGTTGCAGGATACCACTCCTGGACTAGTAGGGAAGAAAGTGGAAAAAGGGTGCCTAATACCTGTATATGTAGCCCCCCCCCCTCTCTAAGAAACCCCAGAGATATATGGATGGTCTGGGACCTCACTTTTGGCACTTACAGCTTAAAGTGGCCTCTGTTGGTTGAAAATTCCACCTTTAGAAAACTGGCTTTTTCTTGCCCCTGGTATTTAGTGCCTGCAACCTCTCCTAGGATACATGATTGGGTTTTGTTGGTATTTGAACTTCATTTATTCCTGCTAGACAGGCACACAATGGAGGGATTAAGTGTGCCTCAATGGGCCATCAACTGGCAGGTTGCACACTTTCAAATGAATAGCCTTCACACAAAGGATTTGCCACCACTGCATTGTTCATGCAGCCAGCTTGGAGCCACTGTAGGGGAGTGAGCAAACTTCAGGGACTTCAAAGGTAATCCTTTACAAATATCTCCTACTTCAAAGACAACACTATTTATAAAAAGGGGACACTCAGACTCACTCTTCAGTTAACTTTCTAGACCTGCAGACGGACTCTCAGAGGACTGTTTGCTGTGTACTCCACAAGACTACATTGCCACACCTGGGAGGACTGCTTTGCTGCCTGAAGCCTGTCTTGAGCCCTAAGATGCCAGCCCTGCTTCATCACTTGAACTCAAAATTACCAAAGTGACCCCAATCCACTTTTGTATCCAACCCGTGCTCCATCGCGGTCAGCCATATTTTTCAACTTTGGCAAGGGTAACCCTCTTATAAGTACCTTTTCCAAACAATTTATAACAAATTCGAATGCACCAATGAATTGGGTTTGCAATAAATGTTTTTAAAAGTCCATAGAGGTACTTTGTAGCTATTTCCTAGTCAGAGATGTATTAAATGCAATATTGTATCTCAGTGAAATCCAATGTAGTGACCAACCCTTGTCAGTAAAAATTGCTTTAAAGGCATTTTACTGTAACAAAATATTTAACATTAATGAATACATAGGGGTGATTTATTGATATTTAAATGGAAGGCTTAGGCCTGTCAAAAAGGGACTATTTTAGTTTTAAAAATGTGCATCCATGTTCTATAGGGTTGGCATGGAGTCATGTTTGCAATCTCACTGTAGAGGATGGCACAAATGGTGCTTCAGTCCACTTGTGACAATTAACTTACAAACCTCGGGTACACCTGGTAGTATATACCAGGGGCTTATAGGCAAGATATGTATGTCAATTTGGAGTATTTCAATTTCATCATTGTTGGAAATGGCCCGTTTTTAGTAACCCTGAAAGTATCCACGCATCATATCTCAGAATGGTAAACCAGCAAGTGAGGTTGCAGAACTGGAGTTTGATATTGAAATGTTGAGTGATTACAAAATAGGTCAACTCAAGCAGTTCTGCCAGAGCTCTGGATGTCCCCTGAAGCTCCGCTCCAAGAAGGGAGAGCTACGGAAGGCCTTAAGGGCCTGGTGGGAGACCAAAGAGGCTGGGGAGGCAGATGATACAGAGGTGGATGAGGATGGACAAGGGGATGGTTTCAGATCACAGGATCTGCCTGTGTCCAGAGCAGCTTCAAGGTCTGGCAGCAACCCTTCAGACAGACGTTTTTCCCCAGAGAAGTTGGAGGAAAACCAAAGGGTTAGAGATCATGAGTTGGAGCTTATGAAAATGAGAATGAAGCACTTGTAAGTAGAGAAAGAGGCAGAGGAGAGCAACAATGCTCGTGCCCTGGAAGAATTGAAATTGCCCTTGGCCCATGAATGAGAATGAGGAAGCTTGATTTGATGCTCAAGAGGCTCGAGGTCACGTGTATCTCAGTTGAAGAAGAAAATTGGGTAGCTCAAAAAGTGAGCTTTGCTGAGTTGGAGGTGGAGTCCAGCTCAGATGGTGGCAGCAAGATTATATTTTCCAGTGCTGAGAGAAAGGTACAAACACCCAAAGATGTGGCGCCTGACTTGAGGGAGGGGGGTTACATACTCCAGGTTGTTCAGGTTTATGATGTAGTTCCAGTGGTATGCAGTGTCCCTGAAGTAGATTGGGCGACTGACACAGGGGATCGTATTCCTAGTGATAGGAGGGATGCGCTGCTGACTCTAGGTGAGAGGTGGAGGGAGAGGGGTTCCCCCATGGTAGAAATTTGGTGTGTGAGTGTGAAGACCAGCCATAAGAGTGTGGGTTGTGTGACAGAGCCAGTAGTACACTGTCTTGCCAATCTCAGGAAAGTGGTGTGGGGTACTTGTGTGAGGGACTGGAGGATGAGGTAACGGGTAGCTTGGTTAACAACTGTGGGGGGCTGTGTGAGTCATTTGTTGGAGAGCATATTTTAAGTCCCTGTTTTCCAGAGCTATGCCAACGCCCGGTGGAGTGCGAGTCCTCTGATTCCAGGGGGCTTGCGTTGGAGGCAGATCTCTTGGTAGAGTCCAGAGAGTCTGAAGAGGTTTTGGGAAGTGATCCCAAAAGGAGTGGCGCAGATATCTTCCGGACCTGTGAGGTGGAAGAGGTTCAGTGTAGCACAGTTAGGTCCCAGTGTAGTGGGAGGAGTGTAGGGGCTCACGTCCTGTCTCAGTGCAGAAGGAGTGATTGTGGGGCTGCGTGTCCCAAGATGCCTGAAACCCAGTCTCAGGGCCTGGAGGGTTCCTTAAGGAAACACCAGGTTGGGTGCCTAGAGGGTGCTAGTAGGCCATTTGAGGAGGATCTCCAAGTGTCTGGTGAAAGGGGAGTGCCTGTAACCAGGCCTCCATCAGTTCTGGTGTCTGGCAGCACCACTCCTGCTGGGAGGCTGCTGAAGTCCAGACTGAGGGGTGAGAGGGGGAAGGAGTCGCCAATGGGAGAACCAGTGGGTCAAGGGCCAGCCAGAAGGGCTGAGTCACCGGTGAGTGACCATGGTGACCTCACTTCTGTCTTGGGGGAGCTTCCCTCGTTATCAGATGGACAGGGGTTGGGAGATCTGCTCCTGGCAGACTGTCACATGACACCTGAGTTGTGTGTCACCTTCGGGGGGCATATGTGTTCCCAATGAAGTCCTGGTACGCCAGGCAAGTGCACAACCACAGGTACTGGTCCCTGGGTTGGGAGACCAGGTTCAGGATCTGCCTGACCTGACAGGGGTTTGTCCCTGGGTAGGGAAGCCAGGTTCAGGGGTTGCCTGACATGGAGAATTTAGTCCCTAGGTTGGAGGGTCAGGTCCGGGGTGTCCCCCCTGACCTGGAATCCCAGTTACAGGATAGAACCCCTAAACTGGTGGGTGAATGGTACGGGACACCTGCCACATGTGCCCTGACTATTCTAGAAGGGGGTACTGCTCCAGGTGGGAGGGTAAAGAGCCCTAAGGAAGAGGAGGACCGGGAGTGGGGAAGCCCACCCCAGCCTCCTGTCCAGCCGCCGGATACAGATCCAGGATTGGTGGGTCAGTGCCAGGATGTCAGACCTGATCTGACAGGAGGGAGAGTGGACATAGGGTGCCAAGCACCTGGGGCTACTGCCCCCACCCTCCGACACCACAGGGGTTTAAGAGCCCTGAGAGGCATAAGGCCTGGGTCTCATCGCTGACCACTGTCGGTGGCCACTGTGGCTTGCTGTCTGTCTGTTGGGACACACCTGTGAGCAAGTTAAATTTAGGTGCTGCACAGATGGTGTCCACAGGTGAGGAGAAGGGGTCCACATGGATTGGCGTGGTGGATCTTGAGAGTCAGGACGGCGTAGAACAGGAATAGTGCCCTGCTGTTTGGGCCAGTTTCCGTGTTCCATCTTCTTAAGCAGGGAATCCCATCGAGGTATCATTTGGTCTACCCTGGCTTTAGGCTGGAAGGGGACTGTGTTGGAAATGGCCCTTTCTGCAGGGTTATCCCCAAAATGTTTGCTTCTTCCTCCCTTGTTTTTCCTGACCTGTGGTTGTTGGCAATAGGACTCTGGGCACTTTACAACTGCTGACCAGTGCTAAAGTGCAAATGATCTCTGTGTAAATTGTCATTGTCATTGTTTATCCATGATTGGCATATTTGTATCACAAGAAGTCCCTAGTAAAGTGCACTGAGTGTGCCAGGGCTGGTGATAAAAATGCTACTAGTGGGCCTGCAGCACTGATTTTGTGCCACCCACATGAGTAGCCCTAAAATTGTGTTCCAGGCCTGCCACTGCAGTGCCTGTGTGCAGTCTATGGACTGCCATGTCAACCTGGCCAGTGTCCACACTGACAAGGCCTAACCCTTCCCTTACTGTACACATTGGACACCCCTATGGAAGGCCCAAGGTACCCACCTGGGCAGGGTGCAGTGTGTGTGAAAGGTAGAGCATGTACTAGTGCAGGTGACATGCTCTGGTAGTGAATGGCAGCTATTTTCGTTTTTCACTACTGTAAGGCTATCTTGCCCATTGGCTATTATGGGGAATGCTGAGTACAGTGGTTACCTGCATACCTTCCCATAGGAGCAAGATAGGACATAAAAGTCTGGTAACCCTGAACTCAGAATTTAATAACACATGTTTTAGGAAAGGTGGTTTTTAAATCCTGTGTTTGAGAACATCACTTTTAGGAAAGTGGCTGTTCTCTTGTCTGACCTTTCTGTATGCTTTGGCTGTTTGTGAATTGACTGTCCGGTTTGTGAGTGACAGGGCTGGGGGATTCCAGGAGACAGAATGAGTTCGCCCAGTGGTGAATAGAGAGATTTGCATCTAGATGGGAGGGAGGAGTTGCACCTTGGACCTGAATAGGACTGTGCCTGCCCCCCACAGTGCTGGCTCCACACCCTGTGGTGTGTCTGATGTCTCTGCCCTGCACTGTGAAAAGAGAGAAGGAATCATGTCAACAAAGTGCTCCAGGGCTGTGCTTTCCCTCCACAATGCTGGCTCTACCTCCTGCTGGGCGGCTGACGACCCTGCCCCTCTCACTGAAAGGAAAGGATAACCAAGGAAAACAAAGTGCTCAAGGAACACCCAGAACTGGTTCAGACCGGGCTCAGAGCCCTCCTGCACAAAGTGAACAAATACTTTTTGGGGTATAAGTACAGGACCCCAGGCCACTGAACTTTAGATCATCCTGGACTCAAGAAGGAACCTCTGCCAAGGAGAACGCTGGAAGAATGAAGAAGGAAGACTGTCCTGCTGTTGCTTTTCTGGACTGAACTGCAGTTGCTTTGCCTCCAAGGAGAGGGGAAGGACTTTGCTTTGTGCTGTGTCCCCTTGCTTGAATGAATCTCCATGGGCCTGAAGAAGAGCTAGCACCCTGATAAGAAGTCCCAGGAGCAAAAGGACTACACCCCAAGCTTCCCTGAACTCTGCTGAGAGAGATCTGTCCTTCCTAGAGTGCTTGGGCAACTTGTGGTGCCTCTGGAAGTTGTACCTGTGTTGGGAAGCTGGAAACCAAGATTTTAAAGACTTTCTGCAAGTTTTAACGCATCGCTCGCTTGCGGAGCGCATCCCTGTCAGTGCCAGGAAATTCACGCCGCTACGAAGGCCGAGATCGTCGCAGCGCCTGTTGCCGCTGCCAGAGTCGTTGCATCCTTTGTTTGCAGGACGCACCAGTCCGGTGTAGGAAGATTACCATCGCTGCGAGTATCGTCGCAGAGCCTGTCATCACTGAGTGAGATCGTCGCAACGCTTGCTTGCAGACCGCATCACGTCACTCTGAGAGTCGTTGCAGAGCCATCGCATCGAGGGGCAGCGAGAGGAGAAGATCGCCGCTGAGCCGCGCATCGTCGCCACACCGGAGATCATCGTATCGTACCTTTTGCAAGCCGCTTCCACCGAAACCTGTGCACCGGAATCCACGCAAGGTATCGCATCCCTCCCCATACAGATCGGAGTCACCACAACACGCCCGCTGTGTCCAGCGGGGTTGTTGCATTGCCTCCCCAGGGTCTCAGGAGTGACGTATTGCTTGCTTTTCAACACTACAGCTTTCACTTGGAACTTTTGTCGCATCTAAAGGTACTTTTGGCTACAACGTGACGCAACTGTGGATTATTTTAAGGCAACCTTAAGAACCCATTTGAAACCATATTCTTGAACTGTGTAGGTTGGATTTTTGTCATTTTGGTCTTGTGTAGTTTAGAATAAAATACCTTATTTTTCTAAACTGTTGTGAAGTCAGTTTGTGGTGTTTTCACTGTGTTACTGTGAGTGTTGGTACAAATACTTAGCACATTGCCTTTGATAAGCCTGACTGCTCGTGCCAAGGGATGTACGTTGTTGCCTTTACAACGCAGGTTTTTCAACTCAAGTCGTTACAACGACTTGTGTTGGGGGGTGCTGGATAGTGAATAGTTTAATTTACTATTCCAACTCCAGTCCCCGTGGATAGTAGAGAAGGTGTTGGATAGTAAATTAAACTATTACCTATCCTACAGCGCCCCCCAGCGCAATTCGTTGTAATGACTTGCGTTGAAAAAACTGTGTTGTAAAGGCACTGCGTGGTAAAAGTTGCGTCGTAAAGGATGTTTCCCCGTGCCAAGCTACCAAGGGGGTGAGCAGGGGTTATCTAAAGAGTGGTTCCTCCTTACCCTGACCAGAAGCAAGGGTCCCAATTTGGACAGTGGTACCTACCTCTGCCAACTAGAGACCCCCAGTTCTAGCAATCATGTTGGAAGGGGGAGCACAGACACTTTGCAGCAGGTTAGAAGGGATAAAGTGCACAGAATTCAAGGCAAAAATCTTGAGGTACACCATGCAAAAGATGGTAATTTCCAACAATGCCATTGTGGTCTCGCTTGTGGTTTTCTGGCTTCTAGTGTGACCTTAACTGCCATACAGGTCACTCTCTGGCTCTCAGCTGTGGGTATGGTATATGGTGTCTCTCCTTATTCTGTGCAGGCTGTGGATGGGTGTCCTCGTTCTTGGTGTTGAACACTTGTATCATTTCTTTGCTGGATGCTAGCTCCTTTTGTGCATTTTTCTCTTCAATTGTGTACTTGGTGTTTGGGTCTTTGGCCTCTTGGATGGTCTGGCTAGTTCTCACCTTTTGATTTCTGTAATTCTTCTGTTGTTGTTTGCCTCTGGATGTGTGTATATCTTGTTCTTGTCTTTTCCTTCTTGTTCCTTCAACACCCCACATCTTTTGAGTCAGGGGTATATTAAAAGGGATGTGCAGGTCCCTCTTGCACTTTATCTGGGGTTCATTCTCTTTGTTGCTTGCCCCTACACCTGATGTGTGCTGTATTTTGGTGTTGGTGCCTTCCTTGATGGTCTCCCCTTTCATGTCCCCAAGCTTGCTTAGTATTTGATTTAATTAGGTGGCTTCCTCTGCTGCCCCACATTGATTACGCTAAACAGTCTTCCTTTTGGGCCTTCTTCTTAGCCCTCTTGAGTTCTGCAGTCCTGGCTGCCTGTCAGACCTTCAAAATGATGACACTCAATCAGGTGTTTGTTAAGCGCGACTGCTCACCCATAAGGGTCTCAAGGCGCTAGGGGTGGGGAGGGTCACAGGTTCCAATCCATCAAGGAAGGGGTCTATTAAAAAGTCAGGTTTTGAGGTTTCTTGTGCTGATGGGAAACTATGTTATCTGTCTGAGGTGGAGCGGAAGGTCGTTCCAGGCTCCGGCCGAGCAGAAGGAGAAGGAGCGGCCTCCTGATCAGGTCTTTCTGGTGCAGGGGACCATGGTGTAGGAGAGCTGGGCTGATCGTAGGGTCCTTTGGGGTACGTGGAATTTGAGTCGGCTGTTCAGGTATGCTGGTCCGGTGTTGTGGAGGGCCTTGTAAGCGTTGGTGAGCATCTTGAAGGTGACTCTAGCTTCGATGGGGAGCCAGTGGAGTGTGCGCAGGTGCTGGGAGATGGGACATTGTCTTGGCAGGCTGGGGACCAGTCTTTCCGCGGCCTTTTAGATGTTCTGTAGCTTGCGGGTGAGGTTTTTATTTATTCCGGCATAGAGTGCTTTCCTGTAGTCGAGCCTGCTGGTGACCAGGGCTTGAGTGATGGTCTTTCTGTGTTTGAGGGGATCCATTTGAAGGTCTTACGTAGGAGGTGGAGGGTGTGGAAACCGGAGAATGAGACGGAGTTGAGCTGGCGGTCCATTTTGAGCTCTAATTCCAGGATGACTCCCAGGTTGTGTGCATGGTCAGTACGATTGGGAGGATGTACGAGGGCGGGCGGCCACCTGGTGTCAATCCAGGTATCGGGGTTTGGGCCCCTGATAAGTACTTCCATTTTGTTGGTGTTTAGTTGAAGGCAGCTATTTTTCATCCATTTGGTGACAGCTTCCATGCCTTCTCGAAAGTTGTGTCTGGTGGTGTTGAGTTCGTTGGATAGAGAGAGGCTGAGTTGGGTGTCGTCTGCGTATGACACAATTTTGAGTCCGTAGGTTCTGACGATGGGGGCGAGCGTAGCCATGTAGACATTGAAGAGTGTATGGCTAAGGGAGGACCCCTGGGGGACTCCGCAGGTGGTAGGTGTAGGTTATGAGAGGAAAAGGGGGAGTCTGCCCTCTGCGTTCTGCCCGAGAGGAAGGAGCGGATCAAGTCGAGGGCCTTGTCTTGAATCCCTGCTTTGTGGAGTCCGCCTATTAGGGTGCGGTGAGAGATTGTGTGGCAAAAAGAGAGAGAAAAGTGCAAATAAGGCAGCAAAAGTGCAGGAAAGAGTGGAGGAAAGACACAGAGGACACAAAAGGAGAGTGAAAGGGTGAGATTAAGATGAGGGTAAAAAGCGAGTGAAAAAGAGAGGAAAGAAGGAGAATGAAGAGGGAGCTTGAAATGAGGGGAAAATGACAGATAATAAAGGAAAGACCCAGAAGGAGAGTGAAGGGGGAGATAGAAGTGAGGGAAAAAAATCAAGTGAAAAAGGAAAGGAAAAGCGGAGCGAGAGAATGGAAACAGATGTCCACTGGACCACAAGGGATGAGGCGCAGGTGAAACCTGTGGGCGGAGGAGGGCCTCGAACACCAACACTCGAGAGTGCAGGGGCTCGGGGGAAGGTCTCACTTAATGGTGGAGCTGCGAGGGAGGGAGAGCAATTTCACTGACAATGAGTCAGTGGTCTTGCTCACCTGTCCCCCCAGCGGCCGCCATTAAGTAGGGGTCGGGGATGGCAGGGCAGCTGGGAGGTGGGGTGCGGAGGGGAGCTGGATTGGGCTGGTCACCCTGGTCATGCTGGGGGGAGGGGCCACGGGGGCATCAGAGGTGGGGAAAAACAGGCTGAAAAAGGCAAAAGGAAAAATAGAGAGTAAACCATGACACTTGGTGTCATGGTAGTGCTTCTTCTGTTTGTTGCAACTATTCTATTTAGGATTACTGACTCTGGATTTTGGTAGATCTTCCCCATGCTCCTTATTGTCATGGGAGCCTGGCCTTCCATCAGCCTGCTCTGCCTAATGTTGCAGGCCATCTTCTTTGGGCCTTTTCCTTCATCACTCTATCTCTCCTTTTTTGTTGTGGGTATGGTCACATGCTTTATCTAGTGCTTCCAGTTGGCAATGGGCAAAGTTTGCATCTGTTCTTTGTTGTGGCAGTTTTTTCTCTTGATTTAAGGTCCTCAGTGTTTATCAGCCCAGGTGACTTGCATTCTGGAGCTACTGCACTTGCCTGGCCTCACCTGGTCCCTGAGGTAGATATGAACACTTTAGTGCCTGCATGGCATTTTTTGTAGGCTATCTCCTTCTGTGGCAAGTCTTTGTATAGGGTCCACTTCCATTGGGCTGGGTTTTCCTCTGTTACTGCTTTGTTGGTGACTGTTGTCCTGTTTATAGCTGCCTTTTGATTTGCTCTGTCGCAGTGCTCTATTTTTGGTGTGGTGTTATACCTGTTTCTTGCCTTTCTCCTGCAAAGTCAATATTGCTTGCGGTTTAGTTTGCTTTCAAATTCCCTTGATCGGGCCCTTATTGTTTTGCATTACTGTTACCGACTTCTCCTAGTGTTGGGATTTAGTGACAACCTCTTCCATTGGCTCTAACTATTGCTTGAACTAGGGAGTGACTGCATTTCTGGAGGAGCTTTGGGTTAGTGCTGTCGTCTCTGGCTTCATTGACTATCCTGTTGCCTGTGAGGGGTCACCAAAGGAGGTAGAACTGCATTGATCACCCACCAAGGTAGCCAGGCCAAAATGGCAATGTCCAGACACAAATTAAAAAGGACAAAACCTAGAATTAAACCATAGCCCAAGTGCCAGCAAATCAAGCCAACAATCACAAGAATCTTGAAAGGAATCACGAACAACGTATGCACCCAGAGAGGATGGTTCCTGCTCTCTTGGGTATAGCGTCCTGACAGCAGTGAGTTGAGGAAATGAGGAGGTAATGCTTTGTTTATGTACCTATATTCCATTACCACTATTCTGCTTCCTTGTCTCAAATCTTACAATGATACCATTCACCCTGCCATGTGCCTAACTTCGTTCTCTGTCTGCTGTTCTGCTGTCATAGTTGACTTGCGCGGCTTCTGAGTACAGCTCGTCTCTTAAAGGCCTTTCCTAAAAAGGTGGAGTTCACATTTTTTCTTTTAGATGAGCAGCAGGATGCCTGCCTTCATGGTATGGGCAAATGTCAAGAGGTAAGGATTTGGACGTGGATATAGAATTGGAGTAATGGGATTACCAGGGAGTAATTAATGCAATACATCCTCAAATAGTCAATGCAAACATACAAAGCACAAAGGCAAAGAAAAAGATGAATTACATAACTATTTCATGCTGGACCACTCACATTATGACACCTTGGGTCAATCAAAAACAGTGATACGGGTATCGATCTCCATTGTAACCAACAATTCTGAGAACTCATCAAATGGTAGGTCTTCAAGCTTTTTTATCAGATTAGAGCTGTCTCACACGTATGTCTTGGTGAGGACAACAAATTTGTTGCTAAATATAATCAGTGTGGCGATCCAATGGCTCTAGCACAAAACAATATTCTAATTGGATTGCTCTGCCCAGGGGGCTAGTGTCATTTTAATACATTTTCAGCAAGATATAGAGCACTGGAGTCCTAAAGGCCTTGCTGTCGAGAAAACAAAATTCCTTATCATTTAAGATACCTTGATTTTTTGGCTGAAGGTGACATCACCAAATATGCTAATGAACCGGTGGCAGGGTCTTCATGGCAAAGTTTGGTACTTCCGGTCACTCATGAGTTGTCTCTTTTGGGTTGGACATGGAGAGCACTGAATTCCTTTGACAAGGGTTGGACTACATATATTCCAAATGCATACATAATCTCATATGTAGCCATCCCTGCCGGTGGGATCAGATGAGCTTACTTACACCGTTGCGTCAAAATCTTGCGCCTGCCTCACAGCAGGCGTAAGACCAACGCAGGCCCTTTCACATGGGGCTTGCCCCATGTGAAAGGACGCATTGCTGGAGTTGCGTCACTTTTGTGACACACTCCAGCAATGCGTCACTTTTGCGCTTAAAGATACGTCAGAAATACTGACGTATCTGTACCTCCTTGCGACATGATGCGTCATACATTAAAAGAGAAGTGACGCATCGCTGCTTTCACGCAGCAATGCGTCATTTCTCATAAATGAGGCCCCATGAGCGGGCAAAATCAGCGCATCACACTGAGGTTTAGCGTTACAAAACCAGCATGAGTGGCACCATACCAAGGCTGGCTCTTTGCCTTACTTGAGTAGATTTTCGACTAGAGCAGCAGCTTTCTCACTTTAAACAGTTGCGAACACCCATATTGAAAAAATCTTGCTGGGTGCCGTTCTAGCACCCGAAAATAACACTAGCTATGTAGGAGAAAAAACTCTGGCACACAGAAATTGGCAGAGTTTTGCTGGAACTCTGCATTACAAGCTTAACGCAGAGTGGGCAAAACTCTCTGAACTCCGCCTGCGGAGCAGAATTTATCGACCACCCCTACTTTTAAGACTTTTTATATGTGATTTTTAAGAAACTTGCATCTCTTCAGCTATACAAGAATAATGATAATTCTTTCATGTTTTGTTTTGTTTTGTTTTGGTGTTGACATTAACTGGAAGGAATTTGGAGGTCAGTTGACACTACGTTCGTGAACCACAGCTAAGCAAGAACAAAGCCTAACAAACGTACATGGTTTTAAGAGCACCATAATGTACGAGGCATCTATTTTCACATTTTGCTCATGTTTATTTAGGGTGGAGCATACACTGGTATTTGAGATGGTGGGAATTCTGCCTGAGAGCATATAGCAGCTAGGAAGCCAAGGTTGCCTCTTTTAACCTAATAGCAAACTCGCAAATTCTACAAGTGACACATTTATCTAATAATTAAATTTTGCTTACACTAATATTAGGTTACAGAGATACAGCCTGATTCATGAAGAACGGGATTTGCGATTCTCAAATAGCGATAAATTGCGAATCGCTATTGAGAAATCGCAAATCTGAATTCATGAAGATTAGCGATAAAAAATGCGCTTCGCACGCGGGCGCAAATTCCGTTTGCGATTACCGATAATCGCAGAAAAATCGCTATTTCCGGCTACCCGCGTCGGGATTGCAAACTCGCAAATAGCGATATTGCGAGATCGCAAAATCGCGAGATCGGCAAAACGGGAAGTCGCATTTCGAGCACAGGGATGACATCACAACCAGGAAGCAGCCAGTTCCCATCCCCATTCACCACAGTGAGGCAGACCTCGAGGGAGCAAGTGGGAGAGCTGCTGCTATTCTGGTGATTTGTACTCTGCAACAACATTGCTGCCATGTCAGAGGAACCTGTTCCTGGCCCCAGCAACACCACAGGGCGGAAGAGGAAGCTCAAATTTTCAGAGCAGGAGCTCGAACATTTGATTGAAGGGGTGGTGGCCAACCACGACAAACTCTTTGGCAAAGACTCCAGGAGGGTCCCGGAGCAAGAAAAAAGGAGGATCTGGCAGGGAATAGCCTCCACCGTCAACTCCATGGGTGTGGCCGATAGGTCACTAGACGAACTGAAAAAAAGATGGTACGACCTCCGAGGTCGTGCCAAAGAGAAGGTGGCGGAGCGCCTTGGAGAGGCATCGGGCACTGGAGGTGGCGGACCTACAGTCCCTCCTAACACAGCCTTGGAGGACCAGGTGGAAGGCACCCTTGAGAGGGAGGCGTGCATTGGCTTCACACGTCTGGACTCATCCCGCCCCACTCAAGACACCCAATGTAAGTGGCATGCGACTGCGACCCTGTCCCCTATGAATGTCCATGACCAAATAGGCTCCCATAATGTCCCATAGTCATGCCATTGTTGCACATCAGGGAATGCCCTGAAGCATTGTGGGAGATGTAGTGTGGCCACAATGTAGTAGTACCACAATGCAGCCAGACAGGTTCCAAAGTACGCAAAGCCACTGCCATTCAGGGAATGTCACCCAGCATTCATGTAGCAACTGCACGTCTGACAGATACATGCAACTAATGATCGTCCACTTAACCTCACAGGTGGCGCTGAAAGCAGCGACAGCGAAAGGCTGCTAATTGATGAGGAGGCCCAGGAGGAGGAGGTGCCACCACAAACACAGGCACCAGCCCCTGCCGCTGCAACAACACCAGCAGCCAGGTCCACCAGCAGTGTGCCCCCTGCGTCTGGCGCACCACCTACAGCCACAGCCAGGCCCGCGACTATTGTGCCCCCTGCGTCTGGCGCACCACCTACAGCCACATCCAGGCCCGCGACTATTGTGCCTCCAGTCCCTGCCGCACCAGCAACGCCTGCTGTGACAACACCACCAGCTGGTGCTACAACATCTGGGCCCTCGACAGCGGCAACACAGCAGCCAGCCACAGTGTCAGGCCAGCAGAGCAGGCGTGGCAGGTCCCGCCAGCACACCACTGCAGCAATCAGCAGGAGGGGCAATGGACAGGGGCTGGCGCGTATGAGCGTCGAAAGACGCATGTTGCGGATCCATCAGCGCCAGGCACGGCAGCAAGGTGTCATTCAGCTCCAGCTCCACAAGATTGGGCGCAATGTGGCCGGAGTGGGTGACCGCATGGACCGCATGACGGCGGCCATGGCAGGTGTGGGGGACCACATGGACAACATGACTGCAGCCATGGCAGGTGTGGGGGAGGGAATGGCCCGCATGACTGCAGCCATGGAGGCCAACACTGCTGCGATGACTACTCAGCGCAGTGCAGCACGCCGGCGCCACCATCAGCTCATGAGCCGGCTGGCCGCCTACAGCAGGTCCACTTATGTTTCAGCCAATGCAACTTCACTGTTGTCGCGGCGGTCCCTAGCACAGCAGCACCAACTTATCCAGTGCTGTGAGGACATGACCAGGGTCCTGGAGCACCTGACCACGGCGGTTACAGCACTACACTCTCCTGCTCTACCTGCCACTGTTGGGAGTGATGATGTCAGTGAGGGGGCATCCAGCATCAGCAGCCACTCTGCCTCATAAGTCCCGCCACTCAGGTGCAGCACCAGGCCCACGCCAGGTCCAGGTGCCCCGGAAGAGGATGCGCCTCAGAGGCGCTTGGGTGGAACGCGCAGGAGGCGCACTTGAGTACATTTGACAATTACAGGCACAGGCTGACTATAAGCCTGCCCTGTCCTTTGACACAGCAGTATGCAGTAATACTGTTAGTAGAAGATAGTTGAACTGGTACCTTTTTTGTGATTGAAACAAATATATTTATTTTGCAGCACACATTAACGTTGTGTCATTATTACATTTTGCATGCATTAGTGATTTGTGGGGTGAGGGAAGAGGGTGCACTAGAAACTGTTCACTGTGATGTGGTTGCGACGTCTGTGGCCTTCAGCTGGGTTCTCCCCGCGTGCATGGCACGCATGTGCAGGTGGCCGGTTGTCCCCTTCAGATTCACTGCCAGAGATGTCGACAGGTATCCGGCGCTTGGTTGCAATGTTATGTAGTATTGCGCAGACAGCCACAATGCGGCAGCACACTGCAGGACTGTAATACATGGCTCCACCTGTCTTGTGAAGTATGCGGAACCTGCTCTTGAGCAGGCCAAATGTCCTTTCTATGCAATTCCTTGTCCGTATGTGTGCAATATTGTAGCGCCGTTGCTGTGGTGTAGCAGGGTTGAGGTATGGTGTCAGGAGGTATTCACGGAGGGCGTAGCCACTGTCACCTGAATGAGAGGAGCAGATGGTGATTGCCTGTGCTTCGCTCTTACTTCATAGCAATGTGACATTGTCGACAAAGTGTACTTACCAAGTAGGTGTCCTTCCCCAAAGTCTCCCCTGACCAGTCGTGTGTGGAGGCCACTGTGCCAGAATATGAAGGTGTCATGGCTACTCCCTGGGTACTGGGCGACAATGTCAGTGATGTATGTCTTAGCATTGCAGACCATCTGTATGTTGAGGGAGTGGTAGGACTTTCTATTGCGGAACATATACTCCGTGGCAGCTGGTGGGCAGATGGCGACGTGGGTACAGTCTATGCATCCGAGTACATGTGGAAAATGGGCTACATTGTAGAATTGTAGCTTGGTCAAGTCCAATTCCTGTTGGCTGGTGGGAAATTTGATGTGACGGTGTAGCTGGGTGAGCATGGCGTCAACAAAAGTGTGGAGGCAGCGTGACATGGTGGGCTGGGATATCCCCCCAGCAGCCGCTACTATCCCCTGGAAACTCCCGGAGGCCAGGAGGTGCAGGCTACACAATACCTGCACATGTGTAGGCACCGCATTGGTACGGCTTGTTGGGTGCTGCATCAGGGGATCAAGATCCTGTATTAGCTGCATTATCATTTCCCCATTCAGCCTGTATTTTGCATATATCTGCTCTCTGGTTTGGCCCAGCAAGGTGACCCGCTGGCGGAAAATCCTGTCCTGGATCCTGCGTCTCCTCCCTGCTAATCGCTGTAGCCTTCGACGTCTCACCACCATGTACATTCCTGGCATTGTGGAACTCCTAATGCTGCTGCTGATTGTCCTTATGTGTGATTGGTCAGGCCTGAACCTGTTGGTGATTGGCCAACGGTTTTTTAAATGTAATTTTTGCATGGCTTTTATGGTTACCACCTGCTTTGAGTTGTCCTTAATTTGCGCGGCGCAAACTGCGATTTTTGGGTTTTTCGCTATTTGCGAATTTTCATGAACGACGATTGCGATTGTATAGCGAATTCGCTATTTATTTCGCAGAATCCGTGGTTTGTCGCATTTTCCGATTCGCTAATGCTCTCCTACCGGGATTCTGCGAATATAATAGCGAATTCGCTATTATGTGTTTGCGAGTTCGCAATTTTGATGTTGAATGCCGATTACGGAAATTGCGCCCGCAAATGCATTTTCACAGCGATTGCGGGCGCAATTTTACATCATGAATCAGGCTGATAGTAACTTATTTTATGTAGCACTACATATTGCATTCTGTTGCTTCAAAGCACAGTAATTAACAGAGGGGAATCACCGTAGTTTAGTGGTGAGTATTTAACTCACGAAGTCATGCTTTATGCTAAGTGTTATCCACCAAATGCAGTATGAAACATTATCTACCCAATATAGATTAATAATGTTATGGCTGAATTTTGGTTAAATATGTAGCATTTTTGCCTCGTTTCTCACAAAGAGCTCCAATTAGATCCATTGTAACCCTAATCAGCATCAACAACGATGACATTTAAAGGCTTCACTAATTGGTGAGCAATTTAAAAAAGACTTCAACATAAGAGTTAGCTGGAAAATATCCCTGCGGTGGAACAAACCCCTGTTGTTAAGGTCTGACGTGTTTGCCTATAACTGTCACTGGTCTTTCGGTCACAAAGTTTAACTTCATTTTGAAATATTTGATAATAATGGACTTGGTATCCATGTTTGACATCTTACAGGACCTTACCAAGGTCACATTTTGAATAAAAATGATATCTGTGCATCTTGCTATTTTTTCACAGTTTGAGAAAGTATGCAAATGCATCTTTTCGAACTTCTGTTAGAACACTGGAATTTTAATGTCTCCTTTCAACAGGGACAGCTGGTGTTAGGGGGCGTAAGGGGAGTCACGCTACCAACCTGAGGGGAGAGGCAAAAAGAGAATTAAAAACACTGAGCAGCTGAAATAAAAATTACCACTTGCTGCTAGGTGATCCAGTGTGCTGAATCTGCATTATTTTTCTTGAATAAACTGTGATGAACCTTGCAGGTGTCCTGCTGCCGCCCCATGCGAGGTCTTCTTCGACCTGCAAGCACAAGCTACAGCAATGACAACACAAGAGGGTATAGGTATACTGAATTATAATACTTTTGATACTGAATACATTTTGGGAGATTATGGCAGGAGTTATCAGAACTCCATTCATTTCAATGGCCGGAGATGGGGCAGGCCGAAGAGGACCATGAGGTGTTGGGTGGCAACAATCTGTCATCACATGAGGGGGCAGGCTGTAGGATGAGTGCAGTAAGACGTGTTTTACTACATGTGGTTTCATTTTGATATGTTAAGAAGGTGCATCTGAGACTGAGTCCACCGCTTGAGGGGGCGCCTCTCTCATTTAGATTGTTACAAAAAAGGCGCCCAAGATAGCCATTTTCGATGCTCCTCCCTCAGCGCCTCCAGGACCCCACCTACCTGTAAGTAACTTTTCTATGCACAGACTCTGAAGGTTGCAAGTTATTTTTTTGTAATGTGATCAGTGGTCGCTTTTGATTTTTTTTATTCTGCATGTTAATGCTATTAATGGAAGTGCAGAGCTCATTTCAGAAACGGTAGAAACATAGTCATACTTTAAAGCTCAAAACTTGAGATATTGCCCTCACAGTGGGATGTTGTTATGGGAGTACCATCCAACAATGATGGAGATGGATTTAAAGTCTGGTTTTGTGCATAAAATGCACTTTTTCCCCGGAGTTTTATATAGTGGGAACAAGACCCGAAAGTGTCAGGTATCAGAGGGCCTTACATGAGCACCAGTTGCTTTACCCAAGAACACATCCATTTTTGTTAGGCAGATTAAGTGATTTGTCAAGAATCACAGGATGTTGTAGCGTCACTCCCGAGTCTGGAACCTGGTCCCCCAGATTTGAGATTGACCACCCTGGCCGTTAGGCCACATCCTTTCCCATTCTTTGCCCTCCTCATTTTGGCACAGGATGTGCAATTACGTCCAGGACCATCAATGTTCATTGGTAGAATAGAAAAATATGTCCTTCTATTTCATGGATTATAGCGAAAAGACCCCTAACATCATTAATTATTTGCAAGCAATTGCAAATAAAGCAGTTTGTAGGTATAATGCTAGGTTGTATAGTATTTGTGCAGGAAGAGGGATTTCTGCTCTCAGTTTCTGTATTTGACCAAATCATATGTGATCCCAGCAAAGCAGTTTAACATGATTTGCATCAATTCCTTTATCAACAAAAATGCTTGATAAATCCCAGAGTGGTTGTGAGAAGTTGGCCTGGCATATGCTGTCCACTAGTTATAGTGGTCACCTTGCAACAGTCCAAACAACCCCTTAGAGGTGATAGGTTAAAGACAACCTTTATTGAAAGCTATCCTAGTGGTTGCTATGGAGAGCAGCTTTTAGGCTAAGTCTTGGAGGAATGTAAAGCAGCTTGTTTTACCAGTCTATAATCGCGTGAATGACCAAATAAAAGGAGAGCCACACCAGGTATATTTATAAAATATATGTATTTATTCTAAACACATCCCACTAGTCTCTTTATGAGGCTAGAGGCAAAAGTACATACAGAAAACTCAATAGCACACAGTAAATTAGCACAATATACATTGAGCCCTAGGGGCGTACCAAACCATATAATAAAAAAGTGATATAAGAACCATGACTTGATTAGACACAAGGCCTAGAGCCTGTAGAAGTGCTGGTGCCACAAGGAACCACCCTGGGTAGTGACACAGGGGACCCACAGGGGACGCGTTCAGTGTCTAAACACAGCCACGGATCACCTTTAACTTCAATAGGTAAAGTCGCGGTTGGAAATTTAGAGATTAAGGACTGTTAGGAGAGGACTTTCAGCAAACCTCTTTAGACTTAAGGGGTTCTAGGGCCAACACCCAATGGAGCACTGGAGTGCTTGAGTTACCTCACCCAGGGAAGCAGGGTGCATAGGTGTCTTTTGGTGTCGGGAATCGTTGTTGATTTCAATGGTGATCTGCTGCAAAGTGCTGCTGCCGAAGAAGTGGAAAGTGTCCGGTGTGATCCAAGCCTGGATCGAAGATGAGAAGAACCTGAAATCAGAGAGGACAGAGTCTGTGTGACTTGCCAGTGACCAGAGGCACGATAGTTGAATGCCCACCCATGTCGGGTGATTTCAGGTGAAGAAGGTGAATCCTGACTCTTCAGCCACAAGGACCAGGAGGCGTCGATGATAACCAGGATCTGGAATAAAGCTGTCCCACAAAGGATGTTGAGTGCTGCGGTGTTGGTGCCTGGATTGAACCCAAAAACCCTTGGCAACAGCAACCCATGCAGAAATCAAAGAAATGCTTTGATGTGGACCAGCAAGGTCCGAGGGACTCACCACTTGGAGGGGAGTCAGGGCACGTCTGGAGCAACCAAGGAAGCCTAAGGAAAATCAGAGTTGCCTTCACAGGGACCCACCGGTCGACGGACCAGGGATCGCGAAGGAGCCTTGAGCTGAAATGCAAGAAGCGGGCTCACAGAACAATCGTGGAGTGTAAGCCCACAATCTTCAGTGCAAAAGGTGCCTCGGGCTTGGGCTATAAGTAACCCAAAGTACAACTACAGGAGATGTCGAGAAGTTGATGCACTTGCAAATGTGCACATTGTCCAGGAGTTCCGGTTCCATGTCACTCATGAGAGCTGCGGGTCTTAGCTTTGCTGGGGACTCGGGTCAGCCTCTGAGAAGTCTGAAAATCCTCTTTCTGTGTTGCAAATACATCAGAATCTGGTGGGAGCTTTGGAAATGCAGACTAGCAAGATGCTTTGTTGGTGACTGCCAAGCAGGGGAGTCACTCCTTGACCCCAAGGGAGATTCTTCCGTCCTCTAGTTTTTAGTAGAGCATCGAAGCTCCAGGATTCAGTTTTAGAGTTTCGTCCAAGTGTAATCTAAAGTCCTGTTGCCAGGGGTTCCTTACTTATATCAAGAAAGGGGTTGGACATACTCTGGGGACCCACATATGGGAGGGTCTGGAAAGAGAGGTGGCTACACCCATTTCCTTTGTCCAGTTTTGTGCCAGAGCAGGGGATGGTAGCCCCTGCAACCAGTTTGAATTGCTCTCAGAGTGCACCCACCCAGCCCCAATACAGTAAAGCCTGTCTGGGAGGTGGTTACACCTCCCTGTGACAGGAAACCTATTGTCCAGGCCTTCCCCTGCCAGAGTTTTGGTCAGCAGCAGGAGGCCAGACTCGTATCTGTGGCTGCAGCATCCATTTTGTGATGCCAGGGATCTTTAAAACTGGTACCGGGTATACCTGTGTGTACATGTCTTTCCCTCTAGAAGGGTGGAATTCTACCCCTACCACCAGGACTGGCGGGGGGGGGGGTTAGGATTCCAAAGTGTTTGACACCAAACATGACATGTTTTGGTGCAGCCATTGCAAAGTTAGCATTTACCTCAAGGTTGTACTGCACTTAAGAGTATATGGTCTGGCTGCATCACTGAACAGCCTCAGAGAATAGGTTCCGAAAGCTGCAGAAGGGACCTGCTCATGCATGGGCACCCTCTCACACGAAACCAGAACCAATCCCCTGCCTTCAGGATTGATAAGACCTGCCATAGGGGTGACTGATAGGTTTCTATGTGCAGTGTTTAAAGGTAGATATAGGTAACCTATATCTTAGCAAGGAGTGCATGCACCACCTTAGCCAGGCTGCAGTAGCAGTCCTGAGGTGTCATTTTGGAACGCTTCACAGGGGTGGCATAATACATGCTTCAGCCCCTGGTAGGCCTCTGGGGTACCTATGCCCTTAGTACCTGGTGTACCAAATACTGGGGACTCACAGGGGTACCCCAGTAACCAAACTGGAGTGTACCTAAAGTACATGGAATCAATTTAGAGAGGAAGCTGCTTGGTTGGGGTTCTGGTTAGCAGGGCCCTCTCCAGACTAAAGTCGAAAAACAGTGAAACATCAGCACAAAAAAGTGGGGGCAACCATATAGTCAGATTCCACCTTCCTACAGTGGTTCAGGTCACAGTTTGCCTCATGTCCTGAGTCCTGAAACCCTTTCTCATCTGATCTTTTGGCTCTCTGGACATGCCTATTTTGAATTAATCTTTAGTATGAAGATCACCTTGCTATAAAATAATGCTTCTATTATCTGAAGCGTACGCACATTGCTATTCACAATCCACTTCTGAAGCTACTATAGCCTTAGAGGTGACAACACAGTAGTAAGCACTGCGAGCTGAGAAGCTGCGAAAAGCGCTGTGAGGACGCGCTGGAAAGGGCGAGCCGAGCAGAGCCACGTTGAGCTCGCCCAGCTGATACCAGGCTACCGGGTCCTCCACGAACCCTTGGTTACCCCCCCCCCGCACCCATCACTGTCTCCACCGGTACCGCTGCCATTTACTGGACACGGACGCGCTGACGGTTGCCTCGGCTGACGGCTGCTGCTCCACCCCCACCGCATCACCGCATCGCTGCTCAACCTGCTCCACCTGTGCTGCGGTTGGAGGCCGGTTGGGAGGTCGGCGGCTTGGCGGTCAGCATTTTGGCGGGTTGTGGCTCTCCCCAGGCTCCTGGGGATCGAGCGGGGCAGAGCGGACAGGCCGGGAGGACGTCGTTGTGGGGCAGAGAGCGGTAACGGCACTGAGGAGGTGAGGAGGTGGAGGTGAGGGAGCAGCCACCCACCTTGCTTTCAGAAACTATTGAAGACAGCTGAGACAGACGCGCCGACAGAGCATCCTAAAAAGTGACCAGAGAAATCCTGCAGGGGCATAAGGTTGAATAAATCACCTCCACTGTACGGAAAGGCACAGGAAGGCAGCACCATACCATAAGAAAGCACTCCAGATCCATCTGTTACAGGGCTTGAGGCACTTTATATAGCCCAACAGACAGATTTCGGGAACGCACTACACGGACCAGGGAAGCTCATACTAGGTTTGGAATCCGAGAGTCCAGTCCGTGTTTTCGCATTCCGTGTCCTGTGCATTCAGCATTTGAGGCGAGGCGGCGGCAGGCAGAGGCGGGTGAAGCGAGGAAGCAAGGAAGCAAGGAAGCAGCAGGCGCTGTCCCGGCCGCCGCCCCCCCCCTCCGACCCAACCCGAGCTGAGCAGCGGCGGTGAAGAGGTAGCGAGCAGTGGGAGGGCTACCCTTAATACCGCGAGCCACCTGCCTCGAGCCTCACAGCACGGCGGAGAGCCAAAATCTGCCACACAGTGACTCAGTGATACAGTGATAGAGTGAGACTCACAGGAGGCAGAGACCTGGCCTGAATCGACCAGCGGGGGACAGCCGTCACCAAAGAGAACCTGGGGTACGAAGAACACATCAACCAGGTACGTGGCTACACAACAAAGCTACCCCAGTAGGAAAGCATTTTTCTGCCACCCACGAAACCGATCAATCAACTGTTAACAAACTGTATGGAGCTAACAAACACCCAACTGACTATTTTATTCTCTCACAACCTAAAGCGGCCCACACCGACAGTTATTCACCTACTAAACAAGTTAAATAGATAAACTTTCATTGGGAAATAGACTTACTCTCCTTGATTCACATGCAGTGGTGAAAAAGAGTTTAAGCCAAGATCCTCCCGGAGCAATGAGATCCGGCAAAGTAAGAAAGTACACTGCTCCCAAGCGAAGGAAGTCCAAGCAACTTGACGCAGCTGGGGTTCAGGGCCACGTCAAGCACACCCCAAATCCTCAGAAACCCAAGAGCCTAACTCTACGGGATTATTTTAGAAAGACCCCGTCTAAAACCACAGAACTAATACAACAAACAGAGCAACATCCGCAAGTCGTGGAGGCAACCACCTCTACAACCTCTACAACCTCTGACCACCAAGGGTCTGACCTTAAAGCACCACTGAAAAACTGGGCATTCAACACAATGCCAGCAAAAGGGCCGCAAGATATCTATTTTTTTGGGTCCACCTGCACCAACCAAAACAGGGTAGACACCCAAGCAGTTTCTCTAAACTCCGGAGATGCCCTTCACCCCTCAGGCAGACGATAACGGGACTGCCCTTCCACTGCAAACACAGTTGGAAGACATAATGTGTTCAACAGAAGCTTCTCCTTTGCTGACACAACTCCCACATTTCCCGATTAAGCCACTCATGGGCCTCTCACAGCAAACAACGACAGCCCAAATCCACGGGCAAGTCGGGCCACCGCAATTTAATGACAGCTGTCAACCTCCAAACTCGCCAACCTCACCAATAACTAAAACATTAACAGAACCAACAGACGAAAGTCTATTACACAAGTTATCTTCACCTTTTGGCCTAATAAGAACTTTATGCCCAAACCAATCAGCGCAGAAGGCAGCAAATGATCAATCCACGTCGAATTTGTCACTTTTTTTAAAAACACCCCAAATTTCTCAAACCCGAGTCCCACTCTGGATGACAAACTTAACACAGAAGAGGACACCACGACCAGCGCTTGGCCCCAACTATTGCAGACCCTGCAACAAATTGTGACCGCACTCAACTATCACTCAATAAAATTAGAGGTCCAAGTGGATCTACTAAACACTTTGGCACTCTTTACGTCAGGGATTGATGGTAAACTAGATCAACTGAATTCATTAATCTTAAGAGCGCAAGCATCCGCAAATTTTGCACAACCAACGTGCTGCTGCTCTCCAATTATCAACTCCCTTTCCCTACTCCCTGATTGCCTTTCCACAGTTATTAGGGAAGTAAAGCAGCTGAGGGGGGGGGGGGTAACGTGTCAGCCATATTGCAACCCACTAAACATCAAGAACAGGACAACCCACCGAAGGACTGCGAAAACAAAAAAACAAAAACAAAGGAAGAAGAAGCTGATATTAAAGGATCTACCAACCGCCTTCAATCGATGAATGATCACCTTCATAGCGCTCTAACAAATCCAACTCCGATGGTTGAAAACTGTACTCTCCCATCATCAACCGGGCCTATAAATCAGCATGTTAAACCTGAGGACAGACGAATCAACAGTCCTGATTCCTTGCCCGTTCTATCAGTCCTGGACTCTGCCAGACCTTCTCCCCCCTGCAGCAAACGAGAGCGCAAACGTCAACGAAAAGCGAGGAACAAACTCAGGGCTAACTCCAACGTGGCCCACCAGAATCTCTTCCCCATCTTCTCGATTGTCGGAAATAAAAAATCCTCTATAGAGCCCAGCACAGTGGCACCGACAATAAACTCAACAACAACCTCGAACGGACCAACTGTGGACTTACCCATTCAACAATGGGCGAGGAGCCCTCAGATCCTAAGCACATCAACAATCGCCTCGGCAATGAAAACAGAGGGAAGTGATCCTGCAATAAGTACAAGGGCGAGTCCAGTCCGGTCAAGCACAAGGATGAGTCCAGTTAGGTCAAGTAACACTGAGCAGGAATCTGCGGCAGGTAAATCCCAGCCCCTAATGGACCTTTCCCCCTCTGGAAATAAAAAAACAACGTCAAAATTGAGTCTCACCAAAACCATTCGCCATGACATAGCTGCACGGTTCAGACAAACTTCACAATTAAAACAGGCTCCCTCCCAACCACCACAGAAGCCACATCAAAACAGATCTGATGCTACAATCGAAAAACTGATCCCCAAACCCACAATTCCACCTGAGCCGCGAAGTGACAACCAATCGTGTCACCGAATTTTATTAGCCCCCGAGTACAAATCTAAGGGGCGGCACGATATTCTCAACAGATCAAATCTGCTGAAATTAGCGGAAGCCATACCGGGGCTAGCGGGCCTGGATACGAATAACATCGAATCCATTGAATTTCTTTCCCCACGAGGAAATCAACCCTCTGAGGTCACTGTTGTTACTTTCACGCAGGCAGGATGGGCAGGAGCCTTTCTCGAACACAAAGCCATACTGCAGAATTGGGGGATTAGAGTGCACCCTTACTCAACGCCAGGGTATCCAACCACGCTGCTATCAGGAGCAATTACATCCAACAAGCCGGCCTGCACTAAAAATACAGAGCATGGGAGGCCGTTCTCTGTTCTAAAAAACGCCTCAGGGCCGGATACAGAACCTAAAAGCCCTGAAACAGCGGCGAGAAGCAATGAACCAGATCACACCTGGGGATGGCTGCCAGCAGTGTTGGCCACAAAAAGTAGAACCTGACCACCTGCGACAAGACCATTAGCAAAAAAATACAACTCACTAAAACCACTCCCTTCGTCAGGGGCACAACAGCACAATGGGGTCAGTGGCAACGGGAAGCCATTTTTCTCACTGTGCTCATGGAACATATGTGGCCTACACCAAAAAATCATAAATGAAGACACCATGTCCTTCCTGGGGAAACACGTGGCAGTTGCCCTGCAGGAGACTTGGGAGCTAGAGGGTCGCCCCATTGAAGGATTCATTGAATTTCGGAAGCAGGCTCTGAGGGATAGCCGCTTCGGCCACCCTAAAGGCGGGCTCTCCATATACATATCTAATAATCTAAAAGGTGAACTGAGCCAACTTAACTTGAAAGAAGACTGGCTATTGGGGAGCAAAATTAAACTACGGAACAGACAGCGACTACTCCTACTTATAAATGTGTACATCAATCCTAACACCCGCACAAAAAAAGACCATCTGGCCAGATTTTGCGAAACCATGTATGATATAGCAACAGAATATCCCAACTCGGACCGCATCATCACTGGAGACTTTAACACGAACCTTTTCCACGGGAGTACAGCAGACTCAGAAGGCCCCAATCTGACCAGTATTATTGAGGATGTCCCCCAATCTAAACCCCCCATGCAAACTTACAATACACTAGGCGAGACCACTGTGTTAAGACTTTACAACGCAGGATATCTGGTGGTGAAAGGAAGATCAGCAAGCGATTCCCCCCCAAACTGGACCTGGTCAAATGGAAGAACAAAATCCTACCTGGATTTCGTTATTTGCAACTCTGATTTTCTATCCAATCTGGCCAGCTTCTCCGTTCTGCCAAGACTTGAGAGCGACCACAGGCCATTGGTCGTTTCCTTTGCCACAAACTTAATTCTCCACAAAAAGGCACCACTCACATATAAAGGAATACACTCCGACAACCTAAAACGCCTGAAATGGAACGAGTCTAACGGACAATGTATCCTAAAAACAAGCAAGGATTTTATCACGTGTGCACTTGACCAAATGGCCTCCCCAACAGCAATATGGTCGCAGTTATGTACACATTTGATGAGACTTTATCCAGCGACAAGGCAGGGCCTTAACCGCACTCCACCAGTAGGAGCAACAGCACTGCCCATGATACAAACACTAAAAAGAACGAGAAATAACGCACTGAGGCTGCTCTTAAAATCCCCAGAGAACAGCAACCTCCTCGACATATATCGTCATGCCCAAAAGGCATTTAGGAGGGCAGTTACCCAAGAGAGAAAGGACCAGGAATCTCAATTCTGGGTCAAACTGGTATGGGAAAGTAAACAACAAAACTCAAAGTCATTTTGGTCACTTATCAACAATATTGATCGAAACATAACATCATTTGGATCAGCGAACATCCAGGAAGCAGACTGGATCCTGTACCTAACAGAGCATTTCCAGGCACAAGACAACCCTGATAGCCCTGGATTAACATGGGATTCTGACACTGGCACGGGTGCAACACCGAACCCTCCACTCGATCAAATGCAGGGGCCTTCCTCATTTGAGGAACTGTCAGAAGAAAGAGTAGTCAAAGCTCTTACCAAAGGAAGACAAGATGGAGCACCAGGCCCGAATGGCCTGCCGCAGAGGCTATTCAAGTCCGATGTCCCTTTCTGGTCCATAGTGCTATTAAACCTCTTTAACTACACCCTGACCCACCAAACTATCCCGGACTCTTGGAGAGGTGCTATTATCCATCCCATCTATAAAGCCGGTCCACGAGGCAACCCAAACAACTATAGATTAATTGCCTTGTTGGACATAGAGGCAAAACATTTTGCAGGCCTCATTTTGGAGGATCTGAGACAATGGGTAAAGAATAAAAATCTGATCCCTTTCAATCAAACAGGATTTGTTGCCAAATCAGGAACAATGACAAACTTACTGGCAACCTCCACCATCAACGACAAAGCCCTCACAAAATCCAGGTCGATTTTTTGCTGCTTTGTCGACTTCAAAGCAGCATTTGACAGGGTGCCTAGGGCAGCGCTGAGGCAAAAACTGAAGCAGTGGGGAATCCCAGACAATATCTTGAACCCCATCATCCTGCTGTACTCTAACACATGGGTCCGAGTGAAGTTAGGGTCTGGCACGCATCTCTCCCGGAAAATCTGGACCTCTCGTGGAGTCAAACAGGGATGCGTGCTGGCTCCCCTTCTCTTCAATCTATTCATTGCGGACCTATCAAGCACCTTTGAGGAAGTAATCAGTCATCCACCAAAAGTAGGAGGCACGGCATTATGCAATCTTTTATATGCCGACGACTTGGCATTGTTCAGTCTCACCAGAGTGGGGCTACAGAGACTTCTGGACGCCTTAACGCAATATACGGCTAACAACCAGTTAGAAATTAACATGAAAAAAACTATGGTTGTCCCGTTTGGCAAAAAATGCTACAGAGGTGGAGGCTGGACAATAAACAAAGAAAGTATTTTAATCGGCCAATCGTATAAATACTTAGGGGTCCATTTGGACTCCAGGGGCAGTTTTACTAAACAGAGCACTGTGATTGCAGCCAAGGCAACAGCGTTAATGATATCCCTGGCTAAGCTATCAAGGAGACTCTCAGGCCCCACGGTTTTGCCCTTACTGGAAGTGCTTAGAGCTAAGATCGGGCCAACTCTTTCGTATGGTATAGAGATCTTCTAGGGGAAAATGAACAATTCCCTAAACAAACTGACAATCAAACTCTATAAGAAATTGCTTCACCTGCCAAGGTCCTCCTTGCCAGCACAGGTCAGACTAGAGCTGGGCCTAACAAACTATGAATCTTCTAATGTTGGCTCATATCTTAATCTGATCCACAAACTAAGGAAGGCAGAAGCTGGTACCTTGGAACTCCTGGTCTGGAATGAAATCAGTGTGAGCAATCCGGGAGGAACTTATGGTCGCCTTCTAAACGACTATATCCAACAAACGTCTGCTGCAGATCTCTGGGCTCTCAACCCAAGCCAGACTGTCTTCAAAAATACAATAAAAAAAGTTACAAAACTGAAATCCTTGATCATGGATAAAGCTCTCCTTGCGAAATGCAGCCATGCTTGGGCAGTAGTCAACTCCTATAAACGACTTCATCCGGCAAATTATCTGTCAATAACATTCTCCTATCATTTAAAGCGATGCCTGATCGCCCTAAGATTGGGAGATTGGCGCTTCCTACAAAATCTCCCTGCATGGCGTCAAAAAAAGGCTGATCAAACGTGCAGAGGGTGTGGGTCAGCAAACGAAACTTTTTTGCACGTGCTTTGTATATGTCCCTTCTTCATTTTCCAACGCTGACGCCTACTCAGGCCGGAATGGAACAGGCTGGGAGTTCGGACTTGCAGACACGCCATCACTGCTGCTCTGTCCTTAGAGAACACTGACTTAAACATAAAACTGGCCAAATTTGTTCAGTATGCCTATAGACTCTTAGAAAATTTGGACCACTGTGCAGAATAATGTGCATCTAACCCCACATGCATTGTCCGGGAGTGCTAATTTCTAAATTGCCGTAGCAGCAAGCACTGATAAGAAAGCCACATTGCACTCTGTTTTTATTTCTATTTTTTTCATTTTTTAATTTCTTTTAAGTTGTAAGATTGTATTAATGTGCTGGAAGAATCTTTTAAAGATATGTTTTTATATATCTAAATAAAGAAGTTATATATATATATATATGCTTCTATTATCGTTAACGTAGAATGCAGATCAGTGCTATCCATCAATCAAGTTTCTTAATTGACCTTCAGGTCTAGTTTGCGCTACATAAAACTCCACAAAAAGAATAAAAATGAAGCCCTGCAACCGACGTAGGTGAGCGTTTGATGCAGACTGACTAGATCTTAGTCTTATCCAATTAATGGATAATTGTGTGATTCAAATGCAGAGAGACAGTGTCCAGCATCACTAAATTCATGTGCTTTGTTATCCGACATAAAAAGATAATTATGCTTTATAGGATTTATAATCATCTGCAATTCCTTATTATGTTTACTGCTATAGCACCAATTCACTTCAGAACTTCCAGCCTGCAAATTGCCTTGTTTGATTCCAGACTCAGCAAGTGCTTGAAGAGCATTGGGTTGTGTAAGGAGGTCTGAGGCTGGTGCAGTGGCACAAGCCACAATCTTAAAGGATGGGCTTTACTCACTCTAAGGGACTCCAACTGTGCTAATTGGGACATTGTGGCTGAGATTGTTGAATCTTATTTGAGAAAGGACTAGGCCTAGATTGGCATGATCAGGCACAAGGCATTTCCCCGGGAGTCTGGAGCTGGTTTTGCCATGAGCAGAACTGTGTGTGTGTATGTGTGGGTGTGTTTGTGTGTATGTGTGTGTGTCAGTCTTTCTCGCTCCCTCCAACTTTTAGATGGGAACAAATTAGACAGGATAAGGTTGTGTTGAATCCCCTATATGTAACCAGCACGTGAGGAGGAATACAGGGGGAGAACATGTGCCACACCTCCCACCAGAAAGGACTCCAGGCTTGGCTCACACACAGCGCAAGGCCTTTAAGAAAATTCCCATGCAGGACCTCAGCACCAAACAGATGCATACCTTGGCAACACATGCATTGAGCACCCTCTCTTCCTTGCTCAGGGGTCAGGTGTAGCTGCCAGTGCCTTGAGGCTAGTGCAGGCTGTACGGCATAAGCCAATGACAATTGATTGCAATAGCTGATGCCCTTTCAACCCAACTTAAATTAGAAATGGTTTTAAAGTGGCTGTACTCTCAGAACATTCTCTGAAGCATCTTTAAAGGTTAAAGCTCAAAGGCATTTTTAATCATGGTATGTGGCATTGTCAGAGTCAATTGCAACATAAAAACGCAATATAAGTAGATTTTCAAAGGCATGCATGTGCGCAAGTGTATGGAAATGAAAGGTCTGGGCCCATAAGTTCTGGACCTATTCTAGAATCACCATCTGATGGTTCTTTTGAGCAGCATGTAAGCATGGAGGGGAGAAAGTCATTAATATTGCCCATCAATTCAACAGGAATTTCTCTGGACATATAGTAACCACAGACAACTACGTGAGGTTAGTAACTTTATTACAAAGCCAAAAATAACTGGACATAAAACAACTCAAGATGAGCGTGGAAATATATCAGAATCAGCATAAAGCCAAACCTGTGCATCCAGTTTGAATGGTCGGCTGATGAACATAAAGCATTAATCTATCCCTACACGAATGCTAAAATGACATCCTTACTAATTAACTTCAGAGACAAGAAATTATAAGGTGTCAGCCTGTGGAGTCTTCCTAAGAAGCTTCTCAACCATCGATGGGTCAATAGCATAAAGCTATTGAGACAGTTCTTGTTCTAAGGGGCTCTCTCTCCAAAGGCAGAAGGAGAAGTGGGCACTTTCCCTACTTTCAACATCCCAATATTTCAGGTATCCTTCTCAAGAGCCTTTGCGGGTCACACCATCTGCATTGAGTACCATCTTAAAGGTCGTTTTCCATGGGATAACGGCGTTCTCAGGTTGCAACAAGCTGACCTTGGTTCCCAAGCCTTCTGTGTGGGACAAAACAGCCTTCCTTTATTGACTCAAGTTTACGACATATCTTCTTCTCTCCTTGCCTGACTAATAAAACAAAGACGTTATTCTAGCTAACTTGAGCACTTCTTTCCCCTGTAGCAAAAATTGAGAAAGAACAAATTTCACAGCACACATGAAATTCAACTGTGAATTCTAAAGCAAGAACTTCCAGGGAAAATGCATTTCAGGCCTAGAAGAATTGGCTAACATAAAAAAAATGGCATGTAAGCTTTACGAAATTGCATAGGAAATAAGGCATATTCAATTGATACATATACCTACATTAAAAGGACACGAATTATAAACACTTTTAATACATGAGTAATTGTCGGTTTCACAACACCAGTTCTTCACATTAATGTTTTCTACGTGTTACATTCACTTTTTACGTTAATTCTCCATGTTACTTTCAAATGGCCTAAATACATCGGGCAGATTTATGAGGCCGTTGCGCCTCTTTGCGCCGCAATTGCGTCACTTTTTTTGACGCAACTGCAGTGCAAAAAATGCGCCCTATTTACAACATGACGCATCTAGGAGATGCGTCACGTTGTAAAGCACTGCGCCATAAGGAGGCGTTCCTGCGCAGGGGGGGGGCGTTCCTGCGCAGGAACGCCTCCTGAAAGTGGCTGAGTGAAATCTATGAGATTTCACTCAGTCACTTTCAGGGCAATGCTGCGTCAAAACCCTGCTCCTGCTTGAAGTAGGCGTAGGTCTTGACGCAGCATTGTGCAGATGGTGTACCCCCGAGCCTTGCTGGAGCTGAGTCGCGCTTGCGACGCAACTCCAGCAATGCGCCACATTTCTGGCACAGATGCGCCACGCATCTGTGCCTTTTTTGCACCATGGTGCGCCGCATTATAAATGCGGCGCAGCATGAGTGGCGGAGCTGTGGCGCACTGTGGCGCACGTTAACTGGCGCATCCCTGGGGATGCGCCAGTTAACATAAATCTGCCCCATCATGTTTCATGTTTTAACATTTTGAAATTCTAACACTTCACATTAATACGACAAAGGGTTATATGTAGATACGCTCTACACATGTTATTATAATAAACCCCTACAAATAAGTTGTGGTTTCCGCTACATCCGAAATATTGTAAAGTGGGCAGTGTATAGCAATATTGGACCGCAAAGGGCAAGCACTAACAAAGCAAAAGGTGAATTAAAGAAATATGAGCATAACAGCAGGCAATGTCAAGGTGGGTTCTTCAGACACAGAGAAGCATGGGACTTCTTTATTGCCCGTCTTAGCACTAGTTGAGGATCTCAGTAGAAATTGGTTATGATGAATGGTGCAATACATCAAGAATGCATCACTTGGGTATTGCCGGCTGTAAGGGGCCTCATTTATTGAGGTGTGCACTTAGTATGAGGGAATATTGCTTGAATATTTTTGGCCTCTGTTTCTTTTGAGTAGCCAAAATTCTGAAACAGCCAAAAGAACTGTAAAAAGTGACTGCTGCCGGCAGATATCATACACAAATACAAGTTTTCTACTGCAGTCTTAATTGTTCTTAAGGTAGAGAGCACTTACATTTTTGGGCAATTAAATCTAGGTGAAAATACTGTTTACTGTTTCAGTTTCAAAATACATTATTCGGTTAAAAACAAGTGATAACCATGAAAGTAGCATGAGAAATACGATATACAATGGGTTGAATGACCATTATTTACAATATCAGCAAGAAGAACATATTAAAAAACATAAATACATCATTAAAATTAATTCATTTGAAGGGTTTTACGACATTTAAAAACCAGTTTAAGAAATTCGGAGAGTGAGGCTACCATAAAAACAGATTCCATTTTCTGGAACTCTAAGAACGCAAGGCGGCATCTATATACATTTAGGTCTTTAAGAATTGGGATGATAAGTTTTCTGCGATAGTAAGTATAAAATTTACAAAAAAATAAGATGTGAATATCGGATTGCAGGGACACATCATCACTGTTTACTGTGCATCAGCTATATACGTTATCTTGAAGTGCAAAGCTTTAAGTGACTGACAGTATACTGTAAACTACACACATTTTTTCCCCAAAAACTTTTTTGTGGTGGAAACTCCCCCCGTACTCACCTTTTACATTTTGGGCTCGCTTGCTACGTTTCCCCATATATTTTCACCAGGTCTGAAATTTTTTCTCCCTCGCATTTAAACCCACCACTCACAACTGTCTTTCAAGGGTAGAAGTGAAACATTGCTTTGCCCTAATCTACTGCCCCCTATCACTCCATCTCGTCCTAATGAGGCACTGCCCAGAGAAGTGAGATTGGAAAATGCTGAGGGTGAGGGAAAACAGCAGTGCTTCACCCTCCCTCTTCCTGTGGCTCTCACATTCAATAGCTGGAGCCGAGAGTCATCGAACAGGGAAGTCTCTATAGCCTCTCTCTCATTTTGGCAGAGATTAGAGGCAGGGATGGGCCAGCAGAGACCTCACCCTACTTTCTGTCCCAACTCGTTTTAAACATGTTTATAACTTACTATTGAGACCATGAAGAACCGCATACACATAGACTGCAGGAGCTGTGAAAAAGAGTGCTTGGACTTTTTAATGATTTGTGTCATCTATGTTTTTTTTTTAGATTAGATCATTCCATTCTCATAGGTTTGGCTGTTTTGCTAATATAGCCTCTCTCTGCTAGCTATAATGTCAATTAAAGCCCCACTCCTGTGTTATTGCCCATCGTTCAGCTCAGGCCATTTGCATTGGGGTGTGCTTTTAATTGCTGGTTTGGCCCACTCCAGCTATTGTAATTCATTTTGAAATATGTATAATATATTGCTCATCCATATTGCCTTAACGTTCTTAAAATCTGCACTTTTTCCAAAATATTTACCATTAGAATATGGCTTCTATATTCTTGCATTTCAAAAATGTGTACTGTGATATGCATGATTTGAAAGTCCTATCAATTATGATAATATTAGTGGTGTTTCTTCTGAGCCTGCATTGAATAAAATTATTTTACAATTAACTTAATTTCTATTGGATGTATTTCTATTATAAGGTGACATTAATGGTTCTTCTGTGGTCCCAAGGCTCATGTTACTCTTTGCCTTCCTCCACTTAGTGATTTGTACAACCATCATCACCTTGGTGATTAAGAATACTACATGTAAATATAGATGAGACAACTAAACCTAGTGATAATTTTTCAGACTTCCCTACATCTTCAGGCCCTCAGTTACTAACTTTGGCAATTGTACAGCACCGCAAGCCTTCCTGCTGTGCTGCCCTACGTCAAAAGAAAAGGGCAGGAATGTGTTGTATCTATGAGATACAGTGCATTCCTGTCCTCTTTTACTGTGCCGATGCACAAATAACTGCCTAGCGCAAACACAGTCTCCCTTGCACCATGGTGCAAGGGTGTCTGCATTTAAATCAGGTTGTTTTTGTGCAGCCTTCACAAAACAACCGCTACACCACCCCAGGGGATGCATAGGCTTTTGACGCATTCTCAGGTTTGCAGCATGTTGTAAATCTGGGAATGTGTCAAATGCCATGAGTGTAAAGTGGGAACACCCACCATAACGCCCATGGAATGCCTCTCCGAAGCAGTGTGAGACAATGCAGTGACTTGCACTAAGTTGCCTTACACTATATATATATGAGGCTATTAAAAGCCATGCAGGGTTGCTTGATGTGGCCTCGTAGATATGGCTAAGCCATGTGCCCACCAGAAAGTCAAAAAAAGTGACGTACTGGAAGCACAGGGCTTGTAAATACGCCCCTTAGGTCTTGAAAAACGACATATTTGCTAATCTAATATAAAACTCAGATATATAGCATGTATAATAGACTGATATGCTATGCATTATATACCATGCTGATGTGACTGTGATACTTGTACTGTCAATTCATGAAAAGAAATACAGTTTTTGGTTAAAAAAATCAGATATCGGGTGACAAACATTTCAGTTTCATATAGCTCCTACTGAGCCTATGATTCTGCACACAAAAGAAAACAACTTTACAAGTGTAAAATCTATCTGCCATTTTGCAAAGACTTATCATTCATTCATTCAACAAACTTTATTTCGGTCATTGGAGGCCATAAAGAGTAGAAAATACAATTACATATTTAGCTAAATTAGAGCATATTGAAAAACGTAATCGACGACAGGTTGTAAAAAAATAGCCACAATGCATTTTGGTTTATCCAATGTCAATACAACAGTTAAGAATAAGAATGATCAACACCAGAGAAAAGATATTAAAATGTTAAAAAGCTAAAAAAAAAACAATGGAAAGATATTTATGGTTGCTGGGGTGAGTTTAGCAGAACCCTACACCTGTGCCACATAGAATTAAGGAATCGGGACACAGCAAAAACTATGGGTGGTGTGTATCAGATCTTCGAATTCTATTCACCTTCAAACACTGCCTGCAGTCCAGATTTCTGCAAAGTAGTACGAGCCAACGTGGTCTGGCGGATTTATAGCCAGGCCCCAAAAAATTAACATGAATGCCGGACTTGTCAGGGCTATTTCAAGCGCAACACCAAATGGAGGGATCTTTTGACCATTTGTTTGTAAATGCATGAACCGGGAGGGTCCCTGTTCTAAACTGGATATACAGCTTCCTTGCCATGGAAGGCTGTATATCATCTAAGAAAGGCTCAAAGAGATACTGGGCTTTAATATTAAGAAAGTCAGCCATTAGGTGCCCGAGTTTGGTGTTCCCCAGTAGATCAGCTAATTTGAGAGATCTATAGTCTTTTACTAGTTCAAGTCGTGATATTGTCGGGGACACTTCCTCTGGATAGCTCCATAGGTTAGGCATGCCTAATCTCGTGCATACTTCTTTTATGTATTTGAACCATGGCAATTTTCCTGCCCCCGGGGGTCCCATAACCCCTTTGAGTTTGGTTTGATAGACTCCTAGTTCAGGAGTCGCCCACATTTTATGCCAAAAGGTCAGTGGTCTGAGTCAATCTCCTCTGCAATGGGTTTGATTCCTAAATCCAGGTGCAGGGGTTAAGGGAGGTGCTTGGTGGTAGGCCCAAGAGCTTTCTCATGTATTGGTTCTCTATTTTGGCCAGTCCGCCAGAGGGATGGTGACCCCATAGTTCCGCCCCATGCATTGCAGCACTCCTTACCTGTGCTTTATATAACTCAGCCACCGGACCTGGCGGCTTGTATAGGGAGTTCCTAAAGGTTTTAGCGATTCCCCCACCATCTGCGATGTCCTCAAGCTTGCCTTGTCTAGTTGTGGGCCCCATTCGAAGGTTTCAGACAACGTAACACCAAGGTAATCTAAGACAGTCACTCTCGCTAACATGGTGCCATGGTGCAATGTACTTTGCACTACCAGGAAGAAATCACGGCCGACTGATCAGGATTACTCTATCCTCATAACGCGACCGAGCAGATTGCTGACGCGTCCTCCCTAGGCTTTCGATTGCTGCATTGCCGGTTAATTACCCTAGACTTCACCTTGCCCTGCCCAGACCGCTTAGGGTGGGCTTATCTGGCTACAAAGGTTTATATTGTTTAGGCATTATTAATGTCCTGATGATGATCCCCATGATTATATTGTGGGATCGAAACGCCGCCGACTTTTCCTATACACCATATACTAAAAACGTATACCATGTGTTACATGCTTGTAATGTTGTTACTTGAATTTCTGTTGCATTATTAACTACAGGAATCTGAAGCTCTTGCCTAAAAAAGCCTTTTTTGTTTGTTATTCTCTTCACCATGCCAATTTGTATGTGTTAGGGTACAGGCTTGTGCCCCACTACGAAGAATTGCTGAAGGAAATTCTTGTTGATTCCTTTCATTAAAAAAAGTAAAAGATTGAGACCTCTGTACGGCTGGATATGTCATAACTAATATAGTATCCATTGTGTCTATATTGATTGTTGTCAGAATTTTGTTTATGCATGGGACCACTGTTGCTTTCATAAAAAGGAGTATGGTTGCCATCATATGCATTATGACTGTTATTATACTAGGGCTTCGGATGACATCTGGCTGGACCATGGGGATTACTTCAACAACTTCCATTGGAGGGCCATTCCTAGATAGGCTAGGAGTTAAATGGTCCGAAGAAGTTGGAGGAGAGTTATTATGCATGTCTACACCTATCCCGTCATTATCTAAAACTCCCCAGTGAGATGAGAGTTGTTGGTCCCCTGGTTCGTCTCTGTTGCTACTGAGAATATATTTTGACTGCTGCCCACTAGTGTTTATCCTTGGTTCCCTCTTGGCCCCCCAAATCCTGATACAAGGGTTATGGCCACCTTGCATCGCGCGCCAATTCACCTCCTCTAGGGCCCCATATCTATTTGCAACTGGGATGTTAAAGAGGGGCCTAAGGGGTTGACCTGCAATTGGATAGGGATGGTACCTATTTGTTGGGGTCCTGTATGTTGGAGTCCAAGGTAGGGTGTAATTGTAAAAACAAAAATATATATCCAGACTTTGAGCTCAAACCTCAGTACGCAGTGCATGGGGACTGGCAAACTGGCCTGCTAAAGTTTGTACAGTCAGGGGATTGCTAAAGTTGATGACTATACAGTCTCCTTGTATTGATTTTGGATGTTTGCCCACCCATCCCACTCTTTGATCCATTAAAATTTCTCCAGCCCTATCATAGGTGAACTGCTTGTGCCTGGTTAGCCAAAAAAGGCACTTGTTCTTTAGGTCTAGTATCATTTCTTTCTGGCCATTGTTGATCTAAGGAACCCCTGCTAATATAAAAACATAAGGGAGTGAGGCTTGAGGTAGGTTTATAGTCAGTGTAGTCGGTAGTGCTGGTCCTATATCCTCTGCCTCTACTTGCTGCAACCTTTCCCTGCCTTCGCTATGCTCTATATGGATGGGCCCTCTTCTTTGTTGGTCCACCCTAGAGGAGGCAGAGAGATTACTCCCTTTCACATTAATAAGGCTCCTATGGTCAGTTGTTGTCCTTGGATCATAGGGTGGATGGATACCAGGCTTTTCAGTATGTGACAAGGTATAATCAACTGGCACAGTACCAAGTGCCTTTGCCCTTCTGGGACTCCTTTGAACAGCGGGGTGTGCAACCCTTGTAGGACCATGCTTGCCAGGGGTGTATTGGGCTATGCTATCTGTCTGGGAGCTGCAATCTTTTCTCTTCCCTAGAACAGGGGTAGTACTACCGGGGAAATTGCCCTTGCAGCTCAACCAAGTCAGTTGCCCTGTGCCTATGTGGTTGAGTAGGAGCGCAAGCTCTTCCTTTACAATAGCTCCCATCTGGGTCTCCAAATCCACTATCAGGTTCCTCGCCCAAGAAGGACAGTCAGAAGCAGTTTGAGGGTTAATGAGAGGTTCAATCATACTTCCATTACTAACTAATTCAGGTACGCTGTCTGTTAATTCTGGGTTTTTCCTTCTCTTGGTTCCTACCCCATTTCTTGCTTTACATCTAATATTCTTAGAAGTACTAGTACTGGAGCCACCTCTACGAGTTACTGGCTTCACTGGGAGTTGTTGCGGGGATGGTGAGGATGACTCATTTAAACCAGACAGGGATTCTGTTGGTCTCAGTGGGGAACCAGAAATTATTGTTGAGAGATGGGTGACTCAGGCCCTTGTCTGAATAGGTCTGGGGTTAGAGACAGGCGCCTCTCAGTCAGTTCTATTTCGGTTGGTACCACCCCAATAGCCCTCTGAAGCATCCTGTCTATTGAAGTTTGGGGCAAAGGGGCCAGGATGGGCACCTGGGTACGTTATTTTACTGCAAAAATGTGTTTACCCCTATTCAAATCAAGGAAGGGTCACGCCCAATGTGTACCTAAAAGGAGTAGAGCACACTGCAGCACAAGACCAGAATTGTAATTTAAAGAGAGGAATACATAAAACACAAACTATTGGCCAAGTAAACATATAACACTAAAATGATAAAAAATGGGATTTTAAGGGGTCAATAAGTACATGTAGAAAGTGTCTCAGCTGATGACCAAAATAATACGAGGCACGGCTCAGTTCCACGGATTGTTCTTGTGGGTTGCTGGGTTACAAATTCCCGGTGCCCACCTCCAAATCCAAGTAGTAAGCAAGGGGAGCGTTATAGCGCTTCTGCCAAATTATCTGGGTGTGCTGGGTAAAAACAACTGGATTAAGAGTCCCAAAGTAGTGTTACCGGTATAGATGCAACGGTAATTCAAGAGCCAAAGGAAGTGGCCCTGCCCTTCCTCTTCCTGGCAATGACGGGCCAAGACGGGTCCATCCTTGGCCCGGGCTTGGCCAGGGCACGTCCCAGGCTGCGGGAGGTGTGGCAGCGCTTTAAGCACAATTCTGGCACCTCCCCCTCATTGGCGGCGGCGGGAGAAGATGGCAGGTGCACCCTGGGACATGTGGTCCCACCAGGGTGATTGCGAGCTTGCAGGAATGCGGACAGCGGCGGGGGCAGTGTTCCCTGGGACTTCAGTCCCTCCGGCACTTTTACAGGTTCCCCCAAGGTCGTCTTCAGCATAAATTGCGCTGTCCTCCCGCAACCTGGGTTACGGGAGGTAAGGCAGCGCACTATACGCGATGCTGGCACCTCCTCCTCATTGGCAGCGGTGAGAGAAGATGGCAGGTGCACCCTGGGACTTGTGGTCCCACCAGGGTGAGTGCGGGCTTGCAGGAATGCGGGCAGCGGTGGGGCAGTGTTCACTGGGACTTCAGTCCCTCCGGAGATTCTACAGATGGCCCCAAGGTTGTCCTCAGCACAAATGGCTCTGCAGCAGCGTCCCCTACATATTAAATATAGGTGAGACTATTTAACCTAGTGATAATTTTCCAGACTTCCCTACATATTCAGACCCTCATTTACTAACTTTTGCAATTGTACACCACCGCAAGCCTTCCTGCTGTGCTGCCCTACATGAAAAGAAAAGGGCAGGAATGCGTTGTATCTATGAGATACAGTGCATTCCTGTCCTCTTTTACTGTGCCGATGCACAAATAACTGCCTAGCGCAAACACAGTCCCCCTTGCACCATGGTGCAAGGGTGTCTGCATTGAAATCAGGTTGTTTTTGTGCAGCCTTCACAAAACAACCGCTACACCACCCCAGGGGATGCATAGGCTTTTGACGCATTCTTAGGTTTGCAGCATGTAGTAAATCTGGGAATGTGTCAAATGCCATGAGTGTAAAGTGGGAACACCCACCGTAACGCCCATGGCTTGCCTCTCTGACTTGAACTGAGTTGCCTTATATATATGAGGCTATTAAAAGCCATGCAGGGTTGCTTGATGTGGCCTCGTACATATGGCTAAGCCGTGTGCTCACCAGAAAGTCAAAAAAACATGACGTATTGGCAGCGCACAGAAATAAGCCCCTTAGTTCTTGAAAAAAGACATATTTGAAAATCTGATATAAAAGTCAGATACATAGCATGTATAATAGACTGATATGCTATACATTATCTATCATGCTGATGCGACTGTGATACTTTTACTGTCAATTCATTAAAAGCAATACAGTTTTTGGTTAAAAAAAAACAGATATTGGGTGTTAGAAATGGGAATTCTGGTTGGCTGAGACTAGCGTCAAATCCAGGCAGAAACCACCAGTATTCCTCCTGCAGCTTTCCCAGTTCCTTCTCTTCAGGCAGAGGTTTCTTCATGTAACTTCAGGACACTGCTTACAGTTGCCCTTACGTCCAGATCCGGAACCACCGGCTACTGGCTACCCAACCGAGGGACGTACCCTTTGGTCAGATGCCTGGCGCACCAGGACTTCCTGAGGGTGACACATAACTAATGTGTCATGTAACAAGTCTGCCTGTCACTCAGGACAGAAGTGGCATCACCATGGTCACTCACCGGCGACACAGCCCTTCTGGCTGGCCCCTCACCCAATGGTTCTTCCACTGGGGGCCTCTCCCCCTCGCACCCCTCTATCTGGACTTCTGCACCCTTCCAACTGGAGAGGTACTGCCAGACACCAGAACTACTGGAACCCTGCTTACAGATGTTCCACGTTCTCCAGACACTGGGAGATCCTCCTCAAATGGCCTATTAGTACAGCCTAGGCCCCCGACCTGATGTTCCCTTAAGAAACAATCCAGGCCATTAGACTGGGTTTCGGGCACCTGGAGACACGCAGTCCCACTCACTCCTTCTCCTCTGAGACAATTCAATTCAATTCAATTCAAATGATTTATATAGCGCGCTACATACCCATAGGGTCTCAAGGCGCTTGGAGAAGAGTGGGGAATTACTTGTCGAATATCCAGGTTTTAAGTTGCTTTCTGAATGCTAGGTGGACATGAGCCCCTACACAGGGACCTAGCTGGGCTACTCTGAACCTCTTCCACCACGCTGGGCTGGAAGACACCTCAGCCACTCCTTTTGGAATTACTCCCCACCTCTATGTCTCTCTCTTCGCAGAACCTTACGAACTCTAACATACTGTATCTAAACAGACCACAGAAATCAAAAGCAGGCTCCATTTTGGCGGACTTTCTTGAGAAAAGTTCAACACAAGGAACCTAGGTGTCTGAGCTAAAACAGGAGTACACACCAAAGTATTCAGCAAGCTCCCTATTCCAGAGAACTCACACCACATGTATTCAGCAAGCTCCCTATCTCAGACAACTCACACCCAATTATTCAGCAAGCTCCCTATCTCAGAGAACTCACACCCAAGTATTCAGCAAGCTCTCTATCTCGGAGAACTCACACCAAATTGTCCATTGCAACGTACCATACATTCACACATAACCCCCCGACCGGTAAGACAGTATCTACTGTCCCTGAATCTAAACCTGCACCCCTCATACTGAGCACCAGGTACCATACTCTGGGAATAGGACGGGGAACACATGCACGGGACACATTTTCGCAGCCTCCACTGGAACCCACCCTCACTAGTGAATCCAGACACACACTTTTGTTGCTTCCACTAGATCCCACCCTACTGGTGAATCCAGAAAACTCACACTGTACTGAGGGGATGATCGACCCACCCGAGCTAGTGACACCTAACTCACAGTGCGCAAGAAACACATTTCCAAGGAAATGACATTTAGAAAAAACTTAGAAACAATAATCCATTTCTATATGACTAACTAAAATGCAGAATTTTGTAGTGGAGCCAGTTGTCTGCCTCCAGTGTTAGAAATGGGATTTATGGTTGGCTGAGGCTTGCACCAAAGCCAGGCAGAAACCACCACTCTAGTTAGGGCAAGGGAGTTACACTCCAAAGATAACCCCAGCTCACCCCCTTGGCAACGTGACACAAGCAGTAAGGCTGATCCCGGAGGCAATGTGTAAAGCATTTGCGCACCCACCCACCAGCAACAACATCCCAGGCCCCCACAAAAGGAACTCCACACAAGGTTATGTCAAAAATAGCCTTTGTATTCTCACAACACATTAGAATAATAATCACATGATGTACAGTGTGCCAACTGGCACGGGCAATATTTACAAGGGATTATATACACCTGACAGGGCCACATGGACCACTGTCAGCATCAGCACTTGGTTAAGAAATAGTACATTAGGTACATTTGTAAAAGTAAGATAGGTCATAAAAAGCACAACCAGTAAACACTGGTAATCACTGTACTTTGCAACAGTCTGTGCCATGAAATCCATCATACACAATATCCCATCAGTCTAACTACATTAGGCCCTCACCACCGAAGTAAAACCTTACACTAGGGGCGTAAATCACACAGAAAAGTATAATCTCCCTAACATACCAAAACAGGTAAAACAACCTCCTATGTATACATCATATCTAGAAATATCAGAACACATGGTGCGCAAACCCTACTACACACAGTACATTTCCTAACAACCAAAGCATTAGCAAATAAATCACATGTAGCACATAACTCACATCAAGGTCCAGGTTGCGCCACTGCGCCAGTGCCTAAAAATAGCAGCTGCGAAACTACTTGATGGGCAGCTGAGGACAAGAACAGGGCCTAAACGCTGCAGCTGGCACTAAGTGCTCCGCAGCTGGGGAAGGCCAAAGTAGGAGCGAAGGAGTGCGACTCACTCCTGAGTCCAAAGACATGTCCCTAGAAAGAAAGACCTAAATGGTGCAGATGCCCACTACTTGCTGCCCTTGCTCACTTTGCCACTGGATTCAAGCAAGCCTGGCTGAAGACGGCTGGAATGCCAGAAACCGGTCCCAGGAAGCTTGTTTCCAGTCCAGGGAAGGCATGGCTTGGCAGTTCGGCTGGACTGTTCCTATGAGGCACAGGATCAGACTGATTTGCATATGGCCATTTCTGAACTGGGGTTGCAGAGTGGGCTAAAGAATGGTGATGGATTAAACCCAGATGTGTTGACTGGGTGTGAGTGTTTGATTGGTTCAGATGCTCCCTCCATCACCACCCCCTTTTGTACTGCTTTGCTCGCCATAAGTTGGCAGGGTATGCTCAGACGTGAGTCCCTTGCTCACTTTGCCACTGGATTCAAGCAAGCCTGGCTGAAGACCGCTGTAATGCCAGAAACCGGTCCTAGGAAGCTTGTTTCCGGTCAAGGGAAGGCATATCTTGGCAGGTCGGACTGGACTGTTCCCATGAGGCACAGGGTCAGACTGATTTGCATATGGCCATGTCTGAACTGGGGTGGCAGAGTGGGCTGAACAACGGTGATGGATTAACCCACATCTGGTGACTGGGTGTGAGTGTTTGATTGGGTCAGATGCTCCGTCCATCACCACCACCTTTTGTACCGGTTTGTTCGCCATAAGTTGGCAGGGTATGCTCAGACATGAGTCCCTTGCTCACTTTGCCACTGGATTCAAGCAAGCCTGGCTGAAGACGGCTGTAATGCCAGAATCCGGTCCTAGGAAGCTTGTTTCCGGTCCAGGGAAGGCATGGCTCAGCAGTTCGGGCTGGACTGTTCCCATGAGGCACAGGGTCAGACTGATTTGCATATGGCCATGTCTGAACTGGGGTGGCGGAGTGGGCTAAAGAACAGTGATGGATTAAACTCAGATCTGTTGACTGGGTGTGAGTGTTTGATTTGTTCAGATGCTCCGTCCATCACTACCCCCTTTTGCACTACTTGCTGGGCAGCTGTGAAGCAAACTGCGACAGGGGCGCTCGCTGGCCCTCAGGAGCAAAACTGAGCCATGTGGGAGCTTTCTAGGCTCTAGAAATAAAGTATGTACCCCAGGGAGCCATCGAGGCTCGGGAAACTAAATATGCAAAAGGTTGGTGCCCTCTAGGCTCGAGGAGGTACTGAGTCAACGTGGGAGTGGCCCTCTGCCATCTGGGGCCGCTCTGGGACACAAAATATGCCACCCAATGATGATGCCTCCAACAGTGGAGTAAATGTGGAGGGAAGTTCCTGGGTCCCTCTGGGCTCCCTAAACAACTAATGCCCCTTTTCGTTGGAGCGGCCCGCTGCAGGACGGGCCGTTCAGAAAGCGTGAACTGGGAACTGTGCCTTTATCAAGCACCATAGATAGTCCCTCTCGGAGCCCCCCAGCTCTTTCTTACTCACAGGGGTGCTCGTCACTGGCGGGGCTCCTCCTCGCGCTCGGTGCAGGCCTGTAGGGCTTCCCTCCTCCCACGGGAGCTCCGTGCAGAACGAGAGACCGGCAGTGTGCGGCACGCCTTCACCCAGGCAGGGGGAAGTGGAAATGACTCTCTCAAGGCCCCGCCCACAGTCAGGCGGAACGGGCCTGACTTCCGGTTTTCGGCGCGAGGGCCGTGGCGGGGATTTCACATCTAGAAATGAGGGGTGGGCACCCTCGGTGCGCAAAAAAAACGTAGAAGAGGGGTGGGACCCCGCTAAGGCATACAATTAAGCGGGGTGGGCCCCGCTCTAGAATTAATTAAATAAGCGGACAAAATGGCGAGAAACAGCGCTTCCAGGTGCTAGATGTAACCAGAGGACATGGTATAAACAGAAAAGTAGTCCCAGGCACAGGAGGGCTGCATGAAGTCTGTCCAAGGTCCTAGGAATGGCAAGTAAAACAAAGGGGGTCCCAGAAAAAGAAGTCCTCCACTCATCCAGGGCAGGGCCCAGGGAGGCAAGCCTTCCCCTGGGCCCCAGCAGCAGCACGCCCCTGGTAGATTCAAGTCAGGAAACAAGAACATTTAACATGAGGTCACAGCCTCTTTTTATACACAGAAATCCTTTGTTGTCAAAGGTGTAGGCAAGAGGCGAACCAGATGCAACTGGTTCTTGAGCCCTTTGTTTTGCTCAGCCCCTCTCCCTATTCACAGGACAGGCCAGGGACATCAGTCACACTACATGGGGTGGAGCCAGAATTGTGGAGGGAAGGCCTAGCCCTATGCAGTTCCCAGGTGCACTCCTCCCTCCCATAAACATGCAGATCTCTCCATTCACCACTGCGGCAGACCCATCCTGACTCCTGGAGCCAAGCACACCAGCCAGCTCCAGCCAATCACAAGCCAGTTAGTCAATTCACATTCACTGCACAGACATGCCAACTTCTAGAAGTGGCACTTCCACAATAGACACAATAAATTTGCGCACATCATCGCACAGCATTTAATCCCACGAGTCCGCACATACCAAACTCAACCCTGCACTCCCCACACATCAGGAATTACCATGGACACACATATCCCCCATGCATTACTATGGGAGGGCAGGCCAATCTCACACACGCTCTCAGAGAGTGCACGCACTTTACACTGGGACACAGTGTCAAAGTGCACAAAGACCAGAAATCGCCTTTGTATTCTCACAACACATTAGAATAATAATCACATGATGTACAGTGTGCTAACTGGCACAGACAATATTTACAAGGGATTATATACACCTGACAGGGCCACATGGACCACTGTCAGCATCAGCACTTGGTAAAGAAATAGTGCATTGGGTACATTTGTAAAAGTAAGATAGGTCATAAAAAGCACAACCAGTAAACACTGGTAATCACTGTACTTTGCAACAGTCTGTGCCATGAAATCCATCATACACAATATCCCATCAGACTAACTACATTAGGCCCTCACCACCAAAGTAAAACCTTACACTAGGGGCTTAAATCACAAAGAAAAGTATAATCTCCCTAACATACCTAAACAGGTAAAACAACCTCCTATGCATACATCATATCTAGAAATATCAGAACACAGAGTACGCAAACCCTACTACACACATTACATTTCATAACACCCAAAGCATTAGCACATAAATTTCATGTAGCACATAACTCACATCAAGGTCCAGGTTGCGCCACTGCGCCGGTGCCTAAACATAGCAGCTGCGAAACTACTTGATGGGCAGCTGAGGACAAGAACAGGGCCTAAACGCTGCAGCTGGCACTAAGTGCTTCGCAGCTGGGGAAGGCCAAAGTAGGAGCAAAGGAGTGCGACTCACTCCTGAGTCCAAAGACATGTCCCTAGAAAGAAAGACCTAAATGGTGCAGCTGCCCACTACTTGCTGCCCTGGCTCACTTTGCCACTGGATTCAAGCAAGCCTGGCTGAAGACGGCTGGAATGCCAGAAACCGGTCCTAGGAAGCTTGTTTCCAGTCCAGGGAAGTCATGGCTTGGCAGTTCGGCTGGACTGTTCCTATGAGGCACAGGGTCAGAATGATTTGCATATGGCCATGTCTGAACTGGGGTTGCAGGGTGGGCTAAAGAATGGTGATGGATTAAACCCAGATGTGTTGACTGGGTGTGAGTGTTTGATTGGTTCAGATGCTCCCTCCATCACCACCCCCTTTTGTACTGCTTTGCTCGCCATAAGTTGGCAGGGTATGCTCAGACGTGAGTCCCTTGCTCACTTTGCCACTGGATTCAAGCAAGCCTGGCTGAAGACCGCTGTAATGCCAGAAACCGGTCCTAGGAAGCTTGTTTCCGGTCAAGGGAAGGCATGTCTTGGCAGTTCGGACTGGACTGTTCCCATAAGGCACAGGGTCAGACTGATTTGCATATGGCCATGTCTGAACTGGGGTGGCAGAGTGGGCTAAACAACGGTGATGGATTAACCCACATCTGGTGACTGGGTGTGAGTGTTTGATTGGGTCAGATGCTCCGTCCATCACCACCACCTTTTGTACTGCTTTGTTCGCCATAAGTTGGCAGGGTATGCTCAGACATGAGTCCCTTGCTCACTTTGCCACTGGATTCAAGCAAGCCTGGCTGAAGACGGCTGTAATGCCAGAACCCGGTCCTAGGAAGCTTGTTTCCGGTCCAGGGAAGGCATGGCTCAGCAGTTCGGGCTGGACTGTTCCCATGAGGCACAGGGTCAGACTGATTTGCATATGGCCATGTCTGAACTGGGGTGGCAGAGTGGGCTAAAGAACGGTGATGGATTAAACTCAGATCTGTTGACTGGGTGTGAGTGTTTGATTGGTTCCGATGCTCCGTCCATCACCACCCCCTTTTGCACTACTTGCTGGGCAGCTGTGAAGCAAACTGCGACAGGGGCCCTCGCTGGCCCTCAGGAGCAAAACTGAGCCATGTGGGAGCTTTCTAGGCTCCAGAAATAAAGTATGTACCCCAGGGAGCCATCGAGGCTCGGGAAACTAAATATGCAAAAGGTTGGTGCCCTCTAGGCTCGAGGAGGTACTGAGTCAACGTGGGAGTGGCCCTCTGCTATCTGGGGCCGCTCTGGGACACAAAATATGCCACCCAATGATGATGCCTCCAATGGTGGAGCAAATGTGGAGGGAAGTTCCTGGGTCCCTCTGGGCTCCCTAAACAACTAATGCCCCTTTTCGTTGGAGCGGCCCGCTGCAGGACGGGCCGCTCAGAAAGCGTGAACTGGGAACTGTGCCTTTATCAGGCACCATAGATAGTCCCTCTCGGAGCCCCCAGCTCTTTCTTTACTCACAGGGGTGTTCGTCTCAGGCGGGGCTCCTCATCGCGCTCGGTGCAGGCCTGCGGGGCTTCCCTCCTCCCACGGGAGCCCCGTGCAGAACGGGAGACCGGCAGTGCGCGGCACGGCTTCACCCAGGCAGGGGGGAGCGGAAATGACTCTCTCAAGGCCCCGCCCACAGTCAGGCGGAACGGGCCTGGCTTCCGGTTTTCGGCGCGAGGGCCATGGCGGGGATTTCACATCTGGAAATGAGGGGTGGGCACCCTCGGTGCGCAAAAAAAACGTAGAAGAGGGGTCGGACCCCGCTAAGGCACACAATTAAGCGGGGTGGGCACCCGCTCTAGAATTAATTAAATAAGCGGGCAAAATGGCAAGAAACAGCGCTTCCAGGTGCTAGATGTAACCAGAGGACATGGTATAAACAGAAAAGTAGTCCCAGGCACAGGAGGGCTGCATGAAGTCTGTCCAAGGTCCTAGGAATGGCAAGTAAAACAAAGGGGGTCCCAGAAAAAGAAGTCCTCCACTCATCCAGGGGCTGGGCAGGGCCCAGGGAGGCAAGCCTTCCCCTGGGCCCCAGCAGCAGCACGCCCCTGGTAGATTCAAGTCAGGAAACAAGAACATTTAACATGAGGTCACAGCCTCTTTTTATACACAGAAATCCTTTGTTGTCAAAGGTGTAGGCAAGAGGCGAACTAGATGCAACTGGTTCTTGAGCACTTTGTTTTGCTCAGCCCCTCTCCCTATTCACAGGACAGGCCAGGGACATCAGTCACACCACATGGGGTGGAGCCAGAATTGTGGAGGGAAGGCCTAGCCCTATGCAGTTCCCAGGTGCACTCCTCCCTCCCATAAACATGCAGATCTCTCCATTCACCACCGCGGCAGACTCATCCTGACTCCTGGAGCCAAGCACACCAGCCAGCTCCAGCCAATCACAAGCCAGTTAGTCAATTCACATTCACTGCACAGACATGCCAACTTCTAGAAGTGGCACTTCCACAATAGACACAATAAATTTGCGCACATCATCGCACAGCATTTAATCACACGAGTCCGCACATACCAAACTCAACCTTGCACTCCCCACACATCAGGAATTACCATGGACACACATATCCCCCATGCATTACTATGGGAGGGCAGGCCAATCTCACACACGCACTCAGAGAGTGCACGCACTTTACACTGGGACACAGTGTCAAAGTGCACAAAGACCAGAAATCGCCTTTGTATTCTCACAACACATTAGAATAATAATCACATGATGTACAGTGTGCTAACTGGCACAGGCAATATTTACAAGGGATTATGTACACCTGACAGGGCCACATGGACCACTGTCAGCATCAGCACTTGGTAAAGAAATAGTGCATTGGGTACATTTGTAAAAGTAAGATAGGTCATAAAAAGCACAACCAGTAAACACTGGTAATCACTGTACTTTGCAACAGTCTGTGCCATGAAATCCATCATACACAATATCCCATCAGTCTAACTACATTAGGCCCTCACCACCAAAGTAAAATCTTACACTAGGGGCGTAAATCACACAGAAAAGTATAATCTCCCTAACATACCTAAACAGGTAAAACAACCTCCTATGCATACATCATATCTAGAAATATCAGAACACAGGGTACGCAAACCCTACTACACACAGTACATTTCATAACACCCAAAGCATTAGCACATAAATCACATGTAGCACATAACTCACATCAAGGTCCAGGTTGCGCCACTGCGCCAGTGCCTAAACATAGCAGCTGCCGAACTACTTGATGGGCAGCTGAGGACAAGAACAGGGCCTAAACGCTGCAGCTGGCACTAAGTGCTCTGCAGCCGGGGAAGGCCAAAGTAGGAGCGAAGGAGTGCAACTCACTCCTGAGTCCAAAGACATGTCCCTAGAAAGAAAGACCTAAATGATGCAGCTGCCCACTACTTGCTGCCCTTGCTCACTTTGCCACTGGATTCAAGCAAGCCTGGCTGAAGATGGCTGTAATGCCAGAAACCGGTCCTAGGAAGCTTGCTTCCAGTCAAGGGAAGGCATGGCTTGGCAGTTCGGGCTGGACTGTTCCCATGAGACACAGGGTCAGACTGATTTGCATATGGCCATGTCTGAACTGGGGTGGCAGAGTGTGCTAAACATCGGTGCTGGATTAACCCAGATCTGGTGACTGGGTGTGAGTGTTTGATTGGTTCAGATGCTCCGTCCACCACCATACCCTTTTGTACCGTTTTGTTCCCCATAAGTTGGCAGGGTATGCTCAGACATGAGTCCCTTGCTCACTTTGCCACTGGATTCAAGCAAGCCTGGCTGAAGATGGCTGTAATGCCAGAAACCGGTCCTAGGAAGCTTGTTTCCGGTCCAGGGAAGGCATGGCTCAGCAGTTCGGGCTGGACTGTTCCCATGAGGCACAGGGTCAGACTGATTTGCAAATGGCCATGTCTGAACTGGGGTGGCAGAGTGGGCTAAAGAACGGTGTTGGATTAAACTCAGATCTGTTGACTTGGTGTGAGTGTTTGATTGGTTCAGATGCTCCGGCCACCACCACCCCCTTTTGCACTACTTCCTGGGCAGCTGTGAAGCAAACTGCGACAGGGGCCCTCACTGGCCCTCAGGAGCAAAACTGTGCCACGTGGGAGCCTTCTAGGCTCTAGAAATAAAGTATGTACCCTAGGGAGCCATCGAGGCTCGGGAAACTAAATATGCAAAAGGTTGGTGCCCTCTAGGCTCGAGGAGGTACTGAGGCAACGTGGGAGTGGCCCTCTGCCTTCTGGGGCCGCTCTGGGACACAAAATATGCCACCTAATGATGATGCCTCCAACGGTGGAGCAAATGCGGAGGGAAGTACCTGGGTCCCTCTGGGCTCCCTAAACAACTAATGCCCCTTTTAGTTGGAGCGGCCCGCTGCAGGAAAGGGCCGCTCAGAAAGCGTGAACTGGGAACTGTGCCTTTATCAGGCACCATAGATAGTCCCTCTCGGAGCCCCCCAGCTCTTTCTTACTCACAGGGCTGTTCGTCTCAGGCGGGGCTCCTCCTCATGCTCGGTGCAGGCCTGCGGGGCTTCCCTCCTCCCACGGGAGCCCTGTGCAGAATGGGAGACCGGCAGTGCGTGGCACGGGTTCACCCAGGCAGGGGGAAGCGGAAATGACTCTCTCAAGGCCCCGCCCACAGTCAGGTGGAACGAGCCTGACTTCCGGTTTTCGGCGCGAGGGCCCCGGCGGGGATTTCACATCTGAAAATGAGGGGTGGGCACCCTCGGTGTCAAAATAAAACGTAGAAGTGGGGTGGAACCCCGCTAAGACACACAATTAAGCGGGGTGGGCACCCGCTCTAGAATTATTAAATAAGCTGGCAAAATGGCGAGAAACAGCGCTTCCAGGTGCTAGATGTAACCAGTGGACCTGGTATACACAGAAAAGTACTCCCAGGCACAGGAGGGCTGCATGAAGTCTGTCCAAAGTCCTAGGAATGGCAAGTAAAACACCAGGGGCCCAGAAATAGAAGCCCTCCACTCATCCAGGGGCTGGGCAGGGCCCAGGGGAAGGGTAGATTCAAGTCAGGAAACAAGAACATTTAACATGAGGTCACAGCCTCTTTTTATACACAGAAATCCTTTGTTGTCAAAGGTGTAGGCAAGAGGCGAACCAGATGCAACTGGTTCTTGAGCACTTTGCTTTGCTCAGCCCCTCTCCCTATTTACAGGACAGGCGAGGGACATCAGACGCACCACATGGGGTGGAGCCAGAATTGTGGAGGGAAGGCCTAGCCCTATTCAGGTCCCAGGTGCACTCCTCCCTCCCATAAACATGCAGATCTCTAAATTCACCACCGCGGCAGACCCATCCTGACTCCTGGAGACAAGCACACCAGCCAGCTCCAGCCAATCACAAGCCAGTCATTCAATTCACATTCACTGCACAGATATGCCAACTTCTAGAAGTGGCACTTCCACATTAGACACAATAAATTTGCGCACATCATCGCACAGCATTTAATCACACGAGTCCGCACATACCAAACTCAACCTTGCACTCCCCACACATCAGGAATTACCATGGACACACATATCCCCCATGCATTACTACAGGAGGGCAGGCCAATCTCACACACGCACTCAGAGAGTGCACGCACTTTACACTGGGACACAGTGTCAAAGTGCACAAAGACCAGAAATCGCCTTTGTATTCTCACAACACATTAGAATAATAATCACATGATGTACAGTGTGCTAACTGGCACAGGCAATATTTACAAGGGATTATGTACACCTGACAGGGCCACATGGACCACTGTCAGCATCAGCACTTGGTAAAGAAATAGTGCATTGGGTACATTTGTAAAAGTAAGATAGGTCATAAAAAGCACAACCAGTAAACACTGGTAATCACTGTACTTTGCAACAGTCTGTGCCATGAAATCCATCATACACAATATCCCATCAGTCTAACTACATTAGGCCCTCACCACCAAAGTAAAATCTTACACTAGGGGCGTAAATCACACAGAAAAGTATAATCTCCCTAACATACCTAAACAGGTAAAACAACCTCCTATGCATACATCATATCTAGAAATATCAGAACACAGGGTACGCAAACCCTACTACACACAGTACATTTCATAACACCCAAAGCATTAGCACATAAATCACATGTAGCACATAACTCACATCAAGGTCCAGGTTGCGCCACTGCGCCAGTGCCTAAACATAGCAGCTGCCGAACTACTTGATGGGCAGCTGAGGACAAGAACAGGGCCTAAACGCTGCAGCTGGCACTAAGTGCTCTGCAGCCGGGGAAGGCCAAAGTAGGAGCGAAGGAGTGCGACTCACTCCTGAGTCCAAAGACATGTCCCTAGAAAGAAAGACCTAAATGATGCAGCTGCCCACTACTTGCTGCCCTTGCTCACTTTGCCACTGGATTCAAGCAAGCCTGGCTGAAGATGGCTGTAATGCCAGAAACCGGTCCTAGGAAGCTTGCTTCCAGTCAAGGGAAGGCATGGCTTGGCAGTTCGGGCTGGACTGTTCCCATGAGACACAGGGTCAGACTGATTTGCATATGGCCATGTCTGAACTGGGGTGGCAGAGTGTGCTAAACATCGGTGCTGGATTAACCCAGATCTGGTGACTGGGTGTGAGTGTTTGATTGGTTCAGATGCTCCGTCCACCACCATACCCTTTTGTACCGTTTTGTTCCCCATAAGTTGGCAGGGTATGCTCAGACATGAGTCCCTTGCTCACTTTGCCACTGGATTCAAGCAAGCCTGGCTGAAGATGGCTGTAATGCCAGAAACCGGTCCTAGGAAGCTTGTTTCCGGTCCAGGGAAGGCATGGCTCAGCAGTTCGGGCTGGACTGTTCCCATGAGGCACAGGGTCAGACTGATTTGCAAATGGCCATGTCTGAACTGGGGTGGCAGAGTGGGCTAAAGAACGGTGTTGGATTAAACTCAGATCTGTTGACTTGGTGTGAGTGTTTGATTGGTTCAGATGCTCCGGCCACCACCACCCCCTTTTGCACTACTTCCTGGGCAGCTGTGAAGCAAACTGCGACAGGGGCCCTCACTGGCCCTCAGGAGCAAAACTGTGCCACGTGGGAGCCTTCTAGGCTCTAGAAATAAAGTATGTACCCTAGGGAGCCATCGAGGCTCGGGAAAATAAATATGCAAAAGGTTGGTGCCCTCTAGGCTCGAGGAGGTACTGAGGCAACGTGGGAGTGGCCCTCTGCCTTCTGGGGCCGCTCTGGGACACAAAATATGCCACCTAATGATGATGCCTCCAACGGTGGAGCGAATGCGGAGGGAAGTACCTGGGTCCCTCTGGGCTCCCTAAACAACTAATGCCCCTTTTAGTTGGAGCGGCCCGCTGCAGGAAAGGGCCGCTCAGAAAGCGTGAACTGGGAACTGTGCCTTTATCAGGCACCATAGATAGTCCCTCTCGGAGCCCCCCAGCTCTTTCTTACTCACAGGGCTGTTCGTCTCAGGCGGGGCTCCTCCTCATGCTCGGTGCAGGCCTGCGGGGCTTCCCTCCTCCCACGGGAGCCCTGTGCAGAATGGGAGACCGGCAGTGCGTGGCACGGGTTCACCCAGGCAGGGGGAAGCGGAAATGACTCTCTCAAGGCCCCGCCCACAGTCAGGTGGAACGAGCCTGACTTCCGGTTTTCGGCGCGAGGGCCCCGGCGGGGATTTCACATCTGAAAATGAGGGGTGGGCACCCTCGGTGTCAAAATAAAACGTAGAAGTGGGGTGGAACCCCGCTAAGACACACAATTAAGCGGGGTGGGCACCCGCTCTAGAATTATTAAATAAGCTGGCAAAATGGCGAGAAACAGCGCTTCCAGGTGCTAGATGTAACCAGTGGACCTGGTATACACAGAAAAGTACTCCCAGGCACAGGAGGGCTGCATGAAGTCTGTCCAAAGTCCTAGGAATGGCAAGTAAAACACCAGGGGCCCAGAAATAGAAGTCCTCCACTCATCCAGGGGCTGGGCAGGGCCCAGGGGAAGGGTAGATTCAAGTCAGGAAACAAGAACATTTAACATGAGGTCACAGCCTCTTTTTATACACAGAAATCCTTTGTTGTCAAAGGTGTAGGCAAGAGGCGAACCAGATGCAACTGGTTCTTGAGCACTTTGCTTTGCTCAGCCCCTCTCCCTATTTACAGGACAGGCGAGGGACATCAGACGCACCACATGGGGTGGAGCCAGAATTGTGGAGGGAAGGCCTAGCCCTATTCAGGTCCCAGGTGCACTCCTCCCTCCCATAAACATGCAGATCTCTAAATTCACCACCGCGGCAGACCCATCCTGACTCCTGGAGACAAGCACACCAGCCAGCTCCAGCCAATCACAAGCCAGTCATTCAATTCACATTCACTGCACAGATATGCCAACTTCTAGAAGTGGCACTTCCACATTAGACACAATAAATTTGCGCACATCATCGCACAGCATTTAATCACACGAGTCCGCACATACCAAACTCAACCTTGCACTCCCCACACATCAGGAATTACCATGGACACACATATCCCCCATGCATTACTACAGGAGGGCAGGCCAATCTCACACACGCACTCAGAGAGTGCACGCACTTTACACTGGGACACAGTGTCAAAGTGCACAAAGACCAGAAATCGCCTTTGTATTCTCACAACACATTAGAATAATAATCACATGATGTACAGTGTGCTAACTGGCACAGGCAATATTTACAAGGGATTATGTACACCTGACAGGGCCACATGGACCACTGTCAGCATCAGCACTTGGTAAAGAAATAGTGCATTGGGTACATTTGTAAAAGTAAGATAGGTCATAAAAAGCACAACCAGTAAACACTGGTAATCACTGTACTTTGCAACAGTCTGTGCCATGAAATCCATCATACACAATATCCCATCAGTCTAACTACATTAGGCCCTCACCACCAAAGTAAAATCTTACACTAGGGGCGTAAATCACACAGAAAAGTATAATCTCCCTAACATACCTAAACAGGTAAAACAACCTCCTATGCATACATCATATCTAGAAATATCAGAACACAGGGTACGCAAACCCTACTACACACAGTACATTTCATAACACCCAAAGCATTAGCACATAAATCACATGTAGCACATAACTCACATCAAGGTCCAGGTTGCGCCACTGCGCCAGTGCCTAAACATAGCAGCTGCCGAACTACTTGATGGGCAGCTGAGGACAAGAACAGGGCCTAAACGCTGCAGCTGGCACTAAGTGCTCTGCAGCCGGGGAAGGCCAAAGTAGGAGCGAAGGAGTGCGACTCACTCCTGAGTCCAAAGACATGTCCCTAGAAAGAAAGACCTAAATGATGCAGCTGCCCACTACTTGCTGCCCTTGCTCACTTTGCCACTGGATTCAAGCAAGCCTGGCTGAAGATGGCTGTAATGCCAGAAACCGGTCCTAGGAAGCTTGCTTCCAGTCAAGGGAAGGCATGGCTTGGCAGTTCGGGCTGGACTGTTCCCATGAGACACAGGGTCAGACTGATTTGCATATGGCCATGTCTGAACTGGGGTGGCAGAGTGTGCTAAACATCGGTGCTGGATTAACCCAGATCTGGTGACTGGGTGTGAGTGTTTGATTGGTTCAGATGCTCCGTCCACCACCATACCCTTTTGTACCGTTTTGTTCCCCATAAGTTGGCAGGGTATGCTCAGACATGAGTCCCTTGCTCACTTTGCCACTGGATTCAAGCAAGCCTGGCTGAAGATGGCTGTAATGCCAGAAACCGGTCCTAGGAAGCTTGTTTCCGGTCCAGGGAAGGCATGGCTCAGCAGTTCGGGCTGGACTGTTCCCATGAGGCACAGGGTCAGACTGATTTGCAAATGGCCATGTCTGAACTGGGGTGGCAGAGTGGGCTAAAGAACGGTGTTGGATTAAACTCAGATCTGTTGACTGGGTGTGAGTGTTTGATTGGTTCAGATGCTCCGGCCACCACCACCCCCTTTTGCACTACTTCCTGGGCAGCTGTGAAGCAAACTGCGACAGGGGCCCTCACTGGCCCTCAGGAGCAAAACTGTGCCACGTGGGAGCCTTCTAGGCTCTAGAAATAAAGTATGTACCCTAGGGAACCATCGAGGCTCGGGAAACTAAATATGCAAAAGGTTGGTGCCCTCTAGGCTCGAGGAGGTACTGAGGCAACGTGGGAGTGGCCCTCTGCCTTCTGGGGCCACTCTGGGACACAAAATATGCCACCTAATGATGATGCCTCCAACAGTGGAGCAAATGCGGAGGGAAGTACCTGGGTCCCTCTGGGCTCCCTAAACAACTAATGCCCCTTTTAGTTGGAGCGGCCCGCTGCAGGAAAGGGCCGCTCAGAAAGCGTGAACTGGGAACCGTGCCTTTATCAGGCACCATAGATAGTCCCTCTCGGAGCCCCCCAGCTCTTTCTTACTCACAGGGCTGTTCGTCTCAGGCGGGGCTCCTCCTCATGCTCGGTGCAGGCCTGCGGGGCTTCCCTCCTCCCACGGGAGCCCTGTGCAGAATGGGAGACCGGCAGTGCGTGGCATGGGTTCACCCAGGCAGGGGGAAGCAGAAATGACTCTCTCAAGGCCCCGCCCACAGTCAGGTGGAACGAGCCTGACTTCCGGTTTTCGGCGCGAGGGCCCCGGCGGGGATTTCACATCTGAAAATGAGGGGTGGGCACCCTCGGTGTCAAAATAAAACGTAGAAGTGGGGTGGAACCCCGCTAAGACACACAATTAAGCGGGGTGGGCACCCGCTCTAGAATTATTAAATAAGCTGGCAAAATGGCGAGAAACAGCGCTTCCAGGTGCTAGATGTAACCAGTGGACCTGGTATACACAGAAAAGTACTCCCAGGCACAGGAGGGCTGCATGAAGTCTGTCCAAAGTCCTAGGAATGGCAAGTAAAACACCAGGGGCCCAGAAATAGAAGTCCTCCACTCATCCAGGGGCTGGGCAGGGCCCAGGGGAAGGGTAGATTCAAGTCAGGAAACAAGAACATTTAACATGAGGTCACAGCCTCTTTTTATACACAGAAATCCTTTGTTGTCAAAGGTGTAGGCAAGAGGCGAACCAGATGCAACTGGTTCTTGAGCACTTTGCTTTGCTCAGCCCCTCTCCCTATTTACAGGACAGGCGAGGAACATCAGACGCACCACATGGGGTGGAGCCAGAATTGTGGAGGGAAGGCCTAGCCCTATTCAGGTCCCAGGTGCACTCCTCCCTCCCATAAACATGCAGATCTCTAAATTCACCACCGCGGCAGACCCATCCTGACTCCTGGAGACAAGCACACCAGCCAGCTCCAGCCAATCACAAGCCAGTCATTCAATTCACATTCACTGCACAGATATACCAACTTCTAGAAGTGGCACTTCCACATTAGACACAATTAATTTGCGCACATCATCGCACAGCATTTAATCACATGAGTCCGCACATACCAAATTCGACCCTGCCTTCCCCACACATCAGGAATTACCATGGACACACATATCCCCCATGCATTACTACAGGAGGGCAGGCCAATCTCACACACGCACTCAGAGAGTGCACACACTTTACACTGGGACACAGTGTCAAAGTGCACAAAGACCAGAAATCACTATAATGATGTAACATTAAAAAAGGCAAAAAGTTCAGGGGTGAACCTGCCAGAAGGGCCATGTCCAACACAACCCCCTTCCAGCCAAAACGCAGTGCAGACCAATCACCACTGTGATGGACTTCCCTGCTTTGGGAGCATAGAACACGGACGCGAGCCCGCACTGCAGGGATACCCTCCAGTTATAAGTCAGGTTGTTCCACAAAAACAAGCACACATAAACAAAAAAAAGTACAGGCCCAACTAGGCTTCCCCACCGGTACTCCTTAGTTGTCCACGGCTAGGACCAGGCCCTAGGCCACCCAGATACCACTGTACCTTGCCAATCCACAGAGTGGGGGGGGGTAACCCCTGGCATACAATCGCCATTCTCCACTCCCTTTCTCAGTGTAGTTCCAAACTACCACTGATCCTTTAACCTAGGGACCGCACCCTCAGGCTGGACAGAGGTCATGTGCAAGAATGCCCCACCCTACCTTTACATCTGGGGTTGCGCACTCTCCCAGGAGAAGCACCCTCCAGAACACAACTCTCCCACCAGTTTAGGACCTCTCTCCCTCAACTGGTCTACCAGCTGGGATCCAAATTCACCGGATGCACAGTGGTCAGAGGCGAGGTCTCCCTCCCTATGCACCCCCTTCCAGAGTTATGCACCCTCCCAACTGGAGTGGTACCCCTAGAAGACAAACCGGCCAGGATGCTGGCTACAGTCGCCCTGCCGTCCAGGACAGGCAAACACCTGAACCTGGCTCCCCAAACCCAGGGACGGACGCTTAGGTCAGATGCCTGGTGCACCAGGACTTCTCAAGTTGAAAATAAAGTCTAAGGCTTTCTCCTCTCCTTCAGCAGCAAGACAACCACTGCAGGCCAACCCCCAGGTCAGTGACAGCATTTCTCCTAGAGCTTTCCCAGTTCCTTCTCTTTAGGCAGAGGTTTAATCTTGTAACTTCAGGACACTGCTTACAGTTGCCCTTACGCCCAGATCCGGAACCATCGGCTACTGGCTTCCCAACCGAGGGACGTACCCTTTGGTCAAATGACTGGCGCACCAGGAATTCCTGAGATGACACATAACTAATGTGTTGAGTAACAAGTCTGCCTGTCACTCAGGACAGAAGTGGCATCACCATGGTCACTCACCGGTGACACAGCCCTTCTGTCTGGCCCCTGACCCACTGGTTCTTCCACGGGGGGCCTCTCCCCCTCGCACCCCTCTATCTGGACTTCTGCACCCTCCCAACTGGAGCGGTACTGCCAGACACCAGAACTACTGGAACCCTGCTTACAGATGTTCCACATTCTCCAGACACTGGGAGATCCTCCTCAAATGGCCTATTAGTACAGCGGAGGCCCCGACCTGATGTTGCCTTAAGAAACAATCCAGGCCCTGAGACTGGGTTTCGGGCACCTGGAGACACGCAGTCCCACCCACTCCTTCTCCTCTGAGACAAGACGTGAGCCCCTACACAGGGACCTAGCTGGGCTACTTTGAACCTCTTCCACCAGGCTGGGCTGGAAGACACCTCAGGCACTCCTTTTGGAATCACTCCCCACCTCTATGTCTCTCTCTTCACAGAACCTTACCAACTCTAACATACTGTATCTAAATAGACCACAGAAATCAAAATCAGGCTCCATTTTGGAGGACGTTCTCGAGAAAAGTTTAACACAAGGAACCTAGGTGTCTGAGCTAAAACAGGAGTGCACACCAAAGTATTCAGCAAGCTCCCTATTCCAGAGAACTTACACCACATGTATTCAGCAAGCTCCCTATCTCAGAGAACTCACACCCAATTATTCAGCAAGTTCCCTATCTCAGAAAACTCACACCAAATCGTCCAGTGCAACACATCATACATCCGCACATACCCCCCCGACCGGTAAGACAGTATCTACTGTCCCTGAATCTCAACCTGCACCCCCCTTACTGAGCAACAGGTACCATACTCTGGGAATAGGACGGGGAACACATGCACGGGACTCATTTGTGCTGCCTCCACTGGATCCCACCCTCACTGGTGAATCCAGACAGTCAATTTTGTTGCTTACACTGGATCTCACCCTACTGGTGAATCCAGAAAACTCACGCTGCACTTAGGGGATGATCTACCCTCCCGAGCTAGTGACACCTAACTCACAGTGCACAAGAAACACATTTCCAAGGAAATGACATTTAGAACAAACTTAGAAACAATAATCCCTTTCTATGTGACTATCTAAAATGCAGAGTTTTGCAGTGGAGCCAGTTGTCGCTGTGGTACTGTGCAAACACAAGTCATCATCCCTCCGCTGCCTCCAGTGTTAGAAATGGGATTTCTGGTTGGCTGAGGCTTGCACCAAAGCCGGGCAGAAGCCACGACTCTAGTTAGGGCAAGGAAGTTACACTCCAAAGATAACCCCTGCTCACCCCCTTGGCAACGTGACACGAGCAGTAAGGCTGATCCCGGAGGCAATGTGTAAAGCATTTGCGCATGCACCCACCAGCAACATCCCAGGCCCCCCACAAAAGGAACTCCACACAAGGTTATATCAAAAATAGCCTTTGTATTCTCACAACACATTAGAATAATAATCACATGATGTACAGTGTGCTAACTGGCACAGGCAATATTTAAAAGGGATTATGAACACCTGACAGGACCACATGGACCACTGTCAGCATCAGCACTTGGTAAAGAAATAGTACATTAGGTAAATTTGTAAAAGTAAGATAGGTCATAAAACGCACAACCAGTAAACACTGGTAATCACTGTACTTTGCAACAGTCTGTGCAATGAAATCCATCATACACAGTATCCCATCAGTCTAACTACATTAGGCCCTCACCACCTAAGTAAAACCTTAAACTAGGGGCGTAAATCACACAGGGAAGTATAATCTCCATAACATACCTAAACAGTCAAAAACAACCTCCTATGCATACATCATATCTAGAGGTATCAGAACACAGGGTGCACAAAACATACTACACACAGTACATTTCCTAACACCCAAACCATTAGCACATAAATCACATGTAGCACATAACTCACATCAAGGTCCAGGTTGCGCCACTGTGCCAGGACCTAAACGTAGCAGCTGCTCACTACTTGTTGGGCAGCTGAGGACAAGAACAGGGCCTAAACGCTGCAGCTGGCAGGCCAAAGTAGGGGCGAAGGAGTGTGACTCACTCCTGAGTCCAAAGACATGTCCCTAGAAAGAAAGACCTAAACAATGCAGCTGCTCACTACTTGCTGGGCAGCTGTGAAGCAAACTGCGACAGGGGCCCTCACTGGCCCTTAGGAGCAGCAAAACTGTGCAACGTGAGAGCCTTCTAGGCTCTAGAAATAAAGTATGTACCCCTGGAAACCATTGAGGCTCGGAAAACTAAATATGCAAGAGGTTGGAGCCCTCTAGGCTCGGGGAGGTACTGAGTACTCGGCCATCTGGGGCTGCTCTGGGACACAAAATATGCCACCCAATAAAGATGCCTTCAACGGTGGAGCAAATGCTGAGAGAAGTTCCTGGGCCCCTCTGGGCTCCCTAAACAACTAATGCCCCTTTTCGCTGGAGCGGCCTGCTGCAGGACGGGGCCGCTCCGAAAGCGTTAACTGGGGACTGTGCCTTTATCAGGCACCATAGATCGTCCCTCCTGCTTAACTTCTATGACGTTGTGTGTTAATATTACATGTGAGAAACAGAATTTAGACAAATTAAGAGAATGCCGAATAGTCGGAGATCCTGTCATGTGGCTCCGTGTGCCTGGCTCAAGGGGCCTCATTTATTAGGCTATGCGTCACTTTTATGCCGCCGGTGCGTCACTTTTTGTGATGCACCAGTGGCGTAAAAAATGCGCCTTGTTGCGCCATATTTACAAAGTGACGCATCAAGTAGATGCGTCACTTTGTAAATCCCTGCGCCACATTATACCTGCGCCGGGTATAACGCATGCAAGGGGGGCGTTTTGACGTAAGAAAGGGTCATGGAAGTGACGCAGTGAAATCTATAAGATTTCACTGCGCCACTTCTAGGACACAAATGCGTCAATTTCTTACGCCTGTCTCACAGCAGGCGTAAGACTGACGCAGGCCCTTTCAAATGGGGCTTGCCTCATGTGAAAGGACACATTGCTGGAGTTGAGTCACTTTTGTGACACACTCAGCAATGCGTCACTTTTGCCCCCAGCCCTTTCCTACTCACCGGGCTGTTTGTCTCTGGCGGGGCTCCTCCTCGTTCTCGGTGCAGCCCTGCGGGGCTTCCCTCCTCCCACTGGAGCCCTGTGCAGACAGGCCTCGCTGGTCAGTGCCCCTCAGCACGGCGGGGACAATCTCCGGTCTCCCTCTCCACACGGGAGACCGGCATTGCGCGGCAAACTTCCCCCAGGCAGGGGGAAGTGGAAATTACTCTCTCAATGCCAAGCCCACAGTCAGGCGGCGCGGGCCTGACTTCCGGTTTTCGGCGCGAGGCCAGCAGCGGGGATTTCACATCGGGAAATGAGGGTTGGGCACCTGCTAAGGCACAAAATTAAGCAGGGGGAGTACCCCCTCTAGAATTAATTACATAAGCAGGCAAAATGGCGAGAAACAGTGCTTCCAGGTGCTAGATGTAACCAGAGGACCTGGTATAAACTTTAAAGCACTCCCAGGCACAGGAGGGCTGCATGAAGTCTGTCCAAGGTCCTAGGAATGGCAAGTAAAACAAAGGGGGTTCCAGAAAAAGAAGTCCTCCACTCATCCAGGGGCTGGGCAGGGCCCAGGGAGGCAAGCCTTCCCCCTGGGCCCCAGCAGCTGCACATCCCTGGTAGATTCAAGTCAGGAAACAAGAACATTTAACATAAGGTCACAGCCTCTTTTTCTACACAGAATTCCTTTGTTGTCAAAGGTGTAGGCAAGGGGCGAACCAGATGCAACTGGTTCTTGAGCACTTTGTTTTGCTCAGTCCCTCTCCCTATTCACAGGAAAGGCCAGGGACATCAGACGCACCACAGGGGGCGGAGCCAGCATTGTGGAGGGAAGGCCTAGCCCTATTCAGGTCCCAGGTGCACTCCTCTTTCCCATCAACATGCAGATCTCTCCATTCACCACCGTGGCAGACCCATCCTACTCCTGGAGCCAGGCACTCCAGCCAGCTCCAGCCAATCACAAGCCAGACAGTCAATTCACATTAATTGCACAGACATGCAAACTTCTAGAAGTGTCACTTCGACACTAGACACAATATATCCGCGCACATCATCGCGCAGCATTTAATCACACGAGTACGCACATACCAAACTCAACCTTGCACTCCCCACACATCAGGAATTACCATGGACACACATATCCCCCATGCATTCCTATGGGGGGAGGCCAATCTCACACACTTGCCCAGAGAGCGCACGGACGTTACACTGGGACACAGTGTCAAAGTGCGCAAAGACCAGAAATCACTATAATGATGTAACATTAAAAAGGCAAAAAGTTCAGGGGTGAACCTGCCAGAAGGGCCAAGTCCAACATTGGGTGACAAACATTTCAGTTTCATAGAGCTCCTTCTGAGCCCATGAGTCTCCACACAAAAGAAAAAACGTATATCCTTACAAGTGTAACATCTATTTGCCATTTTACAAAGACTTATAAAGAGTGTGTGATAGTGTTTTTCTATGTTTCCCTTCCTTAGACAAATATAAGAAGAGGACTTGAGTGAAAGTGAAAGAAATAATATTTTCCTTTAACAGTACAGACACTAACAACATGAACAACAATTTGAATAATAATAATTGATAATATTAATTGTTAATTGTAATGATAACTTAATGAAATGCATGATTGATATGTGTAAGAGGTGGGAAAGCCATGCGTAGCTTGTCTTGATGTTCCTTCATCATTCGAAAAAATGATGAAAATGTAGTTTTTTAACACTTTAAGCATAGCAGGAACCACAATGCAGGGCTTAGTAGGCCTTTTCATATCTCATATGAAACTCCCAAACTGCTTAGTCTAGGGCCGATTCACAAAGGCATGCAACAGTAAAATACAAGGGTGCTCCACCACTACTCTTTTATGTGTTGTTAGATGCTTTTGTGAAACAGCCCCAAATCAAGTAAAATGGGACTTTTTCTGTCATACTCAGGTACAATTATTGCGAAATATTTTCACCTTTACTAATAGGACGTTGGACATTGCAGAAATGATTCACAAAAGCCTTTAAGAGTATGTATGTAAAAGAGTACTCCTCTAGCACTACTCCCCATGCTCATAAATGCTTTGGCGAATCAGCACCACTGTATTGCCTCATTCTAGTGAAATAAATATAACACACATAACCTTAAGAAAAGATTTACACTATGAATATTCAATTAGTTTCTTACACAATAGATCAAGAAATACACTGATACCTTGGTACAAAACCAGCAAACAAATGAGAGAATACATTTTAGTCCAATCATGTTGATAGAAGCAATATACAACAATAAATACGCAAAAACACAGCAAAAACAGAAGTTATGGTTTTGGCCTCAGTAATGACTTTTGGAACCCGCAATGGTGGCCAGAAGAGATGGGGATCCCCCCTCTTCCCGTGGCAAAGGTGAAGAATCTAGGGGTTCTAATAGATGACCAACTCACATTCAGGCCCCAGGTCAATGCTTTAACATCTTCAATTTATTTTCTTCTGAAAATGTTGCGGAAGATACTTCCTTTTCTCCCCGAAAGCAGTAAAAAGACAGTGGTTACACCCCTGGTTCTACCCCGGCTGGATTACTGCAATAGCTTGTTGTTGAATGCCCAACAGGGACTTCTTAACAAGATGAGGTCCTGCAAAATGCAGCAGCCAGACTCCTGACGGGCATTCCGAAGTACGCCTCCCTGTCATGTGAACTCACGAAACTACACTGGTTGCCAGTGCGGAAGCGGATTGCTTTTAAGGTTTTGTGCCTAGTTTTTAAGGCCCTTCAAGGCCTTGGACCGGCATGTCTGAAAGATTATTTTCAATGGTATAACCCTGCAGACAGCTAAGATCATCAAGCTCGCGCCTGGTCATAGTTCCTCGCATAAGGAAAGCACAATGGGGGGGTAGGGGTTTTGTGTTGGGGGCCACAAAGGCCTGGAACGCCTTGCCCTTTGCCCTGAGAAACACCACAGATCTTATGACTTTTAGGAAAGGCATCAAGACTTGGTTATTCACACAGTAATCTTGTTCGGCTCATACCCTTTGGGAGCATTTCATTAGCGCCAGGACACCTCCGGGTAACAGTGCGCTCTATAAATGTCGAAAATAAATAAATAAATTAAACAATGATTTTATTTCTAACCATATTTATCCAAAACAAGTGGGACGCTCGATACAGCTTCCAGGTGCAGCAGGTGTAGTGGTACCAGAATTATAGGCCTGAAGGCCCAACTGAAGCCTGAGCATTGCTGTGTTTTATAATTCAAACAGCAACTGGTGAATCTGTTTCTTTCCTTACACTAGGAACCAAGACATACTGGGTAAGTTAGAGGATAGAAAAGCAGCAAACTTACAATACAGAGAACCAAGCTTCAACGGCGGACTTTTGGTTCTGCACCTCACGCACGATTCCTCAATTTAAAAGTCCTGCGCACTGATACCCTGGCACCAGCCTTTACGTCACGCCTCTGTGTCCCAGAACCTGAAAATCCAGCTGCAAGTAGGTGTGCGCCAGGCAATGAAGTCTAAGACAATCTTGTTGTATGAAACGTCTTTCTTTCAAATTCTTATTTTCCATATGTTAATAACACATTTAGGTTGCAGCAAACTTATGATGAAATATATATTTAGTCCAATCACATTGATGTAAGCAATAACACACCATTAAAGATGTTAACATTAATTTTCATTCTAACAACATTCATCTAAAACAAAATAATGAAAGGGAAACCCAAAAAAGCAATTAATCTCTGCCCACAGAATAATGTTTCTGCAAGGGTTTGATTCACATACCTTTCCAGGCGTACATCTAGTAAGCAACATCAGTTGCAGGTTTCCAGGCATCAAATGACTTATTCTTTATTTGGCATTATCATATCCTCCTATGTGGAATTTCGTGACCAGTACTATACCACATTGTGAGAAATCACTGACGCTGTGCAATGATGCATTTCTTTCTTTTTTTGAGAAACGTGTCAGAGAGGAGATTGTAAATGGGCAGGATTCAAAGCCTTGAAAAAATCACACCCAACAGTTTTTTTGAATGATTTTTTCCTGCTTACTACTATGGCGTTGTGTGTTAATATTACATGTGAGAAACAGAATTTAGACAAATTTAGAGAATGCCGAATAGTCGGAGATCCTGTCATGTGGTTCTTCGATTTCTGACTTCGTCCCGTATTCAGCTGCCATTTTGTGCCTCTCCGCCATTTAGTGTTGCCCTCACTCAGGCAGCACGGCGGACAGTGTGTTTTTGCTTCCCAGCTGCTGCGTGTCCTTTTAAGTTAAAGAGTAACTCCATTGCCTTTGTTTACAAAACTGATGTCAGGGTCTGGCTGAGTTCGTTAATCCATGTCCGGGTTGACTGATCCATGTCTCGACTGACTATTTACCCTCTCCTATTCTCTCCTTACATTATCTTATCCGACTGGCCTTCACTATTCTCTCCTTGTATTCTCTTGTGACACAACTATCCTTTGAGGCACACAAATACATCCTGCCATCTGCAAATTGGATTGTTGGTACCACCACTGATTAATTTGTTAGGAGGGGTAGCACACGGGGTCTGAGAGAGGGGCGTATTTGAGACACCTGATAGCTTGTTTTCCAACTTTTCTCATTGGTCCGTTTTGTATGTGCAAGGAGTAAACTTCATAAATGTATTTCCTATAAAAGATTGTGCACCATGGATTGAAGTGGCAGTCTCCTCAGAACCTACCTTGTGTGTAACTTCTGGGATAACTGTGCTTAGCTGCAGCTTATAAACCTGGTTTCCACGCTCAACGGAGTGTCTCGTGTCTCTGTTCGACAAGGCAGGTGAACTCTGGGATTTAAGGCGTGCCCTGCGCCGCCAGGCCCATAAGGCCTGGTTCTCTAACTGGCGCCCAACGTGGGGCGGTTTCAGTGGTAGCGGTTCAGCCCGAGGGTCGTGAGAAGCCCTGTAATAAAATTCCGGAGGATTCGCGAACCACGTCAAGCGACCCCTGTATGTCGAAGTGGACCGAAGGTCTTTTGCAGCGTGGCTACTCCTTTCCGACGGCTGCTGACGACTGCTGCCCTGACTACCGCCCTGCCTTGGACCCTCTAGTGATGACTGGTATCGCGAGACGTTAGACGGACCTCTGTTGGCGTGAGAAGACCATTAAGTTAAGTATTTGTGGGTAGCGCCCACTTCTTTGTTTTGTTTTTGAAATTTTGTTATTCGACTGTTGCAATAGCTGAAGCTAAGGGGTTCAAAACACTCTGCTGGAGGCCACTGCAGATCCAGGTCTCTCTATTCAACCAGGTGACTGGGTTTGCGTGAAGAATTTTCAGCGGAAAAATAGTCTGGAACCTCGTTGGGGTCCTCCTAGGCAAGTCTTGTTGACGACACGTACAGCAGTAAAAGTCAGTGGGAAAAAGAACTGGGTCCATGGCGTACACTGCAAGAGGGTACCTTTGCCTTTGCCTTTTGATCAATGGGTTCGTAAGGGCATGAGTGATAGTGAAGGTAAAAGGGTCCCTCGATTTGTACCTTTTAGTAGTGCACGCCTGGATCAAACGAACTCTGAGAAAGAAGACGACGACGTGTTGCAAGAAGCTGTACCAGCACATTTGCGTTTGAACACAGCGAATCCAGAAACTTTGTTTAAGGAGCTAATGATGCCTAATAAGACTCTGTATAATTTACGACCCAGAGTAACTAAAGACAATTGAACTTTCCTTTTTTTTATTTTTCTGATTATACTGTTTGAGAGACATTATTTTTTTCCACTATCCATCAAGTTGCAGGGTCACGGTAGGAGTCTTAAGCTGTGACCTGAGTAGTGACATAGGTCTGCAGGACTTGCAGTGTCATAGGACGGCTAATAACCACAGCTAAGTGATCAAGGATGATTGCTGTGAGCAACGCTTTAGAGAATGGATATTAAAGTGGAAAGTAATTTTAATAATGTACAAATGAAAAGGAAATGTAAAGAATTGATGGTTAGTCCATGTGGCATAACCCTATGTATTTTAATATGTTTATGTACTTTATTGGCCTGTGTAAGTTGGGTTGTTCACATTATGCAGCAAGCACCTGTTCCAACCTCTGTCCCTTTGTCTTTTCCTACTACTGCCTCCCCACATCGGTTTCATACACTCCCAGAACATGAACAGATTAGGAGAACAGAATATTTCAATAATTCATTTATTCAGTTATTGCATCAGCACCAACTGGTAATGAATGCCACTGATTGTTGGGTCTGTGGGCTCATGCCCCATAACACAGAGAGAGGGATGCCATATTTAGTCCTTCTATTTTCCTATGAAGGCTCTGCTTGGGCCTATTTGGCTATATTCTCTAATGTTTATCAGAACCAACTACGGTAAACTCCTGGTAGTCCATATGGAGGTGGAGCAGATTTTAGTCACAGTTCTCTGATAAAGGGAATAGTGGCTATGGCTAGAATTGCTGAGATTAGTAAGATTCCCTTGGATGAGTAAGGAGCATATGATTGCGGGAATGTAACCCGGTATGTTACTAGCCTTACAGAAAAGGCTAGGCGAAGGAGATTTCCACCAATTTGCACTGTGCCTCATCGAGGTAACTTCTGTCTACAAATTAATGGCCAGAATGTTTAGAATCAACAGGAAAAGAGTGTTTGTTCCCATACTTATGTCTATACACCTCAGATTTCCTCACCGTTCGTGCCATCACACGGCACCTATTTTATCTGCGATGATAGAGCCTATACATGGCTTCCTACCTACTTTTCAGGAACTTGCTATGTGGCTTTTCTTCTTCCTCCAACATATACTGCTCCTTCAGGTCTTCATAGGAAAAGATATGGCCGAGGAGTTATTGATTCGAAAGACACAGCAGGACAAGAAGGAGGTGACTTCATTAAAGGGTTGCTTCCTTTCTCGAGCCCAATGGCCAATAGCAGAGACATCAGACAATTAGTTTGTGTTGTTGAGGCTACCATAAATGTAACATCTGGAGCCTTGAGTAATTTGACAGCCGAACTTCAGGTGGAGCGCCTTATGACTTCACAGAACCGTATGGTTTTAGACATTGTTCTTGCAGATCATGGAGGAGTCTGTAAATTGATGGGGTATGGTTGCTGTATTTACATTCCTGATAATGCCCCTAAGGTATGCCAAGCTATCTCCAAGTTGCATATCATCTCCGAGTCTATACCTCAGGACACGGGAGATTGGTCTGTGATGGGATGGTTTTGGGGACTACTGTCCACATGGGGATGGAAGATACTAACTTTCCGTGGAATGGTCTTGGCCATCATTTTCTCTTGTTGTCTCTGTGTACAGTGTGGACCTGCCATCTGTGGTCTTTGTGCCACCATGTGTGTCCCAAAGCCTGTGTCACAGAAAACAGAGAATATTAGAATGATGTTACAGCAACAGCTCGATGACCTCATGGCCATTGACATCGACTCAGACTGACTTGAGTCCCTGGTGTTTTGCCTGAGTAATGGCAAAAGGAGGGTCTGAGGTTTTTCGATTTCTGACTTCATCCCGTATTCAGCTGCCATTTTGTGTCTCGCCACCATTTTGTGTTGCCACTCACTCAGGTAGCACGGCGGACGGTGTGTTTTTGCTTTCCCAGCTGCTCCGTGTCCTTTTAAGTAAAAGAGTAACTCCATTGCCTTTGTTTACAAAACTGATGTCAGGGTCTGGCTGAGCTCGTTAATCTATGTCTGGGTTGACTGATCCCCTTCTAGACTGACTTTTTACCCTCTCCTATTCTCTCCTTACATTATCTTATCCGACTGGCCTTCACTATTCTCTCCTTGTATTCTCTTGTTACACAACTATCCTTTGAGGCACACAAATACGTCCTGCTATCTGCAAATTGGATTGTTGGTACCACCACTGATTAATTTGTTGGGAGGGGTAGCACACAGGGTCTGAGAGAGGGGCGTATTTGAGACACCTGATAGCTTGTTTTCCAACTTTTCTCATTGGTCTGTTTTGTATGTGTAAGGAGTAAAATTCGTAAATGTGTTTTCAATAAAAGATTGTGTGCCACGGATTGAAATTGCAGTCTCCTCAGAACCCACCTTGTGTGTAACTTCTGGGATAACTGTGCTTAGCTGCAGCTAATAAACCTGGTTTCCACGCTCAACGGAGTGTCTCGTGTCTCTGTTCGACAAGGCAGGTGAACTCGGGGATTTAATTGGTGCCCTGCGCTGCCAGGCCCATAAGGCCCGGTTCTCCAGTCATGTGGCTCCGTGTGTCTGGCTCATGGTGTTTTAACTAATCCTAGGTGTCCTCTGAAAGGAAGCACACACCAGCCCATACTCACTACCACTTTGTGCTGAGTTAATGTCACAGAAGGGACTCAAACACTGCGTACTGTGTTGTAGGGTGATTTAGTTTTTTTTGCAGACCATAATTTGAATTGGAAAGTTTCCTTATGTAATGGAATGTAGTGCTATGTGCCACTTTTTCCTATTTTGCATCAAGGAGGGGTATCATGGGTGGTACATTGGAATTCTCATGCAACCACTCACGGCTTTTAGCGCACACTCCTATTTACTAACATTGGAAGAAAGGGATTTGCCCCAAACATTTACCCCTTTTTGAGGCAGACGTAAAAATAGAGCACCCTTAAAAAAGCTGCATGTTTTTCCAGTTTTGCATGTGTGCTGCACTGGCCAGCACACTTTCAAAGTTTGAAAACATAGTTTTTCTACCACGAGGATCCCCTTTCAGTAGAAAATGTATGCTTGCTAGAATACACACATTTTTGTACCATCGTCAGCCGAAAGTGTGCCAGACAAGGGAGAAAGAAAAACAATGCCTTATCTTAGGAGGTATACCACTGTTCTGCTCTCGCCCTTTCATGCACTGCAGCACAGCAACTAATTGGGTTTTTTGTGTGAATTTCAGTGTTTTCTTTAACCATACATCCATGGTGGTGTAAGCAAACCTAATCATCACTTCACTTTAACATTTTGTAAAAATAACCTTTTATAGAATATCTTTTTTTTTGTTGATACTTGCTCCGGACCTGTTTTTTTTTAATTCAGCCGCAGTTAATCATCACTGCGTACAGACATTTGCTGTGTGTATAAGGGAATGGCTGTGGGCCCTGTACACAATGTGTAGTCACCACATCACAGGACCTTTGGTCATTTGAAGCAGGGGTTGGAAGACCAGCATGACCTGTGGTAAGAGTCCATCTTTCCTACCTGTACCATGCCTTATCAAGCCAGACCCTGTTCCCAAACTGGCGACCAAATAAGTATGTGCACAGTGCCCTTCCAGGATCTGCACTTCACTCTCCTTGGATGTCTGACCCCCAACTGTGCATGGTCTTTGGGAATGCGCAGCAGCTAAGGAGTGTGCCCACATTCTGCAGTCATCTGTCCCCTACTCCCCACTGTGCAAGGTCTTTAGCCCTGTGCAGCAAGGATGGGCCACCGGGTCTCCTGGTCAATGGCCAGGTTCTGCAACACTCCCTCAGTGGGTTGGCAGGAGGTTGACCCCCCCAGCACACAGCCTTTTGACATGCACCATCCAAGGGTTGCCTATCCCCACTGTGCACAGTCATGCTGTACGCAATATAAGTGGGCAGCAAGGCCTGTCTTCTAGCCAGGACCTGCAGCACACACTTCACAAACTGGCAACCCCTGCTGAGCAGGACATTCAGTTATGCACTGCCGGGGCGGGCCACAGGATCTGGTCTCTGGCCTGGTCCTGTGACCTACACCTTTGCAGGCAGGTTAGTGAACTCTGCTGCACATAGCCTTTCACTGTAGGCAGCGGGGTTGGCCCATGAAGCCCAGCATGCAGCTTTGTCTTTCAGGAAATCAATTTTGGGCAGTCATTGTTTATGAGGTTCTTCAATTGGAACATGGTTGTTGTTTTTTTGTTAAATTGGCTATGTTATTTTAGTTGTTTTTGTCTGTGAGAACAATAGAACAAAGGCAAATTTAATCAGTCACTCTTGCAAGATGAGGAAGGCAGGATGTCCTTTCCAGATACAAAATTACAGAAACAATACCAGTGCCTTGAATTCCATAATCTTTTACAAGGTTGAGTTTGGGAAGAAAAATAGCTAATTTCTTAATGAAGGTAGGGGTTTATTGACCGTAACTTAAAACTTATATCTGTATTTGTACAATTCAGAATGTTCAAATCCAGGAAACTTGTACTGTGGCTCACAGGGATTCACTTGGGGCCAGATGTACGACCGTTTTTTGCGGTCGCAAAGGGATTTTAGGCCTGTTTGTGACCGCAAAAATGTGTGGCACTTGTACCAACCATAATTTTGCGAGTTGCAAACAATTTGCGACTCGCTCAATAGGGTTAGCGGCTCGCTATTAGGAGGGGCATTTCAAGGGCATCCCTTCCTAATAGCTACTCCAAAACCTAAGTTTGAATTTTTGCAACCGCAATTGCGGTTGCAAAACACTCGCAGCTTATCACCCGTCTGAGAAGGGTGGTTAAGCACTTGCAAATTGGAAAGGCTCTCCAACTAACAGGAAATCTCAGCTAAATAAATTTACCCCTGTCAGCCTCGACGAAACTCGTCAAGCTATTCTCTCCATCAAGTCAGGCTCCCCTTTTGACCCGTGCCCCCCTCTGCTGCTTCGCGCTTTAGTGGACACGGTCAATCCAAGTATAAATGCTATCATCAACTCCTCTCTGGCCACTGCCGCCATTCCATCTGAATGGAAACTTGCTGCTGTAAAACCTTTGCAGAAAAAACCCCTAGCTGACCCCACCACACTCTCCAACCTTCGCCCAATTTCACTGCTCCCACTGCTGTTCAAACTTACTGAAGCGGCGGTAAACAAACAGCTGACCAGATATCTGGAGGAAAACCACCTCCTACACCCCAGCCAGGCAGGTTTCAGAGCTAAACACTCCACGGAGTCAGCTCTTCTACATACAGTGGAGACTCTCAAGATGGCAATGGATCAAGGAAAAAAGGCCGTCCTGATCCTGCTTGATCTATCGGCGGCCTTTGATACGGTCTCACACCCCGTATTAATTGGCCGCCTGGCAGAATCGGGATTAACAGGAACTGCCTTCAAATGGCTGAAAAACTTCCTCAGTCACAGGAAACAAGTTACCATATTAGGAAGCCACTGTTCAGACGAAAAAGCACTAAAAACAGGGGTACCACAAGGCTCTAGCTTGAGCCCAATTCTTTTTAACCTTTACATGACCCCTCTGATTGAGCTCATTACAACCTTCGACATCAGCACGATATCCTACGCTGATGACACTCAGCTCATCCTTGTTCTGGACAACAACACGACTAAAGCAGAAGAAAATCTGAGAGACTGTCTCACCGCAACCTTCGAATGGATGAGAACCCACCACCTCAAGTGCAATTCAGGCAAAACTGAAATCCTCCCTTTTGGCCAAAACAATTTTTTCTCCCCTAAAAACTGGTGGCACCAAGACGCCGAAGTCCCGCCGAACACCATCAAGTCGGCCTGCAACCTCGGGATAAGGTTTGATGAAGCCCTATCTTTCAAACAACAAGCAGGTACTGTGGCAGGGTCCTGCTTCAATAATATCAAGGGCCTCAGAAGGTTCTTTGACCTCCTCCCCCTGACAGCTAGAAAGACGGTAGCAGTGGCCCTCATCACATCCCGTCTAGATTACTGTAACAGCATCTATGCAGGTTCCAACAAAGCTGTTCTACACAAATTGCAGATGGTTCAGAACGCCGCCGCCCGCCTAGTGCTGAGATTACCTAGGAAGTCATCTGCTTCAGCAGCACTTAGAACCCTGCACTGGCTACCTATCCACAAGAGAGTGTTATTCAAAATCTTACTAATCACTTTCAGGGCTTACCACCAGTCGGGCCCCACCTATCTGTCACAAAGGTTTGGAAGATATACTCCCTCCCGCTCACTCAGATCCTCCAACCTAAACCTATTGGTGGTCCCCAGATTCAGACTCACTACAAAAAGAGGAAAATCCCTTCGAGTGTTGGGAGCCAGAGCCTGGAACAAGCTCCCACCCCAGATGCGTCTGATCCCCTCAGAGAACCTGTTTCGAAAGGCCCTTAAAACCTGGATTTTTAATGCCTCTGACACCTTCTGTCTAGCGCTAATTTAACCTTTACACCTTACAAACTCTTTTCAGATCCACTAAAATTTCCCCCTCTCCTGGTTTTATGTAGTTTCCCAATTTTTCTCCTCTGTGACACGTTATGACTAGCGCCAAGATGCTCCATGGAGTGTAAGTCGCGCTTTATAAAAGCCAAATCATATCATATCATATCATATCATATCAGGGGACCCATTCCCATTTGTGAATGCATGCACACATTTGTTTAAAGGCAGGAAGTGGACCAGGGACCACTGCCTGCCCTTAAAAAATGAAACAGAAAAGTTTCTCTTTTATTTTTAAATATATCCTATTTTCCTTTAAGGAAATGGCTGCATTTAAAAAACAAACTACTTTATTGTCAAAGCTGTGCCAGACATTGTGGTCTGCTGACCGCAGCAGGTCACTGCTCCTGGGAGTGCCAGCCATTCCCAATGGGGTCGCAAATTGCGACAGCCTCGTTAATATTCATGAGGCATGCAATTTGCGACCCCATTGGGAATTGCAAACAGTGTTTCAGACACTGTTGTGCATAGCATTTTGTGACTTGCAAATTGTGACTCTCAATTCATCGCAATTTGAAGGTCGCAAAATGCTATGGTAGAACATCTGGCACTTGGTGTCGTGAAGGATTCTCAAATCCTTGGACACCATTGGAAAGATTTAATTGGTTGCTGTGTCTGTATTATTCTTGTTCTTTTTGCACATTTCATGACACTTCTTCTCATAGGAGAGATCTACACCAAAGTGCTCTATCTAGTTTTTTTACTGTGTTCTGTTTTTATAGGGATAGAGAACACTTTTGTCATTTTAGTATTAAATTCAAGAAAAAATCAGAAGCAGAGAGGATGTCCAGAGGAAGCTGGATCTTACAATGCCGCTCTGGAGTTTACCAGTATCCCAATACAAATCTGATCTACATTTGTTTTCTGTCCCTGATAAGAATAATGTCAACATTGTATACTTTGCAAGTAAGAAAGTGTGCATTGTATGCAGTCAATGTAACATTATAAAAACGGTGGGCAAACACATCATCTCGATACAACTATTTAGTGAAATAGACTGCCCAACAAGACCAGTAAAGAAGTGTGTCATCATGAGGTGGAAGATTGTACACCACCACTTAATGCTTCACATATTCACAGCATTCATTTGTTTCACCTGCCAAAAATCTAACCAGTATCAGTTCCTTTCTCAACCAAAATATCAGGTACCTCCAAATCTAATGTATTATTTTGCAATAAGAAGCTAAATAATAATTTGGCCCTCTACCTGTATTCATAAGTTTTGGTCAAAGAATGATTCTATGGATTTGTGGATCAATGTACCGAAGGTTTTATGTACCATGTCACACATGCTTCTCAAATGTTGCTACATCTGTGTTTCACAGAACAATGCCACAGTTTGTTGTGAATAGCATCAAGCAATCAGCAAGGCACAATGTCCACTATACTACAGACATGAGGATCACTGGGCAGCTCACATACAGATACTTCTCTCCTTGTGGGACTGCATTCAAGACCCTTTGGTCCACATGCATCAAGCTTTTTTGCGGTCGCACACTTGCTGATTCACAACCAGAACAAGCCCTTTTCTGATGCATGAACCCATTTCCATTTGCAAATTTGGTAATCGCAATTTTTTGTGATTACCTTAATTGTGAATGCATTTAGGGAATCGCAAATTGAGATTCCCTAATTGCAATGCATCCAGCCTTTCCTAAATGCAAAATGTGAATTTAGGAAACGCTAATTACCATCAACTTCAAGTTGATGGTAATTTGCAAATTCTTTGAAAAATGCACAGAAGTGCATTTCTCAAAGTGATGTGTGTGCTACATGTGCATACTTACCTTTTTGGGAGGGGGTGCATCAGGGGGCTTAGGTCCCCTGGCACCCTTGGAATTGCATTTGCAATTTTCACTTACCAATTAGGTAATCACAATTTGCGAATGCATTCTCATCATTCCTATGGGCCTATACACCCATTCCAAACTGCAAAACATTATGGGTTTCTAGACCCGTTTTGTGATTCAGTAAAATGTTACTGAATTGACAATGGGTTTAGTAAATACCAAAAAGAGATTTTTTTGGTCGCAGACCTTGTGATTTGGTGAATAGAAGGGTTTGGGACTGCAAAATAATTATGTACAACAGGCAAAAATATTGTAAACTCTCTGTGAATGGAAAGAACGTTAAAACAATTTACCTGTAGAGAATATGACCTTTTTGGAACTGAACTGCAAGGGTACAATCAGCACCATTCTATTGACACAAAAAATAACCAAATCCTAAAAGAAATGCACTTGAGGAGAATAATACAATGCATAATATCATGCAACTTCTGTAACTCAGCCACTCACATACATGTCACCGATAACTGAAACACACAGCAGTAAACAAATCATTTTCAGTGCACTAGAAAAACATAGATTTCCGAAAGTGCAAACTTGCTGTATTACAAACAATAGGCTCCTCCAATACAAGCAATAATACTTGGGTCATAAAGCGCAGTAAATCCTAAAACCATAAAGGAAGCTGACATGGGTAATGAGTGCATTGGGGCGTGCACCTGAACACACTAAAGTATAGCATACGAGGCATCTTCAATCAAAACTATAAAACACAGGGCGAGCCTGCTAGATCAATCAAACAAAGCACAGCTATAAGAAGGACAAATGTCCTGCAACGTGCAGACATGAAATCAGACATTGCAATGGCACAAGTAATATGGATGACTGACATGAACAGCATCTTCAACCCCAAAGAAGGAAGTATGTGGAGAAAAAAATGCTGTGAAGTCATAACATGACCTGGATTGCATGCTGGACAATTATTGGTTCTTGCTATCTCGGTGTATTCTGCAGAACTGAACTAATAATCAGGGAGGATATTGGAAATCATATTAAAATGCGTCTGCACAACATACTTTGACAATAAAGGATCCCAAGTCACCAGGGACACCCTTAGATTCAGCGAGAAATTGGAGTGTCTAGATTTATGTCAGCTTGGAGAAAACAATGGCATCCAAATGAAGAGTTACAACAGTAGGTATTTGTATCTGAGGTTTTTGTATGCCTTCACATATCCCCCATTTTGCTCTGGCACAATTTACTGTACTCACATTTCTTTCCGAAACATGCTCAGAATAATAAAGGGCAGAGGAAACACAAGTTCCCAACGCGTAAAAATTCAGCCGTCATTTAACCGCTGCATGATATACGCTGAGTTATTCTGAGAGGTATCCCTGCAAATCTCGCGGTTGACTTATGGAACTGGATCACAAAACCTTTTTTTGACTTTCGCTATTTCATGTCCTTGGTGATAAGTTATGGCAGCACTTAGTGCAAACACTTTTTACCACCATATTATGAAAACCGGTTTCTGGAAGTGGTAATGTGTGACCGAAACATTTGTGCATATTTGTTATGTTTTGCTGTGCTGATGTGTTTTGTTGTTTTCATACTGCTGTAATTTGTACTGCTTTACTGCAATGTGATTTTGCTGCTTTGTACTGCAGTAGCTTTGTTTGTCAATTGTTCTGATTGCTTGGATTTGATCTGATGTTCTATTTTAAAGGTGTTGTTCTGTTACTTTGTGTAGTGTATTGTGTCATGGTGAATAATATCCCCCACCCCTCCCCCCCACTAGTGTGCCTGCCGGGATCATCTGCAGTACAAGTCGAGTACTGTTTCGGGAGGGACTCAATTATGAAAGCATGAGCTCATTCTAACTGGACATTATTTAGAGTTATATCAAACTACAAGATTGCCTTTTTAGATGGATGCCTATGGTGGGGGCACCGCAACAGATAACAGGTATAAACGTCAACTTACAAGCGATGTCATTCACTTATAATGAAAAATAGAAAGTACCTTTGAAGAATAAATAGAGAGGATTCATCCCGTCTACGCGGGTCAAACAGAATCCGATTTTAAAGGGAGTCATCTATAATTGACCCAGAAGATTTATCATTATTTGTGCAATTTTAAGGTGGCAACCATTTGGGAATACTTCTTGCGTCAAGATTAGCTGTACCTCTATCGCCAGGTGAACAACATATCATTTGGGAAGATCCTGAAGAAGGTGCTTTACATCTGACATATTCCACCGAAACGCGCGTCAACCTTGTTGTATGCACTCAGCCCATGGAGATCCATAACATCTATGTCCCCTTCTGACCAGGATGTGTATGTGCTTTTGGGTTTTTTGCCAGTTTGTTAGGTTTGATTGAGTGTGAGCGTGAATGTGTTAATTTGATTTAGATGTAAGGTATTATTATAGGGGTCCAGTGAAGAGCACTAAATTGAACATGTAAATAAAAGATATGAAATTGTTGGTTTATGTAAAAAAAGTATAAAAAGAAAAACGTAAAAAATAGATTTTTATGAACATGTATGTCTTTTTAGATTACATTGTTTTCGTTTTGATACAATCAATGTAAGTAAGTACAAATAACAAGTACAATGAATAAATATAACTCTTGAAATAATACGATGGTGCTGTATCCATGATGTTCCACAAAATGTATGTATAACCCATTAAGATATATCCCAAATGGTAAAGAAATAGAGGTCTAGAGGGTGGTATATTATTCACTGTGTTTATTATAGTGGTCCGCCTTTTCTCCGGACCTTCATTTTTCTTTAGAGGGGGTTCCCTTTTCCAGAAGTAGTATTGTGTCATGGTCTGTCATTTACTTTAGATATGTCAACAACGCTACTATATCTAAAGCCAAAGGCAGCATATGCCTTGAAAGCTCCTGTGTCAAGAAAGTATTAACCTCTGTTGAAGGTGGTAAAAAAGCTCTGCTCCAACTCTCAACTTCTTAAGACACCCGCTAAAAATGGTGGCTGAGACTGAGTCTAAGCATAGTGCTCACGGAGCTCGCTTTATGTGGTACGGTCAGGGGTTTAAGTGGGATGAAACAACTGGGGGGGGGGCTCTCTCAAAGGGGCGTGGTCGATATAACACTACGGGTGTGGCTTAAAAACACCTAAGCTAAAAATCTTTGCTAAGCATAATGTGCCGACTCACTGATATTTTGCTGCTTCTATCTTTGCATCCAGATATATAATACAATAACTAACATTAAACCTACAACAAGCCAAAACTATTGGCTTTGTCAAAGGAAGGAATTTCTTTATTATGCATGATTAATTAAAACCGTTGCATACATTAAAACTTATTATAAAACATCTGATCATATATACTTAAAAAATCTGTTATATGGTCCACATATTTAAATTCAGTTACTCATTAGAAAAGAAAACATTCAAGTGATCAATTTGTATGACAACAACATTTTCAAAAACAAACATTTTGCACTTGCATTTTATTGTTTGCATGTTCGTTTTTAGGAAGGTCATATTCGCCATTATAAAAATTGGCAACTACAAATGGTTGCACAATTGCCCACAGTTCCTTACAAGCCATTATGAGCCAAGCAAATCCCCTAATCATGATAGAAGAAAACAAGAACTTGTGACAATATGAAGTCACAGACAATGTGTTCACTGTGTTATAAAAGTGGAGTATCTTCATGCACAGTGTAATTCGCACAATGTGTGTTCTCAATGCCACCCTTGTCTAAGTGCATGTCTGAGTGTTAGGAGGAAAATGTCCTCACAGTGGGCAGCAAACGTGGCCCATTCTCTGCAATCATAAAATCCTTATTTCTTGAGTGAGACTTCCATCTGCATTCACTAGGATTCCTAATGTTGACAAATTCTGCTTTGTGTGAACTTGGGAAACTTCACTCACCTTCACAGCGTGTCAGTTTTCCATACACTGGCTGACTTTGCAGATGAATTTAAAATGATTTCACTTCTAAATTAAATTAAAATTTGCATACTTCGCGTTCACGTAATTATGCAATATTTTCACAAGATGCAGATTTGTCATTTTAATCCTCATGCCAGCTCACTCTGTGACAGTTCTCCTGTCCAGCTTGCCCGCAGTCCACTACCCTTTGCGGCCTTAGGTTTGTGCCTCCTCCGTTTGTTTTCTGCTAATTTTCTGTCTCTTTTCTACTCGCTTTCTGCTCCTTTTTCTACCCACTTCTGCACTCTATTTTTGCCTCTCTCTGCTAATTTCTCCTCGTGATTTTTCCTCTTTCTGCTAGTTTCTGACCTTTATTTTTTCTATCTTTGCCTCTTTCTGACCTTTATCTTTCCTCTTTCTGTACGTTTCTGCTCATTATTTTTCCTCTTTCTGACATGTCTGTTTAACAGAGATGGTGCATCCATAGTGACCAGGTACCCCTAGGGGTGACAGTGTTGCACTATACAAATGCTGATTGATTAATTATATTGTTTGGCACAAACTACATCCCTGTGTCAGTTAGGGCGGCCAATGCACATTTTAAACTGGTTTGAACATGGACTTCTATTGGAATTCTCCAGGGCATATTATCAAGCCCATTATCGCTGCTTTAGCTGCAGTTTTATGCTGCTAAACCGGCGATAATTTTTAATGCCATTCTTGATAATATGCCCCTTAGAACCTCTGCTTGCAGACTAAACATTCAGTGGGGAGCGGTTAATAGGTTTACTGCAGCTCATTCTAACCTTAGTGTTAGCAAGTGATGCTGTCTTTGAAAAAGTTGCTCAATTAAATATGAACCATGGGCCCGATTCACAGAATGAACTTAAGACTCAATCCTAAACTTACTACTATTTTGGCATTCACAGAATGCACTTACTACTTTTGGCATTCACAGAATGCACTTACTACTTTTGGTATTCACAGAATGAACTTACTACTTTTGGTATTCACAGAAGTTAGGATTTTGTCTTAAGTTTGTCTTAAGACAGACTTAAGACAAACTTAAGACAGACTTAAGACAGACTTAAGACAAAATCCTAACTTCTGTGAATACCAAAAGTAGTAAGTTCATTCTGTGAATACCAAAAGTAGTAAGTGCATTCTGTGAATGCCAAAAGTAGTAAGTGCATTCTGTGAATACCAAAATAGTAGTAAGTTAGGATTGAGTCTTAAGTTCATTCTGTGAATCGGGCCCCATAATCCTAACTAGTGGATTGCTGATGATTAGTTTGAATCCACTCAAACTAATCAGGGATTTTTGCTGGAGTAAAGAGAACCTGCTGTTGTTTTGCTGGACATACAAAGTGAGCATGTGAATCTTGTAGAATCTGGATTTTGCCATTACAAAAGTGCTGAATGAGTTGGTTTAAGCAAATAAAATACATCCAGCCTGTTCGTGCTAACTTCTTGAAATTGGCATGAGGCTACTGCTCACCTTTTTGTTTTTATTCAGTATTCAAAGATGATTTCTGAAGATAGAGGATGGCACGGTGTGACTCCTAGCTCGCAGCCTCTGGCTTACCAGTCACTAATTTGATGGTTCTCAGTGGAAATCTGCCTCTGCTACTCTTTTCTCCGGGGATTGCCCTTGTCCTAGCAGTAGCCATTTTATCAGACAATATGACTGTCAGGTTCCAAAGATTGAAAATCAGGCAAGCTGCCTCATTTGTAGCGTTGAAGTCCACTAATCATATCTTCCCCCAAACAACGCATCTGTTTGAAAAATCTGCACCTTGTTCCCAAGAGTCTCCAATGCAGTGTTCCTTTCTATCTTTCCCACCTGATGACGCCTCACTGGCTGACCAGATCCTTTTGTTCAGCCACTAAAAATAGGCTTTGCATCTACTTGGCGGGAAAAAATTGATGGTAGAATAGTTCTGTAACAAATACAGATACACTCGTCGTTTACCCTTCTGCCTTGTTACCCTTCTGCCTTGTTACCCTTCTGCCTTGACGGAGATGTCTTAAGATTTACAAAAGCCCTGGAAAGGCATCTTTTTACACTATCTAATGGGCTCAGTCATAATCGACAGCTTCTGTGTCTGCCTGTCAACGCAATGGCGTTGACGATTAGATGCTACCACCTGTTTTTCAGTTAATCCTCCTCCCTACTATGTAAGTTATTTTGAGGCACTCTGACAGTGTTAACACTGTAAAAAAGCAAATAGAATAAAGTGAAAACTATGCAGGGACCACAGTAGAAAAATGAAAGAAAAGTTTAGAAATTGGCAAGTGACCAAGGTAAAATATCCGGATGAATAGTGCAAAACAATCTCTTCATTATGAATGCTAAAATAAAATTGGAAATAAAATAACAAAAATTCTGCTGAAAGTCTTATTACCAGATGGTAAAATAGCTAGAACAAAACTCGGGGAAAACCTTACCTAATTGCAGAACTATGCAAAATATAATTTAGCTTTGACATTCTCTCCTCCTTAATTTCATCCTATTCATCTGTTAGTATGTTAACTGCCTTTCTCCAATCCCAGAGCGAAACATCTTCATGCAACACACAGTTCAATTCATTTCCAAGACGTGCTCCTATTTCGTAGGTGATACAACCTCACAGTCTACCTCTAGTGGTCAGAGAAATTTCACTAAACATATAGCTAGTTTGCAAACACTAATATAAAGGTAAATGTGTAAGGGGGGTTTTGTGGTGTAAAACCTAGATTCACCTTTAATAACATGTACTGGCAGGCTTTAGAGGAGTGGGGATACATCCCTGATATAAGTTGGACCTGAGCTCTCACATTGCACACAAGAAGTGTTTCACAGGGTAAAACTGAGACTTAGTTCAAAATAAGAAAATGTTTGCTATCCTTTGTCACCTGGCCTAAGCAGCATAGTAATCCCTCAGAAAATGAGCGAATAGGTGAATGTAACAAAGCAATAATAAAACAATACAATTAAATTATTTTCAGCTGGGGCCTCATAATAGATACTGCCCCAGGAGCACAATGGGTGTGTGTGTGTGCCCACTTTGTGCGCCTCGGCACAATGGCATTACAGAAGGGACTGCAGATGTTTGTTTGGCCCCTTCAGCAACGGTGATAGCGCCGCTGCACTTGTATCGCCAGGGCTATTGTGAGAAGGTATTCCCTCATACCAGGGCGGTTATGCGCTATACAAATGCAATTTTTCATTTCATTTCATTTCATTTGCATGACTGACAGAATCACGTTGTCTTTGTGTCTGCACCCTATTATGGACATTTAGTGTACCTCTGAAGGGGCAGAGGTGGCCCATGCATGCCGCAGGCATCGCAGTACAGATGGGTGCAGTCACTCACTGCACCTGTCGGTCATAGGGATTTGAAGGGGCAGAGGTGGTCCCATGGACGCCGCAGGCCTCACAGTACAGATGGGCTCAGTCACTCACTGCGCCCACCGGTCAGGGGGATCTGAAGGGGCAGAGGTGGTCCCATGGACGCCACAGGCATCGCAGTACAGATGGGTGCAGTCACTCACTGCACCTGCCAGTCAGGGGGATATGAAGGGGCAGAGGTGGTCCCATGGCCCTGCAGGCATCGCAGTACAGATGGGTGCAGTCATTCACTGCACCTGCCGGTCAGGGGGATCTGAAGGGGCAGAGGTGGTCTAATGGACGCTGCAGGCATCGCAGTACAGATGGGCGCAGTCACTCACTGCACCCACCGGTCAGGGGGATCTGAAGGGGCTGAGGTGGTCCCATGGACGCCGCAGGCATCGCAGTACAGATGGGTGCAGTCACTCACTGCACCTACCAGTCAGGGGGATCTAAAGAGGCAGAGGTGGTCTCATGGCGCCGCAGGCATCGCAGTACAGATGCGTGCAGTCACTTACTGCACTTACCAGTCAGGGGGATCTGAAGGGGCAGAGGTGATCCCATGGATGCCGTAGGCATCGCAGTACAGATGGGTGCAGTCACTTACTGCACCTACCAGTCAGGTGGGTCTGAAGGGGCAGAGGTGGTCCCATGGCCCCGCAGGCATCGCAGTACAGATGGGTGCAGTCACTCACTGCACCTACCAGTCAGGGGATCTGAAGGGGCAGAGGTGGTCCCATGGCCCGCAGGGCATCGCAGTACAGATGGGTGCAGTCATTCACTGCACCTGCCCGTCAGGGGGATCTGAAGGGGCAGAGGTGGTCTAATGGACGCTGCAGGCATCGCAGTACAGATGGGCGCAGTCACTCACTGCACCCACCGGTCAGGGGGATCTGAAGGGGCTGAGGTGGTCCCATGGACGCCGCAGGCATCACAGTACAGATGGGTGCAGTCACTCACTGCACCTACCAGTCAGGGGGATCTAAAGGGGCAGAGGTGGTCTCATGGCTCCGCAGGCATCGCAGTACAGATGCGTGCAGTCACTTACTGCACTTACCAGTCAGGGGGATTTGAAGGGGCAGAGGTGGTCTCATGGCTCCGCAGGCATCGCAGTACAGATGGGTGCAGTCACTTACTGCACCTACCAGTCATGTGGATCTGAAGGGGCAGAGGTGGTCCCATGGCCCCGCAGGCATCGCAGTACAGATGGGTGCAGTCACTCACTGCACCTACCAGTCAGGGGATCTGAAGGGGCAGAGGTGGTCCCATGGCCCGCAGGGCATCGCAGTACAGATGGGTGCAGTCACTTACTGCACCTACCAGTCAGGTGGATCTGAAGGGGCCTCCATGGCCCCGGAGGCATCGCTCTACAGATGAGTGCAGTTACTCACTGCACCCACTGGCAGGGAGATCTCTGTCCCCTCTTTAAAGTGACTGCGACTGCCCGCCTGCACAGTGAAACATGGAATGTTTTTTTAGCCGCCGCTCCATCCTTCACTGAATGTGCTGAATCTCACTGAGTTTGCAGCTGCCCTAGGGCAGTACATTCATGATAATAGCGTGCACTGTGTAGTTCTGTGCCAAGCGCACCTTTTGAAAGAGCAGGACAGTGCTCCCATTCCATATTCTGGGTCCTGGTATAATATACTAGGTAAAAGCTTGGGCACATTAAGAACGACTCCTCACCTCCATGTCTTACATGGCAGAACGAGGTTGGGGACTTGTTGCATGTAGTGTGGACCTATCGGATTCTGCTAGGTTTGAGGGGGGTTGTTGAAAGAATATGCAATAGAGGTTTGGATACAAACATTTCTCTCACCACACGAATTGCCCAGCTCAATATTCTGGAGGATTCAGGCCTAACAACATTCCAAAAGCTCTTCCAGGGCTTAGGTTTGATAGTGGCCATGTGTAATATGTTAAACATTGTTGAATCCCAGAAGTCCTAGCGTGGCAACATAGAAAGATTGTAGTGGTACAGACTACAAGAAATCCAATCACCGAAAAGGAGGTATCCTCGGAAACACTGATGACAAGGGATGGGAAGATTGAATACCAGTGTCTTATGGAATGAATATGAAACTGTTGAGTTGGAAGATAGCATTGCTTATATGTCAGTAGTGAGAACACAAATGTACTAACTTAAATGCCTTAAAGATTGCTTTTATACTACAAAAGTGAAAATGTATGTATCTTAACATGTGTCAAATATTTTATTAGTCATTTGTATTTCTGTTTGTGTACCTGCTAAAAGCCCACTAAAGAATTTGCTTTATTGGGCATTTAAAATGAGTATACATCTTGCTATCCTGTTTTGCACACTGCACATTTTAGCTAAACCGTTCTTGCAAGTGTAGTCTCATTCTGCAGTTGGCACACCAAAGTGAGGATTTTAGAACGTAGAATAAAAATCTTGTGCAGATGATACATGTATCTCCTTTCCAAGGCTTTGTTTCAATCTTCCCACTAGAAGTTCCTGACACATGCTCATTAGCGCCTATCTGCCAGTTTCCATTTTATCACATGTCCTCATTTCCATTCACGCGAATTGAAAAAAGTGTATAAATCTAAAAACAAAATGTGGGTATTTCAGCATTACATGCTCAACTGATTGGAGGCAAAGCACTGGTCCATTGATTATGCAATTGCCTTGCTTATTTTTGAATGCTCGTTGATATTTTTTATTTAATGTCAATTAGATGTCTTTGCATTATGCCAAGTGTCTGTTTTCGTTTACAACAGTATGTATTGACAACAGTGTCCTACCCTGAACATTTCTTCTTTTATGTTGATTTATATAATACTAGCAGCCCGTCCCGACCTTGTCCGGGAACAATCAGGCTTCCCCGACCCCCGCCCGCCCCGACATTGTCCAGCAGCCCGGGCCCCCGCCGCGATCATTAGTGCCCTTTGTTATTTGGGGCTCTTGGTATTGAGCACAGTGTACTTTTCATTTGGAGCGATGTGACATTGCTGCTGTTTGGCTCTATCCATGACGTGACCCCCGCCCGCCCTGACATTGTCCAGCAGCCCGTGGCCCCGCCCCCACCCGCCCCAACATTGACCAGCAGCCCGGGCCCCCACCTGCCCCATCCCCCGCCTGCCCCATCCCCCGCCTGCCCCATCCCCCGCCTGCCCCGACCCCTGCCTGCCCCGACCCCCGCCTGCCCCTTAATTGTCTGTGGGTCCCCCGGAGCCTTACCTCAGCCGCCGCTCCTCCCCTGCGCTCCTCAGTTAACCGCTCCGCCGCTCCTCGCCACTCGTCACCACTCCTCCCGCCTGTCCGCCGCTCCTCACCCCCTGTCCGCCGCTCCTCACTGCTCCTTCCCCACGCCATGTCCGCCGGTCCTCCTCGCGCTCCTGGACGCCGCTCCTCCCCGCGCTCCTGACGTCAGCACGCAGGTCGCGACCGGCGCTACTTCGAAGGGACTACTTTTTTTTAATGTAAATTTTTTTAAATAACGCATATTTGTATAATTTATATAGCATATGTCCATCTGCACACCCTGACGATTACAATGATGTATCAGGTTTGTGGATTGGCGCTGTGGTTCCCGAGTTTACCCGCCTCAAAGGTTCAAAGTTCTTACTTTATAATAGTAGTATAGATACACAATGAAAATAGAGAAGCATCTAAGCAACAAAAACAACAATAGCGTTATGAAAAAATGATTCCACAAGTAACATGAGAAAAAATATTCAGAAATCAAAATGAAAATGTAGTAAATTTGACACGGAGTATAAGGGGAATATTCTCTAGCCCCTATCGCCACAACAAGTGACTTAACTCTGCCTTGTGAATAGGGCCCCCTTCACACTGTTTTTAGCGTGAAAGGGCATGCAGTGGGTGTTGCAGTGGGCATTCCACCGCAACACCCATTGAGTTTGACGCTACCTCCTATTCTCAAGGGCAGCATGAATAGGAGGTAGCACCAAACTTAAGACCGGAGAAAATCTGGTCTTAAGGTGACAAAATGAGGTGAAATGCCTTATTTCTCCTTGTTTTTGCATTTTCCATCTGTGCTGCCTTGTATAGTACACATGGAAAATGCAGAATACCATGGTTTGTTCAAGTACAGGAAGGTGTCCCTTCCTGTACATAAACAAAACATTTTTTTAAATGCTGTTTTGTAACTTACATGTGTGTTGCACGAAGCAACACACATGTACGTTTTTATTTTTTATTTATTAATAACTTTATTTGTTTATTACGCAAAAAAAACTACCATAAAAGTACAGTTAATAAATCACATTTAAAACATATAAAAGACAATCATAGCACAATAAAAATGAGCTTATTACATTTTATACATAAATTGATTTTCGGGATCTAAAAACATTTTTTTAAAACACAGAGACAGATGCAACAGTTGATATGTTATCCAATTTTTGAATAGCTAAAAAAGCAGGATGACACTGGTTTACTTCATGATCTTCAATATGGTCACAATCCATTTTTTCCTAAGAATTGTATAAAACTTGCAAAATAGCAGGATATGAATGTCTGATTGTTCAGACAAATCATCACATGGGCATTTACTAAGTTGCTTTGACCGGTTGTTCATATCAGGGAAACTAAAAAATCTAAATTAAAGGTTTAACCTAAAACGCGTTAAAAGGAACCTTTCAAAATCATGTGTAGCTTAACAAATGGTTGCATATTACTAGTGGTCATTATTAGTTGATGCGCAGCAACAGTCTTTTTTTGTCATTTCATCATCAGTTCTGTGGTCTCCCAAGTGCATCATACATACATTTCTAAGTTCGTTTCTAGATACATGACACATCAATAAGGATCATCATAATAATCATGGTGGCTTATATTTGTAAGAATCATCTTTATATAGCATAACCATCCCATCTTGCTGACGTTATCAAAACCCATCACATCCCTCAAAATAAAATGGTTAAAAACACACTCCTCGGTAGTCCATACACTATGCCATAGAAGAACCGGTGCTACCTTAATGATGTCTTCTATATATGGTTGACCAAGTTCAGCATGACAAACGTACGTGGAGACACTATCTGGGACTGCTAAAAGGTATCTCCTAAAAATGTTTTCCACCACCTGCAATGATTTCACGTTTGCAAATTCCCATATTCCTGCACCATATATGGCGATTGCTACACAAGTCGCTCTATACATGGTTAAGATTTCCCCAATCGTTTTTTTGCCCATCTTCTTGCTAAAAATGTTCAAGGCCAATATAGATTTACAAAACAGCAGACTCCTTGTCTTAATTGCACTATTCCATAGACCAGATAAATCGAACAATACACCTAAATAGGGGAAAGTTGGGGTAAAATCCAATGGTTTCGAATTAATGTGCATTACTTTTTTCTTTTATCTGCCCCAAATCCACAATTCATGCAGAATGTTTTAGTATACTTAATTCTCAAATCCAAGTTAGTCATAAATTGGGAGAAAGATGTAACCATCCTTTGCATAGCCAAGGGTGTTTGGGCCATCAGGACCGTGTCATCAGCATATAAGAGTGCAGGGACAGATCTATCAGCTATCATAGGCATGTCCCTGCACTCCCGCAACAATGTCCTTTCCAGATCATTGATATAGATTGTAAATAAAAAGGGGGTAAGTACACTACCTTGCCGCACTCCTCGTTCGATGCTGAATGACTTTGTATATTCTCCGTTCTTACCAAATCTAACTGTGGCTAAAGCCTCAGAATAAAGCTCCCTAAGAAAAAGGATTATATTTTTCTCTACCCCAAGTTTCTCCAAGATCAACCAAAGCTTACTATGAATGACGCAATCAAAAGCTGACGTTAAGTCAACAAAGGTTGAAAATATGCGACCTCCCTTGGCTTTGGTATATTTTTCTAAAAGAATGTGCAAATTAAGGCCCTGGTCAATAGTGCCAAGGCCCTTCCTGAATTCATATTGTAGATCACTAATTATTGAGTGTTCCTCAGCCCATATTTGTAGTCTATTTAAAATCACATGGGCAAAAATCTTGATGGATGAGTCTAATAATGATATAGGGCGATAGCACGAGAAACTTGTTCTATCTCCCTTTTTAAATATCGGTACAATAATAGACTCAAACCATGGTGGTAGCAAGCCATTAGAACAGGATGCATTAAACAGTTGCTTAAGAAGTGGACCACATATATCCATGTTATTTTTATACAGGTCAACCGGCACCCCATCGGGCCCGGGGCCTTTCCTCCCAGACTGGCTTTTATACTTGAGATTACTTCGTTCAGGGTAATACCCAGATCTAGTTTCATGTTAATATGTCTGGTCTCAGCAACCAGTATGTTATCAGTTGGTATTTGCTCCAGTGGAATCGGGGTACTATATAAATCTGCATAATACTTTACCCATTCACTCTCAGAAATGGCTACTTCTACCCTTGCCATTTTTTTATCATTTAAAAATGGGGCATTAACTGCTTTCCAAAAAGCTGCAGTGTCTCTGTTCGAAGATGCCTCACACAAAGAATCCCAGGCTTCCTTTTTCAAGACATCATTTCTCTTTTTCAGAGTCTTCTTGTAAGCCTTTCGCAATTCCCTAATTAAAATATGATCTTTAACGGGGGCATTTAAGGCGTGCTTGAGATTACGATAAGCCTTATTGCAAGCTGTATCAAACCAACTCGCCGATTTTTCCTTAGGGTTTTTCGTTTCTACCCAAAGGCTACTTTTTAATGTGTGAGGCAATATATATATATTTTTAAATAATTACAGAATTATCTGAATTTTTATCCAGGCAAGCATCTGTACTTGGTTAGCATTTCTTAATTAAATTATAAAGAATATCCTCAGGAACCACTTTAGTCCACTTTAGAGAGTAACCATTTTGTCTATGCAAAGCAATGTTACCTATCGGCTGCCTTGGCGTTCTGTCTCCAGCACAGTCATTGTGTGGATTTAAAATGCCCACGCTTAAAGAGAAGTGGTCACTTAATGCGACCTCTAAAGTATTAAACGTTTGGACCTGTCCTCCATATCTAGCCGAAATCAAAATAAAGTCAATTGTTGAGAAGGCACCTCTGCCATTAAAGGTGGGGCGAAATGGGACCTCCATTTGACAAATTCTATTTGCAAAACCCATATCACAGGAAAAGATAATTTCATTCAAGAGGGCCCCACATGTTGTATGTTCAAAATGTGTTAAACTGATCTCATTATGCAGCATTATACCACATGTCCCGTGTTCTCCTCTTTTACATAGAGAAAAATTAAAATACCCTCCCCAAATAACACAAACTTCTTTAGATCTCCCTACTAACAAACAATTGATATCTGTGCCCAATGCTTTCAGCATTCCTTCCATTGCCTCCGTGGGGGGTAAGTTACAAACAGGCATTTTCGGTTTGTTTATGGGCAGGAAGGGACACCTTCCTGTACATAAACAAACCTCGCATACACCCTTGCACTCTGGTGCACGGGTGCCTGCATTGGTGCTAAGTGGTGAAACTTAGAGCCATCGCAGGGGGAAACACAAGGCTGCACCATGTCTTGAGAATAGGGTGAAGCCTTGCGTTTCGGAAGTGGCTGAGAGAGGTGTTAAGCCAAGCAGGCTAACACCTCTCTCCGCCACTTCATTGAGAATATGGCCCTTAATATGCAAAACAAGAAATCCCTGGTTGAATAAATCATGACAAAATTAATAATTTAAAAGTCAAAGGGAAATGAAAACTAACCGCAAAAATATAGAATACATTTACTTAAGTGCTCTCTAGGGGCTAAATCTATGGTTGTATGTTAATGTAGTCAAAATATGATGCACTCTTGGGACTGACGAAGCCATAAAAGAAGGTGAAATTGTAACGATTGAGCATAGCTTCTCTGACCGCCCCTAGGAGGCAGTGTATTGAGGAGCAGTAGTAAAGTCATTCTCCCTTAATTTTTCATAAATCTTTCTCTACATTTCGGTGTTTCCCTTTTTCTGCTTCTTCATCTGTGTTTATGTTGCAAACCTTTTAGCTCTGAAGTGTGTCATGCTTTTACTCTTGGCCCTAGCTTTTTCATGCTTTTGCTTTTAACCTCATCCACTTTATCTCTTTTAAACTTTTTTTGTCTTCATTTTAATTTCCAACACCCCAGTCTTTCTTACTCTGTACCTTTATCTCACGCTGTCATTCTCAGCGTCCTTTGACTCGAGCTTGTTCGTTTTTCTCTGTTTTACTAATTTTCTCCTTTTTGCTTACATACAGTCATACATACACAAGATCGGGTGTGTCACATTAGACAGGCGCACAGTTTTATATTTTATACAACAGTCCGTGATGTCAGAGCCCCATCATCAGCAGTTCCCATTCTGGTCAGCAGAGATCTGAGCCTCTCATCTCTCCGCACACATACAAGGGACAGCTGCAGCAGAAAAGGGATTGAGCTCAGTGGGGTGGCTACCCAGGTCCAAGGTCAAGGAAGCCAGAATGAGCGGGTTTGTGTTGCACAAAAACAGCCATATAGCAACGGCGCAACTAGATGCACAGCCAGCAGCACCACTAGTGCGTTCGAGACACACAACGGACTCTAGTGCACACATAGCATTCCAGCGTATGGGCCAGGTAATTGCGCGGCAGCAATTATGAGTGGATGTACAACTGCAGCCTTTGAAGTTATGCACTTGGTTTTACCACCTTTACTGGTGTGAAGTAACCAGCGGAAAATATCTGAGAGAATTATTGTGGTATGTGTGAAATAGAGGGAATAAATCTCTGTTACCACTGCATCTTCTTGTACTACCAAACACGGGGTTGTAATGGTGTGGAGCATTACGACTAAGAGAGTGAATCACGGCAATTATCACAAGAGAGTGTCTAAAGAACCATTATCCCAATGGCCATTTCAACAGACTACATAGATATCAGTCTACATATCACTGTCCTATAACTAGAGCTCTCATGATAGTTGTACGTCAGAATGCGCATAACAGAAATAGTGCTTGTCATAAATATTGTGGCTTAAATGTAATTTACAAGATACTGCTCCATTAAATGTATTTGTCAGACGATATTTAAGCCATTCTATTGGGATACCGCACCATTACCATGTTTCACACCTAAGGAACTACGTAACCCCACCCAGCCCAAATTAAAATGATACTCTAAATGCAGCAGTAAACCTACAAAGAAGTTAACTTGTATAATGTTTTTGTGTCGATCAGAAACCTCGAGTTGTTTTTCAAAACTATTCGACATTTTTCCACTAGATGGCAGAAGCTTGCAATTTATCTGAATGAATAATGTGCTCTTACTGCGAAAGTTATCATTTAAGGATCATTCTGTGCTTATTAATGTACTTGTTACAAGAAGTCAGTCGCGGGGTGCTGCAGGGGGGGTTGTTATGGGGGTTGCTGCGGGGGAGGGTATGTCGCTGGGGTGTCACATGAGGTGGGGTGGTTTAAAAAAAATATTTAAATCTTACCTGAGCAGGTCTGCGACGCCTCGCGGCCGATCTCTGGCAGCAGCGCCAGGATTTACTAAGGGCCCGCCTGCCCATTAGGAGACCAAGCTTTGAGCCTTTGCTCAGCCCTCGGTCTCCTAATGAGCATGCGCCAGCCTGTGCAGGCACTAGTGCGCATGAGTGGGCACGGAGGAAAAATTCTCCTCCCTACCCCACTCATGCGCACACATGCCCCTGGTGATGGTCTGACTGACATTCAGTCAACATGACGTCGGAGCGCCCACCCCCTTTAAATTCTTTAGGGGGTGTAGGCGGTCCTACGTCATGCTGACTGCATGATTGTCAGTTCTCATCTTCTCCCTCACATCTCTGAACTTAAGTAAACTAAGAGTTTACTTACGTTCAGAGACACGAGAGAGCTGCGGGCGTGGGCGGGGGCGCAACGCCCCCAATGGACGTACCGCCACTGATTATTTAGTAGTGTGTGTGTAATAAATGTACTTCTTTATCTAAAGCCCACATCAACTCCTGTGAGTAGGCCTTGGACTGCTCTTCCTGGCTATCCTGGGAAGAGTCAAGTACTACAATTGGGTGCTTAGGTCCCAGTAAGGAAAATTGGAAACCAAGTACTTGTGCAGGCCAGGCAGCTAAAACCTAATGTCCTACAGTATTTATCTCGTCAAATTTGCTGTGAGTTCAGAGACAGAGGTCAGATGTCAGGCTATGTCTTCTGACAAATTGCTACTTATACTTTTTAACATGGCATTGTTGTTTACTTTTCTTTCTCTGATGGCAAAGTGAGAGGATTGTTTTTAAAGTGAACGGCCCTGTACTCTTTCTGGGGTACAGGGAGTTTTAATAAAAAAGTTTCAGGATGCAAATTTTCTTTTTATCTCACAAAATGTAAATACCTGTAAATGTATTGTACAGATATATCACCAGTTAGGAAAACTCAAACATTGCACATTTTTCTTGTGTGACGGAAACAAAGATTTTAATAGGATTTAAAGACATCTAAACACTTTATTAAGTGATACACAAATGACAAAAATTCACTGAACTCCAATTCTCACATATCATCTTTTGTGTCTACATAGTTTTAGCAGTAAAACTGTGTGTGCAAATTTAGGGGCATATTTACAAGAACTGATGCATCAGCATCGGTGTGTCAGATATTTTGCACCTGCAGCAAATGCCCTAACAATGCCATAGATGTGCTGTATTTACAATACAGTGCTCCATGGCACAAATATTCATGGATCCATCAGAAATTCTGACGCATCTTTTGGCGCTAAAGTGACGCATTGCTGGATTTGGACATAAGACTGATGTAACTCTAGCAATGCATCAGAACACAGAAATCTTAAAAGCCCTGCATTAATCCTTACGCCTGGTTTGAGAAGGCATAGGGATTTTGACGCAGTCAAGTCGTCAGTAAAAAGCTGTAAATTTCACTGCGTCACTTCTGTGTGGCTTTTAATATGGGAACGCCTGCACTGCATACACCATACCTAGTGCAGGCATAATGTGATGCAGGCCTTTACAAACTAACGCATTGGTCCCAATGAGTCAGTTTGTAAATATGGAGCAGTGTAGAGCACTGAATATGCCATCGTTGTGTCAAAAAAAATGACGCTGCGGCAGTGCTAGCTCCTTGTAAATATGCCCCTTGGTGTCAATGTCAAGGGAAAATGTGCAGCCTGTAAATGACCATGTACTTCTACACCATGCTTTGATTATATATTTACGACAGCGTGCATCAAAAGCCCCCACCATCTACATGCTATGAATTTACCACACTCCTGCTGAATAGGTGTTGCTCATTTGCTACACTTTGCATGACATTTGTATTTTCACAGTCCCTATTACTTAAGTGATGTGACACTGATGGCAGCATCCCCACTCTGAAAATTGTACCAGCACCACTGATAACATGCACTGGTGAGGCATTGTTCCCCATTTCAAGGTGTCAAACCTGGAATTGTGTGTGGATTTTGTGCAACTTGCAATCCTCAAAATCCATGCAAACCCAAATTAAGGAGTGCACAATTTGCAACTGAGCTTTACATTGCCGTTGTGATTGGACCATTAGACTGAATCTAAATAGCTGTAGTAACAACTACCACACAAGCAAATGTTTCTACGCATATCATGTGCAGCCACACAATGTGCAAGTACTCACATGCTTCACACACACTATGCACGAGCGCTCACCTACATCCACACTATACTTGCATTAGTGCTCACATGTACCCGCACACACTCTGCACATGAGAATTATAGACTGACACATAGGCACCATCTATATTGCATATTAATTAAATGAACAAACATGATTGTATATGAAAACTGCTGCTGCTCTTTTCATTTGGTCTTTGTTTACCATTATTAAATCGCATCTCTACCACTAACACTTTCTCTGAAGGTTTCAGAATTGCTCTATTGAGATTTCTTGATGGCAAGAACTTTTGCATTCCTGTAGAACTTTTTTATTGTGTTTTTTTGGAATCAAAATCAATTCAAACTTCTTTCACAGCTGGGTACCGCAAAGTACAATAATCATCGCCTGATGTTACCTTATGCCACTGAATTTCGCAACCATTGTGCACCTTTTTTCCTGAGGACCAAAGGCGACAGGCAGCATCTGAAAACAAGACAGGGTTTTGTATGGCGTCTGCTGAACCGAGGGATGCAGCCAAGGGTTGGCAATGTGTTTTCATTTACTGTTGTATCTAATGAAGTTTGCAGAATCGAAGGTAGAGGCCGTGGCTGGGAGACACAGGTGTGAATTTTGCAAGGGAAGGGTGCCAGTTTTGAATCAGAATGTCACTCCGGAGGCATAGAAGAGTATACCGAGATGAATCAGTTGGAACAATTTTTTGTTTGCAGTTTTTTATAGTGCGTACTTAACCCGAATGTATCAGAGCGCTTTAAATGAGGATCAATTGCATTACTGACTGACACATGCATTTTTTAAACACAACAAGTGATGGACAGAATGTGGATCAATGTCACACACTCACCCCAGTCCAAGGATCTGGGCCTAAATCCATCGTTATTTTGCACTCCACACCACCCTGGGTTAGACAATGGCGATATGCAAATCAGCTCTGACCCTGAGCCTCATGGGAACAGTCCAGTCCGAACTACAAAAGCCATGTCCTTCCCAGAACGGAATCAAGCATCCGAGGACCGGACCGGTTTCGAGGTAACACCTCTCATCAGCCCGGCTAGCTTGACTCCAGTGGTGTGGAGTGCCTGGGACCCACGTCTGGGCATCCCCAGCGCACTTAGGGCGGAAATTGCAAACACAACAAGTGATGGACAGAGTGTGGATCAATGTCACACACTCACCCCAGTCCAAGGATCTGGGCCTAAATCCATCGTTATTTTGCACTCCACACCACCCTGGGTTAGACAATGGCGATATGCAAATCAGCTCTGACCCTGAGCCTCATGGGAACAGTCCAGTCCGAACTACAAAAGCCATGTCCTTCCCAGAACGGAATCAAGCATCCGAGGACCGGACCGGTTTCGAGGTAACACCTCTCATCAGCCCGGCTAGCTTGACTCCAGTGGTGTGGAGTGCCTGGGACCCACGTCTGGGCATCCCCAGCGCACTTAGGGCGGAAATTGCAAACACAACAAGTGATGGACAGAGTGTGGATCAATGTCACACACTCACCCCAGTCCAAGGATCTGGGCCTAAATCCATCGTTATTTTGCACTCCACACCACCCTGGGTTAGACAATGGCGATATGCAAATCAGCTCTGACCCTGAGCCTCATGGGAACAGTCCAGTCCGAACTACAAAAGCCATGTCCTTCCCAGAACGGAATCAAGCATCCGAGGACCGGACCGGTTTCGAGGTAACACCTCTCATCAGCCCGGCTAGCTCGACTCCAGTGGTGTGGAGTGCCTGGGACCCACGTCTGGGCATCCCCAGGCACTCCACACCACTGGAGTCAAGCTAGCCGGGCTGATGAGAGGTGTTACCTCGAAACCGGTCCGGTCCTCGGAAGCTTGATTTCGTTCTGGGAAGGACATGGCTTTCGTAGTTCGGACTGGACTGTTCCCTTGAGGCTCAGCGTCAGAGCTGATTTGCATATCGCCATTGTCTAACCCAGGGTGGTGTGGAGTGCAAAATAACGATGGATTTAGGCCCAGATCCTTGGACTGGGGTGAGTGTGTGACATTGATCCACATTCTGTCCATCACTTGTTGTGTTTTCACATACATTTTTTAGGCACGAGGAGATTAAGTAATTTGCCCAGAATCACAGGATGTTTGAGCCTCCCGCCATGCTAGAACATGGTACCCTAACTTCCAGGTCGGCTACCCTAGCCGAAAAGGTGATAGGTCGTTGATCTTTGTGCATAAATAGTAACTACAAGAATCATTGTATTTTAAATTGGTGATTTAATTACTTTAATACAATTTGCATTAGGGGACAGATGGGGATTAGAAATAAGTATCATTATGTTGCCTTGTCATTAGGCCAAGCCTATACGGATTCCAAAAAATATACAGAAATGTATACATATATATTTTCAAATAGAAGGGGTTTTCTTTAGCCTGATTCTTTCAGTGATCTGTTGAAGTGCATTCACATTTTGCTTCCCCTCACAACAGCATACGCATAGGGCAATGGGCCAGCCTGCTTCATTCATAGTATGCGCACAACGGGAAATTCCATCCTCCCCAAATTACTCCCCCTTACCGCCCACTACGCCCAAGCACTCTCGGAATCAGGACATGTTGTCTATGGCGTAGCCTTTTATTCACATCAATCCAAGTGAATCATCATAGTCCATTGCCAAATAAAAGTATCTTTCTTGTATATATAAGAACTATTTACAGTCTCACACTTTATTTGCATCAACATGTCAATGGCAGTAAGGAAATTAGGTACGACATTACACTTTAACATTTATCTTGGCCGTACACTAGAACAACTTGACCGTACATTTTCGAACTTACACTTTAACTTTTAACTCGGCCATACACAAGAACTTGGCCGTACATTTGAACTTGGCCCTCTAGGCCGCCAAACTCCCACTCGGCTGCGCACATTGCGCCAGAAGGCCTCAACACGCTACAGCTAACAGATACATTACTTGACATTAAGGACACCGCATACCGCACCGGTCCACCAGGGTACCTGAACACAGGCATATTCCCCACAATCCCCAACTCGGCTGCGCACATTGCGCCGGCAGTCCCCAACGCGCTACAGCCAACAGTTACATTACTTGACATTCAGGGCACCGCTTACCGCACTGGCCCACCAGGGCACCTGAACACAGACATCCTCCCCAAGATTCTACTCAGTCCATACATGGTGGGTTAAGGCAGTAGAGTCCAGGACTGACGGCAGCCCAGTCCCACCTTCCCCGCCTACCCACAGAACTTGTGGAATCTACCCCTTCCAGGGTCCATCGAATGCTGTACCTCCTTTGTTGTGCATCCCCTTTTGTTGTAAACTGTCAGCTATCCGCCTCATGAAGCCTCAGCCTTCTGCCTGGTGGGTGGGTGATCGATGGCACTCCTGTAGCCAGGCTGTGGTCTGAGGAGACAAAGAGAATAAACCCCCTGGAGCAAAGCCTTAAATACCTCTGCTGAGTTTCGTTTCGGATACATTTCAATTTGACACACTGCCAGCCTTTCATTCCAGTCAACCCCTCCTACCTCCTTCTCTGATCCACGGAGGAGGCTCAGACCCACAGCACAACTAAGGGTGCCCCCTAATTGGGGGGGCACCTGGTCATTAGCTTTCTTCCCTGTGAGTGGTAGCAGCTCTTTTTGCCCATGGGCACCTCAACCTAAAAGGTAGTCACTAGAATTCCACTTCAGTCCCAGTGCTTCAAGACGAATTTCCGTGTGCATTTTTTTCCTTGTAGTGGGTAATGTTTTACTTTTTTTTAGACTGCAGGCCTTTACGGTTTATTATTGTGGAATTAATGGGCCGTTTGTAATCAAGGCCTTAATACTAGCAGAATGTTTCACGTTGCTTGCATTGTGGTGCTCAGACTGTACTCAGACATGTTATGCTGCACTTACAATAACTGACAGTCACAATCAAAGCCTAACATGATTCACACAAATGATAACAAATTTCCTTTTATGATTCAGTTTATTGGGTTACTTTTAAGCTCAACAAATGTACCTGACATTTTGTGCTCAGCATAGTGAGGTTTAGATTTCCTATGGTTCGGGAAAAATTGTTTCGTTGACTTGCACAAACAAGGGAAAATTGCATAGCACCAAATCCCAAAGGAGCTGCGTGCAATGAAGTCATTGGCACGGCTCATGTAAAAAATGCAAGTTTAGAAAGGCAGTGATTTCTTGCATGGCCATTGCACTTAAGGGATAGATAGCCCCGAGTGCAAAGGCATATGTCATTACAAGCATCCAGAAATAAGTTGCATAAAATCTTTGATGTGCGGCAATAATATATTTTACACATAGGATTATTATGTGATATTATATTTGCCTCTTTTTTGCGCATGGTTTGCATGGGTCAATTTTTCAATAATATTTCATGTTATTATATTAGATCTGACATCCCACTAAAAAATTAGGCCATTGGGTTTGTCTTGATCCTGCTCCATTACAATCCCTTTAAATCGATTTTAGTGCAGTCATGGCTGGTGCAGGTAAGCGCAGTGGGGCGGTGGAGCAGGACAGAGTGAGGTGCGGGGGAAGTCGCCAGACGGCGGAATAGGTTTTATTTATTTATTTAATTTGACCAATTCTGTCATCTGTCGACTTCACGGCCCCACCACCTCACTGCCCCAAGTGCAAAGAAGGTCAGTTGCAGCGTTCAAGTCAAATTTGGACACAAAATTGTTTTTGTATGCAAAAGTTGATCGTTGTAGATGTTAGTGTTACTTTGCGCTCTTAAACTCCGGCATGTGACACACAAGTACCCACTTAAAGGGAACCTGGGCCTTAATATTTGCAAATATACCTACATAAATACATCTTTCATCCTACCCTGCTGCAGCACATGTCCTTCAAAACAGTAAAGTTCAGGAACACTGCAAACATGAATGCTTTGGTGATATGCTACCAAAGCAAGCACACATTGAAAACACTGCTAGGACACAGAAAGATGTCGAGGACCCCGGATCATGTAACTTGTCTTTTCAACACAAATCTTCCTATAGAATTTTATTTGATGGCAGGCACCTGAAATGTGTAATGCTCACATGGATATATTTTCCCCTCGGTCATATCCACTCATAGCACCATAAGAAAAGCCTGGTTTCCACACAACAACACAGGTTTGCGTGCCATATGAAGTATTTGAGCACAGAGAGTATAACTAGGTCAGAGGAACCAGGGGGAATCTGTGAAAACAAATGCCCTTTAGAAGTCAGACATCCTTTTTATAGTTTTGGGAGTTTTCCTTTGGGCTTCTTGTAGGTTATGGACTTTCATCTCTGAAGACCTAAGATGAAAGTATTAGTTGAATGTTCAGTGTGTCTTTGTTTTGAGCTCATCTGCTTTATCACCGCCTAGCACTTACAGTGCTGTAAACTTGAAAAAACATTTAACTCAAATGAGGTAGGTAATCCGTTGATACTCTCCAGAACCTCAATATACATTTCTAATTTCAAACACTTATATCATAAAGTTTGAGTTTTTTTTGTTGAGTACTCTCTCGACAACAAAATATACCTACAAGGCCATCCTTTGCTTTCATCCTCAGGTGGTCTATAAAATAAGGGGGCATTAATTAAGGTATAATAACAGATGCTTTTTGCAGCCGTTAGATACAACAAAATGATGATAAGAATGACAATGTAAAAACAAATAATTGTTATTATTATTATTTCTATGCCAGATTGAAGCAAATCTATCGAGTAACATGCCCTAGGTTTGTGATGAAGCCGTGAGGACTGGTAATTAGTTGCCTGCATCAGAGATGTGATAAAAAATGGGTTACATAGTTAGGTCATTAAGGACGAAATTTACACTTTCGTGGAATAATTCCATAAACGTCAAATAGACTGCTCTGCAAAACTTGTGATGTTGCAGCTTCATTTATAGGTGGGGCCTGCTGGGTTTCTGCCAGCAGACTTTCAGCTGGCTTCACTATTGGAAAACTTTGATCTGACGGCCCATCCACCCCAGGAATAGTGGCAGTCACTCCACCCTATCTAGGGCAGGGTGACATCACTTGTTTTCCCTAACCAGGATGTCTATGTGATAAATAGCAATCCCAATCAGTGAAAATGAAAATGGTGCCTCATGTGGGACCATTCTTACATTGTTCGGCAAAATCAAACTCGTCCTTTGGGAGACTGTTCTTGAGGAACAAACTACTATTTGATGCACTCGCTTGGCAAAGGATCTGTGCAATCAGGGGTGCCATTAGAGCAGCGCCTCCTTTAAAGGGACAGATATCCCCGCCGGCATGCACCACATCCATAAAGTTAGCGGGTGAGCCTCCAACAGGGGTGTTGTGTCCACACCTCAAATGATCTGGTGGGCCAGCGAGCCTCCAGCCAAGTTCTGAAGGACTGTCTGAGTATCTGTAATCAACGATCCAATCTTACTACCACCATGCATGTGCATGCATCGGTTACTCTACTGTCTCATGGCTCACTGCTCCAGACACTTTTACAACAGTTCTTGTGTTCTGTAAGCAATGTCCACGAGGTTCCAAAATATAAACAACAGATATAAATCGAGAATAGGAGGTAGCATTGGGCATTGTTATTGTGTTTTTATCTAGGAACCTGAATGAATTTTACCATTTTATGCCCTTGTACGGCTATAATCAATAATATCCCTATAATGGCATAAGAATCAGATCCATATTTCAGTAAATCGCCCTTGCAGTCCAAGGCACGGCAAAAGCTACTTCCTTAGATTCCTAGAAAGCACAACGAGTTCTTTCAACACACCAAACCTCCAGCAACCTGGGAAATCCCCGCTTGCTTTGTTTTGATTTGTAATAGAACTCCTGCGAGCACTGTAAGAACGGCCAGTTCTTAGTGACATCTTTATTGACGTCTTATGTCCAAACCTTACGTCAAACTCGGCACCTTTCAGGTATAAATACACCAACGTTGTCTTAAGCAAACACACGGTGGTGGTTTTGGAGCAGAGCAGCTAATCTACTTGCCGAGAGCCCAGCAGACGCGAAGAGCCCACGGACGCTGCCCCTCCTCTTTGACGCGCTGAGAAAGACGCTGTCTTTTCTCCTGCCGAGAAAATCCAGCTCCGGAGTTTCCAGCCTACCCTTGCGGGTGACTGGGATATCGAGTCCTGGGAGAGAGATACCAGACCTCCTACATTCTATTCCCAAGGTACAGTGCTGACTAAACCCTTAGAGAGATTTCTTGAGTCAGATTCTTGGCAAAACCAACTTAACTTAAACTGCTACTTACTGATTTCCCACGTATTAGGCTTAGGTCAGGTATACCGGGGTAGGCGTATTTTAGAAGCACCAGTTGAGCACGTTAGCCAATGTATATATGTATGTATATATTTTATCCATTTTATCCATTTTAAAGTATCTTATGGCTAAGAAACCATATCCATGCTTTTACAGTATTATTTCATAATACTCCTTTTATTGTACGTACTTTACTTTATAATAAGTATTGCAATTGTGACAATTCATTTCTCTTGCATGAGAAGGAAGACTGCTCAGTAAATAATACCTTTTATTGAAAACGCCCATCTCTCTATTCTCTGCACTCTGGTGAAACTAAGAATGCACATCTGACTGAGTGAAATAGCTGTCTATTGTTTTCACACGACTCTAGAGATTTACTCTTATTCTGAGGGAGCAAAGTTGTCATGTTTATGCTGTTGTCGGAAGCTGAATCCCTTCTTGTCTGAGCCAGGGAAGCTGATCCCTTCCTTTTCATTCAAGAAAGTTTCCAGTGACCTCTGAGCTAGCTGGCGCGAACCTAAATTAAGTCTAACATAGTCAGTAGAGACCTAGATGACCTCAGTCCTACGTCTACACTGCTGTTTATGTTATTCCAATGCGCAGAGCCTATTGGGAAAATAGGAACAACACTACATGGCGCCCAACGTTTGGTAAGGCGATAAAACTAATGCAAGACGTTAGAGTAACTCAGTTGTGCTTTTTCACGCAGACCCTTTTCCCCGTAAATACTCCAATAGACATCTGGAGTGGGTGGAAGTTTAAAATCCGCCGGAACTTAGTAGGAAGAGATTCCTATGTAGAGTTTTTCGGTTTAGTCAACGTTGAAGGATACAGTGTTCCAAAATATTGTGCACCTAATCGTTGTTTCCTTGAAACTTGATCTGCAACAAAAAAAAACTTTCTGCCAGTAAAAATGCCAGAGAGCGAAGACGAAAGGGAAGCAGCTAGATTAGCAGCTTAACTAACAGAAGATGACACGAGTCTCCTACAGAATGACCGGAATGCTATCCTCATTCCGGTCAACATAAGAAAAACTATAACTCTAAAGCTTATAGAAAACGGGGTGACATCACGAGGTGGTACAGTCATTTTTGTGATAGAGGCACACAAGTATCGGCAGACAGAGGTATTCTCTTCATGGATAAACTTTCCAGCGGCAAACGCTACAACACACGAATTCCACTATTACAAAATAGAGGAACCTCCGGAAGAATACACTCCTTTCGAGGATGTGGAAATTCCACTAAATTACCAAGAGCACCTGCTCTGGTTTAAAGGTGCCCTAAAACATAATGATCATATCACAAGGCTCGGTCCACTAGGTAGACCAGGAGCAACGTGGCCGGTTCTGGCGAGCTACACACCACATCCAGACATCGAAATAATGTCAGACAAGGAAATTTTACCCCAGCTAAAATTACTAATTAAAATTCACAGACAGTTAGTCGATTATGTAATGCGGACTGCAACAGCCCAACCAGCTATTAACATTCCACAGCTGACCCCTCATCAGGGGAACACAAATAAAATTACACCACATAACATACAATCATGTCTTGGTAAAACACCCGCAAAACGGGAACAAATTCCATTCTGGCTAGCACAGAAAATAACTCAAATAGAGGCAGTATTCCCAAATGCTACCCCTATTGAGAAACACAGAATTCTGACTATCTGCCTTCCAATGGCGGTCGCACCACATGTGGAGGACTGTGATACTTGGGGTACAGTCTATGCTTCCATTTACACAAAAACACATGGTGTTCCATCTCTGGTGGTAATACCAGATGTGCTAAGACAGATTCAAAATGAATACGGTCCAGAACCTGCTTTAACTCTTGGTATAAAATTACTGAAAGACTTCAAGGAGATCTCGGCTATATTATTAGCCAACATAAAAGGAGAAGCAGCATCTGTGGCGATCCGCCAGAAATTGAAAGAAACAGATATAGCAGACCAACCAATTGAACTTGCCATAATCATAGAAAAATCCTATGAAGAACTAGGTAGAGATAGTTTGGGTGGGAAACCGGTAAAACCCCAACTACTTGAAAATCCTGAAAAGATATTTATTAAAAAATAATCTAAACACTCCAAAAAAGAGCTGGGATGGAAATAAACAATCCACTCCCAAAGAAAAAAGATTCCAGTCCAGAGGAAGGTCTCCTCGGCGGAGGGAAAGAACTCCGAACCGAGAACACAAGTCTCCCCAAAGGGAGCCCTCTGAGAAAAGATATAACCTTAGAAAAAGGGATAATTTGAAAAAGCCTGATAGATATCAAGATATTGATACACGTCCCTCTCGATCTTTTTCACAGAAATCGGAAAGAAGAGGACGGTCAGAACACAGGGAAGAGCACGTCAAGTCCAAAGACAAGGAACCTGCTCAAAGTAAAAAATTAAAATTTCCAAGAAAGAAGGTAGCCAGTATTAAAATAATCGAACATGCCGAGGATACTGAGGACACAGCTGAAAAACGGAGAGTGGGCATAGACAATGCTAGACAGCGCAGCAGAAGTGACCATAGCTCGCAAGATCCTGATGAATCATCTGGAGATAGTGGCCACGAATGAATACATTCAAGTGGAAACTGCAGATACCAGAGTTAGCGAACCTCATAAAATATACGAAATAACATTACATATAGAGGGAGATAAGACTAGGAAGGTAAGGGGTCTGTTTTGGGATAACCTCTCAGAAGGCTATGACATCCTATTAGCTGAGAAAGACTGGCCACCAGAGTTTGTCAGGGAGTGCCCTCATGGCGAAGAAATGATTATGCCTGCCTTCTCAAATCATATTCCAATACATAGAAAATACATATATGCAAGAAGATGGGCAGTAGCCCAAGCACCTGCATTATATAAGAATCATGTAGGATGGGATGAGGACTCTCCTCCTCACAAAATCCAGTTAAAATGTCAACCAACTGCACAAAGACAGTACCCAATTAAGCAAGAAGCTAAAAAACAGGTCAGGGAGATCTTAGATCAACTTGAATACCAAGGGGTGATTGAAACATGCACCTCTCAAATGAACAATCCTTTGTTTCCTGTCTCCAAACCAGACAATTCATATCGTCTAGTCTTGGACTACAGACACCTTAACTCATGTTGCAAAACATTTGCGGTACAAAATTTGCACAGTGCGGCACTAATGAATAACATATTTCGCAAAAAATACAAAACAACATTAGACATCTCTAATGGATTCTTTTGTCAAAATATTGCACCGGAAAGCAGGTATTTAACCGCTTTCTCAATAATGGGGTCACAGAACATTTCGGTCGACTCCCACAGGGATTCAAGAATAGCCCAGGATTATTCTCAGCCAGAGTAACAGAGTTACTACAAATGTATGATGATGAGGCATTATCTTATGTCGATGACATCTATCTCACAGACGACGACCTGGATACTCACTTGAAAAGAGTGAACACCATAATTCTTGGGTTCGCAGCAGAGGGTTACAAATTCAACTTTAAAAAGTCTCAAATTGCCCATCTAACTGTCCTATTTTTAGGATATGAATTATCAAGTGACGGCAAAAGCCTAACAGACAACTTCTTAGAGAAGTACGCTGTACTCCAAGCACCAAAAACGCTGAAGAACTTACAATCGATACTAGGCTTCCGGAATTTCGGAAGAACTTACATTCTAAATTATGGGGAGAAGGTTAAACCTCTCTACAAATTAATAAAACCTGATTTTAAACCAATAAATTGGACTCAGAAAGACACAGAAATTTTGAGATCACTGCAAACAGACATGCTAGCTAAAACAAAATTAGAAACACGTGACAATACACGCAACCTTGTAACCCGAGCCATAACAGGAAGATGCGGATTCACATATCTGACCTCTAATGAGGGAGAAACAGTACCAATAGCTTACAAATCACATTTGTACACACAAGCAGAAAAAAGTTTCAGTCTTACAGAAAATACTGTAAAGCCGGTTCAGACGGCTGTAGCAAAAGAAAGAGCCAAGCCCAAGGCAAAGGAATAACTGTTTTTACAGCAGAAACAGCCTTTGAGGCATTATTCAGCCCAGTTAATCTAAAAACGGTGGACTAGATCCAAAATGGATACAGTGGGAAAATTCTCTTGCTGCAAAAGACGTGACATACTATTTTGTCCTGAACATGAAAAAACTGAATGATTTGAAATATGAAGAAGAATATCCTCTGCCAATCGAAATTCTGCCTCTCCAACAGTACTCTTATATAATCTATATGGACAGATTTGTACAACATTACAATGTGGATAATAAATCCTACAATGCAGCATGCGCGATTGTTAAAGGTCACTGGCTCTGTGGTAAATTCAGACCTAAAATAACAAAAACGGAATCACTGAGAAACTGTTCGGCTCAGAGAGCTTAAATCAGATCTTTAAAGATGGCGCTTGAAAATGCCGATTGTGAATTCCCAACACTAATAGTGTGCGATTCGCATTTCTGCGTCAAATCTTACAATAATGACTTGCAGAACTGGGTTCAAAACGAATACAAAGATGACACAGGTGCCACAATCAAGCATAAAATGCTTTGGGAACAGGTAGTTCTTTTACAGAAAGAACTACAGAAGACTCACGTGATACATACTCTGAGTCATCAACGTGATGGTGTTCACGTTGCAGGGAATTCATTGGCTAATACAGCCACAGCGGAAGCAACTAAACCGGCTTCCGTAGCCACAAAAAAGCATTCAGCAAAATACACAGACGGGGAAACCATGCTGGCGGTAAAAACGGCTTCAAAAGACAACATGTGCAGCACTACCCGTGAGCTATCCACTCAATTATACATACTTAATTGACGCAAACTCCGTTCCTTTTGCTCAAATCTCTGGAGTGGGGGATAGAGTAATTCCAAACATGAACAGGAGAGTCTTATTAATAGCAGACACACACATGGGTGAAAGTTCGAGACACAAACAGATCAAGGAATCTCTGACAGAATTACAATCAGAATACTGGTGGCCGGGGATGAGCCTACAACATTATAAATTTGCAAAAAGCTGTCCAGACTGCAACAGAGATTGCAGTAACGAGCCAACCGGAGTATTGCCATGGCCATTTCTGTAGTTAGCATAAGGCTACCTATACGTAATATCCAGCCACCCATTAATTCCTTTTAAGACTAGATTCACTTAAAAATGTGGCCCCAGCGCTCGGCTGACGCCAGAACTGTTATAAAAGATTTGCGAGTCTTTATCGGCACATACGCATTTGCCATGCTACATTCTGACCAGGGTCCTGCTTTTAGCTCTCCAGCTATAAGGAGGCCATAACCAGCATGGGCATTGAATTGCGGTACTCTTGTCCCTTCCATCCTGTGGGAAATGGGATTGTGGAAAGAAAAAAACGAGACATAAAGCAATCTATAACGGCAAAGGTACTAGGTTCGGGTGAAGTGTGGGTCCAGAATTTAATAAGTGTCCAACGTAGTCTTAACAATCTGCCAAGAAATTCTCTAAAAGGTTCCAGCCCGTACGAACAATTGTTCGGAACTAGAATGTATATTCAGGATTTAGATAGTCAGACTTCAGTGGTAGAAGATAAGAAAAAATGCTTTGACATCAAAGATCGTTTGGCTGTTTTACAGGACTTAAATGAAACAAGAAAAGCCCTGAGCAACATAAAGTTAAAACAACAGCCAACAACCACTGAAGATACACCATCTGTCCCAGCAAGACCTGCCTGGATTCCAAAGATTGGGGATCTGGTCAGAGAGAAGATAGCAGTGAAGAAGGAATTTGGGCCTTCCTACAGAAAAGCAGTACCTGTCTTAGCTGTCAACGGAACGGGATCAGTTGTACTACCGCCCCTTGCTGGTAAAAAGGAGAACCAAGTTGTATCCATCGACCTGGTAAAACCACAATCATGTGGCCAATAATAAGTAGTAGGCCCAGTGGACTCCCAAGAAATAGCAGAATACCAAAATTTGCTACAATCCAAGAGGTTCAAACTGAGAGACTAATCACATTTGACAAACCTGCAGTGAATACAAAAGGACTATGCAACAATGCCATGGAACTTGTGCCTCTTGAAACCCAAATTGAAACAGTTCGTCAAGAAATACCAGTCTACAATGATGTAGCCTCAGACTGTGCTAATGAGAGACAAATTGAGAAAGCAATTCCAACAATTGACAGAACTGCTTCTGGCTACTTCATCAATTTCGATAACTTTTCAGAAGATCAAAGCGACCCTGAAGTAACGCCATCAACAAAAACTTTTAAAGACAAAGTAACAGAACTCTTTCATCAACTCAAAGAAACCAGAAACCTATCTGAATGCACCATTGATTGAATTTTGGATTGTATTAGGCGTACTCATACTCCTACTCTGCCTAATTTTAGTTCTAATTTTAGGAAAATTTATTACAGTACAATGGACACAGCAAGTCAGAACGTCAACTTGGTCCTAAAGCCACACAAGTCATCTCACATTGAGAAAAGAGAACTATTATCAGTGAATGTCACAGCCATTCCAATACCCGGCGGGGTAGTTTGGGACAAAACGGATTACAAAATCTATGGCCCGGTCGAACTCTTGAAATATCCTCATCCGTTTAAGGTTTCATTAAGTGACTTTGTAAAACCAAGTACATTCTCTGATGATTGGGACTTTGAAAGCATAAATAATAGGATGTCAGATTTAGTAATGTCAGCAAAATTTTACAGAACATGATTATTTACAGGGTTCATCGAACTATGAACAAATGTATTGCTATAACCACTATGCACATCACTACTTGCATAAATCTGTTCAACCTAGAAATTTCCATACTTCTCAGGGTTTAACACAAGTGATGCAGAAACATTTTATTACAGACTGTTAGATAAAACAGGGACAAAAACTATGCTGACAAATACTAAATTGATTTATTCGGAAACATTTTATGAAAAAATTATTACATTTGGTTTTGATTTCTGGAAGAACAACATTGACACAAAAACCATCTGGGGTACAAAAGAATGGCAGGTCCAAGGATTGGAAGCATTATTTCGAGCCTGCATGATCCCAGAACAAATAATGTTCTTAAATGACACCATTCAACAAACTACTTGTCTTGGTCTAGCCAAGATTAAAGACGTAACCAAACCGTCTATTCCAAAGCCAATACCTTATAATACAACCACAGATATTGAGTTAGACTTATCCCAAATTTTACATCAAAACAGAACACATCCTGATTGGAAAAAGTGGTTAATCTGGCCTACAGACACAAATGACTGTCAAGATAGATTCCTTAACAAAATACAGGGGTTAAAAATGACCGGACCAGACCATAGATACTCCCAGAGACACCATCCAGGGATAGGAACAACATACAGTGTAGGGAAATTATGCCTTGAATGGCTACAAACATCCACACTGGCAGAAAATAAGCAACACTTGACTTTACTTAAAGACAGTGCTGACTTGCGCGATTTCATAAAGGGACCACGCAAACAGCTTCAAAAACATTTCATAGCGGCCAGTATATACGCTGCGTACAACGAAGCTTGGAAAGTGACTCAAATTGAGACAGCAGAGAAAATACGAGAAATTGATTGTATTAATTTGGAAAAATCACTTTCCGTTGTGGACAATGGGTTAATGACTCTGTCCTCCAGAATATATTCACTGGACAGTATTGTATCATCTGCTATCGATATAATAGATCAGGACTTGCTAATGTTACAACACGGCCAGTCCCAATTACGTTCTATTGTACAGCTAGGCTGGACATTGCAAAACCTGCTTTTGGGCTATGTGCCATGGCGTTTAATCAACACAACGCCATTGTTCTCTATCTTTACCCTTACTGATAAACAAATCAGTTTGGCACAGAAAGGAGCAGACTATACGATTCTGAGCATTGAAAAACTTCAGAGATTACCTTTGACAATGTCAGAAAGACCTGTCATTGAATGGATAATACACAGAATAATCACAATTCCGATAACAACTTTCCAATTTAAAAACTGCCAAGAGTATATACCCGCAGGCCAGTATGAAAGGTTGGGTAAAGGGTACATTAAGTCATCATGGAAATTACCTTATACACACACATGTTATAGTGACAAAAACCAGAATGTATTTCTTAGTGGTAATAATTGTAAACGATCACTAAGCGGTATACTTCTGTGCAAAGGTATTAATTTACATGGGGCCTGTGAGGGGACTTCAAATAACCTTTCATACCACCAGCACGGCACACCTGCAACACAAAAAGAGCCATTCTTTAGACAACTTTCTGACGGGAGTTACGTTCTAATAATGGATCACAGCTGTTGTGGCATGGTGCCAGGGAAAGCATATCTTGTAAGCGTTAGTTCCATGGTGACTTGCTTATGCAAGCATTGTATACAAATGTCCCTACTGATACAGAGGCGACGATTTGGTCTCCCTTGAATATCTCTTCTATACGAATTGATACTTTAAGCAGAATGAGGTCTGTGCTTTTACAGACAACAGTGCCTATTACGTCATCAAAAGAAACGTATGATCTTCAAGTTGCAAGGACAACGGCAGAGATACATACACTTTTATCAACTAATTGCCCTGTGCATTTCGTAGAAATGCTAAGCCAAATCCTAAATATGTCAGATGCCAGAGGAATCGCACATGTATTTAAGACAATTTTTTTCTGGACTGTTAACACCCTTCGAAGCAGTCCTGGGCACCTTTCCCAATTTTGTCCATTCGGTCTTTGGAGGCCTACCACTACTTTTGGGACTCCTAGCAGGAATTTTATTTTTGACCCTTCTGCTCCGATATGGCAAGCCAAAACGCCGACAAGACTCCAGCAACAATGGAAGAAATTATCCTAGCTATACGCTATCGGGACAGCACAACTAAAGTCTTTGGATTAGCCCAGCTAAGAGATCTGAATATGACCTGGTTTATTTCATTCAGACCTATATGGCAGAACTGCATCTTACCTGTGCTTCGATGTATGCTATGCGGAGAAGAATACGTGTTGGACACCAGTCTTACACTACAATCAGCAGTACCAATGGATATCGATACTTTGCTAAGTCCAGTAACGGCTCATGCATCGTGTTGTCCCAAGCGGTTACCAATCCTGATGACGGCATTCGTTGAAACTTCACCACTACGATTATGTGGGAGTGAAGCAAGAAATGAGAGCAACATCACCCAGGTACGACCTTCTGTGAGCATTGCTGATCCTGACACCGATGATAGCAATCATTCTCACGACTGCCCGGTTACAGCATTTTCAACCACGGTCGAACTTTCACCTGAAGCTGTAGACTGTTTTTTTGCACATCTTCTCCCCTGAACAAAAAGAATACATTTTTAAGCAAACCAGCACACAGCGTTCCCCTCAACACTGAATTTGGCGATCAGCTTGATAAACAAAAGCTTCTGAAAACATTTGGAACTATTTTTTCCCCTGAAAACTAAATTATTTTTTCCAAAATTCCAAAATATTTACCTTTTTATGGCACATGTACTCTGCTTACAGTAGAACTATTCATAAAGAACAGAGCTTCTATTTTTAGTAATTCTAGAGACAAAATATTACCTCAGCCTCTAGCACACTTACAAGTATTTGCATTTATATGTGATGAAATAGTCTCGACCTTCTTTTCTGTATTAAGAGACATTTCATGTGTAATTTTCGCAAATCATTCATCTAAATATATATGCATCCTTTTTTACTGAATGATTACACTGCTTTAAAACGTACAGTACCAATAATCTTTCGTGTATTTCGGATACACCATTTCAAATGCAAAATGTATTTTGGCGTGGGTTGGAATACACATGCACCTTTACATGTTTACTATTGCTTAGTTTTTAGTAAATGATGAACATTAGATCATGGAGTGGGTATTGTGTTTTTATCTAGGAACCTCATTCAATATTACCATTTTATGCCCTTGTACGGCTATAATCAATAATATCCCTATAATGGCATAAGAATCAGATCCATATTTCAGTAAATCGCCCTTGCAGTCCAAGGCACGGCAAAAGCTACTTCCTTAGATTCCTAGAAAGCACAACGAGTTCTTTCAACACACCAAACCTCCAGCAACACGGGAAATCCCCGCTTGCTTTGTTTTGATTTGTAATAGAACTCCTGCGAGCACTGTAAGAACGGCCAGTTCTTAGTGACATCTTTATTGACGTCTTATGTCCAAACCTTACGTCAAACTCGGCACCTTTCAGGTGTAAATATACCAACGTTGCCTTAAGCAAACACACGGTGGTGGTTTTGGAGCAGAGTAGCTAATCTACTTGCCGAGAGCCCAGCAGACGCGAAGAGCCCACGGACGCTGCCCCTCCTCTTTGACGCGCTGAGAAAGACGCTGTCTTTTCTCCTGCCGAGAAAATCCAGCTCCGGCGTTTCCAGCCTACCCTTGCGGGTGACTGGGATATCGAGTCCTGGGACAGAGATACCAGACCTCCTACATTCTATTCCAAGGTACAGTGCTGACTAAACCCTTAGAGAGAATTCTTGAGTTAGATTCTTGGCAAAACCAACTTAACTTAAACTGCTACTTACTTACTCCTTCCCACGTATTAGGCTCAGGTCAGGTATACCGGGGTAGGTGTATTTTAGAAGCACCAGTTGAGCACGTTAGCCAATGTATATATGTATGTAAATATTTTATCCATTTTATCCATTTTAAAGTATCTTATGGCTAAGAAACCATATCCATGCTTTTACAGTATTATTTCATAATACTCCTTTTACTGTACATACTTTACTTTATATTAAGTATTGCAATTGTGCCAATTCATTTCTCTTGCATGAGAAGGAAGACTGCTCAATAAATAATACCTTTAATTGAAAACGCCCGTCTCTCTATTCTCTGCACTCTGGTGAAACTAAGAATGCACATCTGACTGAGTGAAATAGCTGTCTATTGTTTTCACACGACTCTAGAGATTTAGGGCCAGATGTATCAAGGCTTTTGCGACTCGCAAAGGCTGAAAATCGCAGATTTTCGGCCTTTGCGACTCTCAAACGGCCGTTTTGCGATATTTCACATGTATGAAATAATCGCAATTTATTTAATCGCAATTATTTGCGATTCCTTCTTTTGCATAGCATTTAAGGAATCGCAAATTTTGCGATTCCTTAAATGATATGTATGACACATTTTTGGTGTGCGAATTTGTGTAAAAAAATCGCATTTTACCATCAACTTGTAGTTGGTGGTAAATTGCGATTTTTTACAAAAATGCCCTAATTGGCATTTGTAAGGGTGGCATGTGACACTCATACATGCCCATAGGGCATGTATGTGTGCCACATGCACACACATGTAGATTTGAGGGGTGCAGCAGGGTGTCTTTGAGACACCCCTGCACCCTTGAAATAATTCTCAAATTGCGATTAGCAAATTGCGAATTCGCAATTTGAGAATTACTGCACAATCATTCCTATGGGCCTCCTGGCCCATAGAAATGAATGGGAAAATTATTCCTTAATTGCGATTAGCAATTTGCTAATCGCAATTAAGGAATTGTAAGGAATCGCTAAAAAATAGCGAAATTCTACATACATACCATTTTGCACTTCTCAAATAGCGATTCCTTAACAATCGCTATTAGAGAAGTGCAAAATGGTTTCTTGATACATCTGCCCCTTACTCTTATTGTGAGGGAGCAAAGTTGTCATGTTTATGCGGTTGTCGGAAGCTGAATCCCTTCTTGTCTGAGCCAGGGAAGCTGATCCCTTCCTATTCATTTAAGAAAGTTTCCAGTGACCTCTGAGCTAGCTGGCACAAACCTAAATTAAGTCTAACATAGTCAGTAGAGACCTAGATGACCTCAGTCCTACGTCTACACTGCTGTTTATGTTATTCCAATCCGCAGAGCCTATTGGGAAAATAGGAACTACACTACATTGTGGCATGCTTCTATCATGCCACAGTTGAAAACTATGGGGCAGATTTACAAGCCCCTTGCAACACTTTAACGCCGCTGTTGCATTACTTTTGTGGCGCAGCGGCGGCGTAAACAATTCGCCACTATGCAACATATTTACAAGGTGACACATCTAGGGTGATGCGTCATGTTAAAAAGACCTGTGCCACATGAAGCCTGTGTCAGGTTTCATGTGGGAGTTCCTTCGCAGGCTGGGCGTTCCGTCGCAGAAACGCCCTGTAAAAGTGACACAGTGAAATCTACAAGATTTAAGCAGGCGTAAGGAGTGTTGCAGCATATTAGATATAGGGCACACTTGAGCAGTGCTGGAGGTGTGCCTGCGTCACCCTTACGCTGACAGATGAGTCATGCATCTGTCTATCCTTGCGCCATGGGGCGCTGCATTGTAAATGCGGTGCATCCATGATGGCGCAAAGGTTTTTTTAAGTCTCGCAAAATAACTGCTGCATCCCTGCTAATATGCAGGGACGCACCAGTTATTGTAAATCTGCCCCTCTCTATTTATGTTTTACATAAATGCTTAGCAAGTAAATCAAATGTGCAAAATAACACAGGGTGTTTTCATGTCTTTATTTGGTTTTCGAAAAAAAAACCACATCATGGAGCAATTGTGGCTGCCTCGTAGCACTTTGAGGAGAGGTGTATTAGGTCGAAGTCTGAGAGTGCCAAGTCCAAAGGTTCCTCCTGACTCAGTCCTTCAGAAGGTGTTAGGGTTTGCAGTAACTCTTTGGTGATTCAAATAGTGAGAAAAAAACGTATGTGGGGAAAGGCATTGAAGAGACTGCCTTTATGTCCCAACCCAAGCCACAAATGTACAGTCAAGCAGTTGAACAAAAGTGAAAGTGATAGAAATGCAATTCTGTGCCAGTCACACAGAGTTACTAAAGTCCTGTGATTAGTATAATCAAGGCATATTCTTTGTGAAACATGTGGTTTCAGGTCTCCCTGGTATGCCTGTAGGAAGAACAGTCCAAAGTGTGTTGTCTTAAAAAAAAAGATTTACCTTAGCCTTTGCACCTTGAAGTGTGCTGTGCAGTAGGTTCAGAATTGCAGACCTAAATCTTCAAGATGACTGGTAAATCTTTAATGCTGTGTAGTTTGTGGGCTTTGTGGGCTATGTTTTTTGAGAGTTTCACTTGGATGCTGTAGCAGTAGAACAACTCAGAAATACTCACTAGTACAACATACTTAGGAACTCATTACAACGCAGGTTGGATGAGCATACAACTTACATAGAAGTAGGAGTGGAACCTCCCGGCTAGTAGTTGGTGGTTAAACCCCCATATTCCATAGCGACTGCCAGCACAGCTTTCGGAAATATGCCATTTTCAATTACAGCTTGAAACAGGGCAGCAATACAAGCTGCAATTGAAAAAGGCATATTTTTAAACATGGATGTATTGTGTGCCAGGCATATTGTGGTGCCTGGCATGCAGTGCATGGATGGTTCGAGGGGCACCACATGTGCCAACTAGCCCCCTTAGCGAAGGCCCAGGGGCCCTGGTAGGGGCCACCAAAGTCCCTTTCCATCTGCCATTCAGGCAGTTGAACTGATGTGAAAAGGCAGAGGTAGATGGGCATTGTAATCCCTACGGCAGTGCCTGAGGCACCATCTCAGTTGTAGGGATTATGAGCCTGTCGGAAACACAGCTGTCAGTCCCTCCGCCCAATGTCTCTGACTACTGGATCAGAACCGCTTCTGTAGATGTTGGTGGGCAGCCATTGATGGCCTGTCGATGGTGGACCCACAGACATGGGAATAAGGCACACATTTTGAGACGGGGCTGCAGAAGGAGGAGGACACCACAAAACATGCATAGGTGATTGGTAACATTTTTGAGACTTCCACCAGAATGAATTTTGATGAAAAGATAATTAAATAGTTCCATTCGTTCTTCTTTACAAGATCTCATTTTGAGAAACTGAACTCATTTGAGTCCTGTACACTTCCAATTACATGTGGTTGTCTGTGGGGACTAACTATTTGACCTCATCTACTCACTGTATACACACATAGACTATATGAACTTAGAACTATGCTACAGGATAAACACATTTTCCTTGAGCAAAATTTGAATAATAGACAGCTATATTTGAGACTCTCCCATCCTGCTAGCTCAGTCAACCTGAATAGACTTTTCAATAAATTAACTAAGAGTACATGCGTCTTAAAACTGTACCTGACTACAACTGATGTCTTACTTCTCGACTCCAATGACTCTCTCCATCAAGTCCAAGAATGACCTGAAAATGTATTCCTTCTGCAACCACCCAAGCCCTGGATTCTAATGCAGATATCTTGGTTTCATCATTTATCAAACTCGTAATATGTCTGAACACATCTTCAAACTGACAAAAAACTGCCTCCATTCAACATCACCTACTGAGAAATCTCACACCTTTCATTTGATTATTTGCTTCAGGTCAGTACTACAAGTACTACAAATAGTACTGCTATCTTGTTTGAGTGAAGGAAATTAAGTTCTTGCAGGTCCTCTCAAATCATCCACTGTGCACCTCAGTACCGCCCTTTATGGGGCAGCTCATTTAGAGACCAGAGACCAAAAATCAGATGATATCACTTCCAATTTAAGAGATATACACTGGCTCCTTCCGGAAGCTAGAACTGAATTAAAAATGTTTTGCATAACCCAAAAGCCCTTTATGCTAGAATAATTTCGTATGTAAAAGGTAAACTTCATAATGTGTGTCAGCAAGAATCAAATTCCACTTACTAATGAAGATGCCAGCAGCCAAGAAAAACAAGTCTTCTCATTTTTTTGCAAAGATATCGTAAATGTTCTGGAGTTCATGGGGACACAAAACTTTCTTTTTCAATGAGAGATTTTGTTCAATCTTTACCTTTAGCTCTGTCTCTTCCATCAGGCCTGGAGTATTATTTATAAGGGCCTTGCCTTGCGGCTACACCACTTTTCAGTGACACTGCGATGGCGTAATCAATGCGCTATATTGCGCCCTATTTACAATGTGATGCATCTAGGCAGATGCGTCACCTTGTAGAGGCCTGCGCTACATTATACCTGCATCAGGGATAATGTATGCAGGGTGGGAATTCCTATGTAAAAAATACATAAAATGGCGCAGGGAACTCTCTAAGATTTCACTGAGCTATTTCTATGACTTCACTGCGTCACAATCCTAACACCTGCTTCAAGCAGGCATAAGGAGCAACTCAGGACTTTTTACATGGGACTCGCCCAGGTGTAATGACACATCGCTGGAGTTCCGTCAGTTAACTGACGCACTTCAGCAATGCATCATTATTGCGCCACCAGATACGTCAGGATACCTGACGTATCTGTTAAATCCTTGCGCCATGAAGCTCCATAGTGTAAATATGGTGCATCCATAGTGTTGCAAGGATGATGCAATGAGAAGTCTTGCATCGCAGTTTTTACCTAGCGAAGTACGACTTTTCATAAATGAGGCCCCTGCTTTTTTAACTAGTATTCCAGTAATAACTACTGCTAACTGTTCATATTGCATACTTAATTATTGTAATTTTGATCACTACCCTAGCAGCTTAGTCTCTCCTATATATTTTCCTCAAATAGGTAAAAGGTTGATTTTTTTTGTTACAAAGGAAAATATTTTTGCAGATGTTGCATGCAGTGGTGGCAATCCCAGACTACTGGTTTTGTGTGTTTTACAGGTCCACCTATACATACCGCCCAGTTAGACTCCCAAAAACATCTGAAAAGTGCAGGTTTGAGCCAACTTACCTACTTGAGCAGAGAAGCCAGATATACTGGGAACCACGCATCTATCACAACTTGTCTGGAGAAAATATGTATTCGACACCAATCAACCCTTCCAGAGACTGTCGAGAATACAATTATATATTAGTGGGATCTGGAACTCATTTCACCTAAAGATGGACACACACACACGAAATTCACATTGTACATATTAAAAGGCTTTATTAAATATAAAATATTTTCATTGAATAGTATTAAAGTTCCAGAATGGTGTTATCTGTCGTTCGTGAGCAGTAGTGGATTGCAATATTAAACAATTGGCCTTACTTCCCTAAACAAGGCTGCAGACTGAGAAAACATTGATTAACTATGGGTGAAAGGTATGCAAGAAAGATTCCTAATCATGCAGCTGTTGCGAAGCAAACATGTAGCCGTTTCTGATCAATGGTGTAGAAGGCTGCTGAGAAGTACAGTAAGACGAGTGCGCATATCTGGCCAGCACTTCCTCCCTTAAGCATATATGCATACACATATGTGGGGTATGTATGTAAAATTAATCTAGCCAGGTGAAACACAGTGCTAAATTTTACGATACTGTTATTGGTGCTTCAATGGTGCGTGGCTTCCAGAGTCTCATGGCAATGATTACTTCAAGATTATTACAAGTAAGCCCTCCTGTCAGCCTGCCACCACCGCTCTGACAGGAGGACTACCAAGCCTGTTTTGCCCCTGCCTGACGGATTACGGTGCACCAGTGGTCTCAAGTCAGAGGCTGTGTAAGGCTTGTAGGAGAGCCATAACAGCAGACTGCTGCCATGACAGAGCCTGCAGCATGTTCCTGCACAGTGTGGCATACATGCCACACTGTGCAGGAACAGGGGTGAACTTCCTGGGGGGCACAACCTGTGCCCCCCTCAGGCATCCCTCTCCGCCACCCTCCGCTATGAGATGGGGGTGGAATGCCAACTCGTAATACGTTCTGCGGTGCCAGCATTGGCATTGCCAGCATATTGAGGCCAGTTGCTGACCGCCTGCACAATGGCATCCTTTATCCCAGTGGAACCAGCGGTCTTATGGAGGTCAACCTACAACCTATGTGCTGACCGCCAGGCCCATTGTTTGCCTGACCGCCGGATTACGAGTGTAACCCAGGGTGGCCGGGCGGTGCTGCGGTGTTCTCACAGCGGCTCATAGGAGAGCCTTAACAGCAGACTGCTGCAGTGACAGCACCTGCACCACGTTCCTGCACAGTGTGGCATGCATGACATTATGTGCAGGAATGGTGGTGCAATTCCTGGGGGCACAACATGTGCCTCCCCATTGGCACCACCAGGCCAAATTTGCCTCTCTAGATGTGAGAAGAAGGTCCAGGGATTCTGGTTGTGGGTGGTAATGCCAGTATTTGTCTATAATAAGGGAGTGGATTAGCTCAAGGCACTGGACCCTTCCAGCCTCTTTTATGGAACTGAACGGAGAGAATGTGAGTGATAGCTCCTCGTTTCTTTAAGAATTGGTTCTCCCAAACCACTACGATGTTCAGAGCAAGGGATTATCCCAGGACCGTTATTCTACTGTATACTAATTACAATCTGGGCATTTTTGCCTTGAACAAACTTGTTGCATAAATTCATTGTACCTAAATCAAAGGAAATTGCATATTGCTGTTATGCTTAACAAATAAGCCTTGAAAAAATCCTGGTCCAATAGACCAAGAAGGGCGAAACATGTGTCAGTTGTTTCTGCACATCTAAAAAACTTTGAAACAAGACAAAAACAAGAATGCAACTAATAAAAGACTTTTTGAAAAAAGAATATACAAAACTTCCCTTTGTTTCAAAATTATACATCAAAACCAAATAGGATACTTTTTGGGAGAACCAATTCTTAAAGAAACTAGGAGACAATGCTCACATTTTCTCCACCCAATTTGCCTTTCTGCCAACCTTTTCATGGCAGGCTCACCACCTCGAAATCAGAGGTGGAATGCCAAATTGTAATATGCTTGACGGTGGCAGCATCAGCATATTAAGGCAAATAGCAAACCACCGGTGCAGCAGGATTATTGATCCTGGTGGAGCTGGCAGTGTCAGAACTGAGGCTACTGTGGGTGGACCCAATGGGGTGGCGATGGCCGGACCGCCACCAGGAGTACAGTGGCCCTGAGGACTGCCATACTTGTGATAAGGCCCTTAATATGCTTTGCAGGATTGAATGTTAGTACTACACAAGCAGGTATTGAGGCAGAAGAGGAAAGGCAAATGAATTCATCAGACATGGATTCAACATCATAAATCCCTCTCCACCATACGTAGGCTATTAAAAAGAAGAAGACTTAGACATCGTGATCATATCCTCTGCTTGGAAGTCTCTTCGCAATCCTGTATGGTGAGCTCCAGGGAAGCAACTACCATAATAGAAAATATGAGATGGCAGACAATGCCAACAATAAGGCTAATGGCCTTATTATGAGTTTGGCTGTGCAGGGTAGGGCCGTCCACTCCCGCTCCACCAAAGTGTAGGAACCTTCCACCGGATCAGGAGTTTTCTCCTGGTCTGGCGGGTAGTTCTTTGGCATTCCCAGGGTGGTGCCTTTGAAATAGGCACCTCAATCGGAACGTCAAAGGCATTACCTGCACCTCATGGACAGCTGCAGTCCGTGCCATGCAGGTGCTGATGTGCATGCACACGAGAGGGGCAAAACATCCCTCTGTGTGCATCCACATGGCGTGAGGCACCAGGGGATTCTGTAGTGTCCCCTTTGCTTCCTGTTTCTATGTGTGCTGCATTGCGCATCACACATTGAAACAGCAAAACGGCATGCATGATTTTTTACGTGCTGGAAGGTATTCCTTCCTGCACATTAACAATCATTTTAAAAATAATGATTTGCAACTTCTATGCGTGCTGCTCTAAGCAGCACACATAAAAGTTACAAATCGCCATTTAAGATTGTGTATGTGCAGGAAGGGACACCTTCCTGCACATAAACAATCATTTCCCCCGAAAGAGGCACCTTTGCACTATAGTGCAAGGGTACCTGCGTTGGCGCTAGGCAGCTGAAATTAGTCAGCCAGCACAGGGGGAAATGCAGGGCTGCATCCTATTGCTGTAAATACGGTGCAACCTTGCTTTTCAGAAGTGGTGGAGCACAGCGTTAAGCCAAGAAGGCTAACGCTGCGCTCCTTCACTTCTTTGTAAATATGCCTCTAAATCCCATGGTATTATGTCGCAAGGAGATCCTTCACTATAGATTGGATTTAACATTGTTGAAACGCAGAGTCAACATTTTACCTTGGGGAGTCATATATTAGGTTCCAATGACATCAGCAATAGATGTGTACGTTTTCTTACTCATCCTTTTTTCCTTGCGCTCACAGTAGATGGATCTCGAAAAATTTTATACAAAGACATGGCGAAGTGTGCGCTCACCCAATGATGGATCTGTCATTATTGCTGCAGATGCAGTGCTACTGAGAACCAGATTGTTAGGGTTCACAGTACCCGAAATATGGCTGTACTGTACTACCCAATACAGAGGAGAATAGTTCAGCCTGTATTTGTTCCTGTTCTATTGTTGCTGTGCTGCTCCGTACACTAACTGTATTGTCAAACCTTACCACGGGCCAAAATTGTGGAACACTCTACCTTTCCACATCAAAACTGCTCCCACGCTTCTAAAATTTCGTAAAAGCCTCAAAACATGGCTATTCTCTTCCTCCTACCCCACTGTCTAGACTCCCCTGACACCCTCTAGTGAGGTCTGTGAATTAGCGCCGAGACACCCTAACGGGTATTTGTTTGCGCTTTAAAAATTGCTCAAAATAAATAAATAAATAAAATCCACTAAAGACTGCAATACCACCTATCTTCTTAATCACCCAATACTCAAGGGGGCTTTGAGATTATAAACCTCAATTATACTGGAATATGACAGTGTTAGATATCACTGATTGTGGGGGTGGTCTCTGTCGCACTGGCAGGCAGTTATAGTGATCTGTTGCATGTCTTTAACTCTTGCCTATATGCCCTCTCCATCTTCTGTATTCTTCTGCTGCTCCTCCATAAGACAGCACCATTTACTCACTCTGTAAATGAAGACCATGATGATGAATCCTCAATTATTTCAGGTTGGTAAAAATCCTGCTGGTGATCCGCTATATGTAAATTAGAGCGATAAAATAGCACCACTTTCCAATGATGCTATGAATACAATCCTTGTACAATTAGGCGGGACTCCCAGCTTGATTCCTGTCCTGAATGATATTTTGCTCTACATTCTCCATTCTAATAGGCTGACTCCCCCTCTTACCTCCCTATGTAATATGTCCATTACCTCATCTGTTGTTCCCATTAAATGAACACATGATGAGCCTTCATCTTTTGAAAAATCATGTACAATTCAATCCGATATCACTGTTGATGCTTCCTGTGAGTATTTTAAAAATCTGTCAACCGAGAGCTTTGAAATGTAGGGAAACTTATGGTGATTTAGATGTTTTTTAATCCGAGTTCTGAGCTTATCCTTTCACAGAAACTGCTTTGCGGCTTCTCTTGACAATCTTTGTAGGATACTCAATCTGGGCGACTCTGATGCTTTGGTCTTTTTAGTTTTGTCTGCTGCATTTAATGTTGTTTTTTATTTAATTTTGATTGTGCTCCACCTAAAGATCAGGGTTTTGCCCTTTGACCCTTGAATTTCTAGCTTCTTTTCTAACTGACAGTACTTTGGCAGCACTTGCAGCTTTCACCTCTACAGCTGTTAAGAGTTCCAAGGTGCGCCTCAGGAAGCCGCTAAGTTCTTTTTGTGTTTACGTTAATTTCTAACACTAGTGATACACAGATCCGTGGGGCATATTACCAAGCAATAGCGACAATTATCGCTATTGCATGGTTAGAGACAAAAAATTACCGCTGAGCTGCAGCGATTTTTATCGCAAATAAACCTTGGTATTACCAAGGTTTATCGCAAATGCGATAAAAATCGGCCGCAATGCATGAATATCGCTGAAAAGTCAGCGATATTCATGCATTACCGAGCTAATGCTCTTAGCCATGTTATCCACCTCCCATTGGATAACATGGCTAAGAACTGCTTAGGGCAGGTGTCAGCTTTTGGAGATATTCGCGCTTAGCGTGAATATCTCCAAAAGTTGGTAATAGGAGATAGCGATGTTAGCGACTGTTTCCAGTCGCTAACATCTTGGCACGCCCACTTTGCATGTCATTAGTGATAAATATCACTGACATGCAAAGTGGGGCCCAAGATGGTCGCTATCTCCTACTAGCTGTCGCTAACTGGTGATAGCGACAGCTAGGTAATAGGGAGATAATTTTATCTCCGCTTTATTGGCTTTTAAAGACAAAAAAGTGGAGATAAACCCCCTTGTTAATATGCCCCCTTGTTACTAACTTAGAGAGTGTTGCCCCCAGTGTGGTCAATTTTAAACAAGTGTGAGTGAACTCCAACTGTCTCCAACTCAAATAAATCAAATAGAGTTTTTCCTGCTTAGTAGACAAATGCTTCTATGGACCAAAGAATGGTGGCTAGTAAAACTTGCTCCTGTGGCCCATTCTAGGAATCTGGGTGTTACAGTTGATTGCAAATTGTCCATGGCAAGTGGCAAAAGTATCAGCAAATTGATTTTCCATTCTAAAAATCATGCATGCAATATTTAAGGTCCTCCCAATAGAGCCATGGAAAACGGTTGCTCAAATCTTGATTATAGCTAGACTAGACTATGAAAATGTGCATCCTAGCTGGCTTATTGGCCCGGTTTCAGGTGATCCAAAATGTAGCTGCTAAGCAAATTCTAAGGCTATCAAGAACTGAAAAACCCTTCGTTAAAAGCATTAAATTAACTTCCCATTTGCACAAGGGCCCTTTTCAAGTCCCAACTGCTTGGTCCATGGAGACTGGATACATCGCCAAGATTAATGTCCTCTATTGCCCCAGGAGTCATTTGTACCTCTCTTCTTGATGGTTCCTGGATTCCTCGATGACCTGCCGACTGCCACCTTTTTTCTTGCCTGATGCCCATAAAAGTGGAACAAACTGCACATCTTTATCACAGAGAAGACCGGATTTGCTCTTTAGTATAAAATAACTCATAACCTGACGTTTCCTGCAATTTGAAATTAGTTTCTTGTATGACATACATGTATTTTGGCATTTTAGTGCTAGAACATACTTTCCTGGGAAACTGTTTTCGTGGAAGAGGTGTGGCGCAGGAGCCAGGGCGACTGACAGCTGGATTCTGGGGCTCACGGTTCGATCCCCAGCTCCGGTGGCAGGCGTCTGCCCAGCACCATGTGAGTCTGGGCAATAGCTCGCTTAATCGTCCCGACGGCCCAGCGCCTTGACAAATTCGGGTAATTGTTCTCGCTTTACAAATACTGGACATTTACATTTACTTTTATAAATACTATAGTGTAACATAACACAAATTAACACTGTGTCAAATAAGAAATTTCAAAAAGCATTTGAGGAGTATTCACTGGTGCATTGTAATACCATACCCTATGTCAATTAAGGGTAGCCAAGAGTAGCAGGGTAGCCTTGCTTTCTGGTGCAATATGTATATAGATGGAAGAACCCAATACAACCCAATAGTCATCTGTACAGTGTATACACTGCTGGGTTTTTTCAATAAATGCTAAAGGGCTAGCAGCCCTTCTGATGCATTGTTGACTCCTACATGATTGGGAAGGGGTTTCTATCTTGCTAATGGCTATGTAGTAAAGTTCCCTATTTTTTACATAAAAAAGGTTAGGTAATTCATGGTGTAGTACTGCCCTCGAACAATTTAGAGTATCAGTCAATCTTGTCCACGATTATCATAAGTGGGTGAAGTAATGTAATGTAAAATCACATTTATATAGCGCTACTGCCACTCCAAGGAGCATCTTGGCTCTCAAGACCAACCCAGCTGGAATAGGATGGTGGACTGGAGGCAACTCAGAACACATTACACACTTTACACCAGTGCCCTACAGGCTGCGTCAGTGAGGGAGAAAATCCATGTCTTCAGGGATTTCCTAAAGTGGCTCTCCTTAGACATGAGCCGAAGCTGGGGTGGCAGTTTATTCCAAGCCCTAGAACCTAAGACAAAAAGGGATTTTCCACCTTTATTGTCAATCTAAATCTGGGGGGTACCAAAAGATTTTGATAAACGGACCTCAGGCAACGTGCTGGCTGAAAACGTTTAAAGCCATCAGACAAGTATCTGGGTCCTTGTGACTGAAAGGCTCTAAAGGTGATAACAAGGACCTTAAATAAAAACACGCTTGTGTATAGGTAACCAATGGAGGGTCTTGAGCGCGGCCGAGGCAGATGACTTTCTTAGCCAGCGAAGTACTAAACGGGCAGCAGCCTGCTGGACTAACTGTAGCCTGTGGAGCACTGCTTTGTTAGTTCCTGCGTACAGGCTGTTGCAGTAGTCCAGTCTAGATGTTATCAATGCTACTGTCACTGTTTTCCTTGCTGCAAGTGGAAGAAGGTCAAAAAACTTCCTGAGTGATCTAATAATATGGAAGCACGTGCTAGCCACGCCTACCGCTTGCTGCTTAAATGACAATTGGTCATCAAACTTGATGCCCAGGTTGCGAGCAGAAGAAATGGTGTTAGGAGGAGCTTCAGCATCTTCAGGCCACCATTGTTTGGGGGAGAACAAGTTTTGAGGGCCAAAAGGCAGTATTTCCATCTTCCCAGAGTTACATTTGAGGTGATTGTTATTCATCCATTCAAATGTGGCCGTTAGACAGTTTTTCAGGTTTTCCTCTGCTCCGGGCAGCTCCCTACCCAACACCAGGATAAGCTGCGTGTCATCAGCATATGATATAGTGCTAATCCGCTAGGAAGCGATTAGCTCAATCAGGGGTACCATGTAAAGATTGAAAAATACAGGGCTCAAACTAGAGCCCTGAGGGACCCCTGAGCTGATGACTTTTTCTTCAGATTTAAATTCGCCTAATACCGTGACCTGACGTCTCTGGTTGAGAAAGTTTCGAAACCACGCCAATACCACTCCTCCTATGCCTGCGTTACATAAACGTTCGACCAAGATTGTGTGTGAGACCGTGTCGAAGGCCGCTGATAGGTCGAGTAAAATCAAGACGGCCTTCTTCCCTTGGTCCATAGCCATTCGTAAGGTCTCTGCCATAAATAGAAGGGCAGATTCGGTCGAATGTTTGGATAGAAACCTTGATTGATTGGTGTGCAGGATCTTATTCTCCTCAAGATAATTCGTAAGTTGGTTATTAACAAATTTTTCCGTCAGCTGAAACACACGGGGTGCAGGGAAATGGGACGCAGGTTGGACAGAGTGGTTGGGTCTTATAAAGAGACTTACTCTCCTAATGATTTATAACTCAAGTAAAAAGAAAACACACAGAACCTAATTGGGATTATCACACCTGGTAAATAATGATACCACATAGTTATTTATTGTGTGCGATAAGTAGCACCTATTAAGTTTGTGAGGAATACCATGCAGATTTTGGTGTTTAATGCACGAAAATCCACATGACATGGTAAATTCTGTATGCTTTGTCCAGTTGAATTGTGACAGGTGGGACCTGTAGAAATGTAATGATGGTTTAGACGTTAAACGGATCTGATAATTATCAGATGTGTAAATACCTACCAGCTCATTATTCCAAACCCATGCGTACACAGGGGTTTATTCATGGTCGGATTACACTGATCAATCCGTAATCAGGACCACAGTCTTTTATCTACCTCCTAACAATCATACAAGTTCTCCTCTCTGTGCAATAACACTGCCACCTATCTACTTATAAATCATTTATGATCAACACAATTCATACACCTCTTTATTGATATTTAAGATCATGCATCAGGGATGCTTATTATCCTCTCATTCATAATATACATCTTGCTGAACTTCGAAGCCATAGTCTAGTAATTCATCAGGATTCTAAATACATTCATGTTACCAATGGTATCAGGACACACGCAATTCATGTCTTATTGTCTCATTCTCTTAGTCAGGAATACTTTTCCTATCCAAAAATTGAGAATAGAAAGCAAAGGTAACAACCGGTTCACACTATCCAAACTTCAATAGACATGCATGACATTTCCCATATTTTTCAGAATACATACTCTGCTATTTACTACGCCTAAGTCCACATCACATCTACGGCCTGATTCACAGAACTAACTTAAGACAAAATCCTAAACTTACTACCATTTTGGTATTCACAGAAGGCACTTACTCATTTCGGTATTCACAGAAGGCACTTACTCATTTCGGTATTCACAGAAGATAGGAGTCCTAAGTTTAGGACTACTAAATGCCTTCTGTGAATACCAAAAGTCTTAAAGTTAGTATTTTTCTCAGTTTAGGAGTAGTAAAGTTAAGACTCCTAACTTTAGAACTCCAAAACTGAAAAAAATCCTAACTTTAAGACTTTCGGTATTCACAGAAGGCATTTAGGGGTCCTAAAGTTAGAAGTCCTAACTTTAGAACTCCAAAACTGAGAAAAATCCTAACTTTAAGACTTTATGTATCCACAGAAGGTATTTAGGAGTCCTAAAGTTAGGAATCCTAACTTCTGTGAATACAGTAATGAGTAAGTGCCTTCTGTGAATAACAAAATGAGTAAGTGCCTTCCGTAAATACCAAAATGGTAGTAAGTTTAGGATTTTGTCTTAAGTTAGTTCTGTGAATCGGACCCGCAGTACCTTGAAGATATATATTTGTATATATATATATATATATATATATATATATATATATATATATATATATATATATATATATCCAAACGGGTTCTCAGCAAGGCACTCGAAGCAACATGCAGCCGCGCTACCTCAAGAAAACAGCAGGACCAGGTATTCCGTGAGTTGTTGTTTTTTATTCTGCAACAATCGACAGCATTAATATATATATATTTCACCAATGCGCTCCTGCGCTACGGAAAGGGCACACCACCACATTCCCCAGCCGGATGGCTGATACTTGGCCCCCGAGCAGTTGTGCAACCTTCCCCGGACACTAGAAACTTGAGTCCGACGCGTTTCGGGGCTAAAATCGCCCCTTCATCATGGACATTACACAGAGGCACACCACTCTCACCTGCTGATTCAAATGCGGTTTATTTGAATTAGTCCTCCCTTAGTGGGCGTGGTTTACAGAGAAACGTCCCCAGGCACGCTGGTTACTGTACTTTTGCAGGTAAGTTTAACATTAATAGCCTTTAGTAGGTTGTGTGCCCCCATGTGTACAATTAATCCTTCATTACAATCCTGTAGTAGGAAGAGGGGGATAGGCTGCACGATTGCATAATTCTTGAGAATGTTGCGCTGTTGGGAAAAACGCTTTCATCTCCCCCAGTCTCTGCCGGCGTACCATTACTGCACGCCCTGTCAAAGTGGAGCTCCTTTCCATGATCCGAGCCGACCGTATGTTTCACCAATGTACTCCTGCGCTACGGAAAGGGCTCACCATCACATTCTCCAGCCGGATGGGTGATACTTGGCTCCAGAGCAGTTGTGCAACCTTCCCCAACACTAGAAACTTGAGTCCGACTGTTGTGTTCTATCTTGGACCCCGATCAATATTGTGACCTTATGCCCCTATACGGCTATAATCAATACATATCCCTATGATGGCATAAACGATCAGAGCCATATTTCAGTAACTTGTCTCTGCAGCTCATTAAAGTATATGACACAGCAGAAGCCACTTCCTTAGATTCCTAGATAACACTCCGAGTTCTTTCAACAGATAAAACCCCCAGCAACTTAGGAAAGCCCCGTTTGCTTTGTTTTGATTAGTAATAGAACTCTTGCAAGCACTGTAAGAACGACCAGTTCTTAGTGACATCTTTATTGACGTCTTATGTCCAAAAACGTACGTCAAACAAGGCACCTTTCAGGTATAAATAATACCAACGTTGCCTTAAGCACACACGATGGTGGTGGTGAATACAGGAGCAGAACAGCTGTCCCTTGCAGAGCCCAGCAGATGCGAGAAGCCCACGGACGCTGCCCCTCCTCCTCCTTGACGAGCTGAGAGAGACGCTGTCTTTTCTCCTGCCGAGAAAATCCAGATCCGGCGTTTCCAGCCTACCCTCGCGGGTAACTGGAATATCGAGCCTGAGAGGAGATACCAGACCTCCAACATTCTATTCCAGAGGTACAGTCTTGACTAAACCCGTAGAGAGAATTCTTGAAGCGAACCCTTGGAAAAACCAACTTAACTTAAACTTCTACTTACTTACTCCCTCCCATGTATTAGGCTTAGGTAAGGTACACCGGGGTAGGCGTAGTTAGAAGCACCAGTTGAGGACGTTAGCCAAATGTATATACGAATGTATATATTTTATTCAATTTAACTATCGTATGGCTAAGAAACCACATCAATGCTTTTACAGTATTATTTCGTAATACTCCTTTTACTGTATGCACTTTTATAATAACAAGTCTTGCAATTGTGGCAATTCATTTCTCTTGCATGAGAAGGAAGACTGTTCAATAAATAATACCTTTTATTGAAAACGCCCGTCTCTCTATTCTCTGCATACTGGTGAAAGTAAATCTGCACAACTGACTGAGTGAAATAGCTGTCTATCGTTTGACACGACTCTAGAGATTGACTCTTATTCTGAGGAGCAAAGTTGTCATGTTAATGCGGTTGTTGGAAAACTGAATCCCTTCTTGTCTGAGCCAGGGAAGCTGATCACTTCCTATTCAGTCAAGAAAGTTTCCAGTGACCTCTGAGCTAGCTGGTACAAACCCAATTAAGTCTAACATAGTCAGTAGAGACCTAGAAGACCGCACTCCTACGTCTACACTGCTGTTTATGTTATTCCAATGCGCAGGGCCTATAGGGAAAATAGGAACTACACTACACGACGCGTGGTGTGCCTCTGTGTAATGTCCATGATGAAGGGGCGGTTTTGGCCCAGAAACGCGTCGGACTCATGTTTCTAGTGTTTGGGGAAGGTTGCACTACTGCTCGGGAGCCAAGTATTAGCCATACGGCTGGGGAATGTGGTGGTGAGCCCTTTCCGTAGCGCAGGAGCGCATTGGTGAAACATATGGCAGACGGTCGGCTCGGATCGTGGAAAGGAGCTCCACTTTGAAAGGGCGTGCAGTTATGGTACGCCGGCAGAGACTGGGGAGAGATGAAAGCGTTTTTCCCAACAGCCCGACATTCTCAAGAATTATGCAATCGTGCAGCCTATCCTCCACTTCCTACTACAGGATTGTAATGAAGGATTAATTGTACACATGGGCGCACACAACCTACTAAAGGCTATTAATGTTAAACTTACCTGCAAAACTACAGTAACCAGCATCCCTGGGGACGTTTCTCTGTAAACCACACCCACTAAGGGAGGACTAATTCAAATAAACCACATTTGAATCAGCAGGTGAGAGTGGTGTGCCTCAGTGTAATGTCCATAATGAAGGGGAGGTTTTGGCCCCGAAACGCGTCGGACTCAAGATTCTAGTGTTGGGGGAAGGTTGCACAACTGCTCGGGAGCCAAGTATCAGCCATCCGGCTGGGGAATGAGGTGTAAATGTAAATGTACAGGAATTTATATAGCGCAAATCACCAACTGGTCTCTAAGCGCTTGCTTAGGGAACCCGTCCTGGTATTTCCCTGTGAGATAACCCCAGCAGGGTATCCGAAAGGTGAAAATGTACAGGAATTTATATAGCGCAAATCACCAACTGGTCTCTAAGCGCTTGCTTAGGGAACCCCTCTTGGTATTTCCCTGTGAGATAACCCCAGCAGGGTATACGCAAGGTGAAAGCCAGGCATCCCGCCGCAAGCGGCCGTTGTGGAGATTAAGCAAGCTATTGCCCAGAGTCGCAGAGTGTGAACCCGTGAATCGAGTAGGCACCGGAGCGAGAATTGTCAAGTCCATGGACATTTTAGGACTCAAGACCCCGCCGAGCCGGGAATTGAACCCTGGTCTCGGGCTGACCTCTGCTTCCAGGTCTGCCTCCTCTAACCAGTGAGCCACACTTCTCCACTTCTCTGAGGTGGTGAGCCCTTTCCGTAGCACAGGAGCGCATTTGTGAAACATATGGCAGACGGTCGGCTCAGATCATGAAAAGGAGCTCAACTTTGAAAGGGCGTGCAGTTATGGTACGTCGGCAGAGACTGGGGAGAGATGGGAGCGTTTTTCCCAAAAGCGCGACATTCTCAAGAATTATGCAATCATGCAGCCTATCCTCCACTTCCTACTGCAGGATTGTAATGAAGGATTAATTGTACACATGGGGGCACACAACCTACTAAAGGCTATTATTGTTAAACTTATCTGCAAAACTACAGTAACCAGCGTGCCTGGGGACGTTTCTCTGTAAATCACGCCCATGAAGGGAGGACTAATACGAATAAACCGCATTTGAATCAGCAGGTGAGAGTGGTGTGCCTCTTTGTAATGTCCAAAATGAAGGGGCGGTTTTGGCCCCAAAACGCGTCTGACTCAAGTTTCTAGTGTTGGGGGAAGGTTGCACAACTGCTCGGGAGCCAAGGAGCTGTATGGTAGATGGAATGGAAGGGAGGACTGAGGGCTGGTTCAGGTACATTGATGACCTGTTTTTTGATTGGCGGGGCTCATCAGCTACAGCATATGCCTTCATTAACAAACTGAATGAGAATACATACAACTTACACTTTTCAGGGACAGTAAGTCCGGCATCAGCTGAATATCTAGACCTGAAAGTGTTCTCACAAGACCAGCAGATCCATACAGCTCTACACAGAAAAGTAACCGCTGGCAACTCCACTCTTTTTGCCAGTAGTAGCCACCCTCCTCAACTAGTCAAGAGCATTCCGTACGGAGAGCTTCTTCGGCTCCGTAGGAATTGCTCAAGATTAGAAGATTTTGATGAGGCAGCCAATGAGTGTGTGACTCGATTTAAGGCCAGGGGGTATGGAGAGTCTCTTCTGAAAAACACCTTGAGGAAAGTAAGGGCTATCCCCAGATAGTCCCTAATCAATACTAAACCCGCCATTGAGAAAGCTGATAATGGCAAAGGAAAGTTTAGGTTAATAACCCCTTCTCTGCTGGAGCCAACGATCTCAGATCTATGCTGCGTAAAAATTGGCATATTCTCAAAACAGACAGCATTATCAAAGACGACCTACCTGTTCACCCACTGATAACGTTCAATAAAACCAGATCTTTAAGAGATTACCTGGTGACCAGCCACTTAGAGAAACCACTGCCAAAAAGCAATACCTTAAAATCTATGAGTGGTTTCTTCCCCTGTGGGAAATGCAAAGCGTGTGCCGGAAGTAAAAGAGTACTCTCAGTGGATAATCAAGAGACCGGCAAAAAACTGCATATAAAACAGTTTATCACCTGCAGCACTCCCCTAGCAGTCTACTGTTTGGTCTGCCCCTGCGGTCTCCGCTACATAGGGAGCACCATAAATATGCTTAAGTTGCAAATTTTAGAACATCTAAGAGCTATCGACAAGGCTGATCAAGCCTACCCCGTTGCCCGGCATTTTGCCGAAAAACACAACAGGGACCGCAACCAGCTCCAGTATTTTGGTCTTGATACCATTAAAAACAATGAGAGAGGGGGTGACCGCCTGCGACGATTACGCAGACTTGAGTCGCGCTACATTATAGATCTCTCCACGAAGTGGCCCAAAGGGATGAACAGTGGGGAAGAAATGGTCTTTCATTTAGGCAAATAACAACACTGCTGTTTCTGTAATCAACTCTATTCTACTTTATCTCAAATGTGGACCACTGTAGATTTTATTGTTTATATATATCATATGTCTCTGTTTAATTGTGTGGGTGAGGTTAATAAGATGATTTGACAAGCTGCCTCTCCAGTACACACATAACCTACTTACGCAGAGAACTAGACTTATTTTTTATATGTACATTGTCCGTAATAAGTGGTACGTTAATAGGTTCAAAGGGCTCTTTGTTTCCTATGTTACATGTTAAACTAACAGTAACTAGATTAGAATACACCACCGGCATACCTTCACGTTTTCTTTGGTACCCCTCACACTTTGCACCTTGTTTGATATGTTCACGTTTAATTCATTAGTGTATATAATTTGGTACAATAGGTTGCATATAGAGTCACCTCTCTTTGTTTTAGAGGACCATTGCCGATCCACGGCTATATCAAACAGTGTACAAAAACTCACTAGTATGGTTAAAAACACCTCCCATCCACGCACACTTACCTATTTGTAGGTATGATTACGTTTAGTACATTCACTGTGTATTAATGTATATATACTTTGCCGTTACAAGATGGCGCCCGTAATAGCTGGGAGAGTTGTGGTCCTCTGTTGATGTCAACTGAGAGGTGTAACCTGTGTACTTTGTAATCTATATTAATGTACCGGTTGTTCGTGTGTAAACACACACACTGACGAAGCCCAAGAGCCGAAACGCGTCTGTGACGAGCTTGTAGTTAATAAACTACTGTGTGAAAGGTACCCCCCGAGTGCTGTCATCTCTTCCTTGGAATCGCAGGGTTGTGACGAGCGCAGTGTTTCGCGGCGTCCTTCGAGCCGCTGACAGCACCCGCCCACGAGTGCACAGGATTGACGAAGGAAAAGGAGCGGCGACCTCATCTGTTTTCTTTGCACCGCCTAACCGCCAGCAGGAGGGTCTATTTCGATCGATCCACCCCCGCATTGGACAGTACGAGCGGATTCCTGGAGGACGCCGGCGTGCCGTGGGTTCTACATCGGAGTCAATCGGAACACTGAGACGGGTAAGCAGATCGCCGTCTGACTTAATCTTCCCTGCTTACTCATGGGAATCCCGTATGAGGGAGCGGACATTTAGGCAGAGCGTCAGGGGGGCAACCCGCTTCACACAGACACCGCAAGCAAAGCCTACAAACCATTGCGCATGCATTACAGCTAGCAACAAGCGCAATTGAAAACCGGCACTATGTTTTCAGAAACAGAACGCCGCACGGCGGCAAAAGACATGTTCAGACAACGTGAGAGACGTGAGAGGACCAACGAAGATGTGCCAGTGGCAGATCCACAGAATGTGAAAATAAAGGAAATGATGGCTAAACTCGAAAGGCTGCATGAGCGCGAGACGCGCAAATGGTGGGAAGCCACAAGCCTCACCAGCTATGTTGAGGTGAAGAGAGTACCGCGTGGGTTAAGGGTCCATACCGTACCATCTTATGAGAACCCTGACCCACAGCTGCTCACAGATTGGGAATCACACACAGCAGCGTACACGGAAGGGACCCTCAAGATACTAATCAAGTATGCTTGGAGTGACCGTGAGAAGGCGTTGGAGGAAATAAAAAACATAGAGGAGAAACTAGAAGAGGAATCTGACAAAGAGTTAGTGCTTCAGCTTAGGACCGATATGAAGGCACACCTCACCAAATACGAACAGAAAAAACGTACTAGGAAACAAGAGAAGTACGAAAGAGATGAGGACGACTATCAGCAGGGGCGCATTTTAACATATGCAAGAAAATATGATGCCTCCCGCCAAGCACTACAATCGAGAACCACCTCAACTCCCGAAATCCTCACGTCTGAATCCGATGTGACGGAGAATGAATCTGGGGATGAGCAACAAAATACAAGGGTGCCAACCAAAACACGGCAGAAACCACGATCAATGGAGCCAAATGACAGCGAGAAGACCCCTTTTCATCAGGAGTACGATGTTATCAAGGGGACCTGGCTAAGAGGCGGCAAGACAAAACCACCATACATGGCAGAACAATCACAGAAAACGACAAAAAAACAAGGCGGACAAGGAGAGGGGGCGGCGGAAAGCGGCGGCGGAAGGGGAAGAGGCAGAGCCAAGCCCAACAATTGGAGCAACCGGACACGAGGCAACAAAAAGTGATTCAGCCAGCAGAAACCACCAGTCAAAATCTAACGGTGGTCAATCTGACTGAAAGAACTTTAACCAATACCGAAACAAGTCTACTTAGCCTAGGACTCACGTTCTGCCCCAGCACCCCTCTCGAATACACCCAAACTAGAATAGACCTCTTCAGATTTACACGCAAGCTGAAGCTACATAAATACTTCAAACTACGACCCCACCTGAAAGAAAGGGAAGGGATAGGGACTAAAGCAACAGTAACGGATGCCCTCACGGGCAGAGAGATTGAAGCTCTGGAAACCCTTGAGGAGCTGCGTGATGAAGACCGGAGACAGGATCCATCTGGATCCCTGAATAGAGGACAAAGAGCTCTTGCCTTGGGTATTGAACAAGATCGCGAAGAGAGTGGATACAAACCTCCATCAACATTCGTCCCACAGATGCCCTGGGATGCCATCGACGCCTTTTCTGAAGCCATGACCCAAGAACTCATGCAGTACAGAAAAGCAAACCATCCTATAAAGTACAACATTACAGAGCAACAAAAAATGGCCCTACAAGATCTTATGAAGGATGAAAAAATCATCATCAAGCCTTCGGACAAAGGGGGTAATGTTGTACTTCTCACCAGAGAATATTACAGATTTGAAGCACTACGCCAACTCTCTGACACCAAGTTTTACGTCAAATGCACCAACGACGTATACTTGGAAAGCATCCGGAGCTATGACAGACTAATAGGTAAATGGCATAATTGCAACATGCTTAGTAAGGATGAATTTCTCTACCTCCGGACAACCCAACCACTCACACCAACATTCTACCACCTGCCTAAGCTACATAAGGACAGCCTACTTCCTCCGGGCCGTCCGATCGTTTCTTCAATTGGCAGTCTCACTGAGAATATGTCCCGGTTTATAGACAAATTCCTATTTCCATTGGTATTAACCTTACCCTCATATGTGCGGGATACCAAAGATTTTTTGAATCAAATAAGAAATGTGAACTGGGATAAAGACTGCCTATTGATTGTACATGACATCACAAGCTTGTACACTGTTATTGACCACCAACAGGGTCTACAAGCTATCCAACACTTTCTGAACTTAAGACAACTGAGGTTTACCACTCACAACATCATGATTCTTGAGTTCATTGAATTCTGTTTGAACAATAACATATTCCTATTCGAGGATCAATTGTTTAGACAGGTGTCTGGAACAGGGATGGGTACCTGCTTCGCTCCCAGCTACGCGACACTTTTCGTTGGCTGGTGGGAGGAGCAGGTACCCAGGAGCTGTATGGTAGATGGAATGGAAGGGAGGACTGAGGGCTGGTTCAGGTACATTGATGACCTGTTTATTGTTTGGCGGGGCTCATCAGCTACAGCACATGCCTTCATTAACAAACTGAATGAGAATATGTACAACTTACACTTTTCAGGGACAGTAAGTCCGGCATCAGCTGAATATCTAGACCTGAAAGTGTTCTCACAAGACCAGCAGATCCATACAGCTCTACACAGAAAAGTAACCGCTGGCAACTCCACTCTTTTTGCCAGTAGTAGCCACCCTCCTCAACTAGTCAAGAGCATTCCGTACGGAGAGCTTCTTTGGCTCCGTAGGAATTGCTCAAGATTAGAAGATTTTGATGAGGCAGCCAATGAGTGTGTGACTCAATTTAAGGCCAGGGGGTATGGAGAGTCTCTTCTGAAAAACACCTTGAGGAAAGTAAGGGCTATCCCCAGAGAGTCCCTAATCAATACTAAACCCGCCATTGAAAAAGCTGATAATGGCAAAGGAACATTTAGGTTAATAACCCCTTTCTCTGCTGGAGCCAACGATCTCAGATCTATGCTGCGTAAAAATTGGCATATTCTCAAAACAGACAGCATTATCAAAGACGACCTACCTGTTCACCCACTGATAACGTTCAATAAAACCAGATCTTTAAGAGATTACCTGGTGACCAGCCACTTAGAGAAACCACTGCCAAAAAGCAATACCTTAAAATCTATGAGTGGTTTCTTCCCCTGTGGGAAATGCAAAGCGTGTGCCGGAAGTAAAAGAGTACTCTCAGTGGATAATCAAGAGACCGGCAAAAAACTGCATATAAAACAGTTTATCACCTGCAGCACTTCCCTAGCAGTCTACTGTTTGGTCTGCCCCTGCGGTCTCCGCTACATAGGGTGCACCATAAATATGCTTAAGTTGCGAATTTTAGAACATCTAAGAGCTATCGACAAGGCTGATCAAGCCTACCCCGTTGCCCGGCATTTTTCCGAAAAACACAACAGGGACCGCAACCAGTTCCAGTATTTTGGTCTTGATACCATTAAAAACAATGAGAGAGGGGGTGACCGCCTGCGACGATTACGCAGACTTGAGTCGCGCTACATTATAGATCTCTCCACGAAGTGGCCCAAAGGGATGAACAGTGGGGAAGAAATGGTCTTTCATTTAGGCAAATAACAACACTGCTGTTTCTGTAATCAACTCTATTCTACTTTATCTCAAATGTGGACCACTGTAGATTTTATTGTGTATATATATCATATGTCTTTGTTTAATTGTGTGGGTGAGGTTAATAAGATGATTTGACAAGCTGCCTCTCCAGTACACACATAACCTACATACGCAGAGAACTAGACTTATTTTTTATATGTACATTGTCCGTAATAAGTGGTACGTTAATAGGTTCAAAGGGCTCTTTGTTTCCTATGTTACATGTTAAACTAACAGTAGCTAGATTAGAATACACCACCAGCATACCTTCACGTTTTCTTTGGTACCCCTCACCCTTTGCACCTTGTTTGATATGTTCACGTTTAATTCATTAGTGTATATAATTTGGTACAATAGGTTGCATATAGAGTCACCTCTCTTTGTTTTAGAGGACCATTGCCGATCCACGGCTATATCAAACAGTGTACAAAAACTCACTAGTATGGTTAAAAACACCTCCCATCCACGCACACTTACCTATCTGTAGGTATGATTACGTTTAGTACATTCACTGTGTATTAATGTATATATACTTTGCCGTTACAAGATGGCGCCCGTGATAGCTGGGAGAGTTGTGGTCCTCTGTTGATGTCAACTGAGAGGTGTAACCTGTGTACTTTGTAATCTATATTAATGTACCGGTTGTTCGTGTGTAAACACACACACTGACGAAGGCCAAGAGCCGAAACGCGTCTGTGGCGAGCTTGTAGTTAATAAACTACTGTGTGAAAGGTACCCCCCGAGTGCTGTCATCTCTTCCTTGGAATTGCAGGGTTGTGACGAGCGCAATATATATATATATATATATATATATATACATTCACTGAAAAAAACATAGGTTTCAGGGGCATTATTGTTAGCTGGACAATTCACTCATACAAAACCATAGAAATTCCCCCGTTGTAGTTAGTTCATCTAATGGCATCTCTAATGACATCACTGATGACATAATTCAGTAAATGTGTGTTTTTCTGAAAATTAAATATGTTTTGTATATGTATATCACAAGGTCGATGGAAGAATAAATAGGTATATAAGTCTCTAAATGGATGATTTTTTTGTAAACTTGATTGTACAACTGACTGATTAAGTGTATTTTTTTGGATACATGGGTTAGTGAATAATGTTTAAATATGTACATATCTGTATCAGTCTCTCACTTTGTGTATAAGTGGCTGCATGGGTGGTGAGTAGCTGCATGCCAATACACAGTTTAAAGTTTATTATGATCTGGCTCTCATTGAGGGCCACATAAAATAACATACATATTATCATACCGAAATAAACACAAATTACATACAGCAACAGAAATAACCACTTGTTATAAACAAATAATGCACTCATCAACATCTCCCAAAATCACATTAATATATGTCTAAAAATTCTTTAAAATATTTAAATATTCTGGAACAGAACATTTCGTTAGGGGGGCAATACAGAGCATGGAAAAACATTTTTATATTCAGAATTCCCAATTGTAGACAAATTGGTTTAATCCATTTTTTGCGCAATAGGCGTAATATCGGGCAAATAAACAGTACATGGTTAAGGTCTTGAGCAGCATTATTACATAAATTGCATAAGAGAGATACTCCATACCATTTTGCGAGGAGTGAATTAAGTGGAAGCAAATTATGACGTAAGAGGTACCATATCCTACGGACACCATGCGGAATATTCCACGTTAAGTATTGTTGTGCTTGTTTAGGTGTATAGGTTAAGACCAGGGCTTCCCTTTCTTTATACTTCTGTTGGTCAAGTATATCCCGCTTATAACATAGTTCCCAGGAGCTACTTTTTAACTTTAACTTTAACTCTGATGGAGAAAGAGAAAATAACATACTTTCATCCAGTTCCAATAGTAAAACAGCTTTTCTGAAATTTTTTACCAGCTGCGAGAACTCATTAAAGTTACCTAAAAGTTCCTTTTTTAAGATTTCACGTAGGGTTCCTGGTTTACCTCTGGCCAGGCATGCTACCCACCTTACAAGAGCAGCCAGCCCTTGAGCCCAGCAGCTTCGCAGTCCGAATTCCAGCCTGCACGAGGATGTGGAGCAGGCTGAATTAAATGAGGAGATTTTCCTTAATACCTTTCCCTCCGTTTTTTGCATAAAATCCCATTGATTTATATCCACCAATTCCATTCCATAAAGGAGGGTAGCGGGGATCTTCGCTCGAAATACCTCCAAACATAAGGAGAAGTGCCTCTTCCCCGTCGCATTATACAAGGACCATAGTCCCCTACCATGGGCCATTGCTTTTCTAGAGTTATTTTCGATATGGGGCTTCTCACTAAGGTTAGAAGATATTATTTTGCCCAGAAACGTATAGGAGTTAACTACCTCAAGTTTTTCTCCGCTTAATGTCCAATTAAAGCTCCTAGATCTGCACTTCTTCTTGCCAAAGATGCACATGACCTTGCTTTTTGAGCTATTAATTTTCATACAGTGTGTATCCGCGAATTCATTCAATGTATGAAGACGATTAGCTAGACCTTTCGGGGTCAGATCTAGAACTAGTATGTCATCTGCATACATTAGAATAGATATAGCAGTCCCTCCAATTACTGGGGCTAGTCCCTCACAATCTGCAACAGCATTTGGCAAATCGGCCATATACAGGGAAAACAATGTGGGTGCCAATATACATCCTTGTTTTAGACCATTCCGGGAGGGGATCGCTTTAGAGAGACCCCTTTCTCCGCCTTGTAACACCCTACACCATGTATTCAAATGTAGGGACTTAACTAAGTCCAATAAGTATTCCGGCATACCCAATGCCGCCAGTTTTCTCCACAGCGTCGGTCGGTCGACCCTGTCGAACGCTGCGGAGAAATCTATAAATGCTGCATATATGCCCCCACCACGAACACGAACATATTTGTCTACAATTACCTGTAGCATAGTTAGGTTATCTAGAGTTCCATGCTCTTTACGAAAGCCTGTCTGTTCCCTAGGTATAATATTATTTAAAAATGCCCACTCTGTTATTAATACTAATAAAAGTTTAGCAAAAATTTTCCCTATCGCATCTAATAAAGCAATTAGGCGATAATTAGAGGGATTATCACGGTCTCCTTTTTTAAAAATTGGGATCAGGATACTTCCCCGCCAAGAGTCGGGAACTGTTCGAGTTTTGAAACACGCCTGAAACACTGGAAGAAGAATCCTGCTCCAAGTGGTTACGTCTTGCTTGATTATAGACATTGGCAATTCATCCGGTCCCATAGCCCCGGAAGAGCGCATGCTCTTGATTGCGGTAGCTATGGAATACTCAGTGGGGAGTTCCATTTTAGAATCAATATTACGGTCTGGAGCCCATGCGTCACCCCCTACATCATTGGACGCATATAAGGTGGTCACAAATTGGGTCCAGACATCTTCAGTAATAACAGTAGGAGTGGACGT